>NC_066333.1:6065142-6678357 GCF_022539315.1 Serinus canaria
GAGCAGAGTCTGACCTGCTGCGTCCAGTGCTGTTTTAAAAGGGCAGAAAGGAAGAAAAACAGATTCAATGTTTCTGCTGCTTTCTTTGGCACATTGGTGAGAGGCTGCAGGCACAGGGGATGTGGGGCCTGTCCACCCTGTGCTGATGTGGGGGGCAGTGAGCTCAGCCTCCCTGCATTGATGTGCTGTGGACAGCCCAGGTCAGCCCCAAGGAGCAGGGAAGTTAGCTGTGGTAGGAGGCAGAGCCCACAAATTGAAGACCCTGTTTCTCATTCCTGGTTACCATAGCTTTTATGTAACTCCTATATTTCACTTGTAAAAATAGAAAGATACTTCTGAGTTGTGTGTTGCAGGCGATAGTATCTCTTTCAGGAAAATAAACTCTTCTTCTTTTGGCTGGGAATAAAACGCACAAGTGAAGAAAATGACAAGGCTTACATCCCTCTTCATCCATCTTGATTCTCTCTCTGGAGAGGAGAAGATGCTTTGGGATTTAGTTGCACCAGTGAAGGTTTGAGCTGGACATGAGAAAAACTTTTTAACCATGAGAACAGTGAAATACTGGAACAGACTGCTGGGGGAGATTGTGGCACCCTGTCACTTGAGGAGTTTAAAAATAAGATAAGCAGATGTCTGGGTGTCTGCTGAAAATGCTCTGGGTGCAGTGGGTGCTCTCCTGAAGGACAGGGTGACTCAGTGCTCTCCTAGAGCCCCTTCCATCCCTGTCCTCAGCATTCCCATGGCCAGCAAAGGGACACAGTGGCCTTTCCTACTGTAACTGTGAACTCTTTTTCACCCTGGCCACTTGCCACTTCCCTCCTCCTTGCTGAGCCTCCGTGCCAGCACCATTAGTGAAAGTTGTTATTGGAGAAAAAATAGACTCCAGCATCCATCAGGAGCAGCAAGGCTGTCGGCGTGCTGCTCGACAGCTCAGGGCTTGCAGCCTCCTAAATCATGGGGCAGAGCCTCTGTTGGAGGAATGTGTCTGCTTTGTGTTCTCAGCCCTGCTAACAGGGCCTGGGATGCTGTCAAACCTCCAGCCCCAGACACGTGTGAGGGCCTCCTGCTCATGAAGATGCACTTCACCTGGTGCTGGTAATTTTTTCCACTGGTCAGCAATGACTTCCCACCTTGGAGACAGGAGCCAGAGCTGCTAACTGAGCTTCTGTTCTTCCATAACAGAGGAAGGAGATCTTATGATGATTGCATCTCTAGGTGCCTGTCACACATTTTTAGGAGGGGTTCTGGGGCCTGCAGTGCCTTGCAGATCGAATTCTCGGGTCCCTGGGTGGTACTTGATGCTGTAGCCTGCTACTGAAAGGCAGCTGCTCTGTGGCCAAAATGCCATTGTAGGTTGCAGAATGGAAAGCCCTGGGAGATGCTCTCCACTGGGTGGGTGACAATAGGCACAAGGTCCTTGTCCAGTTTCTTTAGGAGCAGCATCAGTCTCAGCTGATCATCAATTAAATCCTGCACAGTTTGTTTCCAAACCTGTGTTTGTGAGGAGAGCCAGCAGTGCTCTGGCAGAGGTGGTACAGCATGGCTTTCCCCAGGTGCTGCCTACACAGAGAGGGGTCTGTGGGTGGCATTTCCCCCTCTGTGGGGCTGGGGACACTGGGGACAGGAGGAGCATCTCTGCTGCCACAGTATGAGCAGCTCTCAGTGCTCCCCTCTGCTAGCCCTGTCCTCTTTGTGGCTTGTGGTGGGCTGCCCTTGGCTAGCTTCAAGGTCTTTTCCTGGCCCCAGAAGAAATCTTTACCTTGCAGTGTCTTGGGACACGGGTGTCCCCTCAGGATGGCCTTTCCCTGCTGCCCTGGGAGTTACAGAGATTGGGATGTCACTGATTTCTCCTTTTGGGGCTTGCTTTGGCCTCTTGCAGGTCAGAGGCCCCAGTAGAATAAATGCTGCTCAGCAGGAGAAAGGGTAGCAGGATCCATCTCCTAATGAGAACCCCCCAGTAACAAGCAGGACTGGGACTGGAGTGGGACTGGAGGCTTCAAAATTCAGGCTGGATTCAGCCTGCTCTGCCTCTCACTGCTCACACACAGCTTTTTCCTGCCTGCAGTGCTCACAGGGATGAGTGACACCAAACTGTGTCAGATGGCTGCTGTGGAGGGCCATCCTGTCCTGTTCTCCTGAGGCACAGGAAAGTTTCACACTTTCCTGCTGGGAGACCATAAGCTCAACCTTTGTGCCTCCCTGGACTTCACTCTGCTTGAGGAAGGTCAAGCTGGAGCCGTGGGTTCAGGGCAGGCAAGATAATGTACTTTAGCATTGATTTTCAGTGAGAAGTTGCATTATGAGATTAAATGTCTCATTTTTATTGCATGGGGAGGCAAAGAAAAAGCAGGAGCTCTGAAAATAAAGCCCAAGTCCAAGTGCTGTGTTTGTGTGGGGAGGTGCTTGTGACTGGGAGTGAACGTGCCTTTTTCCTAGTCCTTTGGAGGTGAACTTTGAGAAGCTGCTTCCTCTGAGGCTGGTAAACAAAGTCAAACCTCATCTGTGTTTAAACCAGTGCCTAATTAACGTGTCTAATTGGCCCACATCTACTAATTCCAGGCTGGCCGGGAGTTTATTAAAAAGCTTTTCTAGTTCTAATGGATTGAAATAAGCAAAGCTGCTTAGCAGTCTCAGATGAAAAGCACTAAACAGGGACCAGTTGTGTGGGTCTGCTTGAGTCAATCCCCAACCCCACCAGGTGTCAGCCCCTTCCCTGGTCTCAGCTGCAAGGTGCTCCACCTCTCTGAGGGCTTGGGGAGCATCCTGATGTACTCTGCTTCTTTTGGTTATTTTTAAACACCAAATTGATGGGTTTTGTTTGCTTTAGTAAAAGCATCAGCTATTCTAGCTTTAATGCCATAAATACTTAGATTATAGACAGCCTGGCAAAGCCACAGGGTATTTCTAAAGCAATGGATTAGTTAATTTCCAGAAAGTATTAGGTATCAGGGTATGAATAACAACCAGCTGCAGCTGCCCAGGCGATGTCCTTAAGCCACAGCAGACTCCAGGCTCAGCTGGGGTGCCCCCAGCCAGGCAGCACCACGAGCTGGGCACAGGGCACATCCCTCCTCTCTGCATGCAGGGCCATGGCAATGCCTTCCTCTGCAGACACAGCACCCCTGACTGGATCCAGGCTGGATGTAATGTTTGCTTCTGTCCCATGACTCCACAAATCATCCTGTAAAACACCCTCCTGCATGCTGGGGCTGCCTCAGAGCTGTCCTTTGGCCAAGCTCAGAGTTACTGCAGGCTCAGGAACCTCACAGCTTTCCCTGGGCTCTGAGAATTCCTGCTGCCTCCTTCCTGGGCTCTTTGTAGCTTGGATGGCTGCAGGCACTTTGCTCTGCATTGTGATGTGGAAGCTCAGCAAGGGAACTAATGGAGCATTGGATATAAACTGGTTGTAAATGCAGATTGCCTCCCTGTGCCCTCCCATGGATGTGACTTCCAGGTTTCCAACCCCAGAGCAGCTGGACACAGTTCCACCTGTGACTGTCTTCAACCACCTCACCCAGTACCAGCCATGCTAAAGCTCATCATGCCACCTCCTAATAGCCCAGAATGCATTGGGAAGCCTTTCCCAGCTACCCTTCCCACCCAAAATGGGTTCTGTAAGGGACACACAGCCCCATCCTCCCACCCCACTCTCCCCAGCAGCCTGATCTGCCAGTGGTTGTACACAAAGCAGACCTGGGCCAGAAATGCTGACAGTACTCTTGAGAGTTTATGGTCACAAACTCTATTTTCAGCCTAATAAGTTTTTTATATGCTTGGAAAGCTGTCAGTTGAACATCAGCCAAGCACAAAGTACCTGCCATAAAGTGCCTGGACCACAACCAAACGGGAAAGGTGCTGCTCTGCTTTAGCAAGTTCTTGATCTTGGATGCTTTAGTTCGGTTCATTTATTTTGTTTGAGGATCTTGGCTTTAATTATAAAATAATAAAATAAAATCATAATGCCTCTATTTAAAAATCTGTGGAAATATTTGCTGAGAGCCTGTTCAATCAAAGCTGTCTTCCAGTTGAGATTGGGGTTTGGGGCTGGGAGGCTCTGTGGTGCTGCTGCAGTGCCAGAGTGGGGCAGTCACTGCCAGGAGACCCTGGATCCCTGGGATGAAGGAGAGAGGCTTTGGGAGTGTGTCTGGACAAGGGTCCTGCTTCTGGGTGAGGTGAGTCTGCCATGGCCACCAGCACAGCCTCAGACACGGCCCCAGGAGGAGCGGGGCCTGAGCTGGGCGTGCCTCTGGTCCCAGCACGGTGGCAGCATCACTGTGCTATAAATGACCACCCTGCAGCACAGCCAGTGGCACTGCCAGCAAGGTCAGGGCTGGGGGGGACAAAGGGTCTGGGAAGGAATTACAAATATCTGAGGCTCTTCTGGAGGGTTCCCCGGTGACAGCTTTGCCCCTATCCTAGAAGGCCTGGTAGCACAGCTTTGGAGGGATTGGAAAGGTCCTGGACAGCTGCAGGGATGCTGTGGGACACCCCAGGGGGAGGGATAGGCTCTGCCCTGCTGGGTGCCATGTGGTCAGCGCTGGGTGTGCTCGGTGCAGGGGTGTCTGCCCAGATGCTGGGTGTGCTCAGAGGTGTCTGCCCAGTTAATGGGTGCCCTCAGTGCAGAGGTGTCTGCCCGGATGCTGGGTGTGCTCAGAGGGTGTCTGTCCGCATGCTGGATGCCCTCAGAGCATCCAGGGGTGCAGGGGGGCCTGCCCGGATTCTGGGTGTGCTCAGCCCAGGGGTGTCTGCCTGCATGCTGGGTGTGCTCAGCCCAGGGGTGTCTGCCTGCATGCTGGGTGCTCTCAGTGCAGGGGTGTCTGCCCGGATGCTGGGTGCTCTCAGAGCAGGGGTGTCTGCCCGGATTCTGGGTGCTCTCAGAGCAGGGGTGTCTGCCCGGATTCTGGGTGTGCTCAGAGTGTCTGCCCGCATGCTGGGTGTGTTTGGTGCAGGGGTGTCTGCCCGGATGCTGGGTGTGCTCAGGGGTGTCTGCCCGGATTCTGGGTGTGCTCAGCGAGTCCTCCCCACCCTACGGCACCGCCCTTCCCCACCGGGGGCTGGTGTGGCAGGAGGCAGCGCCTGTGCCTGCCTGGATGTGCCTCAGGCAGGGTCGGAGGTGGGTGGGTCCCGCGGGGGAGCTGAGCCCCGCTCCTGCGGGGCCGTGCGGGGCCGGGGCGCTGCCGCAGTCCCGGCTGCGGCCCCCGGAGCTCCACTTCCCGGGCAGACAGTTTACAGCAAATGGCTCCTTTCGATGCTAAAAATAACCCGCTAGAAAACAAATCTTCCCCACGACTTCAACGGGAAAAAAGTGCATTTATTAGTAAAATTCAAGATGTCCTTTCCTGTTTTTCTCTGAAGAACCGATGCTGAGAGGTTGATTGAGCTTTCCAGCCAGGCACCGGCTTATTTCAATGCAGGGTTTGATTCCCCCCAGATTCATTTTTCTTTCCCTGCTAGCGATGCTCCATGGCTGGTCCCACACTCCACTGGCCAGAACAGCTCTGGGTTTGGGGCCACAAGCGATTTCCCAGCCAAGGGAGCTGTAAATGCCCTGTGAAAGTGTTCCTGCTGCCCATGCCTGAGAGCACAGCAGGTTCCCAGTGGGGAATGAACAGAACAAAATGAAATATCTGTTTGGTCTTGCAGTGTAAGCACCATTTTAGGGACTTGTTTTCTTCCTCCACCTTAAAACTACAGATTTTACTAAGTCTTGTTTATATACAAAGAGTTTTCAGCTGTTTCTCTCCAAGCTTTTCTCTGGAAGGACTAATTGGGGAAATAAGACAGATCCTCTCTGCATTGCAAATGCAAAAACATCTCTGTGTTTGCTTGGCCCAGCTGCTTGTTCCCTGCTCCAGCCCTGGCCCTTTCTTTCCAGCCATGCTCAGGGGCTGTGTGGTGTCCCTGGGACACAGCAAATGGTGGCACAGAATCACTGCTGTTCCAGGCACTGGGACACCAGATCTGCCATGAATCTGTTAGAGGCAATTAAACTAACAATAGGCTTTTTTGGAGGCAGGCAAACCACCTGAGGTAAATGGAGAAATAAACCAGAAGCTTCTCTGTGATCTGAAACATTTAACTGACTGTTAGGTCCTTTGTGTGAGTGTCTCTTGAGGCAGGAGCTGAGGCGCTGAGCAGTGACAGGAGGTGATGCTCTGGGTATCCCTTGGGCATCTCCAAGGCTCAGGGCAAGGCCATTTGGGGGTTTCTGGCTTGAGAACCACGTGAGAACAGCCCCCTTTATGGAAGAAACGAGAACCTCCCCCAGGCTGGGATGGGCAGGAGTGGCTGCCAGTCCAGCACTCATCCCTGTGCTAAGCCTGGGGGAGAGGATGTGTCCTGTACTCCCAGCTGAGTCTGCTGCTAGGTCCATGAGCCACCCTCTGCTTCTACATGCCCCAATGGAAAGGAAAACAAAGTTTCAGCTTGTGAAGCCCCTCTGCCTCACTGTGGCCCTTGTGGTGCTGGTGTCTGCCCTGGGGCACCCTGCCAGAGCTTTTCCCACATCCCAGCTCAGTGCAGTGGGATAGTGGCTACAGGGATGGATCTGTTGTTTCAGCTTTGCACACAGAAAATTTCTTTCCTCTAACAGCCCTGAGGAACCTGTAGCATCTCATGATGGGTAGTGCAGACCTGCTGGGGTCTTGGATGGCCCCAGGCTCATGGATGAGCTGCATCCCAAAGGAACTGCATCCCCATCTCCTCTGGCTCTCAGCATGGCACTGTGTGGCCAGCACCACACACTTTCAAAGAGGGGTTTGTGCCTCCAAACCAAGTAACACTTCATTCAGTGAGAATTCCTGGCTCTAGGCACCCCCACCAGTGAACTGCCCCTGAGCTGTCCCCCGTGCCAGCAGCTCCCATTGCCATGGGACTGTCTCCCCACTGCCTGGACTGGAGACACAGAGGTTCTGCAGGGTGGGCTGTGCTGGTAGGAGCAGCCTGGGAGCTGTGGTGGGTGGTTCTCCCCACCTCTGCTGAGCACAGAGGTGCACCTCTGCACCTCCACATGTGAGCAAGGGCAGCCAGGACAGAGTTAATCCGTCTCCTGTCCTTGGATGTCCTGATCACAGCACGGAAGAAGCCTCTCCGAGGAGGAGCTGTGGTGCTGTTGGAAAGCCTGGGAGCTCTCTGATGCTCCTTAGGGTAAACTTTTTGCCCATAAGCCCAGACAAGCAGAAGAATTTCACGCTGGCTGGGCTGTGTGTTGGCACGAAGGGCTCTTCAGGGAGCCAGATGGGATCTGAGTGTCTCCTGTTCATGACAGAACGGAGGTGTTGGGCAAAATTCAAATGATAGCTTCCTCCCAGGATGCTGAGGAGGCAGCACAGGTCGTGGTGCACCGAGCACCTCCCGGGGCTTTTTCACTGCCCCGCTCCTGTGCTGGCGCCTGCCTCGAGCAGCGATCCGGGGCAAGGAGCTCTTGCCGCGGAGGGAATATTTAAAGGAACTGCGTAAAAAATGCCTCAACTGTTTTAAACCTGGGCTGGGCGAGTCCTCCAGGACACACCGGTGCCCGCAGGGTGCAGCCGCAGTCGCTGTGTAGCGCACATACAAATGCGTGCGGGGCTGGGAGCGGCGGCGCGGCCGGAGCTGCCGTGCGCTCCTCGCCCTCCCGCTGCCCGGGTCCGCGCAGCACGGCATCACCTATTTATATCTGCAGGCACCGCAGGAGTGGTATCGGACTGATGGCTTCACACAGGCACGCTAAGTGTTGTTCTATTTCTGTGATTTGCTCTCTCCTGCACAAGCTGTTGGTCCCTCGGATGCCAAAGCACTCCGTGTAGTATAGACAAAGACTCAGCTTTTTCTCTTTTATTAAAATATTCACCAACAGCACCCCAGTGGCAGGTATATTTACCATTTTCCTCGGCTCACCTGG
The DNA here is from genome assembly GCF_022539315.1 of Serinus canaria. NCBI lineage: Eukaryota > Metazoa > Chordata > Aves > Passeriformes > Fringillidae > Serinus > Serinus canaria. Next base: position 6,073,025 of record NC_066333.1, read on the forward strand.
ATAATTGCATCTACTATTCCTTCCCAGTCTGATCGATACCCTTGGTAAATAAGATAACCTGTCAGGTCTGTTGTCACTGCAGCCAAAGGTACTTCAGCAATGGAATTGTTCTGCTGAAGAAATAAATGGCTCTCACAGAATCTGGGGATGCTGTGACCTTTCATTAGTGACCTGAGTGACTCATCCCTTTTTTCTGTGCACACTGCAGCCTCCCACCACGCTGTTAAAGATGCTCCACCAGAGTCCTACTGCTGGGTGCCTGGAGCAATGGGTAGCCAAATCCTGTGGGAGCCTCCTGCTCTGGGTGTTCTCCTCCAGCTTCACACATGCTCTTCCCACCTCACCTGGGCCTGAGGGCTCTTGTGCTATGGCCATGGCCTGTTTGTCCAACAGGGACCTGTGCACCATCCCAGTGCCACAGTGATGTCCCCAGCACCCCCAGCCCTGTGGGCAGCAGCTCTCCTCTCTTGGGCTTGGAAGTCTCTGACACAAAGGCATGAGCCCACGTTCTCAGCACAGGGCAGTCAACCCACACTTGTTCAGCAATCAGGGCTCCACTGGCCATACCATCACCCCTGAACTGAGTCAGAGCCAGATTTTAGCTAATGTGTGCAAAATGAAATAAAGAATTAATCAGAGCTGAGTTCTATGCATTTAGATGTTGCTGATAGCAATATTTTTTTTTTTTGTCGTAGAGTGTTTTGCATGCCAAAAAAAAAATCCCAGTTCTGCATTTTGGAGGAAAAAAGTGGTTGTACATCTGTGCATCTGTATATGTGCCTGTTATTTCTGCCTCACTGGCTTCCCTGGGCTGTCAGCTCAAAAGTTCTCTGTAACATAACAAACCTTGACTGCGTTTGCAACATATCCTCAACAGAGAGCGGTTTATTTAATGAAGCAAAAAATGCTGCCAAATTTCCAGGCTTGATCCTGATCCCATTAGTGTCAGGAGGAGAATTCCCACCAGGTTTGATTTATTGGTTGGGTCTAATCTTGATAAAGGAGTTAAAAATCTGCTTTCAGCTTGATTTTGCAGACAAGACCATTGCTCCATGCTGCTGCAGCAGAGTCTGTGGGAAGAGCAGAGAGTGCAGGTGGGATTCCTTTAGACATCTCCAGAGTCTGGCAACAGATAGCCAAGGGAGGGAAAGGGGAATGTTCAGCTGGCCATAAGGTAGGAGCCCAAAAGGGGGGATGATTCAGGAGGTAACCACGGCACAGCCTCTCCAGTGACACCAGCCCCTTCCTGCCAGCAGCAAATGCTTGTGTGTGGCCCTGACAATGTCTGGCACAGAGCTGGGAGAAGGGGAAGAACAATTATGATGGCTCCCTGCCTTCCCTGCCTGTTTACTCACTCCCAAAAGTTCTTCCCATGCTGCAGGTGGGACCTGGGACAGGCTGGGTGCTGCCCTGGCTGCTCCAGGCACAATCCCACCCTCTGGTTCCAGGGATAGAGAGCCCTGGGAGGTTTTGAGGGGGGGAGCTGTAGCATCTTAGACAGGATCCATGTGTGAAGATGGAAGAGCTGGACAGCTTTCAGAGGCGTGGGTGTTTTTTGAGGAAAGGAGAAGAGTTCAGAGCTCTGGAGAAGCCCAGATCTGGAGCATGTGTGCAAGGAGCAGGGACCAGGTCTGATCCTCATGTCTCAGTCTTTCTACTACAGTCAGAGAAGATCTCATTGGTGAATTTATGCTTTATCTTTGGTTTTCCTCTGGATGAGGTGGGAGCTAGACATTTCAGGCTCTGCTGGACCCCTGAGTGGTGCTGAGCAGACTCCTCAGTGTGTGCCTATCACAGATCACTCCCCACTGACTGCCTGCAGTCTCCCAGCACTTTTCTGTCTGCAGAGCACTGGGAAAATCATCACCACTCCCTGAGCAGGCAGGCCCCTGCTCCAACCCTCAGGCCAGCTGGCTCCCAGGCTCCCATAAAGCTTTAAAAGAAGGCAGACGACTCACAAGTGAAAGCACGAGGTGTTTATTTGCACTGCAGACATATTAACTGCACTGAAAGCCAGCTGTGTACCCTCCTCTGCCTAGCCAAGGTGGGTCTGGGTGAGGAACAGCTGACAGAGATAAATGTCAGGAAAAGAGCACAACATCCGTCCCTGGGCCAGTGCTTTCCCAGAAAGGGCTGATTTTAACTCACAGTCCACTTCCTTCAGCTGGGCTCCAAAAGCTGCTGCTGCTGCAAATCACATTATTGAATTGAAGTGTTCGAGCTGGTTGTAGTGGGTAACACCGAGATCAAAAACTAAAATACTGCTTGGGAGCCTCTGCTCAGCTTAACAGCAGAGATCTGTCACCCCTGGTGATGAGAGATCTCGCTATCACATCCTGCCTTCACAAGCCTTCATGCCAGTGCTGCTTCTCTTTTTATTTGCACATCTAATTTTTACAAGTCATATCTAATGCCCTCTCAAAGCTGGATGCAGGATGCAAGCACCCACCCGAAGATTTGCAAACTCTCCTGGCATTTTCCTGCTGAAAGCAGGAGTTCAGGCTACTGCAGTCATTCACCTTCCAAAATAAAGGTGAAACCTTTAAAAAAAAAAACCAACCAATAACCTCCAAAAACTTTAAAATGCCCATTTGTTAATTCTGCTATGTGCTCTTCCAAAAGAGAGGGTGTGATGCCAAAAATGTCTTTTTCTTCTGCAAAGGAGGTGGGCAGTAGAGGATCCCACAGATCCTGAAACAGCTCAATCACCCAGGAACTGTCACAGCTTAGTAATGTACTTAAAACCTGATTTTTAAATGAATACTCCCATTCCCAAAGCTCTTCCTCCACTGCAAAAATTTGTCCTCTCAGATGTTTTCTCCTCAGGTGAAGGAGGGAATGCTGTCTCAAACCCATGTACATAGAGTAGGAAGGAGTGGCAAGGTGTTACTCCCTCTATCCCTCAGTCCCTGAGGAGCTGGGAAGCAAGGGGATGTCAACCAGCTCAGGCTGCTGCAGCAGAGGGTGGAGGGAAATACTTTGGACTGGAGCAAACGTGATCATCTCTTTCCATCTGCAGGCGGGCTGTAGGCAAAATGGTTGGGTTGTTTTGCTTCTGGAATCTGGTCCCAGTTTTCTCTCAGATGCTGCCAGTCCTGCCTGTCCCTTGTGTGCACAAAGCCCGTGATGCTGCTGTCACCATCTCTGCAAAGCAGCTGTCAAGGTGGGGGCTGCCCCCAGGGAGGTGCCAAGCACAAGCTGATGTGGCAGAAGCAGGGGTGCCAGGTACCTCAGAGCTCATTAAAAGCCTCCCCCTTACAAAGAATGTCGTTCCTCTTCTTCTCAGCTGCCTGGCTAGATGTTTTGGCCCGGAAGGGTGGCCTCAGACACTGTCGGGCACTTTGGCTGATGGTTCTCATTCGTGACCTCCAGTCTTTGCTGGTGATCACATAGAGCAGGGGGTTGAGGGCACTGTTGAGGCTGGCCAGGCCCCGAGTCACCTGGTAGGAAACGTAGATGTCCTTTGAAGCCTGTGTGCAGGACTCTTGTGGCCGCCAGCGAAAAAACAAGTTGAGGTTTCTGAAGATGTGGTAGGGGAGGAAGCAGATGACAAAGAGAACCATGACGAGAATCACCAGTAAGATGCTTCTCCTCCTGAGGCTGGCATCCACGCTGTCATTCCTGCAGAGCACGAACACCACGTGGCAGTAGCAGCCGATGATGATGAGGAATGGGATGACAAACCCAGTCACGGTGACAGCAAAGGTGTAGGGCAAGTAAACGTCCAGGTACTCCTGCCCCGTCGTGTCGTGGCACTGCGTCCCGTTGCCGTCTGTCTTGCTGAAGGCAAGATCGGGAGCTATCTGTGCGATGACCCACAGCCACACTGTCACGCTGAGCCACACGGAGGAGGCGGCACCCCTGCACCTGCCCCGCGCCTTCAGCGGGTGCACGATGCCCAGGTAGCGGTGGATGCTGATGCAGCTGAGGAAGCCGATGCTGGCGTAGAGGTTCAGGTGGAAGAGGCTGCGGGTGAGGCGGCACCAGGGCTGCCCGAAGATCCACACTCTGCCTTGGCGGTAGTAGCTGACGAGGAAGGGCAGTGTGCTGACGTAGAGCAGGTCAGCCAGCCCCAGGTTGCCCACCAGCAGGCTGAGGGGCTGGCGGGCACTCTCTCGGGGCCCCGTGCAGAGGTGCCACAGCCCCAGCCCGTTCCCCAGCAGCCCCAGGGGGATCACGGTCAGGTACACGACGGGCAGGAACCGCTGGGCGAAGGCGGAATCCACGGGGCAAGGAGCCCGAGTGCCATTGCCGGGCCACGTGGAGAGAGCGTCCGCGGCCATGGGGCGCTGCGGCAGCCGCGCCCGGGTGGCAGAGCTGGGGAGCACCGGTGCCGCGGCAGCTCCGTGTCCTCCGGCACAGGCTGAGGCGCCCCTCAACTCTCCGCTCCTGCTGAGCCCGACCTGGGACTTGAGGGCTCTGGACTTTCCCCGGGACACGGGGAGGATGTGCCGAGAGCAGCCTCGCCGGAGCGGCTTCCGCCACTCCCCCGGCGCCTCCCCCAGCCCACTCGGAGCCGGGGTCACGCAGCCCCCCGGCTACTTTGGGTGCTGGGAGTGCCCGGAGGGAGCAGGATGCAGGGGGGCGGCAGAGGGATGCCTGAGGAGGAAGAGCCAAACTTTCAGCCTGTTTCTGTTCTGTCCCACTCGCGGTCAGGAGAAACCTCTCCGTTTTCCGCACTGGGGGCTGGAAGCCTGCGCCCCGTGAGCCGCCCTCCCTGCTGTTCCTGACAGCCTTTCTCCTGGCTGCGACGCTCAGAAATACCGGGAGCAGAGGCAGAGAGGACACTGGCAGTGTTCCATGGGGCTCATGCTGCCATCGCCGGTGCCGCAGGCAGTGCCACCAGGCAGAGATGCACCCGGCTGTCTGCCCCCAGCAAAGGCAGAGTGAGTCCTGTGCAAGAGCTGCCCCTCCCTATAGCTGCTCCTACTGCCTGCTTCTGTCTCCCTCCCCAAGCACAAAAACCCTTTCCCCGTTCCTCCTTCCAGCGGTCCAGACCCGTGCAGGGAGGACTTGAGACGGGCTATGCCCTTTCTTTCCTGTTACAGGAGACTCCCAGATAATGCGAAACTGGGGCAAGAGCTAAAGCAGCGAGCCCAAAGCAGACCCCGAGGAAGGGCAGCCCCATCGCATTGCTGAGCAGCTGCTGCAGCATAAACGGGGCCAGAAGTCACTTGGATCTGCAGGCGCGGAAGTTGACGGGGAAGCAATCTGCAAGGAGAGAGGTTTACCCTGATAAGCCATTTCGACCTTGGGGAAACGACCTGAGGTGAAAGGCTAGGCTCTGGAGAGACAACGTCCGCTTGCTTTCCGGGAATTGAATCTGGGCAGGGCTGGGAGGAGGCTGGTATCTCATCGGCCAGTGGGGAGGAGGAGGAGGAGGAGAAGGGAGGGTGAGTCCTGCCCAGCCGTCCCGACTCGCGTCCATCCCTCCTCGGGAGCGGCTGAGCATCTCCGCTGGACCACGCTCGGGCACGGCAGCTCGGGGACACGGTGGTCCGGCCCCAGGCGCAGATGGGGTGGGGGTTAGCTGCGTGTTGAGGTACCAGTGTGTTTGTTGACTTCAGAGAGCGCTTGCTGGAGCAGATAAGCTGTAGGAAACATCGTGTGTTATTTCCTGCCTGTATAATAAAATCACACCGCTACGGGTGTGCCGCCGAAAAGATGAAGTGTGGAAGCTGTTTCCTTGTGAGGAAGATACAGCTTTTCTGCGGTTTGCAGAGGCTCTGGTGGATCTGTGCCGCTGGAGTTACAGCAGCAGGGGGGGTCCATGGGGGTGCACCCCTCAGGGAAGTGACCCATCCTGCCCTGCTCCTGTCCCCTTTGCCTTTGTGCACCTCAGTTGCTCCTGCAGCCTGGCCCTGGGGTGGCACTTGCAGAGCAACTTTATGGAGGTGTGGAAGGGCAGCGAGAGGAAAGGAACAGTTCCCTTTGTCCCAGAGTATCAACCTTGGGAAACTGAGGCAGAAGCAGCAGCTGGCTGGGAGGATTTCTGTGATCATGGGAAGGGTCATGAGCTGCTCTCAGCAATGAAGGCAAAGCTTTCCCTGTCCCGAGAATGAAGGCTTGGAGCTGGTGCCTCCTGCCCTGGGAAGAGAGGAGCAGGGCAGGGCATGAGGAGCACTGCCCATGAATGGCTGGAGCCCCATGCCCTCCACATCTCCTGTTCCCTGGACCCTTTGGAGGCACAAACACAGAGCTTTTCTCTCGTGCCTGCCTCCCGTGTGTTTTAGGTGTTCACTTGACCCATGGTTTCACTCACAACGCAGGTGCTACTGCCAGCTCTGCCCAAACATCCTGCATGAGGATGCTCCCCTCTGGCTCCTGGCTCTGGCAGGCAACAGCAGTGCTGATGTCAGGATGAGAACACAGGGCCAAGACAGCTCCTGCAAACACAGAACCTGAATCATGTGTTTCCAGGAAAAATAAAAAGACCATTATCTGCTTGATTTTTTTTTTTTTTTTCAATTGAGCACTGCATTCCTCTGCTCAGTTTCTGAAAATGTTTCACTGTAACAAGGGGCTCATCCAGCCCTCTCTCACCCAACTCTATGCATTTAAAAATCATCAATCATGAGAATGGCTTGGAAAAGCAATTCTGATGCATGTTGTTTACTCATTCAGCAGGACAGTTTTCCTTCAGCTGCTGCGTGTGCTTGCACAGAAATGAGCTGTGATCTGCTGCTCATCACTGGCTCAGGAGTGTGGTGGGCAGATCCCAGGCTGTGTGCAGATGTGGCCTTGTGCCTTGAGGACAGGAGTGAATTTTCTTTCAGTTTGGGGATTTTTATCTTTACACATCACCTGTGGATGGGGGGGAATATTCTCTGTTGCCCCACATGAGCAGGCAAAGCCAGGACCCTGCGTCAGAGCCTCAAATAACCACGTTTCCAGGGTAGCAGGGCTTTAGAGGGAAATATTGTGAGACTAGCAATCAAACTGCAAGAGTTGATTTCCCTGTATTCATAGGGAAAAATAACTCTGATTTATTTGGAATCATTAATTCATTATTTAGATGCTTAGTGAATCAGGGAGACATTCTGCAGGGAAAAAGAAAGATAATTATAGCAGAGGTGTGTTGAGTCATTTGTTTGAGATGAGAATTGCAGGTTGCTGCCTAGAAAGTGACCTTCTGATTTTTACCATCACCCAGAGGTGGCTAGGCAGGATCTGGGAGTGTGTGACAGCCCTGGGTGCTCACCCAGCCTTGGTGGCTGAGTCCCAACATGCTTGAACAAGAACTGGCTTTAAACCAGGATTTTCAGTACCCACAACATGCTTTATCCATGTCAGTCGAGGAATGTGGTAGTTTTGAAGTCTACATGAGCTTTGGGTCACCACTTGTTTGGCATGGCCACCAGAGAACTAAAAAAGCCAACCCAAGCTGTTCTGCCATTTGCTGCCTGCTGGACTTTTACCATGTGCCCCATATCAAACAGAATTAATGATTTGTATTCAGGCTGAGCACCAGATGATTGCAGTAAATAATTCTCTTTGTAGGCCATGTTTTACTCCAAGAGCAATGAGGTTTCTTTTTTTCTTTCCCTTTTTTTTTTTTTTTTTTTTTTTACCCCCACGAGGTGGCTGAACGACATCCTTGACTTTCATTTTCTTTTCAGTTCTTGCAGAGCCTGAGGGAGTGAGTGAGTTGCCTTGGCCCTGCTGCCGTTTCTGCTGCTGCAGGGGAGGCTTTTCCTTGGGCTGGAGAGAGGAGCCCCCCCTGCCATCCAGGCTCTGGCCCCTTCAGCCCCAGACCTGCCCTGGTCAGGAGCACGGCCAGCTGGTGATGGTGGCTGCACCATGCTGGGGAAACCCCAGCCCAGGGGAATGGAGGAAGTGTGGGCCTGGCAGTAGGAAGGATGGGCTGTAGTGAGTTTGGGCATTGATTTTTGGGAGCTGAGAAGAGGCTGTGCCTGTGGCTGCAGACACAGCAGCAGTGCAGGAACTGCCATGCCCTGCCCTGCTCTCCTGCACATCCCAACACTGCTGACCTGGGCACTGCTATGGCCAGGGCTGGTGCCATCAGCAGAGCCTATGGCTGGGTAAGAGTAAAGGATTTAACCCAGGGCATAATAAATTGTAATAATGTGTTCAGTGCTTTGATTCACGTTTTTTTTCTTTTTCTTTCTCTTACTCTAAGCAGCCTGAACTGAGGTGCCTCCAAGCTGCCCCACCCTGTGCCAGGACTCTTCTACACCCACTGAGCTGACCCTGAGCAGGAGGGCTGGGCTTGCCCTGCACAGACAAGCTCCACACCTGGATGAGCACATCTTTATTTTTACTTCCAGAAATACCCATCTAAGAAGTCCATCTCTCACCTGGACACGTTTCTTCCAGCTGCCCTTCCCGCGGCGGAACGCGCGTTCCCTCTGCACATCTGTGCGAGGCCGTTAGAGGGCATTTGGGTTTCATTTTCCATCACCAGAAGGACTTTTTACTGGGAGCAAGTACAGCCAGAGCAGCCGAGCAGCTCTCCTGCGCCGACTCCTGCATGGCTGGAGCAGCTCCAACCTGTTGGGAGACGGCCCCGACTCATCTTTGCGATTTGTTTTCCCTTTGCCTGCTTCTCCCCTGGCCCCGGCTCGCGGGGAATGTGCTTGGATGGCAGGCGGGTCTGTCTGCTGCTGTCTGAGCTCCTGGCTTGCCGAAGCCCTGCCAAACCACCAGAGGAGGAGGCCAGGCAGAGCGGGAAGGCTCGTGTTTATTCTGGAGGGATGAGGGGAAGGTGAGTTAGAGCTGCCGTCAGGAGGACCCTGCCCATGCCCGGGAAGGCAGGGTGGGTATCGTGGGCGGGCTGAGCTCCTGCGTGGTTGAGGAGCTCAGCCTGGTGTGGCAGTGACTTGTGGGGTCACAGGGAGCTTGATGACCTGCTCCCTTCCTTGGGGCCAGGGCATGAGGGTTCCCTCCAGGGATTTTGGCTTCCAGGTGCTGGAGATGGTCTCTCTTGAAGTCCCTGCAAAGCAGAGTGGCATGATGTGGCAGACAAGTAGCATCATCTCTTCAGAAGCCCCACTGGTCCAGGAAAGGACCATTTTCTTGGTTTCTTGGGTGGGTTTATGCTTGGAGTAGGGTTTCCCCATTTCCCATTTCATTCAGCCTAAGGAACTCGGAATGCTGCCCAGTAACCCTGCCTGGGGCAGTGGGGTGTACACAGGAGGCAGGTGATAGTGACACGGGGATCTTGCTCTCTGGTTCCAGCCTCCTTTGCAGCCAAAGTCCATCATTTCTTCTCTGTTTTCCCAGTGGAAACACCCTCCATCTCCACCATAACCACAGTGCCATGGGTTTGTGCCAGACTCTTTGCCGGGATGAGGCGTTGGCTCCAGGGTGAATCCAGGGTGGGCACAGCTACAAACGACCTCCTCTTGCCCTCTGGAAAGGCAGAAGGGAGATCAGTGGGGAGAAGGAGAGGGCTGGTGGTGTGTCCCCCACAGCTGGGGAGCAGAGGCATGTAGCATGGCAGTGCAGGGCAGAAGAAGTGGGCAGAAAGTGCCACCTGCACAGCAGAAAGGCAGATTAGCACTGTGTCCACACTGGGGATGTGCCAGGCTAACATAGGGGTGGCAGAAGCACTTCCCGGGCGTGCCCAGGGAGCCAGGCAGGAGCTACAAATCCATCTCTGGCCATAGGGGCAGGCCGAGCTCACCTGCGTGGCATCCACAGCGCTCCTGGATTCAGACATCCAGAGACCCCAAAATTCTGGTTTGCACCTGCCATCGGCTGTTTCAGGAGATGGTTCACGTGTCCCTGAGACACGCTCAGCTCGTGGCTGAGGAGGGTTGATGGGGGCCCACGGGTAAGTGTTGCTGGCCCTTCCCTTTGTCAGTCCCACGTGTGCCCGGAGGCAGCAGCTCCCCCCAGCCCTCACTCACCGCCGGCAGCGCCGCGGGCAGGGCCGGGCAGGGTCCGGCCGTGCAGAGCCGCCGCTGGGTCTCCAGGCGGCAGAAGCGGTTCTGGTTGGACACGCGGCTGGCAAAGCCCAGCCCGCAGGTGGCCGAGCAGGCGCTCCACTCCGTGCCCCACTGCGGGCAGGGGTACCGCAGCAGCGGGGACACCGCCCCGGGGGCTGCAAGACAGGACATGGGGGAAAGGGGGGTTGGAGGCAAGTGCTGCGCACCCTGTGGTGCTACAAGCAAAGCCCAGCGTGGCAGAGAAACCTGTGAGGTGTCTCCTGCTGATGTTTCACAGCCTGGGGTGAAGGGGCCATCCCCGGAGATTTGCGTGGGCATCCCCTCCCTGGAGCTGCCCTGCATCTTACCTGCCCTGGCATCCCGGGGGAGGGGCTGGTCCTGGCCTTCACAGATCCACTCCGGGCAGCACTTCCCGGGGATCTCCACGCGCCGGGGGAAGGGGCAGTCCGGGCTGGGCAGCCGCACATCCTCCTGGCAGAGCGGGATGCAGGTGAAGCCCCCGTCCAAGCAGTGGCACTGGATTTTGCAGCTGGGCTGGAAAACCTCACCGTCTCGGTAGAGCCGGCCGTTCACCTCGCAGCCCTCCTCATCGTCCTCAACTGCAAGAGACAGTCGGGGAGCCCGTTAGGGACAGAAGGACAGAGAGATGGGGATGGCAGGGAACAGTGCTGGGGCTAACAGGGGCGCTGGATAAAGGGATTGAAGTGGGGGGACCACAGAATTGACCGAGAGGTGTGCAGGGCAGACATGGGTGTGCAGCAGCATGTTAATCACTCAGCCTCCTCCCCTTCCCTGCCTTCTCTCCTCAGCTCTCTGCTTTTTCAAAGCAACAGCTCACAAGCTGTGAGGACCCCTCTGCCCTTTGGCTCTGATCCTGTCTTCAGGATTTCCAGGCTAGGAAAAGTTTCTCTGAGATTTCTCTGCAGGACCCCCAGGCTCCAGCCTTGGCATGCCTGGGACCCCCTGTCCATTCTCACTGAAACCACCCTGAATTCTCAGTCAGAAAGCAGCACGAGAGCTGGCAGGAGATGGGGCACAGCCCCACGGCCAAGCTGCATGCACCATCCTCAGGAAAGCTGCTCTCCCAGCCTCACCCACTCCCCTGGTGGTGCTGAGGGATGCCTGTAGCCATGTGAGGTCGTGGCTAGAGCGGGGCTGTGTGCTGGGCTGGAGTGTGGGGGTACCCCCGGGGAAAGTGGGCACCCCCGTGCTCACAGTTGCAGGTGCCTCCTGTCCCCACAGATGCTGAGCTGTAGTCACAGACGAGGCCCTGGCTCTGGTCACAGACGTGCAGGAAGTCGCAGGGCTCTCCCAGGCGCCGGGCACAGATCTTGCAGCAGCCACACCCATCCAGGACCAGGGGGGAGCCGCGGGGACAGCGGGGTGGCACCCAGGGGCAGTAGCACGGTCTTCGGCAGAGCTGGGCACAAACCTGTGGGGGCAAAGCTGAATCCATACAGGTGGTTTGGGCTAGCAGCTGCTTTGTCACTGGGACAGCCAGGGACCTTTGTCTCAACCACGGGGGCAGATTTGTGGTGGAGGGAGGCTCCAAATCCATGGGAATATCTCAAAGCATCCTACTGTCCCCTTTGAAGGGCACCTATGGAAACCATGGAAAATCAAGGATGCTCAGAGGCTCAGCACTCTGAAAGATGGGGACTTTATTGTGCCACTGCTCTGAACACACAGGAGGATGGAGCTACATCCTCCTGTGTGTTCAGAGCAGTGGCAAAATAAAGGTGAACATCCCAGGCAGTGGTGGTTATTTAGTGAGGTCAGCAGCCCCAAACAGCCCAGCGGGAGAGAGGAAGGGAGGAAGGTAAAGCAGCCCACCCCCATGCCTGCCCCCAAGGCAGCAGGCTGTGCCCAGCCCAGGAGAGGTGGCTTTTCAGGGAATGAATTCACGTGGTGAGTGCACAGCACCTCACTCCATACAGTCTTAAGAGCTCTCATTCATGCCAAGAAGCAGGACATTGCATCAGCAGTGGGGATCTGAAGCCAGGCAGAGCTCACTGCATTCCTCACTGGTCCAGCTGCTTCCTCTGCTTGTCCCTGGCTGCAGCATCCTCACCTGGCCTGGCCCACTGGGCAAGGAGCCTGGAGATAGGCAGGTTTTCAAGGACTGGGAGCTGTTTTCCCTCGTGCCTAGACTGAGTAGGACTGGGAGCTGTTTTCCCTCGTGCCTAGACTGAGTAATCACTTTGGCAGGGCTGTGCACTGCAGTCCTTTGCCTGCTCAGCCAATTGTCTGCCAGGGAGGTGCCCATGGGAGTTCACCTGGGCAGGTGGATGTTTATACCCTTGGCTCATCCTGCTTGCACAACTACCCTGGCACCAACAGCTCTTTAGGCAGCTCTTGAGCATCATGTCACACGTGACAGAGCTATTGCATATAGAGCCTGAAGCCACGAGAGATGGCTCTGCAGTTTGCAAGTGAATCCTTCACCAGTGCTGGCCTGACAGTGATGACAGCCCCCTGGCAGCCCTGCTGCTCAGCACCATGCACGTGCTGCTGGATGCAGGGCAGCAAACCTGCAACCAAAACATTCATCCTTGCCCTGATCCAGGTACTGGTGTGACTGCTGAGTCTGCCAGGAGAGCGATGGGCTCAGCCAGACCATGCAGGTTTTAGATACCATTTTTCTTTTTCTTTCAGTTTCTCCCAGTGGCATCAGGTCTGACATGATGACTCACACAGAGAGGGTGGCTTCTGGTGCTCTATCTGCTCCCCATTTGCAGCTGTTCAGATGCTTTTCATGGGGCTGTAGGAGTGTCAGTGCCAATAACTGGAGTTAAAATTGGGATGGGGTGATCTGGGTCTTGTCCCAGTTCTGCCAGCGAGCAGCATTATTAATGTGGCAGGGACCGAGGGACTGGCTGTGGTGGCCAGGTTTGGGCTGGCAGCACGATGGTCCTTGGTGATTCTCCAGGCACTCTTGAGCACCTGGGGCAAGAATCATTGCTCTGTTATAGCTTACCCAGGCAGCCAAGGGCATTTTTCATCTTTCAGGAGATTGTTATTACCAATCAATGTTTTAGAAAGATTAGCCAAGCCATAAATCCATTTCTCCCTGCTCCTTGTAATTTACCTGTCTTTAGATGACAATGTGGCTTCTGTCAGAGATCTAACTCTGGGAAAAGAGTCAAATAGGCACAACGCTGCCACGACATCCCTGCTTGGGGATTCAGGCAGCAATTAGAACTTGGAGCTGAGATGCCCCAAATTTTTCAACATTCCTGTTCTCTGCACAGGCAAATATTTTCACACAGAGTCCAAGAGAAAAAAAAATAAAATAATAAAACCTCTACAACAACCCAAATCCCATTGGAGGCACTGGCTTGGCGTGAGCATTCCAAGAAGTGGGGAGAGCTGAGTAATGCCAGGGCTGGTGCTCAAGGCTTGGCCGCTGCCTCGGGAGCCTGGGCGGGGATGGAGGAGCCTGGAGGAGCCTGGAGGAGCCTGGAGGAGCCGCTACCGCCCAGCTGCTGCTCGCTGGCTGGCGGGGACGAGAGCGGAGCGCGGCAGGGGCGGCGGGCGCACAGCGCGTTGCTGGCATTCCTGTGCACTCCAGGGACTCACAGCGAGCCTTGGGCCCAGGAACGCTCGGACCCTGCCGCTCCATCCCAAACACCTCTCCGAGCACAGCTCTGCCCCCGCACCAGCACAGCCTGGCTGCCGGCCGGCGACAGCCACCGGGCTCGTGGTGACACCGCAGTCCCTCCTGCAGCCCGCTCTGCCAGAGCCGGGTGTTCCTCGGCTAAAGCTGCCCCGGGACCCCATCTGCCTTACCTTGGAGAGAATGCAGAGCAGGGAGAGGAAGAGGAGCTGCTTCTCCAGCTGGAGGCTCATGCTGCTCTCCCCTGTGCCACTTCAGCACATCACCCCCCAGGCAGTTTGGAGGCAGTGTTCGCAGGTTTTAAAGCCCAGAGTAGGTCCTGCTGGTGTTTATACTCTCCCTGCTCTGATGTCACTCACAGGCTCCAATATAAACATGAGTAGGTTTGGACAAGCCTCAAGATTTTCTTTTTTTTCCTTTCTTTTTTTTTTCCAGCCCACATTCCAGCTGCCATTTCCACTCTTCTCAAGGTGAGAGTATGCTGTCCACTGGGATGAGGAGTGAAGGGAAGGGATGCTGTGCTGTCCCTGGGGAGCAGGCTGGGGAACCAGGCTGCTAATCCAGCTCCCTCCCCCTAGCCTGGGAGGGAAGCTTCATGCCCTATCCTACTGATCAAAGTCTGCCCAGGCAGAGCTGGTACTTTCCTCCTGGGATTTGAAGGGGTTGGCAGGGCTGTCCCTGCTGCTGCTGTGGGACAATGCTGTGACCAGGCAGCAACAGGGCATCCACCCCTGTATTTAATGCATGGCAGGCTGTGGAAGAGGGATCACCCAAAGGAGCTGGAAATGGATTTGCTGTGGTGGTGCTGCCACATTGTCCCCACCCTGAGGGGGACTGAGGCCACCTGGGGAGGCTGCTGGGGTGGTTGGATGCACATCGTGTTGCATTGTCTTGGGTACCTGATGCAGAGAAGGCTGCAGTCTGACCCTGCTGATTTCAAGCCCTGTAAATGCAAATTTAGCCCCTGAAGCATTATGATCATCTTAATCAATTGTGAGAATTAGAAATGCAAGTTTGGGGATGAAAAGCAGGTGCTCAGCCATTGATTCCCAATGCTTTCTCAGTCTGCCCTGTGCAAACTTTTCTCTTGTCCCCTGTGTCTGAGGACCTGAGGCTGACTCTTAGGAAAGACAAACCTAAGCACCTCAAGACCTACACAGACAGAGCCACTTCCCCAGATTCCCAGATCTGATCACAAGACAGGAGAGGACAATTCATGAGCCCAGAGCTCAAAGGAGATGCCTGAGCTTGAGGATGCAGGATGTCCTGCAGCTCTCCCTGGCTCCTGCAGGATGTGTTCTGGGGCCAGGACTGCTGCTCCTGTGCTGGCCAAGGGATGATCCTGGTGGCTGTGCACAGGGGGCCTGTTTCATTCAGGCATGATGAGAACTGCTGCCAGGTGTCAGGTGTGTGATGGCCAACACACAGGAGCTGCTGGCTGCTACAAGCAGAACACCAAAATCACACAGCTAAGGGTGATGCCCCCTCTCTCCCTCTGGCCTTTTTCCCCTCTGTTTTGCTTTTGTGAAACAGGCTCTCAGTCACCTGAGCAGCAGTCCTGGCCTCAGCTCCACACTTTCCAGAGCCTGGCAGCCAGGGCAGGGAGCAGGGTGGGCACAGCCCAGCAGGAGGAGGGCAGGCTGAACTCTCTCATTACCACCCCAAATTTCTGCTGTGGCTGTGCCTCATTAGCTGCTGTCAGGCTGTTAATGAGGTCATGACAGCTTGGGGGAACACCAGGACACTTTCCAAAGGCTGCTGTCACTTATGCAAGTGCCAGAGCCTCTGCTCTGTGTGGTGGAGCCCCAGCTCTGTGCATCACCCAGGCTGTGCCTGGAGGTCAGTTCTGGCAGCCCTGCCTGTGGCAGGGGAGGCATGAGGAGGGCACATTGCTCTGAACTCCCTGGCAGGGGGTGGTTCAGGACTCACTGAGAGGTGCTCACAAGCCCGAGGGTTTGATACCTAAGGTGCAGACACCTCTCATGTTCCACTATCTGCCCCACAGCCGGTGCCCTCCCACTGGCTGCAGCTCAGCCAAACATCCTGGGAGTGCCTTGGGAGAGCCAAAGTACTGATCCAGCCCTGCCACATGGGAACAGTCCAATTAATTATTCCAGCCTTGTCTTTATTAGGGATTCCTGATCAATGGCCATGAGCTCATTTCCCTGGTAGAAATCAGGTGACAGTGCTGGTAACAGAAATAAAAACCTCTCATTTCCCACAATGAGGCACCCTTGAGCAGCTGACAGACACCACGTGTGAGGTCTCAGGGGGCAGCAGGGCACCCCTGGGGGAGGCTGAGGCTCAGGGCTGCCCAGGGGAGCCAGCTGGACATGAAACCCCTGCCACCTGATGTGTCCTGGCTACAGGGTCAGCTCCTCTCTCTACTCTTTCCTCAGCTCTGAACAAGAGGGGACCTTGCTTCCCCCACACCTGATGTCACTGAGATTTAGATGCAGTGAGGTGACATCACTGCCATGGTTTGCTGTCACCAGGAAGCTGTCAGAGCTCAGGCAGTGACAGAGAGCCCCAGTCAAGCCTGAGTCAAGTCAACACCCCTAGGTCAAGCAGTCAGTGGGGCCAAACCCAGTATCCCATGCCTGGCAAGCTGCCCACACTTCTGATGGCATTGGCAACCCTCACTGGGACCTGGCTGGGTTTTGGAGGTGCCCAGTGGAGTTGGCTGGAGGGGTACCCAAAATTCTCCCATGATTTACCTTCCCAGAGAGGATTCTCCAAGGGTGACTTGGGCTTTAGCTTCCCTTCTCCCAGCTCTGGGTCCCACATCCCCACCCAGGTCACTCTGCTGGGGCTGCAGGCAGAGCCTGCCACAGGAATTCAGCCCCTGCAACTGTTTTGATGTGCAAAGCTGCAGCAGAACAGCACACTAGCAGTTCATTTTATAAATACTGTTATAGCCCTTCCCCTCTGGAGCACATAACCTGTGAGTGTTCTGTACCATACGTGTGATTTCAGAGCTAGTAATTAAGTCCATATGTCTCACTCCACAGTTTCCATGGTATTCTTGTCAGTTTTTTAGGGGGGGGTATAATTTTTTTTCTTTTTTTTGTGGTCAGTTGTGCAAGAAAACAGTTGATTCAGGGATCTGAATACATCTCCTTTGAGTTAGCCACTGGCAAGCTCTGCTGTTTCTATAGAAATGAAGGAACTGCCCCAGTGAATTTACATTTTAGAGAGCTGAGTTTTTCATGTGTTTGCTCTTCTAATGTGCCATCGTGAATAACACAGAAAAGCTCTCATTTGCACACCCTACTCAGCTGAAATTGCATCCATCTGGGATGGATATTGAGCATATTCTCCCTTCATGCCTTTCCTTTGCTGGAGACTCCCCTTCTTCACTCTACATCATGTGTTAAGCACCCTCCCTAGAGCTGGGGAAGGATGTCCATCTCTGGCAGGCTGTCCTGTCTGTCCAGCTCTGTGAGGCTCTCCTGGGTCCTGGCTGTGAAAATGTGGGTGAGCCCAGTGGGGAGAACATTCCCTTTGCTCCTGGGCACTCCTGGCCCAAATCCCCTCTGCAGAGGAGCAGGGCTGCCCATGGAGGGTGGACAGCTGGACAGACATCCAGCTTGGAAAAACCAAGAGCCCTGAGCTGAAATGGAGATGCCTCAGGTCTCCTTCAGCTGTTGGACACTTTGGGGTGGCTGCTCATGTTTTTCATGAGACTTCTGGAAAACACCATGGCTTTGGGAAATTTTGAAATATCTCTGCTTTTGGCAAGATGGGAGAATTGTTTCCTACCCAGAATGAATCTGGCTCCAGTTTCAAACAGCAGGAGCAGAGAGAGGTGGTGATGGCTATTTCCACCCCTGTCTGGGCATTTTTATTCCCTCTGCTTCTCACACCTGACCTGGCCAGCAGAGCCAGGCTGAGAGGACTGGCCACCCCAAGGGACCAGGGATGGGCCAGGCAGTCTTTTACCTTGAGGTCACTGCTCCCACCCTGGGCCTGGGATGCAGGGACTGAAAGTATTTACCAGCTGGGGCCTGGCCAAGTGACTTGTGAGAAAAGAATTCAGGGCTGCTGGCCAGGTTCTGATGGTCAGGCAACTGCACCAGGAACCTTGGCTCCATCTGGGACCAGCTGAGCCCTCCAAGCTCCCAGCCACGGTGGCAAGGCCAGCAGGGCATGGCCCCTGCCAAAGGAGACACAGGAGCCCTGCCTGGTGGTGGGAGCACTGCATCCTTCACCACTTCCCAGATGTTTTTAGGTAGGTTTCACTAACAAGAAGCACTGATAAATGGGGCTGGGGGCTGGTTCTGCTCTCAAAGTCTGACATTGCCAAGAGGAAGAGCTGAGTGATTACATGAGGAGCAAATGGACTATCACAACCAAGAAAAGGCTTGGCTTTGCCAAAACTATAGTGAGAGCTCATCCTTCAGGCTGAGGGGCTTCTCATTAGCACAGCACAGCCTTGCATCAGCTGTTGGGAAGGGACAACAGAGAAAGATCAAACCCTGGGCAATACTTCTGTGAGATTTTTTTTCCTGCAGTCCAGACAAGAGTAATTCATAATTGTCCTACTAAGTTAAACATTCAGATAACTCAAAGAATAAGACTTTTGTAAAACAAAGCTTGGAAACTTCAGCCAGATGAGGTTTTCCATTGTTATCTGGAAAGCAGTGTCAGAAATCATCACAAATTCAATACTGTGATCCTCTGGGAGTTAATTTTTTTATTGAGTATCAAACATCATCAAACATAAACTTCTTTTAAAAAATATCACTGTAAGTTTTATCTTTCAGACAAGACATAATCCCTAAACCCTGACCTTGTGTGGTTACTGACAGACCCTTTGTATTTTCCATGGAGCTGGATGGCTCCCTCATGTTTCCTGATCAAATTGCTCATTCTTTTTGGCTATCTCCATTTTTCTCGTGGTTTCAGGATAAAATAGACATTGTTTTTCCTTCAGTTCTTGTCTTGCTCGAGGGTGCTGCTTGTTCTCACACAGCTGCCATGTCCCCTGCAGCACCAAAGGGGCTGCAAGGAGAGGCACCCACTGATGTGCAGGCAGTGATGCTTGTAGGTGTCTCCAAACTCACCTTGTAATTGTGCCACCTCTCCTTCAGGATGGCTTGGGATGGCTGTGCTCCCTCCCAGCCCTGCTTCAGGAGGGTTTGGGATGGCTGTGCTCCCTCCCAGCCCTGCTTCAGGAGGGTTTGGGATGGCTGTGCTCCCTCCCAGCCCTGCTTCAGGATGGTTTGGGATGGCTGTGCTCCCTCCCAGCCCTGCTTTCTGTGCCTCTGGGAAGCTTTGAGGATGCCAGTGCAGCACCTGAGGCAGCAGACTGGGGGCAAAGACAGTCCTCTGCAGCTGGCACATCTCCAGGGGATGCTCTGCAAACCTCTGGTTGTGGCTGGGACCTTCCCAAAGGCAGTGCAGAGGGCATTCCTCAGTGTCCATGATGGTTGGAGGGTCCTGGCTCCTGCAAGAGCTTTTAGCTCAGACCTTGGGCACATTGGGAAGCTGGGCTGGGAGGGAATGATGAGCTGCCAGCTCACCCTTCACACCCAGCACCTGAAAACCCCAAATGACTGGTCAGCACTCAAGCCAGCTGGCAGGGGGACCTGCTGCTTCTCCCCAGGACTCATGCCAAAGGGTTTGCAGGTGAGTCCCACCTCCAAATTCCACCCCAGGGAACGAAGCAATGGCTGGGCTTGCTCTCCATCTTCTGAGCAAGACTGGAAAAGCTGAAGCAAGTGATGCCTCCATGTTCCAAAGAATCCCAGGCCCCCAGCCCTTCCCTATGCCCCTCCTGAAGCCAGAGACATCTGGAGACATTTCCCAAACATGAACTTCACATAAACCACCTCCTCTTGTCCCCTTCCCCAGCCAAATCAACAAAGACAGGACTGAAACCTTTAGGGCATGTGTGGGATCCAGCTGAGACAAACAAACCTCTGGGTCTCACCCTGGTTATGGAAGCAGCGATGTCGCCTGGAAAGTATGTACCAGGGAGCAGGGAGCAGAGGGGAGAGCAGAGCAGCTGGGCACCAGCTCAAACATGACTCAAAATCATGGGAAATGATTTCTGATTAATGTAATTACTTCGGCTCCAGCCCTGATCAATATGAGGAGCTGAACTGCTCATAAAGCGGCCGAGAATGTGAACTATGCAGAGGGATCTGTAAAAGGTGTTTGGCTGGGTGTTCTCTCCCTGCCTGTTGGGCTGCCCAGGGCAGGGTGACCTGGTGCTGTGGGAGGTGGGAGAGCAGTGATCTGCTCATGGGAAACTGCTGGCCCCCAAATGAGAATCCCTCCAAATGAGAATCCCCCCCAAATGAGAATCCCCCCATAGGAACAGGGAGGGGACTGCCTCATCCAGGCCCTGAGCCCAAAGAAAAGCAGCCAGCCTGCTTGGCTGGCTTTCTTCTGTGCTCTGACCACAAAGCATCAGCCAAGATTGGCCTTTCAGAGGCTTATGGTGCCCCCACAGTGTGGGGAGGTTCTGGTGGGCTGGCACCCAGCACAGCCCAGGCAGGGGCTCGGTGTGGGCACTGAGGAGCACTGCAGGACCATGGGGACACAGCTGGAGAGGACAGTGTCCTCAGACCTCCTGCTGCCTGAGCTGTGCCAGGTGTGGGGACAGTCTGCACTGGAGAGGTGCTTCCTGCTCAGGACAGGGCTGTGCCTGAGGGAGCTGCACCCACAGGAGCAGATCAGGAGGAGGAACCTGGCACATCCCTGGAGACCAAGGCCAGGTTAGGTGAGGCTTTGAGAAACTTTGTCTGGTGAAAGGTGTCCCTGGCATGGCAGGTGATTGGGAACTGGATGGTCTTTAAGATCCCTTTCATCTGAAGGCATCCTGTGATTCAAAGATGCCCTGCAGCAGGTGTCCAGGAATGATCCTGTGGCCATAGGAAGGTGGTAGGAATATCCCCCTGGGAAGGCAAGCTGAGGCTGGGGAAAAGGTGCCCTGGGGCAAGGGGGTCTCCCCTGAACTGGTGGTTTCTCTGACATGGGGGGGAAGGGAAGAATGGCTGTTACAATCTGATTTTTGCCGTGCTGTTCCCCAGGAAGATGGGCTGGGCTGGACTGGGAATTGCAAGGCATTCCTCTTGTACTTTCAAATCAAGAGCCTTTGGGGTGGGTTTCCACCTGCTGCAGGGATTTGGGGAGAGAATTAGAGAAAGGCAGTGTTTGACCAGTGGCTGTCTGCCCCTGGTCAGCCAAGGCTGGTGAAGGCAGCCTGGCTGTGCCTGGGCTTGTCTCAGGAGCTGCTCCCAGCCAGTTTGTAGTCAGCCAGAGCCCCAGAGGAGCATCTTACAAGGCAGCTCCTCTCATGAACCAAGCTCCAGGAAGGAAAATGTTGCCTGGAACCGCTGTCACCAGGCAGCAATTGGAGTGTGGGGAGCAGTGTGTGTGTGGGGCAGCCAGGCTGCTCCTCTGCCCTCCCTACTGGCCCAGGCTGCAGAGAATGTTTTGAGGTGTTTTTGCTGCTGTGTGTGCTCTCCATGATACTTTTCCAACATTATCTCCATGTTCTTCCTGGAGCAGAGAGCTCCCTGGGCCACATGGAGAAATGCTGGTCTGTGATTTTGCTGCAAACCACATGCAGCACAGCGTGGCTGGGGTCAGGAGAGCCCTTTCCCCAGCATTTGGCTGCCCTCTCTCTCCCCTGCCAGCAGCTGACCGCAGTCAAATCCTGGTTTTCCTCACATTCCGTGGTCCTGCTGAGCTGTGGTCTGCCACCCCTGCATCCTGCTGGCCTGCCACCCAGAAATCCTGCTCTGGAGCATCCCTGGGAGGATCAAACACAAACACTTGGCAAGCTGCAGCCCTCGAGTGGGAGGCACTGGGACCAGGGCTGTTGGAGCAAAGGAAGATCCTCCCAGCTGTGCAGGAGAGGCCAAGCCAGCCTGGACAAGGGGACAAGGGACAAGTGCAGGGGCTCTTACTGGAAAAGCAAGGTGACCCCAAATCTGGGAGAAATGATGCATCTGACTCCATTGATATCAGAAGGCTAATTAATTACTTTATTATACTATATTATTTTATCCTATATTACACTACATCTAAACTGAAACTGCACAAGCACTCAACCAAATGTCATGACTGTCTCCTGACTGACAGGACACAGCTTGCAGAGATTGGTCAAGAAAACAAACACTCACACCAGAATCCAATTACCAATTCCCTTCAGGTAAACAACCTTCCACAATGCATTCCACTTGTGACAACAAGAGGAGCAGCAATTGAGATAAGAATTGTTTTTTCTTTCTCTGAGGTTCCTCACTGCAATTCCCAGAGAATATCCTTGGGAAGTTGTGCCTTGCTTTTCTCTGTGAAGAGACATGCAGCCACAGGCTCTGGCTCCAGGGGACACCAGCCACTCTCTGTGAGCAAGCCCAGCTTTGAGATCTCACTTTGCTGCTGCCACAGTTCACCACAGACTCGTGGTGCAACTTCTGCTGCAGAGCAGTCCCTTCTCCAGCAGCTTGCTCAGGGATGCTGTGCCCAGCCCAGGATCCCTGCAGTGAAGCAGAGCTGTGCTTCCAGCCTTGCTCTGTAACCCCAACCTTACAGGGCTGCTGTGCCTTCCCCTGCATTACACCTAAGGTGCTACAACTCACAGAGAGGCAGCTCGAAGGTCCTGCATTGTCACACAGCTTCTGCTTGGACCTGGACACATCCTCCATGGCCTGATTGTCCTCCTTGTCCCCATGCAGGAGCACAGGCACCTGCTTTGAGCCAAATTTCATGTTCCAGGACTTGTCTGCAGGGCGAGAGCCCAGCCTTGCTCCTCCTGCCTCTGAACCCTGGCCCCTGAAAACATCTGCAAGGAAATAGCTGAAGGTATTGAAAGGGGAGGCAGGAAACACTCTGAATATTTGTTTTACTAAATATAATGACACTAATGTTGTTCACAGTGCTAAAAATAGAAATGAAGAGAACCTGCCTTTTTCCTGTTTGCTTTAAGCTCTCACTTTCCTGCCCGTCTCTGCATTCTGGGAATCTGCATGAAAATAAACCCAAGAAAGATCTCAGCAGTGTGCAAAGCAGAGCCAGATGAGTTTGGCCTTGGCTCCAGCTTCCCCAGTTGGGGCCATGCTTCTCTGTGGAGCCTGGGGAGCCTCAGGCTGTGCACTCCTCACCTCCAGCCACTGGCCCTGCAGGCTCTGCCCAGCTGCAGTGGGACCAGCACTGACCCCACTGCTGCAGAACAGGCCACTGTCACTGGGAACCCACTGCCACTGGGAGTGTGGCCACCTGCTGCACCCTGGGTCCTAACTCTGCTCACTCTCCTGGCTTTCCCAAGGGGATCAGTAGGCTCTGAGCAGCACTGCTGCTCTTCCTCCCATGCCTGACAGAGCTGTGCTCCTGCTCCAGGCTGGATCTGCCAGGGTGCTACCACAGAAGCCCTGGGTAAAATCTCCCTGCTCCCACCTCTCCTGCTGGAGATATTTCTGCAAATGCCTGTAGCATATCCCTCCAGCATGCTCTGCATGTACCCATTCCCAGGGCTCCCTCCCAGCCTCCTTCCATTGGGAGGATTTTGCTGCCAGTTGTAGGGGGATAGAATGTAAGAAAATAAAGATAGTGTAGAAAGTAATCTTACCCCTAAGGAGTTGTAGCTGGACCAATTAGCAAAGATTAGGAACAGGCCTGACTTTAACAGGCCACAGCTGTGAGCAGTGAGAAGAAGAGTGCTATAAAAGAGTGGGGTGGCTGGGTGAGAAGGGAGCTGCAGTCACTTGGCTGCTTTGTGAAGAAGAAAGAGTCAGTGCTCTGAGGAGCTGCCCACATGAAACACCAAGAAGGTATGGAACTTTTGTGATAGGAAGACAAGAGTATGGAGTAAGATGACCACAGCCAATCTCCCACTAGCTCATTACAGAGCAATGGTCATCACTGAATTCAGAGTCTGATGGATTCAAATTCAGCTTTGAGCCAGTCCAGGATTCCCAGAACCTGCAGGATCAGGTGTGGGAGCCAAATCCCAGTCCTGAGCATGGCAAACTGGCCACGGTTTCACAGTGCCTGAACAGCAAGGTGCCTTTGATTTGGGAGGCAACACTGCACCCCGGGTCAGCATGGCTGCCTGGTGGCTGCAGGTGTTCACATGAAAAGCTCAGCACTCATTTTTCAGCTGAGCAGCCCAGGGAATGCGTGTCTGGGATGGAGGCTGCTGCCTGATTTATTACAGCCTCAGCTCGAGGTGCCTCGGGAGAGTCAGGGCTGGCAGAGGATGAGAGGCAGGCGTGTGCAGGGCTGGATTGCAGCACACTGAACGCTGCGCTGTACTGAGGCTGCCTGGAATGCGCCGAGCTGGAGAGGGAGGATGAATGAGTCCTCTGGCCTGGTTTACATTCCTCTGCCACCCCCAGTTTCTTTCTTGAGCTGGTGAATGGGGAGGGTGGGCAGCCTTGGGCTTTTGGTCTGTCTTGGAAATCCGTGAGGCAGCCAAGCGCTGGCTTGGAGTGCTGCTGGCACTGTCCTGGCCACATGAGCACGCTGACAGTGCCAGAGGACTGGCTCCACTGTGTCCAGGTGCCACCCCTTGTGCAACATCCCTCCAAAGGCTGACTTTTGCAAGGAATGTTTTGTTCACAACGTGGCAGCTTACAGGGTTGACCTCAGCTTGTTCTTAGTTAGGTGGAAATCAGGTGTTTAAAATACCACTGGACTATTGTGAGTCACTGTCTGGGCTACTTTTGTGTCAAGGAGCCAGTTCTCTTGTATGTCACTGTCAAGTCTATGCTTGAACCTGGCATGATGTGATTTTAAAAACATCCAGAATCTTCCCCATGTTTCCCCCCCTCCACTAGCTGCTTTCCTGGCCCTGGCATATTTCTGGCCCCTGGTAGTCCACACATTTTGCAGTTTTTCAGCTGCCTCTCCCCAACCAGGCATGTCTGAAGCTGCCAGTGCCCAGTCTCTGCAGGCAGTGAGTGTTCAGGTTTTTCAGCAGTGTGGTGTCAGCAGCATCCAAAGGGACCATTCATTCACAGTGTGACAATGATGGGCTTCACTGGTGGCTTCCTGACTGTGCTTTTGGGGCCAAAAACCTGTGGTAGGGATTCTGACCCCACCTGGTGCCATCTCTCGTGGTGTTAACTGGGGCTGAGCCAGAACCATTGCCACAGGGTGGACAGTGGGGACTGACAGCCCACCCCATGAGCTCCTGCCCTGCTTAATGCATCTGGCAGTGCCTCTGTAATGCACAGTGGGGTGATTGCCCTGGATATGCAGATGGGATCTCTGCCACAGGGATTGCCCAGGTGTTCCTCTGGTCCTGCTGCTGGCCTGCAAGATGTCCCACCCACCCTGCACACCTTGGGTGTGAGCTGGGAATGACACAAAGCCTTGTCACCTGAGGAGGAGAAAACAGCCCTTGGGAAGGATTTAGCCATAACCTGTGTGCTCAGGTGTTTGGCTTCTTCACCTGGCCAGGCTGAGCAGGCAAACTGAGGGTTCCTGGGGTGGAGGGCAGGGACTGAGCCTGCAGTCTGCCTGTGGTGGGGTGGGTGGTGGTGGCCCCACAGTCCCAATCCCTTATCCCCGGCCCCTTACCCCCTATCCCTTATTCCCTGGATATCTTATCCTGGATCCCTTCGCTCCGGTCCCCGCAGCGCACGGGCTCTGCCTCCCTCTCGTGGCCGCCGGGATGTGCTGGGCTCGCCGGGAGCTGCGGCAATCCGCGCCTTGCCCCGTGTCCCCCGTGCCCCGCGGGCACTCACGCCTTGCCCCGTGTCCCCCCCGTGTCCCCCGTGCCCCTCGCTGGGTGCACACACCGGCTCATCCCAGCCGGAGCCGGCGGTGCTGAGGTGTGAGCGGGGTCAGAGCCGCTCCTGGATATTCACCTATTGCTTTTAAGCAAATCCTTTCTGCTGCCGCTGGGGGAAGAACTCTTTCTAAGCAGTTCTGCATCACACCTGGTTGGAAACAAAGCCGACCTCACCAGAGTCAGCGGCCTAAAAGTTGAAGCTGGTTTATTCCCAATAATCTGTTTGCAATTTTCCTGCCCTTGAAACCAAGAACTGAATCAAACCAAAGCTCCAGAGGATCCTATAGAATATTTATTGGGTCAGGACCCTGGATTAGATGAATTAAAACATCTCATGCTCATGAAAATTCCAGCTCAAAACAGTGAAGACTGGTTGCTCTTCAAACATTTTTTGTTGAAGCAGAGGCTGTGACCAGCTGGCCCTGGGGCTTGGAGTCACCTGTGCCAGGCAGAGCTCCAGTACAGCCCAGCAGTACCAGTCCTGCCAGGAGCCAGCACTGGGCAGGTATCTGGGAACACCTGGATATTCCCCTTATCCCTCTCCCCTTTACCTGCCTTTCTCTACCTGCAGTAGCTCCTGCTGCTGATGTTTCTGGTGGTGCTCAGCAAGCCCTGTCTGAGGAGTCAACAACTCATATGGGTGCTCACTTTGGGATCCTCAGGCTGGGATCAGCCAGACCCTCACTGGCATTTCAGGATGAGTGATCTGGACATCCTGGGATCAGGGAGCACAATTTAAGTTACATTTCTGCTCTTCATATCCTAAATCTGGGCAGGAGAACAGCTCCTGTACCAAAACCATCTACAGGGAGGGTGGAGCAGTACAGGGATGGACCAATGCCAGGACCAAACCCTGCTGTCTGCCAGGTTTAAGGGCTCTACAGGGTCAGGGTGATAGAAGAGTGGGGACAGTCCCCCCAGCTTTGCTTTGCAGGATGTGACCTGCAAAGGTCAGAGCTCTGAAAACACTCATGGGCCTCGCAGCCCTGGCCAGCCTCACCTACCCCATGCCCATGGGCCCAGGAGCTGTATTTAAGCTCAGCTTAAAGAGAGCTTTAGACTCTTCCTGGCTGTGCTGGGGCAATGCTGTGCTCCAGTACAGCCACAGTGCCTGGCCATGGGCCCTTTTGTCCTGACTTCCACCTGTTGGCTGTTTTCCTGGCTCAGTGCCATCCCTGCACCACTGCTCTGGACCTGCTGGTGCTTCTGGACCTGATCCTGCCCTGAGGGTCAGACTGACTTCCTGGCTTGGCCTAGGACCTGCCCCATCACTGTGATGTTGCCTCATTATCTGTGCTCTTGGTTGGATCTGGCTGCCACCTCTGGGTCTGTGCTGCTCCCTTTTCTGGCCCAGCATCTGGGTTTGGGCACAGCCACGAAGATCTGGGCTTGCCTGGGCTGGAGATGAAGATCTGGGGCAATGATGGACTCTTGAGCCCTGCTGTGTGAGTGCTGCTGAGATCAGGGACCCCCTTCAGCTCTGGCACTGCTGTGTTACAGCCTGTCTCCATGGAATAACCCAGCATTAAATCCCTGCTGTGCTTGGGGGTTTGAGTGGATTAAATGCCCTCCTTTCCCCTGCTCTGAGGGGCTCCACAGAGACAGAGAGCACCTCCCCACGTGTGAGCTGTGTCTCCTGCATCCTGGCAGCAGCTGACCAGCCCTGCTCCCAGCCCCTCTCAAAATGAGTGTGAGATGAAGGGCTGAGAGCTCAGCTAAAATCCATGAGGAAGCACAAAGCTGGTGCTGTGAATCCCTGGGGTGTGTAGGAATCCAACCCAAAAAAACAGGCTCCAGAAGGTGCTGTCTGGGCACCCTGTGGGGAGGTGAGAAGTGGCATTTGGTTCAACTGGAAGCTCCCAAATTCCCCTGGGCAGGGGATGTGCTGTGCTTTTAGCTGGGGAGATCTGGGGTTTCCTGCTGTGGCAGCAGCCTGAGGCTGTGATATTAGAAAGAGTCTGAGGGGGGCAATATTATGCTGCATTTCTGTTTCCTGCTGCTCCATCCCATCCAAACCATCTCTAAGAAGGTCAGATTTGGGAAAATTCTTCTCCTTTTTTTTTTTTTTTTTTTTTTTTTTTTTTTTTTTTTTTGTGCCATTCCAGTGAGGATGGTGCTGACCCGTGGCACCACAGTCCTGAGAAACGCTGTCCTCAGCTCCTCTCTGTCCTTCAGTGGCCGGGGCAGCGTCTGGCTGTGTGCTGATCATCCAATTACCTGCTTACCCTGAGGGCTGGAGAACAGCTCAGCCCTCCACAGTGTGACATGTGCTGTTAAACCCCGGCATCAGAGCCTCTCCTGGGGACAGCAAAGCTTGTCCTGCTGGTCTCAGCTGCTGGGTGTGCAGACAGCACCCTGGCCAGGGGTTTCCTTTGGGATCCCTGTCACTCTGCCCAGTGACTCTGTAACTTCCCGGCCATGGAACACGGTGTGACATCTGATCTGGCTCCTTCGCTGGATGTAGCTGTGAGTTGCCTCTGAGGATGGAGACCTGCTCCTCGTTCAGCTCTGGATAATGGGGGGAAGAGCTCAGGGGCACTGTGGGTTTGGGGCTGTGGAGCTCTGCATATGTGAAAGACTGCAAAAGCCTTGGTTGCCCTGGGCCTGCCCTGCAGAGATAAAATCAGAGGTGTCAGCCCGTGTGTCTCTTGGTCCTCATTCAAAAAGTGGACTTGAATAGAGCCATGTGTTCCCTGGCCACAGCTGGACTTGTGCTCAGCCTGGGAGCTGCATCTGTATTGCCCTGTTCAGTGACCTGCTGGAGCAGGGTGTCCTGCTGGTGGAATTCCCTGGAGAGAAGTGCTGCAGGAAGGGGTGTGGGGGGAAAATGTGTTCTGGATGGGGCCTGGAATGCTTCCCTCCACCCCTCCCCAACAGGTCCCAGGGCAATGGGCTGTGCTGTGGGCTCAGGGTGCTCAGGGCCAGGCCCAGCAGGGCTCTTCAGGCTCCGTGGAAGAGGGCAGGAAGGTCAGAGTGGGGCACTGGGGTCGTGTTCCAACCACAGCTTAGACACAGCAGTGATGTTCTTGTGGAGGTTTAGACCTGCAGGTGAGCTGAACCTTTTGAGATGGTGCTAAAAACCCTTAGGAGGAGCTTGTTGTGCCAGACTGGGGTGAATCTGGGTGCAGATCTTGTCTCTGTTGGTGGAGGGCAGCAATGTCAGCAAACAGGCTGACAGAGCTGCATTGCTGAGTCACGGCTCTGCTACACCCAGCTGTGGCCAGGATGTGTTTATTCTTTTAAGGAACACAAAAGAGGAACGTGTCCCCACATCCTGATTGCTGGAAATCAGATTGAGCTGCTCTGAGACCTGCCCAGCGTGGTGGGAGAACCCACTGGGATATGCTGGAACATGCCTGGCTCACATTGTGCTCTCCTCTCTGGGCTTTTCTTTGTGAAATCTGGGCTCAGGACAGGGAGGGACTGCTGTGTACCTGGGCTGGAGTCCCATGGTGTGCAGGCTCCAGAAGGGTCCCCTGTTCTGCACAGTGGGGTCTCTGGGCCCTCACCCAGGCAGGAGGGGGAACCATCCCACCATAAATAAGGCAGTTCCAATGTTGCAAGCAGCAGCAGGTTCAGGAATTGCCAGCAGCAAAGCCTTTCCCAGAACCTGAGGCATCTTCCATTGTGGTGAATGTGGTGGGTGCACTTGGCCAGGGAAGCCTTGTGGCCACCCACCCCCTTATCTCCTTGGTCTTGGCATGAAATGATGTTGGTCTGTCCTTGGTGAGGTTTTTGTCTTGGCTGCTGTGGCTGGTTCAGCTTTCTCTCAGCTCCTCTTGACAGCACTGGCACAAGAGGAACGGGGCCCCATCTTTCCACAGGGTGGAGTTGGCTCCTTGCCTTAACCCACAGGGTTGAGATTGCTCCTTGTTTTTACCCACAAGAGAAATCCAAGGGCAGCCAGAGCCCAGGAGGAGCTGAGCTATCTGGCAAGGTGAAGCCTGCTTCCATTTGTGATGATAACAGCCTTGTTCTGGAAGTGGAACACTGGATTTGAGCAGTGACATAGGCTGCCAAAGCAGGTAGAACAGAGGGCAGGGTGGTGCCCCTGCTGAGGTGAGGCTGCTCTGCACTGCAGGGACTCTGTGCTCCTCTCACCTGGGACCCAAACTGCTCTGTGAGCTGCCTTTATCCTTAGACATCCCACAGCTTCCAGGGGGGCCTTGGAGGCATTTCCAAACCTGAAACACTGCCAGACTCAGACCACTGTTCTTTCCCACAGCCCAAAGCACTGGCTGTGTTTCTCTGCCTTCTCTCTGCTTTCTCACTTTCAAAGCTGTGCTGTATACCAGCCCTGGGGGGTGCATTCTCGTGGGACCTGGAGAAGTCCAACTCCCTCCTAGCTCAATAAGGTAGCCTTATTGTCCAGGAGATGCTCAGAATAGGCTGAAATACACGATGCTGGTGCAAATTGGCCCTCTGTGTTACAGCCCTAATCTGGTTAGGGGATCAGTGCAGCAGGCTGCAGCAGCCCACGTGGCTCTGCCACTGGCTGCATCCTGGGCTGTATCCATGCTGGGCATGTCATCAGCTGGGTGTGAATTTCTGTGCTGCTCAAAAATGCCCCAGAATGGGAAAATGCAACCTGTTTAACCCTCATCTGTTCCCTGGGGTGTGTCTCAGGGGGTTTCTACTGCAGAGGTTCTTTCTGTTTCCAGGTTGGTGTTGTTTCAGGGGTGTGAGTGTTGTGGTTTCCTTGTGAGCAGTGCCAGACAGGAGACCCTCAGAGGGATCTGCCCAGTGGTACCTCTGAGGAGTCATCAGCCCTCTGAGGAGCTGCTTGGTGGCCGTCTCTGTTTCCTCTGACACTCCTGGCCCTGCAGTTGCAATATCCTTAGGAAAAGCCCAGCACCCTCTCCCTGCTGATGGGAGAAAGTCTGCCTGAGACCAGGGAGTAGTGCAGGATCTGCTTCTGCTTTTGGAGACCAGTGTTGTGTCTGCTTCCAGCTCCTTTGAGAGCAGAGGGGAAATGAAGTCCCTTTGGGGAGCAGGGTGGATCCTCAGCAGGGTTTTTGCCCTTCCCATTGAGCACAGAGTCCCATGATCCCCAGCAGGAGCCAAATGGGACACAGCTGAGTTCCCACCAGTGACCCCAGTGATGGCTCACCCTGGGGCAGAGGTTCTCCCTGCCCTGCAGGGAAGCTGCAGAAATCAAATGGGAATTGCTGAGATAAGTTAAGGCTTTGTTCCAAAAACAAAAATTTTGCAGAAGCAATGGATGTTTGGGCTGAGAATTTCTTATCTGGCAAAGTTGACCAATACAGCATTATGTCATATTTATACATGACAATGGCATTTATACTGATAGAAATAATAAATCTAAACTTATTTTCTTCCATTAACCCCTTAGAATGGGCTGTAGTGAGATACTGGTATCTGGTAAAAAAAAAAAAAAAAAGAAAACAAACCTAAAACAAAAAACAACCCAACAAACCAACCAAAAATCCGCAAACCAAAATAGAAAAGTGTCTTTTTTTAAGATCTAAGCCCAGCATAAACATACTTCTTATTATTTTTGGAATGCTGCTTGCAGGTGTCAGCAGCCCTGACACACAGCTGGTATTAACTTCTGGGGGCAAGAGAAAGGGAACAGGTTTAAATATAGCTCCTGGGAAATAAGCATTGGAGTAACTTCCAAGATCAGTTTTACCCCTACTTTGCTGCCTGGAATTTTCCCTAAAAATGCAAAAGATAAACAGTTAATCTCAGGGACCAGACACATGTGCAGAGGAGCAGTTGCTTTCCTCCAGGATGGCCCTGGATCATCCTTGTGCTTGTCCAGACAGGGCCCTCTTTGTGCCTCTCTGGTTTCCAAAGTGGGAATTCACCATTAAAAGACAGATTTGAGCTTTCTGGCTGCAGAGAGATGTGGTGCTCTCCTAGGGAAACACAGATTTAATGCCAACAGCCCAGCAGCTACTGCAACCACCTGATTAAGCCAGAGGTAAAGATGGATAAAGTGGATCAGGGTCAGGTCAATTAAAATCAGCCCAAGCTGTGTTTCTAAGGCTCTGCAGCACACTTGTGTCCAATGAATGCACTGTGCTGACACTCCTGGAAAGAGCTGAGTCTGCAGCACACGTGTATTTGCTAAGCAGGAAAAAACCCACCAAAAAACCCCTTACTGCACCATTCCCAGTCCATGGGGCCAGTTCAGCTCCATTTGCCTCTTCCTGACCTTTGCTATCAACTCTCCTCCCAGCAGAAAATTACCCTCAGGCTATTTTTTTTTACCTTGTAATTTCCTCTAATCTCAAATAAATGGTCTAATTGACCTCTGTCCTCCCAGTGTACATGGCACACCGAGCAGGGCTCTGCCCACAAAAGATCCTTGTAAAGCACTGTCTATTTCCACCATTGTTTATTTTTTGTTGTAATTAAATACAACAAATTGCCATTTATTGTAGTAATTGCTTTGAACCAGAAGTCAGACATCAAATATGTGATGCTGTGAGTCATTACCTAGGCAAAATAGATGTTTTTCAGGTGGCTGATTAAAAAAGCCCATGATATGCAGAGAAAATGGTCCATGGGAGCCAGAGCTCTCCTTGCCCAGAGGCAGTTTCACAGCCAGTGCCTAATTTGTACCCTGCCTGGACCATTTTGTTTGTGCCTAAACCATCTATGCACACCCAGAGAGGGGAGGGTTGTGTTTTCCAAATTCAGCACTTTCAATGCTTTGGGAGTGTGAAACGATTTTAAAATATATGCTGTTTATTCCTGCTTGTTTTCCATAAGCCTGGTCAGTGCTGCTCTATCCCACAGCCTCCTGGAAGCCTGAGTGGTGCTGGCCCCACAAACGGCAGCAGCCAAGCAGCCAATGATTACTTTCCCCTGCCAGTCATTATTTTGTAAAGAATATTTTTGCCTGTGAGCTGTGACTAATGTTCTTTGTCTGTGCAGCATGGATGCAGTCAGGGCATCCCTGAAAGGTTGTGTTTAATAAAAGAGAACATGGTGATGAACCTTCCACATCAGCCAAGCCCTGGGCTACTCCCACAGGTCCCACTGCAGTACACATACCCAAATAACCTTGGGATTTGAGCTGAAAAACTTCTGTTTTCTCAATGCCTACTTGGCTTTGGGGCAGAAATTCCATCACTGCTCTCATGGCAAAGCTGGGCAGGAGTGACAAGGGAGGCTGGTGACATTTCCCTGTGGAGTATGGAGCCTGTGGCATGTCCTGCACTCACTGAGCAGTGCCAGCACCAGCTTGCAGCCCCTGCTTTCAGGCCCCTCGTTGTCACCTGGCTGTGACAGCACAGGGCTGGAGGAGCACCCAGCCTTGCCCACCCCCACAAGCAGAGCTCTGTGCAGCTAATCCCCTGCTGCCAGCTTCCACAAACAGTGTCCATCTGGAGTAAAAACAGCTGGGGAGGGAGATGAGGAAAGTTTATTTTGCAACCATTTGTGGTAGTGCTCACAACCACAGCCCCAAGTGCTTTCTCTGCTTACGCACCAGAGCAAGTAACAATGGTATTTTTCCTTGATTTAGTGACTTTTGTCTCCAAGGCTCCCTGCAGACCTGGCCTGTGGTCTGGGGATGGCCTCACCTGGGCAGGTGAACTCCTGTCATGAAGAACTTAATTGTGGTGCTTGTCCCTGTAGTGATTTTGGAAATAGCAGCTGCCTGCTCAGCGCCTTCTGGGAATATTAGATCTCATCTCACCCTTTGGTGTTCCCCAAAGGTCAGTCTAGGGAAGGTTCCATTTGGCAAATTTGCCTTTAGCTGGATGGGGACCTAGGTCTGGAGTGACCAAAACTCTGCTCTCCCCAGAATCAGAGAATCCATGCAGAGAGGAGCAGGCAGAACTACTCTGAAAGCCTCTTTTTCTGGAGATACCCAAAAACAACCTGGACACAACCCTGGGCAACCTACTCTAGGTGAAACTGTATTAGCAGGGGGCCTGGACTAAATGATCTCCAGAGGTTCCCAACCATTCTGTGATTCTTCTGTGGCTTTCTGCCTCACTGTCTTCAAAGATGTGGGCTGCCATGCATCACCCACGGGAGAGGAAAGCAGGAGGCAGAGGAGCAGCATTAAACATGGCCACGTCACTGAAAATAAGAAATGGAAAGCTAAGTGTGAGTTTGCAGGAGCTACAAGTAGATGCGGTGGACCAAAAGCCATCAGACAAAATAAAGTGAGTCACTAAGCAGCAGGTTTGAGAGCAGGAAAGGTTAAAACAAACATTGTTGAATTGGCTGAAGACTGAAATCAAAGCTGGAGATCGCTTTCCTGTTCTTTGGGCCGAGTTCTCACTTTTTTCAGTTCCATTTTCTGCCACTGTTATCGTTGGAAGAGCAGGTCCACCCGGGCCCTCAGCTCCTGAAGGAAACGAAAGTGGGATTGCAGGAAGGGTGGGTTTAGATTAAATGTGAGGACGAAATTCTTCCCTGTGAGAACGGTGAGGGTGGCAGAGCTTGCCCAGAGAAGCTGTGGCTGCCCCGGCAGTGCCCAAAGCCGGCTGGACGGCGCTCGGAGCAGCCTGGAATAGCGGCAGGTGTCCCCGCCCACGGCAGCGGGGTGGAAGGGAGTGCACCCCAGCGTGTCCCCACAGCCGCAGCGCTCTGTGGCCGTGTGCCTGCCCCGGGCCCGGCGAGCGCGGGGCGGGGCCGGCGGGGCCGGGCCAGCGGGGCGGGCGGGGCGGGCGCGGAGCGGCGGCGGCAGAGCGGCGGCAACGGCGGCGGCAACGGCGGCGGCAGCGGCAGCATGGAGCGGGCAGGGAGAATCTTCGGGGGACCCAAGGTGGGCTGGCGGTGCTGCCGGAGGCGCAGGGCGGGGAACGGGGCGTGTGCCGGCACCGAGGCGCTGAGCATGGGAGCGGCGAACGCGGCGCTCCCGGTTCGGAGGTGCCGTGCCCGGTGGTCCCGTGCCCGGTTCGGAGGCGCCGTGCCCGGTTCGGAGGTGCCGTGCCCGGTGGTGCCGTGCCCGGTTCGGAGGTATCGCGTTCCGGCCGTGCCCCGGAGCCGGGCGGCCGCACCTGCTCCCCGCAGCCCGCGGCTGCCCCGGCCGGAGCTGCGGCACGGCCGAGCCCTCGCTGGGGATGTGCCCCGGGACCGCGCTCCGTGCGCGCTGTCGCCCCGCGGTCCCGGCCGGGCGCTGCGCTGGCCCGGCCCGGCCCGGTGTTCCGGCAGGGACGGGCGCGGGCTGTCCCGGTGTCCCGCACATCCCGCCGCCGGGGCGATGCGGGTCAGGCTCGTCCCAGCGCCCGGCAGGGGACACGGCTCTGCCGGCTGGGGATGCACAGGTGGCCTGGCTGGGAAAGGGGAGGCTCTGAAGGGCCCTGCATCCCCACCACTGTCGTTGTCTGCTAAACAGATGTTTTCTCTTGTGTCTTTTATTTTATTTTGGGGGTTGATTTGGGTGATTTTTTTTTTTTTGGTGGTTTCGTTTGTTTGTTTTTTTTTTTTTCTTCTTACACGTTTAGTTCAGTTATTCCTCAGATACCCATGACACCACTTTGGAGCACTCTCTGACAGCAGGCACCAGTCTTTCACTCTCTCCATGCCCTGTATACTACATCTCTAGTAGGATCATATGGTAATGTTTTTATTATCCAGATTGTAACCTAGAGGAGGAAGAAGATGAAATAGCTGTGGTTAGCAATAGTCCTGTATCTGATGGAAGAACACTGCCTGTGCTGCAGGATGGCTCAGCTCTCACACTGTGGTCTGGGTAAGGTGCTGTACAGGTAGCAGGTCTGCCAGGTTGGGCTCTTGTGGGAAAGCAGGAGTTAAGGCAGAGGAGACCAAGAAAAGTGATGTGAGAGTTGTGGTGTTGCTCTGGGAGAACGTGAGTGGTGGCAACTGCTTGTGGCTTTTCCAGAGAAAATTATTGCCTCCAAAACCACGAAAGGATTGGGGGGTTTTGCTGCTGTTTGCATCCTCTCCCACTCCCAAACCATTTATCTTTCAGCCGAGTTTGCACCAGGAAAAACTCACATACTTGGAAAGGGCAGTGTGCACACATCTGATTCAGGTTTCATTCTATCACTGTGGTTCCCTATCTAGGAAAAACTGATCCATTCAATAGCAGGCAAACCTTGATACCAAAATCCAGGGAGCATTGGCAGCTGCTAATGGTTAAAGTCTTTTTAAGTACACTTCAGTTTTGGGAGATGGTGGTACTTCATCAGCTCCACTAAGAAAAAAGGCTGTTGATCCACCCTGGTGATTTTAAACTTTTGGTCTAGAGAAGCAACTTAAGTTCTTCTTTCATTTGTGTTTCCACTTTCCCAGTGTATGGGAGACTGGGATATCAGAGAGAAAGGCCTAGGAAAAACTGCAGGGTTTGACTGCTAAGATCAGGCTTCTGTTGTCTGGCTATTGGCAATTATGGCACTGGTTTTCCTGACTCAGGCAGTCCCTTTCAGTCCTGTGAACCTGCTAAGTCAGGCTTGGGGAAAAAAAAATGGGCCTGAAGTCAGTTAATGAGCCCTATTCATTCCTCTGGATCCTCTGCCATTGGGAATGATCTGGTTTGTGTTTTAGAGATGTTTCTGGTAACTGGAGCAGCTTCTGCCCCAGCTGAATGTGGGGCTGGGGCTGCCTCTGTGTTTTTCAGGAACTCGCTGACTCCCAGTGACTGCAGTGATGAACAGGGAGCTGTGGCAGGACAACTTTGAACCCTGCTTATCTCAGGCCATAAAAGAACAGAGAAGTTTGATGTTCCTTTGATGTCAACCGTCACCCTTTCTGTCCCACAGTCAGAGCAGAGACTGTGTCCTTGCTCACTGCCCTCTTCTCGTAGGCCAGCCCCAGCATGAGGACTTCAGGACATGTGGCTGTCTTCTCCTGCAGCTCCATGTGCCATGCTGTGGAGAGCAGAATGGGAGCAGGAGTTTCTGGGGTCAGGCCCACTCTCTCCAGGGACAGGTGTAGCTCATTTGTACAATAATCATCAGGTGACATGGGACAGCTGTTCTGTGAGGCACACCTTGTGTGTGTGAGCCTCTCAGAGAAGAGTGGCTGCTGGTCCAGCCTGGGTGGTACCAAAGGTGCCTGTGCTGGCTGTACCCAGGGGTTTGGGTGGATGTCCTGCCCTGTAGCACTGCACACTCTCCCTGCCTGTCAGGGGACTGCAGGTGTGTTGAGGATGATGTTGGATTTGGCTCGTCCATCTCTTGTGCCCAGCCTGACCCCTGACTTGGCATGGTCAGAGCCTGGTGCTCTGAGACTGTGCTGAGCTCGAGCCATGCCTTACACAGTGCTACCTTGTGTGCTCAGCCCTTTAACAGTGTGCTACAGGGATGCTCTTGGATAACCCTCCCAGATCCACGTGGCAGTAGGAGGTTGTCTTGGTGCTGCACCAAGTGCCAGGACTCTGTTTGCTGCTCTGAAGTGGTGCCGTGCTCCAGCCAGGGGTGGGTGAGAGCTCTGTGGTGGGTTGGTGGGCACATGGCCCTGCCACCCCATGAGAACCATCCCCTGTGATGACACACAGCCACCATCACCTGTTAATGTCACCAGGAGTCTCACATTGAGGTCAGTGATGTAGCTGGTGCCAGGCTGCTCAGCACAGAAGCATCCTCCTCTTCCTCAGCCACCAAACCCATGAATCGTTGTCCAGGTGCATAGAAAGCACAGATATTTCCTGCAGTGGAGCTCTGTGGGGCTTGTGGTCTCCCATGGTCCTCTTTTAAAGGCTCACCCCTTACAGCAGGTGACAGGTACATCTCCCAAGTGCATTAGTGGTGTGTTCAGGTTTGAGGATAATGCTGTGCTACTTCCACTGCACAACTCTCTTGAGCCACTCTTACCTCTTGCTTCTAAATAAGCATTTGAGAATAATTTAGGATGAGGAACTCTTTGTTCCTAACAGCACATTTCCTTAAAACCAGACTTCAGGGAACATAGTTAATTGTTTTTTCCAGTGATTTGTCATGCTTATCAAATAACTGACAAATTACAGCTGTAATTAGCCTGGTTGTCAGCCATTGAGGTTAGTAGAATGAGCCTAAATCATCATCTTTCAAGAGGCTGATAAATAATCCTGGGTAAAGTCACTGTTTAGGGTTTTAAAATGATGCAACTTTATCAGCTGCCTGATTATCTATTAACATCTGCTGGAAACCTCACCATAAAAGGGATGGACTGACTTTGGTCATTGTATATATTTTTAAAAAGACCCTAACACCCCCTAATACAGAAAATCCTTCAAGTGCCTTAGCTTGAGTGGCTCTTTTTATGCCATATAATGGGCAAGCTGAGCAGGTAACTGCTCTGCCATGGTCCACTGATCAAACCATAATAGAGAAATTGTGTTGGGTCGACTGTGGATGAAAATACTTTGAATGTTTGGTTAACTTTTCCCCCTTAATTTCACTAAAATGAAAATAATCAGACTTGATCTTGGAATGGAACGTACTTGTTTGAGTACCTTCATTTGTGTTTGAATTTATTTTTGAAGCGTATTATGTCTCAAAGAAAACATTACAATATTCTCAGAGAAGTCAAGCCAGAGCCCTTAAAACTTCTCCTTTTTAAAAATCTGAACCAACTTGCTGATATCTGCACTAATGAGTCATGTGCCATGGTTGAGCTCAAACTTTTATTGCATAAAAGTGGAAATGTCTGGGTTTGCTCTGCTGGCCTTGCTGGGGGCTGTCTGTGCTGAGGACACACAATTTACAGCCTCTTGAACGTTCTTTGAACCCATCCCTCTGGCTTCCAACAAGTCTGGAGTGAAACTAAAAGCTTTGTTGCATTACACTCTGAGTTTCTGATGTGCTGGTGGGAGGTCAGTGCAGGTGCAGGGGGGACTGAAGGGTTCCTGCACAAAGCTGGTCCTGAGGGTCCTCCCAGTACCTGGGAGAAGAACAAAGCTCCTTCCTCGGGAAAGCACTGGAGAGTTCTGCTGCTCTCTTGTTCTTCATCAGAGCAGGTGGTACCACATCAGCTGGGCTGATAAGGGAAGTTATCAATCTGGTCTGGTGGGTGGCATCCCTGCCCACAGCAAGGGGGGCTGGGGCTAAATGACCTTCAGGTTCCTTTCCAACCCAAACCTTTCTGTGATTCTATGACCAGTGGTCCTGGGATGGCTGAAGGCTCCTGTCCAGGGCTGGTGCAGCCTGGGGTGCTGTTCAGATCCTTCACCAGGTGTTGGGATCCCAGTGTCATGTGTGTGCTCGTGCTTTCTCTACAAATAAATCAGAAGGTTTGGGGTGGGAGAGCACGTGCACATGGAGCTGTGTTCTAAGGAGCAGAGAGCTCTGGAAGAAGCACTGGGCTCCTGCAATCACCTAAGTTCTGCTTGCTCGGGCATTGTCCCCTGGAGCCACAGTTCAGAGAAAACTCTTTCATCCTTATCTGGGTACTTTCCTTGGCTTAAGGCAAGGTCGTGTCACCCATTTGTATGTGTAAAAGACTTGTGCTTTGTTTACCCGAAACAAACACGCAGGAAGAGAGCTGAAATGTAATCTGCAGTGAGCAGCCTCCCACGGACCTGGGAGCCCTCAGGGTTTGCAAGCAAGGTGCAGATGAGCTGCTGGGTTGTGCCTCTGCTGATAGCATCCTTATCTGGAGCCCTGTAAGGAACACTTCCATCTTCTCTTGGATGTCCTTTGGCCATCTAAACAGCGTGGAAGAGTTCAAACTCTGCTCTCAAGCACTGGTCTTGAGGAAACACAAAACGTTTTGGGTTGAACAGCATTGTATTGGGGTTTCTTAGCACTTGGTTTAAGTGTCTCCAGACCCAACAAAAAAGGCTGGCAGGGGACAAAGAGCCTGTTGCTGGTATTGGAGAAGAACTTGCTGCTTGACATGCATCTTGCCTGCAGAAGTAGCAGGAGGAGGTGACTTAGATAGATGAAGGATGCCATGGAATCTGCTTTCCCACTGGTGGAAATGTCATGTTGGGATGTTCTTGCAGGAAACACTTGAAAAGGGTTTGAGGGAGAAGACCTCAACAGGTTCAGGTTGCTTTGTTTTTAAATCCAATGTGGGCAAATGTCAAGCCTGTAACTCCATCAGAAAGTCATGAGGGCAGTTGAACACCTCAAGGTATTCAACAGCCCTCAAGATCTTGCATGGTTTTGAAATAAGAATTGGAGCTCAAGAGTGGAAAACATGCCAGGCATCTACATCTGGCAATGCAGACCATGTTTGTATCCTGTTATTTTATTTGCTGCTTTGCAGGACATTTAGTCCTCATAAGCAGGATTGCATAACTCAAGGAGGGGGGAAAGATCAGTTTTTGCCCTTCTTAAATCTTCCTCTCTGTAGATTCAGATGATATCTTAAGGGTAGGAGCAGTGGCAGGGATGTGTTTTCACAACCTGCCATCAGTGGTGGCTGTGGGTGTATCCATGACCCCTGGGCCAGCTGATTGCCACCAGCAATTTGATCCATCCTGAGCCTGCCCCACCTGTGTTTTGCATCCCACCTGTGTTTCAGTGGCAGCTTGGTGGCCATCATGTGGAGATGGCCTGAGCCCCAGCGCTGTCCCTGCCCTGCCTTTTGCAGCAGGAGCCCTGGCAGTGAGTCAGGTGCCTCTGCCTGCAGGGCAGGTGTGCAGGGTGTGTGTGGGGATGGAGTGAGCTCCTGGGCATCAGTGCACGCCCCAGAGATGGGCACTGCCAGCCCTGTGCCAGGAGCTCACCTCACCTGCTCTAGGACACTTGCAGGCACCACTTACTCAGTTTTCTCCCAGCTCCTCGCAGTTATTGTTTGATGCATACCCTGTGTGGGTTTTAATTAGTAACCCTGGGTAGTTCAGTTATCCATGCAAATATCCAGTCCTCCTCTGAATCCTACTCCTTTCTTACCCTTGGCACCCTGCAGCTATCATCTATGCAGGAAAATGCATAGATGTCATAACTAAATGTCCACGATGTTATGACTAAAAAAACCTTGTGTATTAAGTTTCTAATCTACACTTTCATCTAAAAATACAGTATAATCAAATAGGTATTTTGTAGGCTGTTCTGTTACTTAAAAGAAAACAGTTCTGGAAAGATGGATATCTAGCTGAAACATTTTAGAGCTAATATTTTCCTTCCCAGTTTGACTTCCAAATCACATTTGTCATGTTCCTCTGAAAGCCCCAGCTGGCTAATGGAAAAAGCTTGCTTTTGCTTTTCTGGCTCTCTTTCTCCAAAATTCAGTGTTTCAGCCATAATGGAGAAATAGGGCTTCAGAGTGAAAAGACTTGAATTACTGTCCTATTTTTAATGGGTAAAAATTTAAGTGTTTTATTTTGAAACCTTGTTAGCTCTATGGGGCAACTTGTTATTATTATTTTTTTACAGCACCTTTGTGACCCCTTGTGTAGAATTGGAGAGCCTGTAAGCCCTGATAATACCATGT
This sequence comes from Serinus canaria, assembly GCF_022539315.1. Taxonomy (NCBI): domain Eukaryota; kingdom Metazoa; phylum Chordata; class Aves; order Passeriformes; family Fringillidae; genus Serinus; species Serinus canaria. Next base: position 6,113,616 of record NC_066333.1, read on the forward strand.
AATTAACAACCCATCAGGAGGTGATTCTTGGAAGTGAAGTCAAAGTTTTCATGTAATGACTCCTAACAAATTAGTTAAGGTTTGGCTTCCTGTGATTTTAAGGAGAAAGCGAGTTGGAAAGTCAAGGTGTCTGGAGTTTGCTTTTTTCACTCCTCCTGAACTCTAAAGTGGGATAGGGCAGTTCCTCAAAATTAGTGGAAACAGGATAAATTTCTAAAGATCCATTAAATGTGTGAGCTGCAGCAAAATACTTAGACAATACAGAGATATTGAAAAATAAGCTTTATAATGATTATATTTAAAAATGTTTACGTGTCATGACTTTGTCCCTGTATTGGCTACATTTATACCCATGTGAGCACCAGTTACTTCTCTCTGAATTATTGTTGCAGCTCAAGAGTGCCTGACCCATTTCTCTCATTGCAGGTAGAGCTTCACGTCCACCTGGATGGAGCCATCAGACCAGAGACCATCTTGTACTTTGGCAAGTGAGTTGTGGGGGGAAATAAGCTCTGGGAGCTGCAGTACAAAGGCATCCTCCCTTCTGCTTCTCCAGGTCTGTGACAGAGGAGCTCCTGCAGGCAGCAAACCTGGCTGTGCTGGTTCTCTCTGCCCAGACCTGGCTGCACACTGTGAGGGCACTGAGCACACCCCAAAAGACAGGGGGGCTTCCCAGGTAGCAGGAATGTGACTGAGGTGGGTTTGTGAGCTGGGCAAGCTCAGAGGAGCACCATGAGAAAAGTCCAGGAGGTGTTTTATAAAGAGCTGCCTGCCTTTGAGGTGAGCCCAGGACACAGCAGAGGTGCTTTATTCTCATTTCTTTTTCCACATTCCTAATCACAAAACCAAGTGGAATGGCAGCAGGCTGGGAGTGTTGTCTTGGTGGTGGTGCTGCTGCTACATGGTTTGGGAGGAAAAACCAGCTTGGGTGGCCTTGCCTGCCCTGCTGCCATGTGCATTTGAATCCCAGGCTGTCTGCTTGGTGCCAGCAGGCAAGAAGTCACTCTGGTGTGGGGCTGACCCAGGGAAGCACTTGGCAGTGGTTTAGAGAGAGGCTGTTTCCTTGACAGAGCCCACGTGCATCTTCCTTCAGTGTGGATTATGTGGGAAGCACAGGGTGAATGATTAACCTGTGCCAGGGCCTGGCTCCACATTTGTAAGCAAAACAAACAAGATTTCTTCCATCTGTCATTGATAGCTCAGATCAAGAAGGTGGCGAGGGTAAGGATTTCAGTAAACGGCTCTCGGGCACAGCTCTGGTGTTTTGGGGGGAAGTCAGTTCTGAGGAGGATGGGGAGTGGTTCCAGCATCCTGTGAGCCCAGCAGATTCCAAGCAGTGCAGTCCTAGGGAGAAATATTCCTACTGGAGTAGCTTTTTCTGCAGGGCCTGGCCATAGTTTTTGCTGTGCAGTCAGAGAAAGGAGGGTGGCTCAGGGCTGTCCATCCCATTTTCTTGCTGGATGCTGACACGGTGAACTCAGGGTTCCTGCTGGGGGGTGCAGGGCTGGAATACAGGTCCAAGTGAACAGAAGACTTGGTGCTGACTCCCTGGGCTCTGCTGGGTCCTTCTGCCTGCAAAGAGAAAATGCCAGTGTAGTCCCCTAGGAGAATTGTAGGAGCCCTGAAACCCAGAAGGCACTGGCTGTCTGGGGATCCTCTGCCAGGATCCTTTCTTAGGGCAGAAACCTTCATTGCCTGAGTGTGTGCTGAGTTCCCTCTTATTTTTAAACAGCCCTGGCATCCCCTGAACTGCCAGCCCTTGGGTGGAGCAAGGCTGTGCTATTCATGGGCTCTGAAACTTGCACTCACACACAAACCTCTGGGGCAGTGCAGAGGGCTGTAGGGGTCTGACTGCCTTAATAACCTCACCCTGGGCACAGCATGCTGCTTGTGGTCTATTGTTAAAAGTAAAGAGCTGGAAATAATTTTGCTAGGTGGTGTTTGACCATGTAGACAGAATCCCAAGCTGCTGGGATGCACAGGCTCCCTTGGGCAGTGCAGTGCTGAACTCAGCTGTTTTTAGGAGCTTTGTCTCCAATTCTCTCAGGTCTGGGTCAGTCTTTGCATCATTCCTGCTCAGCCAAGGGGGTCAGAGGCGTGGCAGACCCCTCATGGGGACTGGGTGTCCCCAGGAGAGGTGCCCTTTCTGTGGTGGCATGGTGTGCATGGTGCTGCCCAGGCTGGAGGGAGCTCTGGGCAGGACACCGAGGTGGCAGTGAGGACAGACACGTTTCCCTCTGGCCACTTTGCTTCAAGAAGAATCCCACCTACAAGGAGGGCTGGATGGGGCAGCAGCAGCTCCAAAAGCCACACTGGCATGATCCGCCAGATCTCCCCATCCAGAGGCGTGGTTCCAGTGTGGATCACTCCAAAGCACTGCCACTGATGCCTGCAGGAAGGCACTGCCTCAGCAAGCACATGGAACAGGTCAGGGAAGTGGCTTTGCTGTAGGAAACCTTCCTGGGGCAGGTGGAGGAAGGTGCAGGTCGGTTCCTGGAGCAGAGACTGAGGTGTCAGTGCCATGGAAAGGGCAAGGCAGGGAGGAAAACCGATGCCTTGGCAGCAGTGAGTGTTCCCTGCTGAGTGCCAGCAACTTAATCTGTGCAGATTGCATGTGAGGGCTGAGCATGGGGCTGGTTTCCTTGCTGGCTGAGTGGGGAAGGAGCAATGTTTACCAAGCCCAGGAGCAGGGTCCTTTGGACTGTGTCCCTGCATGGCTCATTGGGATGGCTGCTGGCAGGGCAGCGCTGAAGCTGGCTGTGGTGTTTTGTCTCTATTAGCAGAGTTCTCCCATCAATCAGCTGTAATTCATTGTGGCAGGAAAGAGGATTAAAAACAAATGTCTGGTTATTATTCCAAATTTGTTTTGGCTTCTGCAGGCTGCCAGAGGGCGGGGGGTGGCAAAGCTTGCCCAGGAAGCTGCAGCAGCCTTGGCTGGCAGCCCCCTGGATCTCAGCTGTCCCCACACCAGGGGGGACAGCCCTTCATCCACTCGGAATTCCAACTGCTCCTGGGAAAGATGGCTCTTCCCTCTTGGAAGCACTTCTGTGGGCATGTGTGTCCCTTCAGTGAGAGCAGTTGTTGCCCTTTGTTCCTGTGTGGGAGGTGTTCCTGACACAGGAGATGCCACCAGGATGCTGGGCTCAGGAAGCAGCTCCCTTGCAGGAGCTGCTGGCACTAAACCCATGAGCCATGACACTTCTGCCTGTGTGATCCCAGGCCTTGGAGCATCAACTTGATTTTTTAATCCTTTGAGCCTGCATAAGTGGAAATTAACTCTTCCAAAGAATCTTGGCAATTCTGCTGCTTGGTCTGTGAGGTGCCAAGAAATAATCCAGAGCCCCTTTAGATGAACGCCTCCTTAAGCTTGAAATGTGCCCTGGCTGTGTTCCTGCCAGGTCAGCCTGGGCTTGTATTTGGGTTTGTTTGTGCCTTGCCTTTGTTTTGGATTGCTTTCCTCTCTTCTGAGGTTCAGGGCTCCATCCATGAGGAGCTTTTGGAAGGACAGTATGTGCTGTATCTTTCCTGTGGGGAAATGGTGGTTGATGCTGCCAGCTTTGCATGCAGTTGGTGTATAATATGGGCTGATTAAAAATGTGATAACCTTCCCTGTCAGTAACATGTGACTTTGTTTCCAGGAAAAGAGGCATCCCTCTCCCTGGGAACACTGTTGAGGAGCTCCTGAAGTATGTCTGCTATGACACACCACTGACACTTCCCCACTTTCTAGAGAAATTCAATTACTACATGCCTGCCATTGCGTAAGTACCCTGCTTTTTGCTTTTTCCCCCTCACCCTTGGCAGGATCCCTGCACTCAGCCTTGGAGGTCCCCTGTGGGCCCTGAGGGTGACAGTCCCACTGCCATCCCTGCAGGGGTGACCGTGAGGCAGTGAAGAGAATTGCCTACGAGTTTGTGGAAACAAAAGCCAGGGAAGGAGTCGCCTACGTGGAGGTCCGGTACAGCCCTCACCTCCTGGCCAACTCTGGTGTGGCTCCCATCCCCTGGGGACAAACTGAGTGAGTGATCCTGGGGAGCTGGGGAGCTGCTGGCTGGCTGCTTGGGCATGGAGAAGGCATCCCCATGCCAGTCAGCCCCTTCAAAGGCTGCTGTAACAAACCTCCTTTCTCCTCCCATGCAGCGAGAGCCAGCATGCTTCCACCTCTCTCTCCCATCACTGGGGTTTTTCATCTTGAACACCTCTGTGTGCTGCAGTGTTTTAATGTCCCTTGCTGTGGGCACTGAGTTCTGCATGTGCAGAGCAGCTGTGCTCAACCTTCTGGCTGAAGCCCTTCCCTGTGAGAGGGAAAGGAATGTCCACATAGGGACTGCCTGACCACAGAATGGCAATTTGAGCTGGCAGAGGTGGTGGGTGGTGTTGGAGGGGGCTGCTGCTCTGATCCTCCTTTCATGTCATCCCCTCTGTGATATGTGCCTCTTATTAAATCAGTGCTGGCCTCTGAGACCCCTCCAGAGTGTGCTGTGGTGGGTGCAGAGCCCTGGGCTTGCAGAGAATTGTGTGCCCTAATGAGATGCTCTGGCAAAGAGGGGATTCCTCTGCTCAGGCAGGATGAGCACCCAGCTTCCCAAGGCCTTTCTAAACCTTAGTGTCATCTGTGCCTGCTGCAGTGGGACAGAAGTCCCACCTGTACCTGGTAAATGTGGCTGTGGCATGGGTGTAAAAGGGCTCTGGTGTTCTCCTTGGGCAAGTGGAACCTGGGCCAGCCTGTCCTCCTGTGGGTACTCTGGGCTGGACCTCTGGCTCCCTCCTGCCTCCCTGGAAGTGTCTGGCCTCTTGCTGATGGCTTTTCTTCCCTGCAGGGGGGACCTCACTCCAGATGAAGTGGTTCAGCTCGTAAATCAGGGACTGAAGGATGGAGAGAGGGATTTCCACATCAAAGCCAGGTCTATTCTATGCTGCATGCGCCATATGCCAAGTAATGTATTGCAGCTGCCCTGCTGCTCTGCTCCCTTCCCTGAGGGGCTGGGGGGGGATGTCCCTGGGGCTGGGGCCCTGCAGGATGTGGGGAGAGCCCCAGTCTGTGGGGCTGGTGCAGCACCAGGCAGTGCTGGGGGTCTCTGCTCCTTTCACTGTAGGGCAAAGGTGTGCTGGGTGCAGGAGTGGGGCTCTGTGGGTACAGCCAGTATCTGAAAAGTCTTGCTAGAGGGGCAAAAGGGGCTCTTCTGTGCTCTCCTGGGGGAGCTGTGGTCTCTGCTCCCTGCCCAAAGGGCAGAGCTCACCTTGTGCCAGGAAAAGACATTGTCACAATGAACACTTGCATCTGCCATGAGTGGCTGGAGGTCTGAGAGGAAATGGTCGTGGCAGGAGGAGCAGGCATGACATCTCACACTTCCCTGCTCATGGTCCTACAGCAGGATGCTCCTTCCTTAGCCTGGGTCATGGGGCAGCCAGAGAATCCACTGGCAGCAGCCAGTCTCTGCTGGCTAAAGCTGAAAACACAAGTCAGATAGACTTAAGGCACATATAAAAAATGTTTTTTAAAAAAATCAGCAGCTCTGACAAAAAGCTTTGTTGGTAACGGGTGCTGTGACCCAGAATAGGAAGAAAACCCAATTACCAGCATTTCAATGGGCTGCTGAGTTTCACAAGCATCTTCCTCTAGGGAAGGATGCAGCCAGAGAGAGGCTGTGTGACAGCAGCAGTTTTATGTGAAGGTTTTACTCTGAGTATCTTCATATCTCACGCCAGTTTTATGTAGGCTTAGTAGGGTAGATGGTAGAAAGATTTTTCCAAGTGAGTGCATGATTAATTTGTGTCTAGAAATGTGAAAAATTATATTCTTGGAAGCTGGTAGAATCTTGGTAGATTTGAAAGTGGGGTTTTCTTTTTTTCTTTTTTTTTTTTTCTTTTTCCTGCTGGCACAGTCAACACCAAACAATACTTTGGAAACTTGATCTTTATATATCTGGTTTCTAGGGGAAAAATGTTTTTCTTTGTAGAAACTGGAGAGCTGTAAGGCACAGGCACAGTGATCTGCAGTTACAGTCCCTGCCAGTGCACAAGTGGTAAAGGCAGGAGGTGGCAGGAGCATCCAAGGGTGTGTGCAGCCTGCACTTCCCTGCAGGAGGGATTGCTGCTGCAGCCAGCAGAGGTGGCATTCTCATACCTGTGTCCCAGGGCACCAGCTGATACCCAGAGCCACTATGTGCTTCATAAAGAGTCATTAGCAGTGCATTCAGGATGTGCTGCACAGTGAGAAGCCACCCTGTAATTAATGAACTGTTGAGAGAAAGGCAAGGATACCAGCCAGAACTGACTCATATTAAACTTGTTAATAAAATAATGACTCTAACTCAGCAAGCTGGAAAATGGTGGGGAAAAAAAATAGATGATGAAGTTGCACACATCATCCTGGTGTGTTTATATGATTTGGGGATTTTCTGTACACAGCAGGTGCCTGTTAATTATTAACACAACTGTTTATCTCTGTTTCTTGGCCTTTTTGCTAGGGTTAAGTGCTATGTGAGCTGGTAGATGCAGTTTCTCTCTCAGAGGTTATCTGTCCTGATCAGAGAGAACTCTCAAGCAGTTGTTGGCCACTTGTTAGTCTCTTTTTCACTGCTGGCAGAGAGATAAAACTTCAGCTCCTTCCTATCAGGAGTAGAATCCTTGGGAGAATCAAGGATGCCCTGCAACAGGGCAGGGATGGCTGCAGTACAGGGCCCTCCAGAGATCCCTCCCAGCCCAATCTCCTCCCTGACACAGCTCATCTGGGGGGACAGTTCCTGCCTTTACCCTCACCTTGCCCAGCCAGGGAAGGGAAGATAGCTCAGGAGTTGAGGGATTTCTCCAGCCCATGTGTTACAGCCCCAGGGCAGTGCAGCTCATCTTACCTTGAGCTACTGCAGCAGCCACCACTGCTTGGAAGATTTTTAATTAATTTTTTCCCCTGCTTGAAGTGAGCAGAAAAACATGGTGGGAGCAGTTTTATAGCTGGTGAATGCTTTTAATTTCCCTTTCACTGACAACAGACTGATCAGCTGACAGCTTTTATCTGCCTGAAGATCACAGAGATGACAGACCTTTCTAGGAATTTGCTCGCTTTCTTTTTGAGCATCAGATTTTGGGAAAGACTAAAGAAATAGCTCTGGCCTTCTAGTTATAGGAGCAGGATTTGTTTAGAAAGATGCTGGAGGTGTGACCCTTGTGAATGCTTCCTCCTGAATGCTGGTGCTGCCTCTCCCAGGCTGGTCTCCAGAGGTGGTGGAGCTCTGCAAGAAGTATCAGAATGACTCTGTGGTGGGTGTTGACCTGGCTGGAGATGAGAACCTGAAGGTGGAGAAATACTATGAGCATAAGAAGGCTTATGAGGTTTGTGGAATAAGTTTTTAAAAAGAAATTAGAAGAAGAATATATATTGAGGGGACATGTGTGAAGGGAGACTTTTCAAACTGCAAAACAGCTGGGACAGCTTAAAAATTTATTGTAGCTATTAAAAACATTTAGTTAAATAGAAAAAGCATTTGTTTATATTTCCTAAATGATTCATGGCAGGCATCATTGCTAAAACATGGCCTTAAAGCTGGGGCTTGGCATGCTGTGAGGGTGACATGAGTTCCAGGGAGCCCAAATCAACCCCCACCCCCCTGCTGTTGGCTCCTGGGGCTTGGTGAAACCACAGCCAAGGGTGGAAGAGACTGGCCTTTCCAGTCTGGCAGAAATCACCCGAGGAGCAGAGCAGAAACTGCACATTTGCAGGGCTTTTATCTGATCATCTCAAATGCAAACACTGGAATGGCTTCAGGAGCCTGATCCCAGGCTCTCCCCAAACCTCAGCCTTTCCAGGGGCTCCAAGGGAAGGGAAAGCCTCTCTCCTCTTTGCTGGTGGAAATTTGGGGTTGTCTGTCCCTACCATCAGTGGGGGAGGAGGTTGTGCACCACCACTGACAGGAAGGGTGGTGGTTTGCCAGCAGTGCTCAGGTCTGAAAGGATGTGGGGCTTCCTTGTGGTCTTCACCCCATAAGTGGGAGCTGGTACAAGGCTGGCCTGCCCTGCTGTGCTCAGTGAACAGGGTGGTTATAGACAATGACACGGGAACAGGGCTTCATTGACTGATGGAAGCCCTGGTGGGCCAGCAGTACCCAGGTCCAGCCTCCTCTGTCTGAAGGATGCATCTTGTCTCTGTGCCAGGGGCTCGCTCAGGCTCTGAGATGCTGAAGCAACCCCCCCTTCCATCCGTATTAAGTAACTGAAAAACTCTCCTGAGTGCAAAGCCCTGAAGGAATGTCTGTGAAGAACATCTGCTGCAAGATGGGGCTTGCAGCCTGTCTGCTGCTGCTAGCTGGGTGGCCTTTCTCCAGCAAAGCAGGAGCCAGGCTTCCCTCCAGCCTCCATGGCTTCCCAAAGCCCAGGTGGCCTCTGACCCCCTGGCAAAGAAATTTTCAGGGTGATCATGGAGCTGCAGCCAAAGCTGCGCTCACAGGGTCCTTAGGGCTGGGCTGCCTCCACCCCCAGCCCCTTTCAGTGTCAGAGCATTTCTTCATCTCTGCTTGGGGTGCTTCTGCACCCTCACACGTGGCTGCAGCTAGCCAAAAATGTAGAAGTTCTAAGCATGGAATTGCTGCAAGTTTCATGGAGAAAGGCAAGTGGGTGGAGGAAGAGGAGCTCAGAGCTTGCTGCTGTCTGGAGAGGAGGCAGTGGTGAACTCCCCCAGGGTTAAAAGCCCGTGAAGAGCCTGGCTGGGCTCCAGTGCAAGATAACCAGGATTTTTAAGTGTCTCTGTGTGTGACATTACCGAGCTCTTGCAGCCCTTGGAGCGCAAGGCTCGTGATCTGTGGGCTCTTGGCACAGGAGCCTTGCTGTGAGAGCAGTGCCAGCCCCAGAGCTTGCTGCCCTTGGTGCAGGTGATGGCACAGGAAGATGTTCTCCCCTGTTTTGCAGGAAGCTGAGAGGTGTGGGATCCATCGCACCGTCCATGCTGGGGAGGCCGGCCCGGCTGCCATGGTCGAGGAGGTACGAGGAGTTCCTGCCTCAGGGCACAGAGGGACAGGCTGGGACGTGCCCTGCCCAGGCACAGAGGCATCCAAGTCCTCCCCAAATCCATAGCAAAGCGAGCCCTGGGGACACGGGCACGGATCTGACCCGATGGCTGGGAAGGGACATGCCAGGGGCCAGCTCGGTGGTGTGGGCTGTACCTGCAGTGGGATGGGGGCTCTGGGCAGGCAGGGCTGAGCTGTGCCTGAGGCTCTGAGCGCTTTTCCTCTGCTCTCTAGGCAGTTTATGCCCTGAAGGCTGAGCGTGTTGGCCATGGATACCACGTGGTGGAGGACCCTGAGCTCTACAAGCAGCTGCTGAAAACAAAGATGCATTTTGAGGTAAGGATGTGTGGTGGGGCTGTGACAGCCAGGTAGGTGCTGAGTGGAAAAGAAGCCCTCTCAGTGCTACAGACTGGGACAGGACCTGACACCCAGGTGCTGACCATGTGTACAGTGATGTTGTGTTTATGCCCAAAGCTGCACAGGAAAAATGATGGGGACAAAACTGTCTGTCTGCTGGGAGCACTGGTGTGCACAGCAGCTTGTGGGAGGGATGTAGCAGAGAGAATGGATCTTTGTGTGGCCAGGGATAAATTCTGGAGGGCTTATTCACTGATTGATACACCTCAAGCCTGAAGGCTCATCCTTCCACAAATCAGGCTGCTGTACCAGAACAGATCTGGTTAGAGGCTGGGAATGCCTGGGAATTACAGTGCATGTAAGGATTTCTTTTGCTATTCCCCAGAATGGACATATCCACTAATAGAGTGACTATGTACCTAGTGCAGGTGGTTTTGTAACTGTGATTGGCCGTGGGGAACATCCCACAGCCCCTGTCACAGCCCTGTGGGCTCCTTGCATCCCTGTCCTGGGACACACAGTGGTCTGTCAGAGCAGTGCTGAAGGGCAGCTGTGAGCAGAGCTCTAACCTGGTTTTACCAGTGTGCTGAGCTATCTGTGTCCACAGCTGGGGTTCAGATCCATGTGGTTGATTCTGGTTTTCCTGCTCAACTCCCCCAAACAGGTCTGCCCTTGGTCCAGTTATCTCACTGGAGCATGTTCTCCGGACTTCACCAAGCACCCCATAATACAGTAAGACTTCTCAATTGTGTGAAATCTCAAATAACCAGGGTTTGGGTTGATTACAGCTGTTTTATTGCTTTACAAAGCTAAGGCACATCTAATTATGTGGCACATCCATGTACCTTGGCACGGGAGAGCCTGGAGCAGCTGGAGGGGTGTGGGGGTCCCTTGGAGAGGCTCTCCTGTCCCTCCTGCCCTGCTCTGAGCTATGGGGCACGAGAAGCTCCAACCCAGCCACTCCTGGCAGGTCAGTGCAGGGCCAAGGGGGACAAGCTGAGCCTTGTGCTTTTCTCCAGCAGTCCCAAAGTCCTTGCTTTTGCTGCATTTCACCCTGAGAACTGCACAGTATCACAGCCAGTGCTCTGCCCACCAGTTCAACCTGATTTCCTTGCAGATTTAAGAAGGATCGTGCCAACTATTCTCTCAACACAGATGACCCCCTCATCTTCAACTCCACCATTGACAAGGACTATCATATTGTGAAGGAACACATGGGATTCACTGAAGAGGAGTTCAAGAGAGTTGTAAGTCAGCCTTGGCTGGGTGCTCTGCTGGTGTCTCAGTGCAGCCCAAAACCTGCTGGTTCTAAAAACCTGCTGGTTTTTATTTATAAGCTGAAGAGTATTTAATGGAAACCATAAAATAGCACTCTGGCCTTGTAAGCAGGAAAGGACCAGGCTCAAAGTACGTATCCCAAAAATTCCAGAGTATTTAAAGGCCTTTGCTTTGTGCTGGTCTCCTTTCTCCTGGGACTGCTGCTAGTGATGGGCCAGAGCAGTTGGCATAAAATAAGGCCATGGAAATGAATCTGAGAGTGCAAACTTTACAGCCTCCCTGGCCTGTTGCTGCTCAGAGCCAGATGCTGGGATGTGCACAACTGTGTGTTCATGTCTGATGTGTCCTAATGTCCCTGTGTTCCCCCTCTGCCTCCTCAGAACATCAATGCAGCCCAGTCCAGCTTCTTACCTGAGAAGGAAAAGCAGGAGCTGCTCAACGAGCTGTATGAAGCCTATGGGATGGTCCCAGTGCATCCTGACCTGTCCCAGGGAGCCAGCCTGGAGTAGGGCCCTTCTTCACAAGAGCCTGGCTCTCCTCTGTGCCAGGGGGTGCCCAGAGCCAGTCTCTGTTCCTGCAGCCTGTGTTGACCCTCACAGTGCTCATCAGAATCAGACTATCACACACACCTACGTGTAGCCCCCAGTCTCTCTCCGGAATGGATCTCCAGCTTCCTGTCCTGCTGCTGTGCAAGCAGACTGGATCTGCCTGCTGGCCTGACTCCCTTCTCCATCTGCTGGGGTTGCTGTGCTGCAAATGCAAACAGAACAACCTCCCTTATGGTTCCTTTCCTCCCCTCTTTCCCTCGTTTACCTGTCCTGTCCCACTGACCTGCCTGGCCCTTGCCTCAGTGCTGAAATATCCACTTTCAACTCTGGCTGTGGCCTGGGTTAATTCACCTTTCCAGGGGAGAGGTGTGCTAGTGCTGGCAGGGAGAGAGCAGCCCTTTCAGACACAGAGGCTTTATTCTTGTCCCTGTGGGTGGGAGGGTCTGGTCACAGCTATATTTACCCAGGGTTAGTCTTGTACTAACAAGACTGGAACAAGAACAAGCTGCAAGCTGGTGCCCCTGCAAGTGCACAAGTCCGAAGGGCATTTAAAACAAAATACAATTTTCTTGGCATCCTTTCTTGCAGAGGAGCTCCTGTGTATCAGGCCTGCCACTGTCACTGCTGCAGAAGTGCACACCTTGGCTCGGGCCCCAGCTGTGCTCACAGCTGGCCATGACCACGCTTGCACATGCAGAGGAAGCTGGAGCATAATTTTATCACTTCAGGCCAAAATCTGCCTTCTGGGATTTTCCCCACTTTTTTAATCTTGGAGAACTCCTGTGAACTGCAGTTTGATCTTCCTCTTACCTTTGTTTAGGACTTGGAAAAAACATGATTGATTGCCTGGTTTAACAATTCTGCCCTCTTTCTGATTTGACACAATCATTAGGCACTCTTAAGGCTGAATAAGTAAATTAACTTGGACCCAATGTCACACATTGACTCAGGTCCCATATGATTGCTTCTCTCACTCAATTATGACACTGGCTAGAAGTCAGATCTTCAGTTTGGTATAGAATTTATACAGAGAAACTCACCAAAATTTCCCTAGTGATTTTATAGTGTTTTTACTCAATAAGCAATAGAGCTGTGCAGCCAGAGAAGAGACCATTGTTTTCTTACCTGAGTGTGTGGTGTGCTTTAGCATCCCAGGACTCTACCAAGACGCTCACTCCAAAGATACTGAACCAAAAAGTTGCCTTTGAAAAGGGGCCATGGTCACCATTGCCACGGACAGAGCATGGGCTGGCCCAGTCCCTGCCAGCTCTGATGGTGTGCTGGGAGTATTTCCATTCTTTCTGGGCTTCCATATTGGTCTTCAGAGTAAAATACTCATCTCTGAAGCACGTGGTGCATATATACACATAGATAGATAAACGAAGGTGAGACAGTGATTTTCTTACTTTCATAAAGCAAAGGATAAAGTATCACTTCTAAGGACATGATTGTGGTAAGAAACAGGTTTTGGGTCATTTTTCTCCAACAATTGTTTCTGAAGAAGAGTTGCTTGTTTGGATTCTGGACAGTTGATTGTTAATCCTGTTTAATAAAATAACAAACTTATATTAAAAGAGAAATCCTTGTGCCTTTCTGTTCAGGGGTGCCTGTGGTGTGCAATCCCTGCTGGGGGTTCACTGATGGGTGTGATGGGGCCTTTGGTACCTTGACTGCTGCCTTCTGCTGCCAGGCTGGAGCACTTGACCAGCCAGAGGGAAGCCTGCTCCCTTGCCAAGCAGCCCAGTTGGATTTATGGCTCCAGGTTGTTCCAACCTCCCCTGTCCTTTTCCCTTCAGTATCACAAGAGGTGTGTACCAGTGCTGGAGCACCAGGGCCATCACATCTCACCTTTCCAGGTGTTTATCAAAAGTAGTCACTTTTTTTCCTCTTTCCTGGGTTTTGCACAGTTGGTTGATGCTCAGAGCCAAAGAGGGGCAGTCTGGGCTGTTGGGCTACACCATCAGTGTGGGCAGGACAGTGTTTGCCCAAAGGTTTTTGGGTTATTTAGTGCTTGGTTAGGCTTTGACAGACAGCTCTGGCATGCCCGTGTTCAGCTGGAAAGAAGGGCTGGGAGCATCCCAGTGCTCAGCAGCTTTGCAGATGAGGATGTGGCTGGATTAAGGCAGTGCCCTTGGTCTTTCAGCAGTGACAGTGGCTGAGCTGGCTGTCACTTGCAGGGGGAACCTGATGCCTCTCACCCATCCCCTGTGAGAAGCTGGCCAACAGGTCCCGACTCTTCTGCCTAAATATAATTCTGAAACAGATATTTTCTGACCAGGGAGAGCTAAGATTAGCCCACATTTGACTGTTGGAGGTCTGTGTCAGTCCTCCTGCACTGCTCAGTCCTTCTGTACTGCCTTTCAGCTCTGTGTGTGTGTCAGCATGAGCCAAAATTACTGTTCTGTGCTAAGGAGAGCTGGAAATGGGGCTTAAAGACTCAACTGTGCAGTCAGCCAGGTCCAGGAGCTCCCTGCTGCTTTGCCCCTGGGCACGGGAAGTGGGAGCAGGCTCTTGGCTACCACCCAGCCCAGGAGCCCTTTGGCAAAGCAGCAGCCAGGGCCCCTGCCTGGCTGCCAAATCCTCATTTCCTGTGGGGGCTGGAGCTGTGGACCCCTCTGTGCTCACCCCATGGCCATCACTTCTCCCTCTGTCTGGCAGCCACTTCTCTGCTGATTTATGACCTTGTTTAGACTGATAAATCTCAAACTTGTAACACTCAGTTCTTCTCCAGGCTGTCAGGAGATGATTTGTCATCAGTGGAGAGTTTCCCAGGTCAGCTCTGCCCTGTCCCTGTGCTGGTGGTCAGTCCCAGCCAGGCTGCTCCACTGGGATCAGTGAAACACCAGCAATGTTCCTGTAGCTCTGTGCTGCAGAGGGAAAACACCTCTTCCCACTGGAGTAAACCTGGGAAAGTGGGAGCAGACTTTTATAATCTGTGCCCAGCCACACCTGCCTCCATCTGTGTGCTGCAAACCCATGGGGTTTCACAGACCCAGATCCATGGGACTGGCACAGATCCCTGTGCCTCCCTAGGAAACCATCCTGCAGCTGAAAGCAAAACAAAGGAAGAAACATCCAGGCAGAAAAAAACACCTTCAGTACTTGAAGGCTGTGTCATTTATTCCAACAGCTTCTGTAGTTTTATCAAACAATCTTTAACACAAAACATGTCTCCTTAAAGACAGAAGGGTGTGAGATCCTACCAGAGATCATCTCAGCTAACAGCTTGCAAAGTTAAGCCTGAATGTCAACAGTCAAACCAGCAAAATGTTTCTCCCCTCCCCTTAAGAACATCTTGAAGTGTTCAAACCTGAAGAAAAAGATGCCTGTGGCTGGTGCTGCTGGGTCTCCAGGTGGGGTTCATCCCCACAGAGCTGTGCTTTGGTCCTTTCCTGATGCTAAGCAGCAGCAGCAGCACAGGTGAGTGGTGTTGCCATGAGGGCAGCAGGACAGGCTGGGTCCTTTCCCCACTGCCCACCCTGATGAGGGGCCATGTGGACAATCCAGAGGCCAGGTCTAAGATGCACATGAGGGTGAGGCTTAGAAAAACCAATAATCTAAATTTCTAGTCTATGGAAACAGAATAAATAATAGTCTAAATCTGCAAAGGAGGAAGGTACCTTGGACAGGAGAATCTGGTGTGTCTATTATTACTGAAACTGGTTTTCCCCTAAGAGAAAATTGCAGCTAAGGCATCTCGAGAATGGCTCATATCACTACAACCATGGCAGTGTTGCTCCAAACCATTAGGGATGGGGCCAGAAGTCTTTTGGAGGTGCCAATCCTTGCAAGTGCCTTGTGTCTCTCTACACAAGCACGGTTCCAGCAGAGGCATTTGCTGTTCAGGTTGGCTTTTGTCCACAGATTCAACAAATTCTTGTTTAATGTTCACAGCAAGGCCCTCCTCTTGCCCATCCCACACCCTTTTTGCTCTCATGGGGAGGGGCTGCTTTCCTGCCCCTTTGGTCTTGCTCCAGGGTCGTTGTCAGAAGAACTGGGATCTCTTTGGCTCTCTGCAGAAGGGAGGATTGGGAAGAAAGCACAGTTACACCTGCTGAACACACAAGCCATCAGTGATTGCTATAACTGATTTCATTCAGAGAGACAAAAGATTTTTACCTGAAGGCTCTATCACTCCCCTCCTGTGACCAGATACTTGGCCCCATCCATGGGAGGGTTCAAGGCCAGGCCAGGTCTAGTGGAAGTTGTCCCTGCCCAGTTGTCTTTAAGGTCCCTTCCAAGCCAAAGCATTTTCTGTGATTCTATGATTAAGAGTATTGGGTTCTCCCTCCACATTCCTGGAGTACAAACACTTCTCAACACGCCTGGCAATGCTGAGGGGGTGCCTCAAGGTAGGGATGTGCACTCACCCAACTTTCAAGTGCTCCAGAACTGTTTTCCTGACAGCCTGGCAGAGCCTGAGCTGCTCTGGTAAAGCAGCTCCAGTTTGTGCTTGCTAGGGACGGGTGGATGGACACATGCTGGCATGGTCATGCTGACAGAAGTACAGCTGGGGTAATGAATGTATTTAAAGTGTTTTTATAGTTACAGGTTGAAGGCCAGAGGATTAAGAAAGTAAGGGGAAAAACTGAGTTTCCCTTCTGCAATGACAGTCTGTGTTGTGCTGCTTATTAGTGAAATGAGAGTGGCAGCCTAGGACAGAGGATTCAAGCTCCCCACAGCCTGCTGGCCAGCAGACTCTGGGCAGGGTGATGCTGCTGCCACATTTGGGCTGAAGGAGGGGATTTGGAGATGGCTCCTGGTGTCAAAGTTATTTCTGTTGTTATTTGAACTATTTAAAGGTTGATTTTTTTTTTCAACTGACCAAAATAGAAAAAACAAACCACAGCCTGCCCAATGCATGAGTTTTATAAAGCCTAAGGTATAACTGATGTGTAACTTCTCTGGGAAAGGTCTTGGTCAGTGCATGCCTTGTTTAAGCACCAGGGAGCAAAGGGCCTGGGCTGGAGCATGCAGTGCCAGAAACCAGGGATCATTCTGCTCACTGCAAGCACCCCTGACCTGGAGAGTCTCCCACCACCTGAGCATGGAGGCACTGACTGAGGCAGTGAGGAATGAGATCTTCCTCCTGAGCATCAGCATGATGCTCCTGGAGACAGCTCATTTGTGCTGCCATTTTGGGCCTGCCCTCCCAGCCTGAGACAGGACCTGCTGGGCTCCCAGGTGTGTGTGTGTGTGTGTGTGTGTGTGTGTGAGCTCACCTGCACTGCTGGGCTCCCAGGTGTGTGTGTGTGAGCCCACCTGCACTGCTGGGCTCCCAGGTGTGTGTGTGAGCTCACCTGCACTGCTGGGCTCCCAGGTGTGTGTGTGTGAACTCACCTGCACTGCTGGGCTCCCAGGTGTGTGTGTGTGAGCTCACCTGCACTGCTGGGCTCCCAGGTGTGTGTGTGTGAGCCCACCTGCACTGCTGGGCTCCCTGGTGTGTGTGTGTGAGCCCACCTGCACTGCTGGGCTCCCTGGTGTGTGTGTGTGTGAGCCCACCTGCACTGCTGGGCTCCCAGGTGTGTGTGTGTGAGCCCACCTGCACTGCTGGGCTCCCAGGTGTGTGTGTGTGTGAGCCCACCTGCACTGCTGGGCTCCCAGGTGTGTGTGTGTGTGAGCTCACCTGCACTGCTGGGCTCCCAGGTGTGTGTGTGTGAGCCCACCTGCACTGCTGGGCTCCCAGGTGTGTGTGTGAGCTCACCTGCACTGCTGGGCTCCCAGGTGTGTGTGTGTGAGCTCACCTGCACTGCTGGGCTCCCAGGTGTGTGTGTGTGAGCTCACCTGCACTGCTGGGCTCCCAGGTGTGTGTGTGTGAGCTCACCTGCACTGCTGGGCTCCCAGGTGTGTGTGTGTGAGCTCACCTGCACTGCTGGGCTCCCAGGTGTGTGTGTGTGAGCTCACCTGCTCCCTCCACAGCGAGCTCCCCCATGCCCTGGCTCAGCTGGCGCATGCTGATGGTGGTCGCCTCTCTCTCGATGTCATGGACAGCGTTCCTCCGGCCAGCCCGGTCGCAGGAGATGAAGTCAGTGTAGGTGCTGGACTCTACCTCCATTGCATCTCTATTCACTTGCACAATGCTGTGGAGGAAGCACAGCTGTGAGGCCCAGGATGCTCCTACAGGTTAGGTTGTTCTGTGGGGTAATGTTACAGCATGAGAGAACAGTGCCTGTAACTGTGCTCCAGTTCCTCTGGCAGCAGGGTCTGAAATGTCAGATATCACCTCCCCCACGTGGGGCAATGTGTGGGGAAACCCACCACGCTGGGTGACCCACTGTGCCAGGTGAGGGCAGGTCTTGGCTTTTGTGTGCTTGAAATGGCTCCCAAGGTATTAGAAAGGGTCTTTTTTCTCAGCCCCAAACCAAAGAAGAAGTTGAGATTCCTCAGCTCTGCTTTTCAATGTTGTTTATTTTCTCTTATCTAATAAATTCTTTCTCTGACCTGATGAGATCTGTCTGGCAGGTTGGTTTGTGGCAGACTGACCACCCTTGGGGTGGTGTTGGCTTTTTATACTAAGAACTATGAGTCCTTTATTTACAATAATTTTCCAATACCTATCACCTCTGTTAGACAGTCTGTCTCTACTCTAAACCAAAAGTGTCACCATCCCAGCAGAAGATGGAGGACAAGAAGAAGGAGGACAGGACACACCTGTTGCCATCTTATTGCAGGGGTTCCATACTGCTGTCTCCTTACCCCAAATGTTTCACACTTTCCTTGGTGTTTTCTCATGGGCAGCTCCTCAGAGCACTGACTCTTTCTTCTTCACAAAGCAGCCAAGTGACTGCAGCTCCCTTCTCACCCAGCCACCCCACTCTTTTATAGCACTCTTCTTCTCATTGCTCACAGCTGTGACCTGTTAAAGTCAGGCCTGCTCCTAATCTTTGCTAATTGTCCCAGCTGCAACTCCTTAGGGGTGAGATTACTTTCTACACTATCTTTATTTTCTTATATTCTATCCCCCTACATGCACCCAGATTCCTCTATCTTGCTTCTTGAACCCCCATTCTAAATTCCTAAAATTCTACTTTTTCACCCTGTGACAAATTAACCATCTTTCTATTCAAACTCTTGTGGTTTGTAAATCTTCACACAAAGTTGGTAATTGTTTCCATGTAATATTGAAGGCACAGGTGGTTTTGACTCCATGCCAAGGTCTCTGAGCCCCTTGCCAGAGTTTGGAGTCATCCAGGGCAGCCAGAGGAATGTCCTGGTTTCTGACAGGCAGGAAGGTCCCATCCCAGAAGCCTGCCTTGTTCTGCCTTCCCCCTGCAAAGGCAGACACGGTGTTTGTCTCTCCTGGGAGTTTCCAGCCTTCTCCTTTGGACACACAAGGTCTCTGGCAGCAGCTTTTCCCTACAGGAAAAGCATTACAGAGAAAGCCCTGCTTCCTCCTCAAAGTGCCACGGGAGCTTTGAACCCAGGCCAAATTTGGCTCACTGCTTGGGGGATGGGGTGGTGATCCAACCTGAATTTGTAATGGGAAAGGATGGATACCCACTGGAAAGCTGGAGGAGCAGGGAGTATTTTATAGGTACAGGCTGGGAGCAATGCTGGCCTCCTCTGGCTGTTGGATGTCACTGAAGAAGTGTTGGGCTGAACTGCTGTGAGATAAACACTTTACCATGTGAAAATCAACCCTTCTGTGAGACATTTGGATCCCTTCTCTCCAGACTTGTGCCAGTGCCAAGTGCACAGCACGAAGAAAGGCCCGGAGCAGCCACTTGTCACATGCAAGCTCTGCTGTGAGCCAGCTCTGAGTGCAGCTGATGAATCCTTAAGTTGCTGGGTTTTCATTCTGGCTGCTGCTTTCCCTTGCCAGCACTTGCACAGCACACAGAGTGCAGGACCCTGGGATGGTGCTGTGGGCATCCTGGCTCCTGGGCACAGGGCTGGCAAGCACACAATGCCTCTGCACAGGAAACCTGGAGCTCTCAGCTCCTGCTCCTGTTTGGCACTTTGTTTGTTTTACTGAGTGGAATCAAGGAATTAATTGCTGTCTTATCAGTGCCTCTGATCACTGTGAAATGTGCCTCTAGCCCTGCTGATTGCTGGCAGTGCTTGGAGCAGGCCCCCATTAGAAACGCTCGTGTGCAGTGAAAACAAATTCATGCACATTTAATGCACATTCACTGCTTTTGTGCCTTGGAGTTAATGACCCACAGAGGAGTTTGCTCAGCTTCCTTTACAAACCCTGCTTGATATTGATTTCTCTGCCAGGGAGATCTTTGGCAGGTTCAGGCACCAGCCTGAACAGGAATCACACTCCTCACTTTACTGTTATGGCAGTAGAAAGGAGATGCAGATGAAGATGCAATAACTGGGATGAAAGAGGTTAGATTCTCTCTGTTCCTGAGCTGAGTAGGGTGCAGGAACCAAAAACCCACAGAAACCCAGCATGTTCTGGCAGCCCCAGGGACTCCTCTCCTAGAGGGGATGCCAGTCAGGGAGTGCTGGCCCCAGCTCACTGGTGGGAGCCCACCCAGATCTTGCAGGAGATCCTGTTTCCCCAAAGGTAACAATTCTTGTGAGCACCTGCCTCCTCTACAGACTTGGCATCCACCTAGCTCCTGGTAAATGAGCCCTGGGAAAAGCTGCATCCTTTGCCCCTGGAAGAGATGTCCCAGCTTAATCCTAAACACGGGGCTTATTATTATTCTTATTAGCAGTGCTGTGCCAATAACTGTACCCCCTCTCAGGGAAAAGGGATGGGATCCTGATCAAAGCAGAGAGCAGCCAGGGTGGAGCTCCGGCTCCCGACTCGGTGGCCGGGAGATGGCGCATGGGATTTATTTATTCCCGTGCCTGGGAGGGCTCCTGCCTTCGGCTCTCCGTGCAAAGAGCTGGAGACAGGCAGGTTTGACAGCGGAACTTTCATCTCTGAGCAATTCCTCCGGGATTTTCAAGGTGGGTGGCTCTCAAAACCCTTGCAGGCAGATCCCTCCCCGCTGGCAGAGAGATTCCAGCCTCCAGCTCCAGGAAGCTGTTGGGCTGAGAGGGTGATGGGAGCAGTTACCTCGATTGTGATAGGAAAACCTGACTTTTCAAACAGCATTTCCATACTTCCAGGCACAGAACCCACTGTTCTGTGGGCTTTCACTCAGTAACTGCTTTTAACATCTTTCAGGAGCTGCAAAGGAACTACCTTGCCTCTTGCCTGCACAGCTCAGTGGAACCTGAGCCTGTGTCACTGTGGGCAGTCACTCCGGGGTGGCAGGGGGTGCAAAGGGAGCTGCATCACCTGCTGGCTGCCCACCTTTGGTTTTTCATTCTCCCACGGACAGGAAGATGGGCCTGCTATTGCCAGGCATTGCAGGAATAATCCCATGGCACACACATACAGCCTGCAAAGGTTTCCAAGGCATTTCACAGAGGTGATTCAGCTTGTCCCCAGAGGGTCCTTTCCTGCCCTCCCTTTCCTCTCTGCTGCTGGTGGTAACAGAAACAGCCCCTGTGCCCTCAGCACAGCGTGCCAGCCCGCAGGGATGGGGCAGGGAAGCTGGGATCTGCTGCCTGTTGCACATCCCTCAAAAGTTTGCTGCTTGGAGGGAGGCAGTGTCCCCTCTGCCATGGGGACGTGGTGCTGCCTGTCCTGGGGCAGCTGGCCACAAGTGAAGAAGCCCCTCCCAAGCTGCCACTGACACCAGGTATGTCCCCAGAGCTGCCTCTGCTCCCGTGCCTGCATCTGCCAAGCCTGCTCTTTGGTTTGGACTTATTTTTCTGTGGTGTCTTGTGAGTACTAAAAATTCCGAGCTGTAATAGTCTTGGCTTTGCTGGTGGGGATCCAACCAGCAAAGCCAAGTGGTTTTGCTGTTGGATTGCAACTGGGCTTGCTGGCATTTTCCAGGGAAATCACCCAGCAGCTGACAGAGCAGCTGGCTCAGCCCTGGGGGCTGCAGCTAAAACAGCGCTACTCATTCTGGGGCTGAGTTTTGTTCATTTAGAAGGTGGGTGCTAAGAAATTAAAGGGTTAAATGTTTCCTCTGCCTTTTGGTAGAGTAAACAGTGCATTTCTTTTGGCTCAGCACCATGTCCCACTGGGCTCCACTGACAAGCCTGCATTTAATTCCTGTGTGCCCTTGTCTCTTTCTCAGCACTTCTCATCCTTCTCAGGATGTCAGGGATTGCAGCAAACTGTTCCTGCACACAGGGTCAGAGTGGCAGAGAAGTGACCTGGGCACACCTGGCAGCTCACCCTCAGCCCAGGGCTCTGCCCAAGCTCTGCCATCCCAGCAGTGTCCAGGACTGATCCCTGGCACTGGGTGGATGCTGCAGTCACACCCAGGCCTGACTCCAGTTTCAAGGAAACCCTTCACACGATCCTGCATCTGTCCCTTGTCTAGGTTTAACTTCTTATGCCTAGGAAGGGCTATTTTTGGGTGCTGGCTTTCAGCAGGCTGGGCCGAACTCAGCCATTCCCCCCTGCCTGCTGTGTGCCTCCTGCTCTGCCCCTCTCACCTTTCTCACCTTGTTCTCTGCACAATCCAGAGCCCTGAGGCAGCTCAGGCCCCTGCTGGGACATCCTTGTCCCTTGGGGCAGCCAGCACAGCCCTGCCCTCCGTGCTGTCCCTGGGACACCTGAGGCAGGGACAGGGACCCCCTGAGCCCTCCCTGTGCCTGCTGCAGGCAGTGCCCAGCTTCAGGAGCCTTGGCACAGTCCTGTTCTGAGATGCTGCAGCCCAGCTTTGGCCTCGTGCTGTCTATTGCCAGGGGCAGCTGGGACCAAGAGCTGCAGGTTTTGGTTGGAGATGGCTCCCACATCCCACAGCCCAGCCCAGGACATGCTCACCCTCCTGCTTGGTGGATTTAACCAGGGGATTTTCACCTCTTCCCACTGGCACCAATCCTGCTGGTTCCTGGGCTGTAAACCTGGCAAAGTGGGGACAGAGTTTTATAATCTGTGCCCAGTGGATTTAACACTCTCCAAACTTCTGGAGTTGTAAAGCTCCGAAGCTGAACAAAACCTTGCCGTGTTCCTGGGGGGAAATTCCAAAGTTCTGCTTGGGAACAGGGATCTGACCCCTTTTTCTGCTCAAGCATCACATCCCACCAGCAAGGCATGAAGCAGTGCAGACTCCTTGCAGCTCTGCTCATTGTGCAGTGCCCCTTGCCCTTTCATTCCAGGGTGCAGGGACTATTATTAGACCTCTCCTGCTGGGGCCGGATCCATAACAACAGCAAAACATACTCAACAGCCCTGCTGGGCTTTTAAAATATTTACAGTGTAGGATGGTTTACTAACGAGGGGGGCCTGGTAGAGCACAAAGAAGAAGGAAGCACGGGGATTTCTGTGCTCCCTGGGGGTTTGCTCTGAGGTTTCCTGCTGGGAGAGTCGCATCCAGCCAGGAGAAAAAAAATATCCCGTAGGGCTGAAGCCAGCTCTTGAGGTCAGGGGGTTTCCACCAACTGTCTGACAAGATCCAGCTGGAATTTCAGCAAATTTTCCACTGGGTCTTGTCTGGGAACATGCGTGAGGGGCTGTGCATCAGAGAGGAAGGGCTCTGTAATGGGGTTATTGGGGGATTTTGTGACTGTGCTTGTCATGTCTCATGATCCCCATGCACCAGAGCTCAGATCCATGGCCAGAAACTGAGCTGAAGATGCAGCTGAGGATGAAGATGCTCCAGTTGGCAGCCCAGTCTGGCTGCAACAAGCTGTGTAAGGCTGGTGACAGGGTCTGCACCAGACACAGAGCTGCCCTGCTTTCCTGCTGGCTCTGGGTGGTGGTGATGATGGGTCTCACTGGCCAGAACTGGTGTGCTCCACACTCCTGAGCTCTGACTCTCCTGGTTTGGAGAGAAAACAGGCAGGAGCAGCCTGATCTCCTACCAGGGCACATCCATCTCCTGTGCTCAGCAGCTTCTGTCTGGGCAGGAATAGCACAGAAAAGCCTCACCAGACTTGAGTGATAAAGAGACATCAAGCTGGGTCCAGCACATCTGTATTTATGGAAGGCTTTTGCTGTGGGATTCCTTGTAATAACTCTGCACCCTCAGGCTCTTACACTAAATATGATAAATTCAGCCAGGACATTCAGACATCACAGCTGCTCCAGCCACTGCAATGGCTTTGCAGGAACAGAGCTTCCAGCATTCTCCAGGACTTGCTGGAAAATTTTAATTCCTTCAGGAGGAGAGCAGATACAGCTGAGGTTCAGTGTCCACAAATAGATCCCTTCTTTTCATTTGGCCTGGTTTTACAGAATAAAGATCATTTAATGCCTGTAGAACTGATAACCAATTGCTAAGCCCCGTGTTTAAGATTAGGCTTAGACTGACTCCTCTGTGACTTCACAAACTTTGTATTTAGCTCTGCCAAGCTCCCCACACCCCTTCCCCTCCCTCCTGGCCTTCAGCACAGCCCCCCACTGCAGAGCCCTCACTGTCCCCAGGTACCTCCTGCTGTCCCACATCCTCACAGCCACTGCCTGCCTTCCCACTGACGTAAGAAATGGTCCAGCCAGATTTCAAAATCCCAGCCGAGCCTTGGCATGGGGTAGGGCGAGTCCTTGTGTGCTCTGCTCTGATCCCAGGGGAGAGGGGGAGCTTCAGGGAGGCAGGAGGGCAATCCTCAGCCCCAGTGACCTCCTGTTAGCATCAGGATATGTGGGTGATGGTGGGAGAGAGCTGCCTGTCCGTCCATCCATCCGTCCATCCATCCATCCATCCATCCATCCATCCATCCATCCATCCATCCATCCATCCATCCATCCATCCATCCATCCATCCATCCATCCACCCACCAGGAAGGCAGCCCAGTGCCCAGCTCTGGCCAAGCAGGGCTGCCAGCCTGCATCCCCATGCCTGCAGCAGGCAGTATCCCTCTGTCAGTCCCCCCAAGGCACAGGGGCTGAGAATCTGCTCCAAAAATCCTCCACCACGGGAAGAATCACTGTTTGATGGAGCCCCTCTGCTCCTCCCTCCCCTCACTACCAAGCTTTGATGCAGCTCAAGCCTCTTCTGTAGCTTCTAGCTAAGTTGATTAATGGAAATAATTGGTCTCTTTGTGCATCTGGAGACAGTTGCCGTGACAGCAGTTGTATTTTTGTTTTGTTCCCAGGTCGAGCTTGTTTTTCCCATCTCTCAGCCTCAAGGTGCTAATGAGTTTGGGCACTCTGGTTTAGCTCCCTCCAAAAGACACCCATGGCTCTGAGGGATGGGTGACAGTGAGAATAAGGCGTGCTGAGCCCCTGCAGGCCTTCAGGACATGGCAGGCTGGCTCCCTTTCTCCATTTTCACCCCCCAAGGCAGGCTTGGACTGGATGGACACAGAGCTGTGGCTTTTGCATGGCAGAGAGAAGAGAGCCAAATCCTCCCCCAGAGCAGCCATGAGCACCCCCAGGACCCTCTGTCCCCTGCAGGGACCCTCTCAAAGCTCTAAAGAGTCTGGGGCTATGAGTCCCTTCTCCATTACTTTTATTTTCTCACAATTTCTTTCTAATTTGCCTTTATGTGTCAATGTATTTTTACACAAACAGCTGTGTGCAAGATCTGCTCGTGCCTGAAGCTACAAAGCAGACAAGCCACAGGCCAGGGGCCCTTCAGCTGCAGGGCTCCCAGGGCTGCTGTGGCAGGCAGGTGCCAGGAACCCCCTCCCTGATATCACCCTGTCACACCCAGGCCCTGGGCTGAACTCCTGTGCAATGGGGATCCCCTTCAGGCTTGGCTTCCCTGCCTTCCTCCAGATTGCTCATGAAGAAAAGTCCCAGTTGGATTTCACCTCAAAGGTTGGAGAATCCCCAGCAGTGCCACAGCTCAGAAGAGCTGATCACACTGAGGCACCGACCTCTGAGTGACCATCACCTTCTAGAACCTCACCTGAATTCCTGGCCCAGGGCTGCTCGACCCCAGCACAAGCTCCCCAACACCTTGCAGGCTTCCCTGGGTAAGGAGGAGTCAGACAAGTGCTGAGGAGATGCAGCTGGGGCTCTCTTCTAGCCCATGAGAGAGGAAGGCAAAGCCACAGCAGCCTTTGGTGGTGTAGCTCTGTTTCTGGGTCGGGGGAGACCTTTCTACAAGGACAGAGGTAAGCGAGGATGAGTCCTTATTTTTCTGCCTAAAATGAAACAGAGCCATGCAGTCCAGCTCTTCTTTGTGATCTGAGGAGCTGAGCTCTGCTGCTGTGGGAAAGCTGGGCTTGCATGACTGGGGAGGAGTTGTGAGGGCTCTATCTGGGCAGGTTTGGCTGCTGCTGCTGCTCGGGGAAGCTCTGCTCAGAGCAGGAGCTGAGAGCCACCTGCCTTGGCTCTGCCTCACTGAGGCTTGCACAATCCCACAGGAATCTGCATCCAGCATCCAAAGAGCCCTCCTGACTCAGAGCAGTGGAAGGGGCTGAGAGAAAGGCTGTGAAGCCTCCTGGGGTGCCCTGGCAGCTCCCAGGTGCCTAAAAATAACCAGAGCACCTCTTAAGAGTGTCAGTACAGAATGAAGCTGATTAGCAAAGCCAGGCTTAGCTCTGCTCCCTGGGGTTGGCTGCCCTGTGTGTCTGCTCCACTGCAAGGAAAGTCACTGCTGGGACCCCACCCTGGGTCAGGGCAGTGCTGGCTGTGAAGGGGGATGGGGGAGATGTCTCCTTGGTGGCTGGCATGGTGCCATTGGTGCTGTTCCCCCAGAAAAGGGAAGTGTTGGGGTTCAGAGCAGGCTGGCAGTGAGGGGTGGCTGAGGCTCCAGTGGCTCCATGGCTTCTGTTACCCAATGGAATCAGGAGTCCCTCTGGCTGTGCTGCCCTGCTGAGAGCCTTATCTGGGCAGGGAAAGCTCTGCAGGCCTGCACACCTCCTTTGCTGAAGATTTCTGTGATGGATTTCAGTTTCCTTATAGCTGTGTCAGGTGACAGCAGCTCCTGATCCCTCCTGCAGGCAGGGTAAATCTTTCTGCTCAGGGATGTGACATCCAAACCTGAGCTGAAGGGGTGCTGGAGATGCCCTGGGGATCACTGCCCTGGGGATGCTCAGCGATCACTGCCAGATGTAGTCTCAGAAAAGGGAAAGCTCCCAAGAAAATCAATTGCCAAGTATCTGGTGGGCTGCTGAGGTGCAGCCTGGGCACACAGGGTGTCTGCAGCACATTTGGGAAGGTGCTGGATGCAAGAGGATAACTGAGACCTGCAAGAGGAGGGATGTCTGTGTGCACCAGAGTCCTGAGCTCCTGCACTGCAGAGCTCACCCAAACCAGCCCTGGGAGCTCTGTGCACAGGTGAGACCACAGAGAGGACTTGGCATTTCTGCAGGAGCTGGGAAAGCTTTGGGGGGGTTCCCTGGATCTTGCTGGGCTGACTCCACATGCAGAGCAGAACTCACATCCTTACAGACAGGCAAACAACAATCCCCTGCAAAGCATCTGGGCAGCCTTTGGCAGGATTTGCACAGCACTGGCAGGGAGAGGCCACGGAGCACAACTGGCACTGGGGCTGCTTGGAGTCAGAGCTGCAACGTGCCTTGGTACAAGGACATGTGGATAATACAGCAGGAAAGTCATTATGGCAGAATTGTTGGTATTTATTTTTCCTCTTAGCAGCTTTCTAGCATCTAGTAATTCAGAATACAGAGGGAGGTCAAGTGACTCAATGCTACAGGAAGGAAAAAACTCATTTCTGTTTGCAATATTTCCCTGTGAATAAAAGCTTTATGAGCCATAGTGTGAGTCCCTACCTGATTTAGAGGACTTTCCTTCTGGACATGACTTCAAACACGCTTCATGCACAGCAGGACAACAGCTTCTGGGAAAGAAGAAGGAAAAAAAAGTAAGAAAACTTTATCTGTGCTTGTTTTGGGAAGCACAAAGCTCAGCTGCTCCTCCCACTCTCTGTGAGCAGGATAGCAGAGGGGTGGCAGGGCTCTGCCCAGCAGGCTCAGATGGAGCCTGGCTTGGTGGACACAGCAGCCCAGGGGCTGTGGGATGCTCTGTTCAAATGCACCTCCTCAGGAGGGTTTGTGCTAATAGACTTGGACTGTTGTGTCAAAGCACATGGAAAGTCCAGCACAGAGAAGTCCTCTTTGCTTTTGCTCCTTTCTTTGCCCTCCCACAGGTGCTGGGAGCACTGACACAGCTCATGTCCTGACCTGCACTGCAGGGACCAGCAGCTGCCTCCAGACTATAAATGAATATTGGTTTGCAGTTCTGCTGCCCTTTAAAGAAGTGAAACTCCCATATCAGCTTCTCTGAGGTGAAAGGGGAAGTTTAATCTGGTTCTGGTCGCTTTGCTGGGTCTGTGTCCAGCTCTTTGGGTCTCTGCTGTTTGTGCACAGCTGAGCCTCCTCCTGCTGTCCCCAGGCCCTGCTCAAAGACATTTCCTCTGTGGCCTCAACATCTGTGGGTGCTTTGCAATCCCCTGACCTGCAGAGCCCAGCCAACAGGACACTTGCTTATTTTAGCAGCTGTTTCAGCTTTTTGACTGTTTTGGAACATCATGGACTGTGTTTTTCCCTTTGTCCCAGGGATAAATGTTAGCAGAACAGAAATCAAGAGATGAGCCACTTAACCATATAAGCAGTAGCTCATCCAGCAATTCATCTGTCTGGTCCATCTGGGCTGAGTACCACTGTGACTGGAACTATCTCCCATCATTTTCCAAACTGGGACAGATCTACAGCCTTTCTCTTTATTTTTTTGACCCACTTTCAAAACTTTGTAGTTGGAGCTGACTACTTGCTGGCTCTGGCCCTGCTTCAAGGACAGGGCACTTGCTGCTTTTATGTGTCAGTTTGCCCATCTGTTAAATGGAGCTATTAATACTCCCTCCCCCTGTTAGATGCTTCAAATATTTTAAAGCACTTTCAGCTCTGCAGATGACAGGCTTGCAGAAGTGGAAAATGCTAATTATGATCATGACAGGAGCTAAACAAAGACACAGGGATTTAACAATAAACTTTTGTTAGTCTTAACCCCATTTATAGCCAAGTGCTTACTGGAAACACTGGACCGGAAAAGAAACAGCATTCCCACAACTCTGGGAATATGCATTGCCCTTTTTGGGCACCAAACAACCAAACAAAAGCAGGAAGGAAGAAACACAGCTTTGGAAATCCACAAGTCTTTTATTTTCCTCTGCCTTCCTGCTCTGGCTTGTGTGTTACACTGCCCAAACAGTTAAACCTCCAGCACTTCAGCACTGTTGCAAAATATCTCAAAACACGTGGGCCCCTGCCAAGAGAGGCTTAAAGTAAACTGGAGCAGCAATGATGCTCTGAAGTAGAAGTTAGCACTGAGCAGCCCTGTTTGTGATGGGACATGATGGGAAACGCCCATTTTCTCTCTCAAAACCAGCTGACTTTGGAGACCATAACTCTTTAGCAGCTGGTATTGGCTTTCCAACCCTGCAGGCCTGGCTCTACCTCAGTGTTCCTTCCCACAGCCTTTGCTTGGGCATCTGGAGTCTGCAGATTTGAAGCTCCATCCCCAAAGGCTCATCCTCTTCTGGCTCACTGGGTCCTGCTGCTCCCAGGCTGATGGGCAGAGCTCCAGAAGCCCCTCAGCACAAAGGCCAGGCTGTTTGGAACTTTAATGGTGGCACATGGATTGGTGCTCACCTAAGGATGGGCTACAGTGAATTGTTAAAGAACACTTTGTTTTGTAATTTTGTCCTGGAACACATCAAGGTACCATGGATAATTCTGAGACCCTAGAAGAAATATTCACTGGCTAGGTAAGCATCAATTGCCCATCAGAAATGAATTACAAGGACATCAGAATTATAGAATCATTTAGATTGAAAATGATATTTAAGGTCATCAAGTCCACCACTAAGGCATGTCCCTAAGTGTCACATCCACACCTCTTTCTAATATCTCCAGGGATAGTGACTTCACCACTTCCCTAGGCAGCCTATTTCAGTGTTTGACAACCCTTTTGGTGAGGAACTTTTTCCTAATATTCAACCTAAACTGTCCCTGGTGCAACTTAAGACCATTTTCTCTTGTCCAGTTCAATGTGCACGACTGCACATGTTTGAGGTTCAGATTCCCTCCACGGTCATCAGCTGTTGCCCAAAAGGAGCAAACACATGGAACAACCTTATTTCTCTCAGCATTGCTTCAAAATGAATGCATGCTTCAAAAAACCCACCCCAGAATGTTTTTTTGGCAGAATTCAAGACTATTCTACACAACAGCTGTTGTGGTGCTGCTTTGATCCAGAGAGGAAATCCTTCCTGGTTCCCAGCAAGGTGACAGCAGCAGAGAGAAGGTTGTTCTCGTGTCTCCTGGCTGCTGGGTAAACAACAGGCTGCATGCATGGCTGAGCAGGGCAGCAGCCTGGTCCTCCCAGAGCAGCCAGGCTGCCTCATTTAGTGCCCTGTCTCCAGCAGCAGCTGGCATCCTCGGCCTCAGACTTACAAGAAAACCTCTAATTGTAATGGAATGCTTTTCATAAGTCACTGATGACTCTGAACCAGGAGGTGTTACAATCCTTACAATGCAATATCCTCTTAATCATAGCCAGGATTGTTTTGTTACTGAGATAACTGCCTGATATCCATTAAAATACCTTCAGAGCTCTTTGCTCCACCGGTATCTCATGGCAATGAGCACAGATTAATTACACTTTGTGGGAACAGTAACTCCAGTAAAGTTGGTGACGCTCTGGTGGGGACATGTTTGGCTTATGACATCACTGCAAATATCAACAGAAATGGAATTTTGGTGCTGCCAGGGAGTTCCCCAGCAGGGTTTGTGACCAGCAATGGGCCTGCATGCAGGAGCTGTGCACAGAGCACCCGGCCCAGAGGGCTCTCCTGGGAGGGGAAGTGCTGGGGAACTTGCTGTGGAAACCAGAAATGAGTGGTGTAAAATACATATTCCCTTAGGCTCAAAGAGAGTGAGAGTTTTGAAGTGGGGCCCAGGGCAGTTCATATTCCAACTGCTGCTCTTCCTGCTTGTGCTGCAGGTTCCAGGCAAGGTCTGGAGAGATCTCAACCTCTCTAACTGCCACCATGAGGAGCTTGGGACAAGGCCATGAACACATGAACCTTCCCTTCTCCCTGGCTGCTGGCAAGCCTGGGGAGCAGCTTCCCTTATGACTTGTCTTTTTCTAGTCGTGAGCAAAAGACAACTAGAAGCAGTGGGCTTTTTCCCCTCTCATCCTCTCTGAAATGGGTGTTGTGATGGAAAACTTATTTTCCAGTTCAGTCCGCATAAACAGATTTGGTGACATTAAAGAAAAATGGTGTGGAGAAACAATTGGAATGTGAAAATAGGAATAATCAGAACAGGGTGACACAGGCAAACAAAAAACCAGGTTGAAGCTTCTGCTGTTCCTTATGGCTTTGTAGATTCACCCCCCATTCTGCCACAGACCTGTGTGAGCCCAGGGAAATGATCTGCTTTGTGTGAGACCCATGTAAAACAGGAATGATGCTGGGGCTTGGGTGCCCAGACAGGCTGGAGGCATTAATGCACAGTAGTGTGCTGCAGGAACTGCCTCTGAAATGTGGGAGATCAGGAAATGTTAGCAGCTTGGAAAACGTCTTCCATAGTTATTTTGGGGGACAAGGTTGTGTGCCTGTGGGTATTCCTCTGACTGGGATCAAAAGTACATTGATTTTTCTTTGGAATGAGAGGAAAAAGCAAAATTCCCCATCCTAGCTCATCATGAGCCTGTACACCCCTCAGAATCAGGTGCAGAAGTGCCAGGTGGTTGGAAGATGCACAGCTGTGAACATTCCTGGGTTTCATCTCCTCATGACCAAGCTGCCTGTGTACTGTAGATAATGGTCTCCAGTTCTCTGAGGCATTTGAGTCTACACTATGTGGAAAGTGTCCCCCAAAACGATGGCAAGGGGTGCTCACATCCCTGTGGAACTCTGAAGGACTCAATGCTGTGTTCTGTGCCCGAGGTACGTTAAGCTCTATCAATATATCCATGTTTATAAATGGCCATTTAACCTGCATCTGCATTATAAACAAATACAGCCATTGAGGATCTCTTCATGGATCCTTCTTTCCTAAACACCATTGCTCACAAGGGCTGAAAGGTGGCAGTTTCTTAGCTGGGTGGCCACACGTTAGCAGGGTGGCTCTTTCCAGCCAAGAGTCTCTGAAGCAAAGCACTGCCCCACACCAACCAAGCCAGGCACGCTGAGCAATCAGCCCAGAGCTCGAGGGGCTGTCACCCTCGAGGGGCTGTCACCATGGGAGAGTCTCAGCCACCCAATCAAGCCGTACCCACCCCACAAATGTCCCTTCACCCTCTCCCTGCAGCAGCATCCCTGCTGTGGCTGTCTGTGCTCACTGACCCCAGCCTGTCCTCCTCCCAGTTTGAGTCACCAGCACGGCCACCCAGGGCATTGCCTCTGGGTTCACAGCTATACTTGGCTCTTCATCTGCAGAACCATTCACCCCTTCCAAGCAGTGGGAAATTTCCCAAACACGCCTTTGGGGCCAAGGCATTACATGCATGTGAAAGCTCCCCACCGCGGCTCGCTACCAGCTGCTTAGGGGAATCCAGAGAGAGGAAAGACACACAGCTTCGAGGTGGAGGAATTTGCAAAGCCTCTTGAGAATACCACCACACAGCAGTTCTTTTTTTATCCCAAGTCTTTGCCTTTTCAAACATTTGCTTGGAAAGCCGGATGCCAGCAAGTCTCCGAGCCTGCTCCTGCTGCCACGCTCCCAAAGCTCTGCTGGTGCCCGCAGTTGCGAGGGGAGTCCCGAGCAGCCCCCCGGCTCCTGACATCCCGAGGGGTGGATTCCCTGACATCCCGAGGGACGGATTCCCTGATTCCTTCCCGACACGGACCCGGGTGCTTGTCCCATTCCCGTGCGAGCACAGAGCAGCCCCCGAGCTGGAAGGGATTCCCTCCGGCAAACCGCTCCGAACAACCGGACACATGCTGGAAATGAGGCCAGAAATCCCCACGGGAGTCACTGATCCACGGTGCTCTGTGATTTCTATGCTCTGAGCCTGCTCTCCCTGCTAGCCCTTGGCCGAACCGCGTTATTTCCCGAGCGGAGCAGCAGCCACCTCCCTGCCATCAGCCTGCGAGCGGCTTCTCCCTCCCGACAGCGGAAAAGCCGGGATGCAGCGCTGCCTTTTGAGCCCACGGTTTGCCGGCAGCAAACCCCTCGCTGCTCGCAGTCGGGTGGGTGAAAGTTCCCCGTATCTCCCAACAAACCCCGCTGGTGGCAGGGGAAGAGCTCCTGGCTGTCCTCCCGGCCAGGTGTCCCTGTCACCCCCCGCCAGCCCCTCGCCCTCCGCACGGCGAGCACAGCCCTACCTACAGCCCCGGCTCCCGGCGCTCCCGAGCCCCGCGGTCCCGCCGCCGAGGAAGGGATCGCGCTGGATTCCACCCTCCTGCCCTCTCTGCCCGCTGTGGCGAGCAGCCAAGCCGGCCAGGAGCCTCGCAGCCAGTTCCAGACTTGCAGTTTCCCTCTGCTGGGAGCTGCTAAATGAAGTTGCACTTGTGGGGCCAAGGGGCGTGTTCTCCTCCCCTCGAGTCAGTCCCTGCCTGCTGTAATCCAATGCTCTGCCCGATGATGTCAAGCAGCTCCCGCTCGGCTCCTACCTTACAGTCGGCAGGAGGGATCCGTTTCCTTTTCACAGAGATCTTTGTTTAGCTTCGGCTTGTAACCCCATCCCCCGGCAGCTGCCTGTGCCCGAGCATCGTCCCTGCGATGCTCAGCGCTGGGGCTTCTGCTGCCGGGCGCTCCCTCCTGCCTGCTGCTCCCCCAGGTTTCCCACCTGCATCCCACCCTTCATCCTCTCCACCAGGGCCTGGCCAGAGACACCATCACACCCCACGCAGCCTGAGCTATCCCACCAGGTGTAGCACGGTGAAGGTGCCTCCCAAGAAAAACCCAGCTTTGTGTTGTTTTGGAGTGCTTCTTGTTCCACTGCCTCCCATGGAGTAAAACCAGGAGTACTCCAGCCCATCTGCCCCTGAGTGCCAGCTGTATTTGGGGGTGAAGTGCAGAGCTGGCTGGTGACAGCACCTGGATTTAAGGGGGAAGGTGCAAAGGCAGTACCCCATTTAAAACACACACCTTTGTACCACCCTGCTGTGTGAAGCATGCCCTGGGAGCTCTCCGGGAGCTCGAGGTCTACAAAAGAAGTGGAAATTTTGGATGATCTTGGTACCACATGGACTGAGGAACGTCCTTTTACCTGGCATCACCTCCCCATGTCTCACCAGCCTTGCAGACCCCACCAGGTGGCAGAAACCAAACAATCAAAGTTGCAGTGTTCCTCTGGGCCTGAGCTCCTGGCCACCCCACCAGAGTGGAGGGAAGGTGTGTGAGCACACAGGAATCTGCACAGTGCTGCCTGCTCCTGCCTGAACACTGGCTGGGACAGGGCTCATCAGTGCTAACAGCTCTGCTGAGAGAGTCAAAGATTTGCTCCATCCCTGCCCTGAGAACACTCAGGTCCTTGCAACTCAGCTGGGGAGCACAAAGGGTGCTTGCCAAGGAATGGATCCAGCCCCCACTCGAGCTAGGTGAGTTTTTGTTTCAGGTTGCATGCAAAGTCAGTGGTGTGAGCCAGGAGCACTTTCCCAACTCACTGTCTCACTCAGCACCAGCCAGGCACAGAAGCTGCATCTCTGCATTCCTGCAGCTCTCCCATGACAGATGAGACCCAGAGCCACTCAGTGCCAGGTGAAAAGCATCAGCCTCTCCTCCCATCCCAGCACCACCCTGCACACTTGGACCTTTTCCACCTCTGCTGCCATCACCTCCAGCCAGATCTGTGTGTGGCCAAAAATGTGATGGTTTCTGTGAAAGATACCCACAGGATCAGAGGAAGAGATAAAAACACCAACAACAGCAGCAAGCAGCACAGGAAACACCCTGATGACAATACTGTGGCACAGATGAAGGGGAGTGGACCTCAGTGGAGCAAAACACACCCATGCTCTGTGCATCCCTAAACCGACCTGGTGCAGCCTCCTGACTCAACTCAGTTTCAGCTCAGAAGCAGCCCCAAGAAGCCCACTTGATTTCCTGAGGTGCATTGCCCAGCAGAACTCATCTCTCTCCAGCTGTTTTGAGTCACACATTGCTGCTGCTCACCCAAAAGTAGCAGTAAGAGATTCACCACAATGCCCTGCCTGTCTTCATGAACTGCCAGGGAGGGAGGAGGGCCAGCACAGCCTCAGGAGAATGCTCTGCTGGTCTGGCCAAGGCTGCAGTTTTCCCTTTACTCCAGCTTACATTTGAAAAGGATCCAGAAGGTTATAGCTTCACACTAACACTTGGACCACAGGGTTTGGAGGCCAAGTCTGGTAAGAATGCAAGTGCTACCCCAGTTACCCAGGCATTTCCTTGGCAGAGAGTGGCCAGTGCCATTGCAGAGCAGACAACAAAGAACAATGGCAACAGCCAAGTCCTTTGGAAAGCCAGGGACTCAGTGTTTGTACTGCTAAATTAAGACATGTCTTGTCCGGCTCAAAGCTCCCTGTCCTGTGTGTGGTCCTGGAAACAAACCCCCCAAAGCATCTACCACAAAGTCCATCCTTTTCTGCACACACTTGTGTGTCCTTACAGTGGCTTTCTCATCTAACACCTAGCCCCTGCAAGGACTACTCAAACATTTTCCATCAAAACTCTTTTTAAGTAAAAAATACATTTTCATTTTTTCCATAGATTGTTTTTTTGTTTTTTTTTTTGCAAGTGGGAGAAGGGGTGGCACTCCCATGATACCAAAAAGTTTGCCTGAAATCTTAGCCATATCTATGAGGACAAAAATGCATGGCTTTCAGTGTATTCAGTCTTCCTGTTCCTAAGCAAAAGCTGACATTTTACAATAATACACCCTAACTTCTAGCTGCTGCTCATGCTCACCATCTCTTGTCCTGCTGCTTTGTACACCATTCATCCCGAGGTGATGGGCAGATGTGGAGCTGCCTGGCATGGCTCACCCTGTGAGATGGGTGGTGTCACAGCCTTGAGCTCACTGACTCAGCTGCAGCCACAATCAGCCTTTAGTGGCCCCTGCTTTACTCACATGTTTGTTTTGGTGAGGTTGTTGTACCCATCTGCCTCTTAGTGTGCTGTCCTGCATGGCCCAGGATCGATGGTGATGCCATTACCACTCTGGACAACTGGAGGTTTGGCTCTGCTGCTTTTGACCTTGCAGTTGGTCTGCAGTGAGCTGTGAATTTTTTAGTTCTGTGCCACAGAGTGGGATGCAGAGAGCAATGCCCCCGGGAAAGGATGGTCTTCTGCTGGCTGGCAGCCCATGCTGTGGGTGCCACCTTTGCTACTCTGGTGCCACACGGGATGGGAGAGCACGGCTCGGGGAAGAACAAGAAGCTGCCCTGCAGGCTGACTGTCAACCTTTAGCTGGAAGAGGGACAAAACCGAAGCAATCTTAGAGGTCAAATGTCAAAATGGGGTGAGAGTATCCCCAAGGGTGAGATGTAAAGACAGCCCAGCCTGAAGCCGCCCTGCCGTGTGGGACTGCACGCTGCCTCCCCAGCAAGGAAAACCACCAGCACAAAGGGCACTCCGGGAAGCTGTGGAGCCCAAGGAGACAGGCGGTCACTTCAGAGGGATCTGACCTGCCTCTGACCCGAATGTTTTCACAGCCTGAGCCTGGCTGCCCGGAGAAGCCCGTGCTGGCAGGGCTAGAGCAGCGCGGTGGCAGCCGCCGGTGCAGCACGCAGCCTCCCCACGTAAGAGCAGCTTCCCCTGCATTTCCCAGGCACTGAGGTCTCCCTGTCACTTGATGTCATCAAGATTGAAAGGAAATGTGGAATGGCACAAGATACGCATGGAAAAAATGGGACAACCTGGTTTTTTTCCAGACTTCCTCCCATAAAATAAATACTCTAAATAAATAAACTATTTTTGATCCAAAAAAAACCCCCACAGAACATATTTCACTGATGTGCTGGGCTCCCCAAGGCAAGAGTGGATAACTGAAGCCATCAAATAACAGCTTCACTTGGAGATTCATGAGAAGAGAAACCAACAAGCAAAAGCAGCTTTAGTGACAAGACACTCTTTTTGCTGTCAAGGGAGGGACACAGTTTGCTGTTGATTAGGGAAGAGAGGCTGGGTGTTGGGATGTCTGAATGAATTACCCGGTGTTCAGACCCATTTTGTTTTTATAGAAGTTGCTCATCCAGAAAGGTTCAACAAGTGAAACACAAAAAAGCTTGTAATGAGGCTAAACTCATTAGTGACCCCCCTGCAGGGTCACCCCTATTAACGGGCAGGGCTGAGCAGGGCTGTGGGGAGCCCCTCTGGGCACTGGGACTGTGGGGACACGGCTGTGGCTGCTGGCATGGTGGCTCTGTGCAGGGCTGGCATTCCAGCAGGGCAGAGCACACTCAGAAAACTGTTTACTTTGAGCTGAAGCTATTTTTAGCTGCACTAATCTGTGCAGAGATGATAAAGCTTTTCATTGCAAAGTGAGTGGCTGTGCTTTGCTTCTGGGCAATTTCACTCCACGAGCTCATCCCTTCCCCCTTCCCGGCCACTTCTTTCCACTAACCTTATCTCCTCTGCCTCTGTGCCAAACACCTCCAAAAGGTTTGTCCCAGCTACATATGTGGGAGTCTTCAGCTTTTTCATTTTTCCCTAGGGAACCGCTTCAGTTTAGAAAATAAATAAATTTTGTGTTTAATAGTCCCCAAAGCCTAGTTCCAAGGCTTTGGTGGAAGCCCATCATGGACATGCACCTTCTCATCTTTCATTTCTGCAAAATCCTTTCTGTCCAAAGGCTCTTGCTAAAGAAGTCACTTGACAGCAAAAGAAAGAAGTCAGTTGACAATTACCTCTTTGCAGCTGAAACAAATACAAGCGGATCTCCAACTCGGATCTCATGGCAAGCCAGAGTCCCCAGGCAGTGCCAGACTGCCTACACCACGTTTTTCCCAAGGGGTCCCACAGCCCATTCCAAAGTCCCTCACACTCTATAGTGTGCTCTATAAGAAGCACTTTACCTGCTGCTGATAGGAGCAAGCACGGCCGCTGGTTCAGGGCACAAAGGCTACAAAACATGCATAAATCCTGCTTGGTCAGGGCTTTGTTTGTCTAAAGGACTCCAGAAGCTTCTCCAGTGTAAACCCACAAAGGTCACACATCCAGCACATGCTTCATCAGAAAATCATCCCTTGTGGTAAAAGCTTTCTTGTCTGGGACACAGCGTGAATAGTCTCTGTCAGCTCAGAGTGTGTTCAGGGCGAGAAGAACATGCAAATGTTAATTAAATAGGTTCATCCTGCTTGCTAGGAAGGGTCACAGAAAAAGCTAAAAATGATTGTCAGGATGAGAAGGTGCAGTAGGGGAGGTATTGCTTAAACTGATCGTGACTGACTGCTCAGGTCTTACTGGCAGGTAAGCAGGAGATGTCCTGAGTTCCACAAACAGGTACTTCCCTTTGTCCCTCTGATTCTGACAGCGAGTGAAGCTGGAAGAAATCAAGGAGCAGGCTGAGTTGGCAGCTGTGCTTCTCCCTGTTGATAAAGGGATAAATGAGAAGCAAATAGTCATCTCTGTCAGTGTTTAATTCATGCCAGAGCCACCCAGCCAACAGCTGATTGTTCACTGGTGGTTGGCAACCAGACAAGGATTCCTGGTGCCCATGTGCAGCAGACAAGTAAATATTTTGATTCCAACTTGTGCTCTCAGCTAAATGGACTTTTATATGACTTTATTCCACAAAGTCTGCAAAGATGACTCCTGCTCTGGAACAGTGAGGGATCCAACTCGCGTTATTAATCCTCTGTGTGAGTCAAAGGACTTCAACCTTCAGGCTTCACCATATACACTCATGCTCTACCTATGGTTGGGAAAAAATAAAAAACCTCTTGTCAAGTTTCCTTGCTTTCCATGATTAAGGGAGTACGTGTAACCAGATGCATTCTTGAGAAGCAGCTGACCACTGCAACAGGCAGGATGAGCCCAGCAAGGCTGCTCTGTGTCCTGTGCTCTCCCATGCCCTCAGACATGGTGCCATTTATCTATTCTAGCTCTTCCCAAGGCCACAGACCCTGAGGTCAGGGAGGTGCAGCATCACTGTGACTTTGTCTGAGAGCAGCAGGAATTCACAGTGCTCCATGAGAAGAGCTCTGTGTACTGGTCAGAGAACAAAATATTCTGTTTGTGCCAAGAATGTACATCAAATACAAACACGGTTTGGCTGCTGACCTGAGAGCATTTCCCTGGGGCTCTGCACACAACCCTCTGCTCCCAGCACTGTGCTGGCAGCATGCCCTGGGTTTCAGTGTTGCCCAGGTGTGCAGTGGCTGACACAGGGAGGTGTAAGATGTGGTGACAGGGCTGCCCTGTCCATTGGGTGGCCCAGACAACGGCTCTGCCACCCCAGTGTGGACACAATGGCTGAGCCCCGTTCTTCCTTACCAGTTGTGGGCAGAGTGCTGGCTCCTGGGAGGAATACAGGATGCTGTGGGGCATGGGATTTGCCAGGAGGCAGAGCCATCAGCTCTCAGTGAGTTGTCTCTGTCTGAGATCCCTGCTCCTTCCCTACTGAAGCAGTAGATCATAAAGCATAAACCCAGGCTCAGAAATCTTATTCCTTTAAATAGCCAAGACAGACAAAGTTAAAGAGGTACCTGTATGATCATTTCCTTCTGGCAGGTGTCTGGTGGAAAGACAAACAGCTAAATGACTGCTACAGGACAGATTTTTACCCAGCCCAGAACATTAACCATGTCTGCTCTGTTATGGGAGCTCCTCCATGGCCATCACAGATGGATGGCCCAATGCTCTCGTGGGTCTGTGGCAGCAGACAGACCTTCCTCACCTAATCACAGCCAGTCTCACTCCCTGCTGCTTTGAGAAGTATTTTATGTACTGCTGTTTCTGTCATGACTATTCCCTTATGGTTATTCCAGGGTTTCCAGTTTTCAAAGGGTTCTTCTTACTCTCTTAGTTCACTATATTTGTTTCAGATTCTTACTTTCTCCCCAAGCTGGGCTGGGTTTTCCTGGACAGGTGTACAATTTTCACTTTTATGCAGGATTTTGGCTTTTTGGAGACAAAGTTAAATATTTTCATACAGACCCCTGTTGCCACTCACTTTTGTGGATTAAATAATTTCTTCTTATAACATCTCTCAAGCAATTGTAAAGCTCTCAGCTTTGTAAAACTTGGCCTGACAAAGTATCAGATTATCCATTGCAAGAATAATCTAGCAATAGCATTTAAATAGACAACAGCTTTCTGGAGCTATATGTTAAAACCTTAGCTCCACACTGTCCCAAGTTAGATGTCTCACAGAAAGGTCTTGCAGAAGACCCTTGAATAAAAGCCAGCATCCAGGCTGTCTTAGGCCAGATACTTTCAGTTGTATTTGATCTAAATTCTGTGTTTGGAACTGGTTCCTTGCCCAGTGAGTGAGAAGTAAATGCCAGTCACCACCCAAAGCACCATTTGCCCAAATTGCTGTGGTGCCCAATGGCTCCTCACTCACACAGCAGTGGTGGCAGTGATGTGACCTGTCAGGCATGCAGCAAGCCATCAGTGTGGCAGTTGTGCTGTTATTTCTGTATGGGCAGACACATTTCTCTGTTTGAACCCCCTTTGATGTGCTGCCCACCCTGCACAGGCGTGTTCCAGGGAGAAGCCTCTACAACACCCTGGACAGTGCATGTGTCCCCTGCCAGGGCTGAGCTGCTGACAAGGGGACGTGGTACCAAACAGGCATTTGCAGTGCAGAACTGTTACACAAAAGGGCCTCAGCTCTCCATCTCTATGGCAACCAGCAGGAGATCTTGCAGGTCAACAAAGAAGTAGCACTACCTGCTTTCCTGCAGGAAAGAGGGCTCAAACTGAGTGACCAGGAGGGAAAATCCACTTTATTGTGGCTAAGAGGCCCTTTTTAGTTAGTATTTATCCAAGTCTCCAGGCACTGTAATTTATCATTAATAATATAATTGAATATCATCTGTCTTCAAGGATGAGTTGAACAAGAATGTGGCCAGCTAGGCACCTGGAAGCATTCTTTTATGCCTCTTCATTGCAGAGGAAGTTCATCCCTATCTTTCCAAGAGCTCCACCAAGCACACCACTTCTGTCCTGAAGACAGTAAGTCACCAGCTTTTCAGTATCTAAACTAATTTGGGAAGTAAGTCTGCTAGATGTTGTGTTACTGGTTAGCAAGAAATTGTATGAAACTGAGAACTAGAATTAATAGAAAAACAGACTTGCTTTTCCCATCTTTATTTGCACAAGAGAGAAAAACAGACTCTTTAATCTACTATTTTATTAGATAAAATTAAGATGCAGAATTACAGAAACCTGATAAATTTGATATTGAAATGTTGGATGTTGGAGGGAGAAGCGTGTGATCCCACATGCAAAATAATTATTAGTTTAGAGTAAATGAGTACATTATAGGGCTCCTTACCCTAAGAAACAAGATGGAGGAGTTTGTGTGCTCTGAATTTCATCCCAGTTTGCTGCATGCTGACTTCCTCATGTAAGCAGGTCATTTTTGGCAAGGTTTGTGGAATATTTACCACTGTTTGTTCCACGGTGCTTCAAACTGGGACACCACCACAGTCCAAACAACTGAGCTGTGCCTGCTGGCCATGGATCCAGCCCAGTGAGAGCCAGGAGCTGGCACTGTCAGCGATGGTATCCACACAAGCCACATTTGGGAAGCAGTTAGGAGTCATCTTTAATCATTCAGCACTTTCTGTTGGGTTCGTTTAGTTCCAAGCTGGGTAATTACAGCCTCATTATTTTTCTTTTTACAATGAAGACAAGCCTGCAAGCCAGGCAGAATATTTTCTTCTGCTACCGTTGCCAAGATATGATAGCACATCTACGCCATAAGGAATTTGTCATGGTATCAGTTTTATTAATGGTAAATAATGACTCTTCAGTTAAGCAACATCTTCACATCAGCTGGTGCCTAACCATAAAACACTAAGCAAATTTAAAACCCTACAGACAGGTAATTGAGTTGAGATTCCCAGTGCCCAGCATGTTTCTTGCTGACCAGCATGTGTCAAGTTTTCCACGTTATTTTTTTTCACTGAAATTAATACCCAGCTACAATCAGACTTTAATTTTAAAACCACAAAAGCTCATCTAAAAATAAGACATCAAAGTTCCCGTGGCAGTAAACAGAGGCCAGGACTAAGGGAACGGTGCTAGATCAGGTATCAGGGAGTAATTCATCCTGTCTATCCACCTTCACTGGCTGGAGGGAGAGCTCACTTCTTGCAGCCAGAACCCACTGTTCGTGTGGCATACACTGAAACACACAGCAACATTGCTGTGATGGATCTTGCATGAAATTGTTTGAAGACTGTAATGATACCAAATACATTAAAAAAACAGCTTTGAAAAGAAGATATCCATTAGAATTGTACTGTGGGCCTGTCCAGGCATTGGGTTCTGCACAAACCCTGAAAAATAAGGTAAGAAATACAGTTATACCAGCACACCTTTTAATTAAAAATTTTGTCATCCTGTAGAGTCTGAAGAAATTTCTGCAATTATCTCAAAAAGCCAGCAAATTCAGAACTGAGCTATTATTTGTACCAGGGGGAAATGACTCTGTTTCTGCCCCTGAAATACCTGGGTACGTCAGGCTGAGCACTGTGACCTGCTTTGGTTTCCTACGGACACGCTCAGGTTCTCAGGAACACGACACGCTCAACGTGTGCTGTAAAACGGCTGCGTGCATCTGTAGCTCAGCTTTCTCAAGTGTGCTCTGCAGCAGGAAGCTGGTTGTAAGATCCCCTGATAAACCAACACACAGCCCTCAGTTCTTCCCCTTCCTTCCCTTCCAGGGTTAAGATTGTGGCTGTTTCTGCCCCCAGTGCACACGGATGCTGTGAATGCTGGGCCTTGTCAGCTCTTGCCCTGCACTACTTTCTGCAAACCATTTGATTTACACCCTCTTGGGCAACAGCTCTATTGAACCCAGAGATGTGACTAGCATGGCATTGTATTATTAGACTTCCCCAGTGCACTTTTACTTCTAAATCATCTGGGATGGGAAAAACAGTTAGATAAAGAAGAATGTCATGACTCATTCCCCAATGCCACAGAGGTTCAGAACAACCAGAAAAGAGTTAACAGCACAGCCACCCCCCCCAGTAGTATTTCAGACTTTCTAAATACAGAGTTCCTTTCTGAGCTGGATGCCCATTTTGGTTATCTTAAAAGTATTTCTGGAACTCTTGGCCAACTTTAAACAAACAAACAGGGAGAAATATTTGTGAAGATAACATGGCTGAGAGTGTTTGGTTACTGAGTCTTTCTAAGTTTAAGGTTTTAGTTTTTAAACAATTTCTTTAAAGCTTGTGAATAGAAGAAAAAAGTGCTCTGGAGATGTTAAATCACATAACCATCCCAGCTATGGCTTTGGAATAACAATCATTCAACTTAGCAAATATCAAACGTGGGAAGGGATTTATCTGACGCATCTATATGATCATGTGAACTCCTTTCTCAAGGAGAAACAGTCTCTGCTGGAGACACAAGAGGAAGGAACTGTTTTGCCTTCTTTAAAAAAATATAACAACATAAGCAACTGTAACATGCTCAAAGCTTCCTGGCACAAATGCAAAAATGCAACATCTGAAATGTCAGCTGGTACACTGGGAGGATTTACATGATTTAAAAGATTTATGAGAAAGAACTATTTCACTGGCTTCAGAGCATCTTGGAAAGCAGCAGTGGGGGGAACAATGAAAAGAAGGGGAAAAAAATCTCCAGCTAAGAGAAATTATCATGGCCAGTATGATTCTATATTGCTCTTTTTAGTACAAGAAAAAAAAAAGGGTCTGGCACTCATAGGATTTTAAGCTGAATTTAAAGATGAATGAACAGAGTCTGCCCATGGGATATGCCCATTTTCTCATATTGCATATTGACTCACAGAGTCCTGTGGCTCACCTAAAGCCACACAACTCATTGCTGCTCAAGGCAGGATTAAATCAAGAAATTCCTGACTTTTCCTCCCACTGTTGTTTCACTAGAAGCTGTTCTGCTGATACACAAAGGCTGGCCAGCTGGATTTCAGTGCAGGCTCTCAGGGGAGAGATGGGGTCACCGAGACAGGGGAAATAAATCCTGCCTTAATAAAAAGATAATATATCAAGCAAGGAGAAGGCATGAAACCATTTGAAACTATAAACTCTGCAACATTTATAAGTGTGCTTTGGCAATGCTCAAGTGGAAGATTGCTTGCTTTGTGGCTACCCCCTCCTGAAGTGGGTACTTAAGAGCCTGGTCCTGCACAGCCTGAGGTGCTCCAGCACCAAAGGTGAGCCCAGCTCAGCTCTGCCAGGGGAGCAGAGGTTGGTGCTGGCTCTGCTGAGCTGGGATGGGGGAAGGTGCCAGCTCCAGCAATGCCTCTGGCTCCAGGGCTCCTCCTGGGACAGGTAGAAGCAGCTCACAGCAGCACTAGGCTGGGGCTGATCCAACAGTGCCAGCCCCATCTGGGTCAGATCCTGCATCCCTAGGGGCCCTGTGCTGTTTGCAGGGTACCACATTCACCTATCATGAT
Organism: Serinus canaria; assembly: GCF_022539315.1. Classification (NCBI taxonomy): domain Eukaryota; kingdom Metazoa; phylum Chordata; class Aves; order Passeriformes; family Fringillidae; genus Serinus; species Serinus canaria. Next base: position 6,157,226 of record NC_066333.1, read on the forward strand.
ACTGTTCACTTCCTCCTCCTTTTTACCAGCCATCTGTTGCTAGTGCCTTCCATGGTTCATTCACAGATGTCACTGCAGATCTTTTGTGCAAAATATACCTTCCAATCTATTTCTGTTTATGTTTTATTGTAATGGGTTTTTTAATATAAGCTTTTATTTAATTTTATTTAAATACTTTTCAATACATTTCAGTTTCACAAATGCTTCCATAAACAAGGAGATGAAAGACCTCAGTAATATCATTCCAGGGTATTAGATTAAGGTGAACATTTTTCTCCATCTGTTTCACCAATAACCTAAACTAATGCAGTTTCCAGACCAGAGCACATGATCTTAAGTGAACTGAAGAGAGTGAAAAGGTCTCTGGCGACATATAAAGATTTAGAGGAGATTGAACAAAGGTGTCCAATAAAATAAATTTCTGGCCAAACAGAACTGGAAAGACACAGAGATTACAATTCCTTCTATCATAACAGCAGTGACTCATCCAGTTGCATAGTCACTTGGGGTGAAAAAGAAAACAGTTACTCAATCTCTCAGGGATTTAGACACAGAAGAATATATTATGCAAGTTTTAGCTGCGTTACTAATGGCCTTGAAGCACACAACTCTACTATGACTCTCACTCAGCTCAGCAGATCACAAATAAGATGACTCACATATCCATGACATGATAGGAAAATAGAGAGCCTAAGAAGTGCAGAGGCAGGTGCTAATACAGTCACAGAGCACGCAGTCAAGGGAAGAAGAGATTTATAAAATCAGGAGCAAAGGACTGCAGAGAAATCAGCTTGTGTATTTGGAGACTCGAGGGCATGGACTGGGTTGATTTTTCTTGGTGTCACATCAGGAGGCTGTGAGTGTGAAGGCAGGCTGTGTGCAGAGATGAGCCAGGCCCCTGGAGACACTCACCTGTGTGTCCCCAGGGAATGGCAGCAGAGCTGGCCCTGGTGTCTGCATGGCAGCACTGAGTGAGCTGTGCACAGCACACAGGGGGATCACACACCACTGAAACTCATCCACAAACTTAACAATATTTATACTTGGCAGGACTCCCTACCCTGCTGGTGCATCGTGATTTTGTAGAAGCTGTTAACTCTGATTGTTCAAAGACTAATTAAACCCACTGGTGGTGCCAGCCATAGCAGTATTTTGCCCATTATCTCATGACTTACCTCCTCATGGATGAGGGCTTTGACAGCTGTTCTCAAAGCACTGGTTAAAATCTGAATGATTGGGCAGAGCTCAATTCAAATTCTGGACTAAACAGCTGGAAAAGCAGTTGTTCCAAGAAAACTGCAATTCTTTATGCTCTGGAGCTCAAATCAAAGCACAGATGCAAATGTAGCTTAAAGCTAAACACTTTACAGAAGTCAAATAATTAGGAGGATTATATTAGAAAGGTATGCCAATCCATCTAAATTTAGAAGTTTATGCAGGCCAGAGCACAGTAAGATGTTTAGACCTGTATATGAGTCAAGCCAAGGCTACTGTAGAAACACAGACAATGTCTGCTTATTTAAAAATTTTATAAATAAATTATATAATTTTTTTTTAATTTTACAGACAGTTTAGCACAGCCATTCCAAGTTGCAGTTCCCATTGCCTGACTGAAAGATTCTGGATGGTCAAAGGATTATTCAATTATAATGTGTCAGTGTGATCTACTGCCTGCAAAAACACAGCCCATGCAAAGCAGGAACTCTCACATACTCAGGGGAAGATCAGGAAAAATTCTGCGTTTTTGTTATCACAGAAAGGAGACCCTTGAGAGTAACAAGAATAGCACTAACGCACAAGCTTGAGTGACAATTTTTTATGAGCTCAGTTGCACAAAGGAACTGCAGAGAACTGCTTTCAAATGACTAAATCTGACACATTTCCTTTAAATATTACCTAATTCCAAGGGGTTTATTCTAGGCATTTCAGCTCATATATGTATGGGATGTAATGTATAGATAGAGAAGGGATGCACCGTTTCTTTCTGCTGTCAGGGCTGATTAACTAACCAGAGCAGGGTATTTTTGTGCAAACCAGGATAACCTCCTGCCATATCCTGTCTCGTTCTCAGAGCTGACAGTCCTTAGGCTGACTTCATCCTTATCTCCTGTTAAACATGTAGGGGTTTAGGTGATGTGATGCAGAGTCAGAGGGGGTTTATGCTGGGAAGTAAAATGAGCACTTGGAAATCTCTTGTTATGTGGACAGTGGAAGGAAAAAGCTCTTTATCTGCATCCTTTGTCTCTGCCCAGCATAACCCAGTGGAGGATCACCGGTACTTAACAAAACTATTTACCTCATAAATTTCCTGAGAAGAAAACACATGCAGGTTCAAGATTTAGATGAGTTTCATCACTGCATTACTAATACACAATATTCCGAAGCATTTGAGTTATTTGTCCAGGATTACTGGGAACACAGAATTTGTGATTGTGCCTTTATTCTGCGTATATTCACTGGAACAAACAGTGAGGGAGCAGGGATGTGGCAAAAGCCTTCTTAGAGATCCAGCTGGTGCAACCAGAAGGGTAATAAAAATACATCAGCAATAAAGTAAAGGCTCATCTATTATTTGAAAGAAGCACAGTTCCAATGATTTATGGAGTGACCTTTTTCTGAAAGAAGCCTGTATGTCCTCATGAATAAGGCTGATTGCAAGAGATGATACTGTTAACATAGTGTTCATATATTCTGAGTGTTAAAACTGCTGTGGAAAATAAGTGGCAGGTTTACTGGATGCTCTTTGTCATTTCTTGGCAATTTTAGATGGCAGTAAAGCTGTCATTCTGATCATGAGTGCCTTTTTGAGATGGAAGCAGGATTTTTGGACAGGGACTGTGTGAAGGGTCTGACAGAGTGCAAAGTGATGTGCAATAGCTGGAACTGTTACAGCCAGAAAATATCCTGTAACCCCAGCTGGTCAGTTCTGCCCTGTGATATTGTGCAACACTAATGCCAATTAAAACCAATGCAAACTGCCTTCCTAAACCTCTGTGCAAACTTTTGCCAAATCCTTGTGCTGTTACATCATCACAGCCAACTCTCATCCATTTCATTTGCTCCCAGACTTTTGTGAGGAGGAGTGAAATCACTCAGCTGTGCCCCTCTCCAACTCCTCCAGGCTGCAGCCCGTGCAGTGTGCTGGGAATCCAGACTCAGGGAAGCCCCTGTGCTCTGGGCAGCTGCAAAACAGCATCTCCTTTCACCTGGCTCCTCCACCTTCCTCTTCTTCCATGTCAAAGGAGCCCACCTGCAGCTTTTGCAGCTGTGCACCTTCCAAGCATGAACTGAGCCAGGTGTGAACTGCTGCACAAGTGTCACCTTGAGAAACCCCACCTGTGAAAAGCTCCCGAGCTTTCCCACTTCCACCCAGAGTTCAACACTACAGGCCAAAATTCATGGACAGTGCTCAGCGAGTCATAAAGGAAAGGAGGGGCAGCAAAGTGTTATTAGCAAAAGGTTCTTCATCTAAAAGGACAGGTTGGGACAGGCTCCCCGGGACAGTGGTCACTGCCTCAAGCCTGCCAGAGCTCAAGGAGTGTTTGGACAACACTCTCAGGCACACGGTGGGATTCCCGGGCTGTCCATGCACGGCTCTGAGCTGGGCTCCATGATCCTGATGGAACTGTCCCAACGTGGGACATTCTGTGTGATGTGAGTTCTGGGGCACAAGCACTTACTTGTGTCTTTTACCATGATCGCTCAAGAGCGGGAAGGAGTTACAGACTCAAACAGCTTCGAGAGGCTGAGCAGGTCCGCGGCGCCCTGGTAGGGCAGGGGACAACAGTGTCGCCAGCCCCCGGGCCACGGCCATGGCTCGCACCACAGTCCACACAGGCTCGACATGAAGTGGCGGAAGTGGCTCGCTTCCTCCGGCATCCCGCTTGTGGCGGTGGCGCCGGTGAGTGACGGTGACGAGGGTGTCACCCCCCCGGCCGTGACGCCTGTCACCGCGCCGGGCGCGCCCCGTGGGCCCGAGGGTTCGCAGTTACCCGGGGCACGACCGGCGCTAAGGCGCTCTGCGGGCTGCTGGTGCCCAGGGGAAGAGAAACGCGGTGTGCTGTGTCACAATGCCGGGCGGGGCGGGGACGGCCCGGTGCCACCTCGGGACCAGCTCGGTGCAGGCCCGGTGCCCGCCACCCGCTGCTGCCATGGCAACGGCTGCGCGCCCCGCCACCGCCGAGCGCCCCCAGCGGCCGCGGGCAGCTATGGACCGGCTGCCGGGCTGCCCAGCGGCCTCGCTCATTGGCTGTCACGCTGTAGGGACCGCCCACTCACTGCCCGTTTGACCAATCAGCGTCCTCCCTTCCCCTCGGCGAAGGCGGAAGAAGTGTTGATAAACAACATCGCCCCGCCCCTGCCCTCGCCGACCCTTCAGCTCCGCCCCCTGGCGGGCGGCTGCATCGCGCCTTCTCATTGGCGAGTGGTCGTCCCCGCGGTGGGAAGAAGCCAATCAGCGGCGGCGGCGGCTCGGGGCGGAGCCCGTCTGGCACCGCCCCTGGCCGCGGGCTGTGGGCGGAAGCAGGAAGCGGGCGGAGGGCGGCGGCGGCGCCATGGGGGCCGTGCTGGGGGTCTGCTCGCTGGCCAGCTGGGTGAGTGCGGGGCTCCGCTCCCGCCCCGAACCCGTCCTTTGCACCCCGAACCTCCCCTTACGTTCCGGGGAGCGCGGCCAGCCCGGAGCGGCGCCTCCGCTGGCGACCCGGGTCGGGCCTGGCGTGGGGACCACGCTGAGTGCCCGCGGGCGCAGTCCCGGTTCCGCCGGAGCCCGGGCGGCTCCAGCCCCTCGGAGCGGAGCGGTGCCCGGCTGGATCCAGCCCTGTCTTTGCCGGGGCCCACCTGGCCGGAGCGGGTGGCTGGCGGACGGGGCCCGCTCTGGCGAGGCCCCAGGGGCAGCCCAGGCCGATAAACGCGGTTATCTCCGGGGTGTTCGCAAAGGCGCTGTCAAAAACGCCCATTAGCGCTTTATCTGTGCGGTCCGGGAGTGGAGTGTCGCTAAATGCAGTTCGGGTTTTCCCCTCGGTGTCGCCTAACGCGCAGGTGTCAGCTTCGAGGGGAATGCCCTTACTATTCCTGTCTCTGCCCTTCAGATTCCCTGTCTGTGCAGCGGTGCCTCGTGTTTGCTGTGCCGATGTTGCCCCAACAGCAAGAATTCGACAGTGACACGACTTATCTATGCCTTCCTCCTCCTCCTCAGTACTGCGCTTGCCTGCATTATGCTGGCACCAGGCATGGAAGAGCAGCTGAAAAAGGTATGAAGGGGGAAAATCTTTTTCTGACTGTTTTAAGTGCCATTACTTTTGCCAGTGGCTGTTGATTTTCTTTACTTGGAATGGATTATGTGAGATGCAGACACCCAAGTGTCCTTGTTCCTGACTTAAGAGGCTGCGTGTACTGAATGGCTTCTGGCTGAAACAGCAAATTCTGTGAATGTTCCTTTTTTAGTGCATGCCTGGTCTCTGAAATCTGACCGGACCTGGAGACTGTCAGTTGTTATCAGAGGCCTGCTGCTGGGGTATCTTAATCTTCCTGGGTGAAAAGTGTTGACATGGGGAGAGACAGATGATAATAAGGTCTGAGCACAAGGTCTTTTATTCTCTGCTCTCTCAGAAGTTTGTTGACTGAAAGCCTTGGCTGTTACAGGACTTAGAAAATGCAATTGCAAATGCAGACACGAATTCACAATGGAATGTGAATTTGTCTTTACCCAGATACCTGGATTTTGTGACGATGGGCTTCACACTCAGATCCCCCACTTGGAGGGCTTTGTCAGCTGTGATGTGTTTGTGGGGTACAGAGCTGTCTATCGTGTCAGCTTTGCCATGGCCGTGTTCTTCTTCCTCCTCTCCCTGCTCATGATAGAAGTGAAAACAAGCAATGACCCGAGAGCTTCCATACACAATGGGTATGTGTGAGCCAGCTGGCTGCCCTTCCAGCTGCTTTCCTCCTTCCAGCCTCTCTGCTGAACACAGTGGAAATTCCTTTTTGCATACACAGCTTCGGTTTTCTTTTGGACCCAGTACAGAGTAGTGCTCTGCTCTCCTTAAAAGCTCCCTGTTTATGTAAGATATTCAGTGTCCTGGTTGAGGGTGCCACTCTGAGATGGGGTAACCAAAAGGGCAGTGCTGTGTGTTTTCATAGAGATGTCAGATTGCAGCTAGTTTGTATGTCCAACCTTGTGCTGTCTCTGGCACTCCTTGGGTCATTCTCAAGGCCAGCCTGACTCAGCCAGCAGAAACTGGTTTCTGATTTCCAATTCCCTGATTTAACTGAGTTAGTTTTGGGCTAGATGACTGTATCATCATAGAGTCATTTGATTGGAAAGGGACCTTAGGAGAGCATAGAATCGTAAAATTACAGAATGGTTTGAGTTGGAAGAGACCTTAAGACCATCCACTTCCAACCCCCTGCCGTGGGCAGGGACACCTTCCACAAGACCAGGTGGCTCGGAGCCCCATCCAGGCCTGGCTTTGAGCATGTCCAGGGATAGAAAGTCCTCAGCCTCCCTGGTCAGCAGGATCATATGATCCAAAGCCCTGGCTGGAGCAGGACCAAGCTGCTTACAGACCATGTAGCACATGACTACTGTGTGTGAACTGACTGTGTGTGGAGTAAGACCAATATTTATGATTTCTATCTTCTTTTAAAGGTTCTGGTTCTTCAAAATAGCTGCCATCGTGGCTATCATGGTTGGAGCATTTTATATCCCTGAAGGGCCTTTCACAAGAGGTACAGTTAATGTTCATCATGGAATTCTGACTTGTATAAGCTCAAACCTTTTTACAGATTAATAGGCAATACTGAAAGTTCTTTTGTAGAAGATGCAGTTTCTGCCCATCTTTGTTGGAGTACCTTGGTCCATCCAGTATTTTGGTGACCAGCTGAAGTTACGGCAATAAGAAATCCCTTTTCAACCTAATAGGTTTTGGTTATTGATAATTTTCTACTTCATGAGACAGCCACTACTGAGCTGATCTTCTGACACTAGACTCAGAACACTGACAAATTCTGAATATTTCCCTAGAATCTCTGAAACATCTGTGTGGGAAACCTCTACTGTCTGGCCACATCAGAGGAACATGAAAGGGTTGTTGACCCTCAGAGAATTGTGGCATGATGGCACTCATGTACACAAAGCTGCCACATGTTAGATGTTGCCTCTTCCTGAAAGTGTGTTGGGGTAGACATTCCCATGCTCAGCTTGACCAGCATTGGCTGCATCCCTGAAGAGCTGGGACTCCTTCCATGCTCCTGTCAAATTGAGGCCAAAGTGATTAACAGCATCTGCACATCTAATTACAGTTTCAGGTTTTTTCATTATTTGTCTGCAGTGTAATTAGAAGCTTTTTTTGTTTTTAAAGAGATGTAACATCCACATGATGAAAGTTAACCTTTTTTTTTCTTGCACCCTTTTCTAGCTTGGTTTTGGATTGGTGTTTCTGGAGCCTTCTGCTTCATTCTTATCCAGTTGGTTCTACTTGTGGATTTTGCTCACTCTTGGAATGAGAGCTGGGTTGAGAAAATGGAAGAGGGGAATTCCAAATGCTGGTATGCAGGTAAGAATCTTAACCTGTAAAGGATTTGTTTGTACTGGCCAGTAGGCTGCAGAATATCATTTACTGGTTTGCAGACATACCTAGAACTAAACTGCACAGTGTCCCTGAGTCACAGCTGTAAACACCTGAAATTAATAGCAGCAATGTTTCCTTTTTCTTCTTCAATAAAATGTGAAATATTTTTGGCTTGTGAGTAGCACATCTGACAGTCCTAACAAACCACACTTGCCTGGTTTGCAGGGTGTGTGCAGAGCTCAGAGCCTGCTTCCCTTCAAACCTGAGCTCTGTTCTGCCCCTCCCCTGCTGTGTCCCCAGGAGCTCAGTTGTGTCTGTGACAGTGGCTGCTGTACCACGCTGAGTGTGCCTTGGTGCCTGCTCCCCAGCTGGCCACTAATTACAACGTGCTAATTGTTGTGGTTCTTAGCTCATAGCTAAGAATGCTGCAACACCATTTTGTAGCTTCTTACAGAGTGGAAACAAAAATGAGTGACCTCAAGCACAGGAATCCAGGGCAGGTAAATGTCCATGAGAAGTGTGCAAAAAGCACTCTCTCATTATGCCACTGTGGCCTGATACCAGTAAAACTAATTAAACTGCCCCTGAGAGACAAATCCTGTTCCCCTGATGGCAGCCCTGGCCTTTCTGTGAGCTATGCTGCATAGTGAGCCCAAGCAGAAATTTAGCCATACCTTACAAAAATGCAGTCTCCTAGTCTGGTTTTGTGACCCAGAGTGCCAGGTGAGGAAGAAAGAGTGTCTTATGCAGTGTTAGCTGGGCATTAAGCCATTTTAGATGTGTATATATGTGTATATGTATGTGTAATGTAAATTTTTTTTTTCCTCCAGCTCTGTTGTCCTGTACAAGCTTGTTCTATGCCTTGTCCCTGGTTTTTGTCATTCTCTTCTACGTTTTCTACACGAAGCCTGATGACTGCACTGAGAACAAGTTCTTCATAAGCTTTAACATGATCCTGTGCATTACTGTCTCCATTGTTTCTATCCTTCCAAAAGTTCAGGTATGACTTTTCTCTGCTCTTTTCTTCTGACATACCAAGCAGGGATGAAGTGAGAAGGATGTAGTAGCAGTTCAGTCAGACATAAGAACTTGGCTATCATAGCTCTGCTAGTTAGGAACTGGAAAAAATATCTTGCTCTGAAACCATTTTACTACATAGTAACACATTGCTGAAGAGAGGCTTTTTTGAGCTAACATGGTTTTGGACTTTGTTTCTATGTGGAGGACTGCTGGCATGGTTTTAGTGGTGGAGGCCCTAGCAGAACAGAGTAATCTGTTAGGGAGTAGCAAAGTAGCTGGAGATTTATTTGCTTAATACTGTGGCTTTGAAATTAGGGGTGAACTTGTTTAATATAAGAGAAAAATTGCATGTTACTTGATTCTGAACTGGTATTGTTTAAATCACATGCTAGATTCACATCTACAAAATTGTTTTAAAAGGTTGAGATTAACTCAGTAAAAGCCTGTAACTGAGTCTTAGGCACAAAAAGAAAAGGATTTGGTTTGCTTATTCTTTCTCTGAGTTGCTTTTTGCATAAATTATAGAACTCTAAGGAGTTTCTTCCAGTCTTTCAAACGTAGAACAAAGCCCAATACATTTCTACAGCAATGGTTTTCATGCTAGGAATAATTTCATCTGTGGCAGTGGGGTAAAACCATCCAACTCTAGGTAAAACTTGCCCTTTTGACCTTGGCTTGCTCTTCTGCTTTGGAACAGGAACATCAGCCTCGCTCTGGCCTCCTCCAGTCCTCTGTCATCACACTCTACACCATGTACCTCACTTGGGCAGCCATGTCCAATGAGCCTGGTAAGCAATACTCTGTCTTGAGTCACATATTGTGGTGTGAAAGCAGAAGTTGATGGTTATTACAGATCACTCTGTGGGAATTGCTGATCTGTTCAGATCAAATCCAGTGAGGCTGAAAACCTGACTTGACTGAAACCATCAAACTGCCTCTTTGCAGAACAAAACTGGAGTGTTGTAAGGGGGAAAAAGAAACAGTGTCAGGGCATTCTGGTGTTATTTATTTATTATAGCCTTGTCTAGCTCACTGGCAGGAAAATTATTGCAGGCAATTTATGCCTCAGGAGAATCGAAGAGATCAGCAGTTGAAGGGAATGAAAAATTGCAAGCTTACCTGTCATCTTTTCTTAGCTGAATGCTGGCAAAGCTCATCTCTCTTCTGCCTTGAAATCCCTTTCAGAAAGAACCTGTAACCCAAGTCTGCTGAACATCATCACCCAGATAGCTGCACCCACAGCTGTTCCAGCCAATGCCACTGTCCCACCTGCCACTCCTGCTCCACCCAAGTCCCTGCAGTGGTGGGATGCCCAGAGTGTTGTTGGACTGGTTATCTTTGTCCTGTGCCTCTTGTATTCCAGGTAGGATCTGCACTGCTATCCAGTGGTAAAGAACTGGGGTTTGCCTCCTTTGTTTAAATCTGGGTCTAGTGCAAAATGTACCTGCATTTATTCACATCCAGCTGCTGTCTCAGGCCTGAGGCCAGATGTGGCTCATAAACCTGTGTTTTGCTTTGTGCATGAGGATAAGCCTTGTAAGCCCAATCCAAATAACAGAACAACATGTTACGGATGATTGGAGGGATGGAGCACCTCTCCTATGGGGAAAGGCTGGAAGAACTGGGTTTGTTCAGTCTAGAGAAAGGAAGGCTTTGGGGTAACCTAATTGTGGCTTTCCAGTGTCTGAAGGGAGCCTACAAAGAACATAGAAAGAGACTTTTACAAGGACATGGATTAAAACTGCAAGACTAAGTTTAGATTAAATATTAGGGAAAAAAAATCCTTACTGTGAGGGTGATGAGGCACTGGAACGGTTGTTCGGAGAAGTTGTGGGTGCTCCATCCCTGAAGTGTTCAAGGCCAGGCTGGATGGAGCTGTGAGCAACTTGGTCTAGGTGTTAATGTGTGGATTGGAACCAGGTAATCTTTAGGGTTCCTTCCAAACCACTCCTTTCTATGATCTGGGACTAAGAATGCTGTTTAATTAAGTTAACAAAACCTTGGATAAAAACAGTCGGAGGAATTTCCTTATGCTTCCAGATGGATTTAAAAACATATTATTTGCTAGGCCCAGACATTCAGTGTGGCCCATTGCTTGCTCGATTATCAAACACAGCTGCCTGTGAAAGGAGCTGTTAACCAGGCCTCTCTTTGGGTTACACTGCAGCATCCGCTCCTCAAGTAACAGCCAGGTGAACAAGCTGACCCTGTCTGGCAGTGACACTGCTATCCTGGAGGACACTGTGGGGACAGGCAGTGGCACAGCCGAGGAGGGTGAGGTGCGCCGTGTCACGGACAACGAGAAGGATGGTGTCCAGTACAGCTACACTTTCTTCCACTTCATGCTCTTCCTCGCCTCTCTGTACATCATGATGACACTCACCAACTGGTACAGGTAAGAGCCAGAGGGGAGGTGGTGGGTTCTGTGTGGATAGGAGACTCACTCCTGCCAGGCAGGTGAAGGGGCTGTCCCTGTGCCAGCTGCAGTACAGCTGTGCCTTCTCAGTGTTACTGAATTGAGATGTGAGAAGGCAGCACAGCAGAACTTCAGAGCTGCAAGGGCAGAAAGTGTGGCTGCCATTCTTCAGCTAGAGGAGTAGCAGGAAGGATACACATGGAATTAGTTTCAGGTGGCCTCCTGCAAAGTTTGTTAGAAGCCAAACTTCTAAACTACTGTTAGTGGCTCTTCATACTGGGAAAGATGTGCAGGGACAGCCATATGTGCTGCTTGTCAGAGATGTGATTTCCTACATCTGTTGGAAACACTTGGACATGCCCTGTGCTGCTGCAGCTCAGAACCACTGCTCCCAGGACATTGTATGAATTAGCAAATACTTCCTTAAACAGCAGCACATCAGCATGGGCAAGCAGGCTTGAAAACTGGGTTCCAAGAACAACAGCCTGTGATGGAGCCACAGGAAACTGCTGGCTTAATTGTCTCACTGTGTTCTCAAAAAAGGGCCTTGCATTGGAGTGCTCCAAAGGATTACCCTCAGTTCAGATTAACATGAGAGGTACCAAGGAACAGGGGGAGGTGCTTTCTGTGTGTGCTAATGCACTTCTTTGCTTTTTAGCCCTGATGCAGATTTCAAAACCATGACAAGTAAATGGCCAGCCGTGTGGGTGAAGATTACCTCCAGCTGGGTTTGTCTGCTTCTCTATCTTTGGACCTTAGTGGCTCCTCTTGTCCTTACTAATAGAGACTTCAATTAAGTTCCTGCACCCGTCTGAGCTTACAAAAGTGGGGAACTCTTTGCTGACAGCCAAAATGTTCATTTATTGCTTTAGTTACTGTTTCTTATGTTGGTATTAAAATGCAGTTGGATAGACAGTTATATATTGCATAATGCTTGATGCAGCATCAAAATTATCAGTTATCTTTCTATTTTAACCTTTACCAGGGTTATCTTATTACTGCATTTTTAAAATTCACTACAGCTTTGCTGTCAAAGCACAAAATAAATTACCAATTCTGTCCAAAAGCCACAACCTTCTACTGAATAGAAGTTAACATTTAGTTAAATATGAAGTAATATATTTTAAAGAGCAATTATAATCAGCATAATGCACTACTCTGCTCATGCTTCAGTTTCTGGAAGTGTAAGCCATGCTGCTTGATTTCTACATTCCACTGCTAAAGTTTATTTACAGTAAGTTTATTTAAATTACTTAACTTTGTGTTGTGGCAAAAAGCACCCTTATTTCTCACCAAAAAAACAGCTCTGAAGTTGAAAAACTGGTTAACTCTTAATTCTTTTAAGACAAACTTGCCCATTTTAAGAGGCAGTTTCTATGGTAACTTCATTTTTAGGATGTTTGCCAAATAGAGTGATAAGTGTATGAGTAGCTTAATCAACTTTATGATTATGTTGGAAAATACAGCTTACTGATTGAGTGGTTTCAGTTGTCCAGTATGCTTAATAAAAGTAACATACACGGAATTATTATTATTGGCTCTAAGGCATTTGCACTGTAAATTCATTTGAATAAAGCAGACTAACTACTGAAAGTGGCCCAGCTCTGTTGAAGTGTTAAGAAGCAGCAGTTCCTTCTCCAGTGGAAAGTACCCCATGCAGTGCTCAGCTGCTGCAGTGTCCAGCTGGATGGGACTGGGGCTTTTCGCTGTGCACTAAACACTAAGTGACAGATTTTGTTGAAACAACCAGTATCTTCCCTGTGAGTCTGTGAGTGTCAAATCGTGTTCCTTGCTCAGTTCAAGTAGACTTCTGTTTCCAGCAGAAAGCAACACCTTTTGCTAATGCAGGGCTGTGGTGATTATGTGCAAATGTAGAACTTGTGTGTTGTTACTGAGCTTTACAGTAAAATATCCCAACATGACACAAGACAAACATACTGAAACTATCAAACGAGCAGCTGTTACAATGTGTTTAATCACCCAGTCATGCATCATAAACTTACACATTTTTGACAACTTTGTTTTTATAAAATGCAATATAAAAATAAATTTTATCAAAATAAGATGTACACTTAACCACCCAACACCTCTAGGCCCACATATAACAGAAAGCAAAATTAATAATTGAATAAGACAATGATTACCTGGAGCCAAAATGAGATTTAACAAAAATGATACTTCAGCCAGTTCCTGAAAATACCTCAGGGTTCATAACACCCATTTACAAGAGTATAAATTCAAGTACTTTTATGTACAGTTTGCAGCTACCTTTTGTGCCTCCTAATGCCAATGCAGTTCAAGTATCCTTCCTTATTATGGGTTGGATTTTGCAGGGATGGCTTATGTACTGGAAAAGGCATATATAAGCATGGAAAACAAAGTTATTTCAAGTGAGAAGAAGAAAAAAAAGTGGTTGTAGTGCTGTAAAAACAAGAAAACCAAACAACCCCCAAGCAAAAAAACTACCCCCTCCTGTAAGCTTTTCCTAGTTATTCTCTTTACTTGCAGATAAGGAGATGCTATACATGACACAAATGTTTATTTTCCAAACATGAGAAATTCTGGGAACAAACTGATGTCTTTGCTACTAATTGCTGAAGCTCAAAGAACATTCTCAGCTCTGTAGCCAGGCAGACATGAGCCAGAGCTGTGCTTTCTGTAAGACATGTCAAACACTGGTCAGAGAGGCTTCAGGGTTAGAGACACAGCTCAGTGAAGCTGCAATTCCTGCCTCAGTTCTAAAGCCAAGGAACAGCAAATTAGAAATAACAGGTGCCTGATAAAGCCTGGCTTAATTCAGCATCCTGACATCCACTGCCCAGAAGCCAGCTTTAAGGAAAAGAAATTTTGGAGGCACGAGACTGGCATGTTTCAGCATTGGCAGTTGTGGTGGTTTAACCCCAGCCAGCACCATGGCTGCTCACTCACCCAGGGCCACACCAACTCCTATGAAGAAAATTCAACCCCAGCCAAAACCAGCACAACCCTAGAACCTCACTTACTATGTTTAAATCATATTCTTTATTCTTAGTGAGCAGAGGAAAGAAGAGGGTGAGGTGGATCTAATCTGCCTACTTTTTAAGGCATGCAAGAAAATGTGAAAGCCTGAAAAAGAATGAGTTTTGTAGAGGTTCCTCAGCCTTCTGCTGAACACCACTGGATTTATTTATTTTTGAAGGACACTAAACTGAATTTTGAATATCCAGCCTCCCTCTCTAGTAGTTACATAAGGGGATGAAAGGAGCTGTTCCTGTAGTCACTATACCTCCACTTCTAACCCTGTAACACAATTAAGGAAGGATTATCAGTGAGGCTATCATCTCTAGGTAAAATGGTCCATTCTCGTTTTTTCAGTGGTACACTGTGACTGGAATTAAGAGGCACTAAAACAACACAGGCATCACTCTGTTCTAGCACTTCAGCAGTATGGGCAGCCACTTATCTGTCCAAGTCCTGGTGCTGTGTGCTACTGGCTTCTAGGTGGCAAAAAAGTGAATTAATTTCTGCAAAACAGCATATTCTGGTCACAAAGGAGGAGCTGCCTAGCAGTACTCTTCTACCTTAAGTAGATGAAAAGGGTAGTTGGTTTTTTTCCCTGCACTTAAGGTAATAGTTATCAAAGAGGAGTTAAAATTGACTTGTAAAGTAAGAAAAACAAGATGCTTTCACTGAGGAAAATTAATCTCTTCCCACCTTTAACCTACAACTGTTCATGTGATGAGTTTTCTGCTCCTACAGATTCTGAACTGCCACCGAGAAAAGAAAAAAAGCTTCATGGTTTTACCTCTTTTCAGAACCCAGTCTCTTTTACAATGTCAGGATGACAGGTATGGCATTTGCCACCCCTTAGTTCCAGGATGAGGTCTGCTGCCAGGTCAGGAAGTCATTACAGAAGTCTCATTTTGGCAGTGCAGTCATGCTGCAAGGGGGCTAAGAAGAAGAAAGACATTCAAAACAGAGTTTGGCACTTTGAAAAATGAATGTCTGAGATCCTCAAGATAATTTAGTTTTATATTTACAGAAATTTAACTGGTGCCTATAATCACATTTGGCACTAAATCAAGATTTCATCCAGAGAAAGTGCTCTAGTGATAAGTTCCCAATTAGAAGGGATGTTTTTTTCCACCAAATAGTGAATTATTTCACCTTGAAGTAACAGACTGTGCTTTCCTCATCCTCATGAGGTTTCCCATCTCCACACCATTATAGTGCAGAAAAATGTGTGCAAAGAGTGTGCTGAGAGTTAAGTCAAGACCATTAAATAAAATGAACTTGGGGAGTGGGAACAGCTTATTCAGACACAGGTATCTTACCCTGGTTTGACATCGTTAGTTCTGTCTCTAGACAAAGACCTAGAAGCACAGGCATACAAGTTATGGGTAAATATCACAGAGATTATTCAAGTCTAACTTCATACAGGAACATGACAACCAAAGACAAAAGAGGTCAACAAAGTTAAAAACCAAGTTGTAACATTTCACAGAAGAGCTGACAAGCACAGTGAACAAAATGCTACAATATCAGGAAATTTAAGAATGTGCTTTTAAAAAGCCTGTCTGCATTTGGTTTCACAGACTTAAAACTCAAATTCAGCCCAAAGTAACAAGCTAAAGCAGCACCTTGCTGTCTTACATGAAGTATTGCCTTCTATACATCACATGCCAACTGCTACAAAACCTCCTCACACATCCTGGGTATGAGGTACTTACCCAATTCCTTATCTCAACCAGAAAAGAACTGTCAATGTGGGAAAGTGGCTGACACAGCTTTCTTTTATTTGGTTCTGAACCTCATTATTTGAGGGTGTTGTCCAATCAAAAGCCTTAGTAAATGATCTGAAAACCTTGCTGTTTTCTGAAAATAAGATTGCATCTGCTGTATAAACCTTGGTATAGATGTTATGGTAGTTAATCCATCAGTCACAGTTCCTCCAACTGTGAAGAGATGATCTCCATACAGGTATTCATGAGTAAATTTTTGTTCTGTATTAATTTGAAAGAAATATTTACTGAGATATTTCAGAAACGCCAACTCACAATCTGAACCACGTGACAGAGGACAGGCCAAATTAGATTTCTATGATTTTAAGCAATCTTCACTACAGAATTATATTCTGCAGGGTTCAAAAGCCATTTTCTTTCTATCACCAGTCTTTCATTACTGGTGTTTGCAGAAGGGGAAGAGACCAGATAATCACAAAGCTCGTAAATCATCCTCACTTTTCACCTGTGTGGGGTGGGGACAAGAAATTGTCAAGCTTATCTATCTGCAATAATTTTTTCCTTTTATCATTAGAAAGAAGAGGCCAGTTTGCACCATTCACACAGAGGTTGATGAGCCTCAAGTCTTCTAGATAACTTGTGCTCTTTGCTTTTACCCTCCCCGAATTCTGCCCTGCCCCCATTGTGCCCTCTCCAGCTTCCTTTGGTTCTATAGTGTAAAGTGCCTCAGCAGTCTGTCCCAAAACTGCAGGTTTAGGAGTAAGGCAGAGTTCACAACATCACCTAGCAGAGCAGACCTTAACTGTGCTGGAAAACTTCCCTCCAGTGACTTGTTAGTAACAGTAATAGAGCTGAGGTTTCATCCCTCGCAGGGAATCATCACACTGCTTTTCATCAGCATCCCCACTCACTAGCAGGTCGTGGGGAGAGCTGTCACATGGCAGCACCAGCTCTGAGAAATCATGCAGGAAGTCCTCTTCAGAGGCCAGCAGCAGCTCATTCCAGGCAGAGATGTCCAGCTTGCCTGCAGTACCACCATACTCTTCAGGAAGGATCACTGGAGGAATGTTTTGGTGAAGGGAATTCAGATCACAGCCATGAAGAAAAAACTGAAGGAGAAAGCAAAAGAGCTTTAAAAGTGCACATCAAACACTTTGCAGCAAACTGCTGGAACAGTCAGCTAACAAGCTTATTTTGAGCTAAAGAACAACTTTAAGAAGTGATGTGTTCATGGGCAAGTGGCAGCACAGAACAGTGGGCAGGTGCAGTCAGACACACCAGTAAGAGAAGTCTTGAGACAAAATCCACACCTTGTGCAGATTAAATCCCAGCAAGAGAGACTTGACATGTGCCTGGGCTCAGGTTCCAGATTCAGTTAATTCCCAAGTTCACTCATGGGATTGAAAGTACTTATCCTTGTGGGAAAAAAAAAAATCATCCTTGGCAACCACAGTCCTGTGGAGAGGACACGTGTGCCACACAGGACCCTTGCATAAGGGAAAAGAGCAAGGAAGGGGCAACACAGTTTTCCTGTGACACCACCTCATGAACTAAGTGCTACTGGGGCCAAATAATTAACCACAGGGATAATGTCCTGGATACAGAGCAAATGAACTAAAGTTCCATATTAATATTTTGCCAGTATTGAGTTCCTCAAAGTTTCTGTCTCACAGAGAATTTTCCCAACAGGTTTTAAAACAGAAAGTAAAATGGCACCAATATTTTTCTAACTGTCAAGTATTATAATTTTTTCTTTCTTTTTTACTTAAGAGTGGCCAAACAAGGAACTTACAAACATTAATATTAATGTTAAAATCATATAGATCCTTACCCTGTTTGCAATCTTTTCCTTCAGAAAAGGCTTGATGATTGCAAAAATGCCTTTGAATATACGAGGCTCATTTATTATGTTAACAGCCTTTATTCGAATGGGGAATCCATCCTGAAGAGTAAAGAAGATTTTTATAATGCAGTTTAAAAAACATTTGCCATCTTTCTCTTTTTAAAATTTTCTGAGCCTGACTGCCAGCACAACCCACTGGCTTCCCAATTTTAATCTGAGGTACCAATATAAACCAATACAACAGAAATTCAACTTGTTACAGAGAGCTGTCCTAGGATGACATCTGTGAGCATAGAAACAAAATCAAGGGACAAGAAAACCATCAAAAAATACACTGCTGTCAGTAAATCCTCATTTCTAATGTTGATGTTTATCTCCCTTGACAAAAACACTTAGATTACCCCTGTCCTTTGGGTATTCCCAGCCTTGATAAGGATGCAGTCACAAAGTGATGTCTGCAGCTCCTGAGGAGTGCACCACACTCAGTGCCAGCCAGAGCATGCTGCTTCTAAAAGTGTGTCCAACAAGATTTGGTGCCCAAGACACTCTAAAGTGTGTTTTTATGTGAAGAAGGAATCAAATATCAGCAGGAAACACTGTTTCCCATACAGGCCAGTTTAAAACAACAGCTTATTATAGGATTTTTGCAGCAGAAATTTATTTTCAGAAATATTTTTCATAAGCTAAAGCTCATGATCAGCACTTAAGGACTCTGTGAGGTTTCTTTCCCCTGGAATGAGCTCTACATATACAAATCAGTCAGTGCTTGGAGTGAAAAGCAGACAAGGGACACTGCTGGAATATTTTTCTCCATAGGAGCATCAGTGAATTACCTCATCTTTACAGGAGCTGCAGCTCAGCAAGGTTGATGCAACACATTTATATTCCCCCATACCTTTATGTCTTTCCCCATGTCCAGCTATTGTTGTGTGAATATATTCCAGTAGGAACAGCAGGACACCCCTGGCTTTATTTGTACTAATTAAATATGGGTTTACAGTTAAATGATACATGTAGATCATAATGTAAAGGAGTGAGTTCTTATAAAGGCCTTCCTTAACTCAGCAGTCTCATCTCCTACACTCCCTTGACTCACCCTCTCCTTCCTGATCCCATGGATACAATAAAGGATGTAACCAGCTCAGGCCAGAGCAAAAGTAATGATGGAATGAACCCATTCAAGAGAAGTTTTCTCATCTCACTCCTCCAAGACTGTATCAACATCAAACGAAATCATCAGGCCTTCGACCACTTTGGCCAGGCTACTCCTGAGTTCTTTCCCTTCCCATTTTGTACAGCTTCAGTGTGTTTAAACCCTTGCTCTAACTTGCTCTCCAACACTTTCCTTCCACACATACAGGCAGAGCTGTTTTCATTATGTCTCTTGTGCTAAAGAAGCCTCTGCCTTCAGGGCATGGATGAAAATCCTCATCAAATCACACCCATTCAAAAGTCCTCTTAACATTTTTGCAGCAGCAGCCCTTTAGCTGGAACCTGCACTTGCCCCATGGCTGGCTCCATCTCAGCTCACAGGAACTATTTAAATTCAGGCCATTTCCTCACTGTCTCATCTCTAACTGTAATTCTCTGCTCTCTTTCTTCTTTACCACTACCTAGCAGAACTGCTTTTGTCTGTTCCAACTCAAAGTCTGCATTTCTAATGCAAATTTAGTTTTAGGTATGCAAAAGTCAAAAAAAAAGGGCAAGTGATGTAAGTTGGCTGTAAGGGTGTGAGAAACTGGTTGGGTAGAGACTTGTTTAATTCTGCTAGTGAAAGCCAAGATGATGACATTTGTAGTGACATAGTGAAGAACTCGACACATAGAAGCAGTCATTTACAATGCACAAGCTTATTTTCCCACCAGTTCAGGTCTTACCTGAAGAATTCCAATCACTTTTTTGGCTACAAAAGGACCAAAATGAGACGCCTTAGATAAGCTGACTCCTTTGTAGTCTGCCAGGATTACAATTCCATTCACCTGGGTCTCTTCGGACTGAATGAGTTTTTCTAAGGTTAAGTATATGGCACGAATGTTCTCAGTAATCGGATAATTACTGGGTGTCCATCTGTCTGAGGTTACAAGACAGGGATGGTAAGTTGGAGAGTGAAGATAAGCTAACAATACACATTCCAAAAAACTGATTTTCTGTTCTCCTGGACTCAAAAGTTACTCTGTATAGCCACAGTTCTAGTTCAGAGCAGCCTTTCTTAAACAAGAGGTAAATGGCAACTCATGTTTACTTCAGGGAGCAAAGGCAATGGTTTTAAGAACCCCGTTCTCCACCCAGCACAGTTCATTAAGAGCAGTTTCAGCTCAGAAAGAAGGCAGGTAAATGGAAAATAGGAAAATGAATGGAGAGAAATTTACAGCAAGCCTGGCAGCACCAAAAACACATGAAAGACTCTGATTATTTACACAGGAGTCAGAGCTATAGGTTTCTCTCTCTGCTTATTGTAAAAACAAATTATGAGCTTCTAAGGGTAGGCCAGCAGCCTTGTTTCAATTTGAGTGACTGCATAATAATTTTCCTTGAGAAATTACATTTCCTTGAAAATCTTCATCGACCCACCTCACTGCATTTTCATTTTGCCATGACCGCAGTTATTGCTGACATAGGAAAAGGACTTGGAATAATGCTGGCTAAGGACCAGCATGTCCCTTCCCCGGTCAGCTTTTCAAATTTGAGAGAGGCCACATACTCTGTGCAAGTCACCACTGCTCTCAGCAGAGCAGGGAACAGGCTTTTGGCCCAGACACACCTCGAGGACAGGGAACAGACACACTCAGGACGGAGTACCTGGGCGGATGCAGACGACGTGACGTCCCTGCGGGTCCCGGTGAGGCAGCACAGTGACAAAGCCTGACTCCAGGACAGGCTTTATTGCAGATGGCTTCAGGTTACTGAACACCTCTGGCCAGGTCCTCCTGCAGGTGTGGTAGTTCACCAGGAGCTGAAGCGCTCGATCGTAATCAAACTTCCTGGCTCGGAGGAACCTCAGCAAAAAAGCATCGTCCAGGCACGTCCCCAGGGAGGGATAGTCCTTGCACACCATATCCCTGAGGGCCTGCACGTCACGGAGCCTCCATTCAGGCTTCTCCTGGAGCTCCTCCCGGGCTTTGGTAACAAGATCAGGAGACAGGGTACAAACATACTTTGGCCGGTCTGGCAGGAGCTCATTGTCTGATGGAGACCCTGCTGATGGACTTGTCCTGGTGCAGTCGCTCTCTCCTGACATAATGCAGCAGGAATCTGTCAAAAAACAAGTGCTGCATGTGACAAACAAACCCACAGGCTTAAAACCACAGTGACTGTTTACATATTTATTATCTACTGTATCCCTCTGTTTCCTAACTGAAGGTGCTTCCTTTCCAAGAACCACAGTCAAGGCACAAGGTTTATTTTAATTCTCCTACCAGGATTAGAAAGTGCAAGTTACTCTAATCTCTTTATCCTACCTAGCAGGTAGAATGCTACCTTGGATGAAACCTTACCAACTCAAGTTAAAATAAAGAATTACACAACTTCACTCCTACGTCCAGTTGAAAACTCAAGCAAAGCAAACATCCCAGTTTGTCGTGATTCTCACATTTGGTCGAATTACACCCTCTTCTGAGAAGCTCCCCCACCTAAGCCCAGACAGCCAAGTGTTTTCCTTAGCTTCTCTGGCAAACACATGCACTTACCAACACCTCTGCCCAGGTGAATGCTTTGAGCTACTCGGGAGGAGGAGCACTCAGGAATATCAAAAATGGCTGCAGTGCACAGACTGGATGAGCAGGTAAGAAAACTGCAGACTCTTATGCCAGCACTGCATGGGTATTGAGGCTAGCTTAATGTAGTTTTAGCTTTTTAGTGTGATGTCAATATGTCTGACCTGGGAGATGGAATTCCAAATCCAGCCACAAGTGGACAGAGATGAGTAAAAATTAGAAAAATCACGAGCCTGCCATAATTCCTCTAGCTGGACCTGGGGATGGCAGTGAAACATGGCTTTGTTTTGCTGAGCTGTTGGCACTCCGTCACCCACAGCACATCACACCGCTCCTGGCGATCACACGGAACCACAGGGACACCTGCCACCATACCCGCCCTCCTCCTGCACTGACAGACCCTTCACTGCCTCGCTCCCACCTCCCCTTCCCCAGCTGCTCGGGACGGGCCCCGGGACCGCTCCCAGGGAGCGATGTACCCCCGGGGCACAACCTGGGCTGGGCAGCACCAACCCCGCCGGAGCGGGGCACAGGGGCCAGGAGGCTGCCAGGGACCGCAGCCCGCCCGTACCGGAGCTCCCGACCCTGCAGCCCCCGGGCCCGCAGCCCGCCCGTACCGGAGCTCCCGGCTCTGCAGCCCGCCCGTACCGGACCCTATAGTCCACCCGCATCGGAGCTGCCGGCTCCGCAGCTCTCGGCCCCGCAGCCCGCCCGTACCGGAGCTCCCAGACTCCGTACCCACCGGTACCGGAACTCTCGGCCTCACACCCGCCCGTACCGGAGCTCCCGCGGAGCAGCCGCGTCCCGGCCCCGCCGCCCCGGAACGGCCCCGGCCGCTCGGAAGTGACGCGCGGGCCGCGCCTGCGCCATGGCCCCGCGGCGGGCCCGCGGCCTCGGGAGGGGCCCGGGGCTCCGGCGGCGCCCGCGGCGCTGCGGCTCGGCCCGGGCCCGGAGTCCGGGCTGCCTCCGCGTCTGGCAGCTGCTCCGTGCAGCGAGAGGGGTCCGGAGACGCACCCCGAAGGGACATCTGTCCTTCAGTGCCACCTCATCCTCTGCGACAACGACAGCTGCTGCCTCCAGCCGAAGGCAGAATTTTATATTCTATAAATATACAGATACATGTATACCTATCTATATATGCATATATAGACATACATACATACATACATACATACATACATATACACGCAAATATATGTAAATAATACGTATATTTTATAAAACATATAACTACATTTTACACTTGTAAAATACGTTTTATATGTATAGAATATATTGTGTATAAAAATATTTTTATTATGCATATATGTGTATATATATATATACATATGTATATATACACATATAAATACACTTGCATGTACACTTACGTGTACATATGGATATATGTATGTGTGTATATAATATTGTTATATAATATATGTAATTATATAACACAGCAATTATATTTACATATATAATCTACAGATTGCATAATATTTATATATAATATATAATCACATATTTAAAAATACATTTTATTTTTACATATATACACAGACACATACATATATAAAAACAAATATATCCTATATATTTTCTATACAAATCTGTATCCCAGGGCCTCTCCCTGCCAGCCTGAGCTGGTGTGGGATCACTGACCAGAGCTAGGGCAGCCTCAATGCAGGCTCCAAGCAAGCACAGCTGGATGGAAACAGGGCCCGAGAGATGTCCCGACTGTATCTTGGATTTAAACCACAACAGAAGGACTAAATGTTAATAAAAGGAGAATTTGGGGGTAGTTTGGCTTTGGCTTGCTTTTTGACAGGACAGAAAACTACATTATCCCCCAGGAGGTGATGCCTGGCCTGTCTGCATGGAATTTGTAATAAAAAAGCTGGTCCCTCCCGGGTTTGCTGCATTACAGAGGGCTCACGGGGAGCGCTGGGGAGGGAAATGCCGCGTTTAACTGCGGAGCTGAAGGGACAGAGAGGCTGCCTGCAAAGGGCTCAGCATCCTGCAGGGTCCCTGGGGCGCGGTGGTTCCTCTCCTCTCTCTCTGCAAGCCGCGTTCTCAGCCAGGAGAGGGAGTCGAGGATAGCTGGACAAAGAGTGGGAGCCCCAGGAGCCCACAGTGGGAACCAGGACCCTTCTGCAGCATACGAGGTTCAGCTCTCATTTGTTTCTCTGCCAAGGGTTCACCCTTCCGAAACAGAAACCGTTTCAGTGGCGCTGTAGCTGGTAAGAGGGATGCCAGCATGGAAACAAATGGAGTGTGTCACCGGTGTCACCTGCAGAGAGCTGTTCCAGAAAAGGGGAGCACGTTCATTCCAGACCTGCGTGCAACCTGGCAAGCTGGGTCTAGTCTGGATCTGAGTAGACTGGACCTGTCTGTGATGTTGCTCCATGCCCTTTCCAGTAGATTTGTGGGATAAATGAAGTCGGGAGGGACCTCAGGAGGATAAGAGATTTTGCATTGCTGCCATTTGCATTCATACAGCTCCTGGGCACAGAGACCTGCTCCTCCTGCACAGACACAAGTGTGACAGAAGCAGCCAGGTGGGCCCTGGAGTCCCAGGTGTGTGCTGTGGACATGGACCTGTGGCCTCCCAGCTGAAAGAGGATGACAGAATTTCCTGGATCACCTGATCCACCTAATTGCTGATCTGAGAAAAGGCCTCAAAACACCAAACAGCTGGGAAGTACTGGAGCTGCAAACAGGAATTTATGCTAAAGGTTGCAAAATCTGCTTGGAATTTGCACCTCTCAGACAAGGGAGGAAAATTTAGCAGGGAGGTGACAGTTCCAGTCCTGACTGGTTAATGGCTGCTGCAACAGGGTGTTAGGAGTGAGCAGGGATGTTTGAAAGGAGTAGTAATGTGAATGAAGCTCTGTTTTGGGGAACGAGAAGGGCAGGAAATAAGGGAGAATCAGGAACAATAAATTGAGAGATATGAACAATGAAATAAAAATAAGAGCAAGAGCCTTAGGCAGGTGAGAGAGAGTGATGAAGGAAAGTAGACCTGAGGGTACTGCACAGTGAGGAAGAGCTGGGAGTGGAATATAATCTGGGGATTGTCCCCAAATGAAGTGACTGCCTTACCTCAGCTTTTTTAATGTGGAGAATGTTGAACTCATGGAGAGCAGTGGGTGCTGAATGGAAGTGAGGGGGTTCAAACATCAAGCCAAGGTGTTGGGGGAGTTTGAAAATACTGGCACAGGAAATCACAGGAACTGTACCAAGAGCTTCTGTAATTTACTCTTCCTGGTGCTGGCATCCTGTGACTAGAAACCAGTAAAGGCAGAATCTGTCTATAAGGAAGTAAAAGCTAAAATCTGAAAACAAACATCTAGGAACTGACAGTCCCAGGAGATGTGATAGCTGTAGCCTGAATTTAAATTCTCCTTCCTAGGAAGGAGAGTTTTGTCCTTGTCCACCGCATCAGAAGGGAGAAGGACATGCTGCACCACATGCCCACAACCCTCCCCAGCTGAGAGGAGATGAACCCCACCAAGTCTGCCACTCCATCAGGTCCAAACCTGCATTCTTTGCAGGAGTTTTTGTCAGAAGTTGTGTTGTGACCTTGGGAACCACACCCAGAGCCCCGTGGGGAATCCAGCCCTTCTCATGTTCATCTCTCCTATCACATGTGATTCATGCCTTTCTCAGCTCTCTGGGTGCTCCCATGCTCTGCCGTTGTGTTATAAATGAGTGGCTGTTGGTGTTGGTTGATATTTAATGAAGTCCATGTAATACTCTTCACTTATTTACTTATCCGATCCCAGTCTTAGTACCCAGCCTGGGAAAGTTATCTTGGCTTCTTTAAGCTTTTCCACCATTAGCAATAAAGGTTTTACAGTCTTGGCAAGCTGAGGCTGAAAAGCGAGAGCATGACTTCAAACAGCACTGCTCACAGAGAGGGCTTTAAACTGATATTAAATCACTAAACTGTGCAAACCTAACAGTCCTGTCATAAAGATAATCTGTGAGCAGTTCAGTCCAGGAGGGGCTCTGGTCCTTGGGTTGCA
Organism: Serinus canaria; assembly: GCF_022539315.1. Lineage (NCBI taxonomy): Eukaryota > Metazoa > Chordata > Aves > Passeriformes > Fringillidae > Serinus > Serinus canaria. Next base: position 6,182,514 of record NC_066333.1, read on the forward strand.
GGTGGAACCTCTGGGCCCCACAAACTACAGAACCCTTTTGGGTAACTCAGCATCAGAGCAGAGAGCCACTCGTGCTGCAGTGCTGGACAAGTCTGCCTGAGTGTCAGGGCTTCCATCTCAAACCTGAGCTGCTCCTCCTGCACCAGTGCAGCAGAGTGGGAAGGGCTGGAGGGGAGCAGCAGTCCCTACAAATCACCCCAGGCAGGGCCATGCCAGGCTCCAGACATGGTGCTGTGATACAATCCAACAGCTCTGCTCTGCACTCAGAGGAGGGAGTGACTAAGAAAACATGCCCTAAATGACCAAAATTATTCCACTCAAAGCCTGGAAGTGTGCATGCTCCAGGACAAGCTTCCATGCCTGCTGTCACCCTGCGTGTGCTGGTGGGAGGAGGGGATCTCACAGATGGGAGCCTCAGTTGGGAGCAGCACACCCTGGGCTGCAGGGGACCATCCCTGCTCTGCTCATGCCCTCCCCAAGCACAGATGGCACAGCAGACCCACACACACAGCTATGGAAACAGGCACTGATGTGCAAATGCACACAAATCTGTACTATCTGCTGCCAAAGCAGCTGTACACAGGCAGGCACCACCACCCAGGCACACAAAGCTGTGCTAAGGGGCTGACAGACCCCCAGAAAGCCCAGTGTGTGGTGGGACACAGACACACAGCCTTACCTGACCCAGGCTTCGAGGGAAGACTTCCCCTCTCCTTGGCTCTACCAGCCTCAAGATGAGCAGTGTTTTTGCAAAAGCTTGGTGAGGAATGTGCTTGGCAGGACCTCTGAATGTTTTAAATATTACAGGATTTCTGCAGTTTAATTTTACAGAATCACAGAATAATTTAGGTTGGAAGGAACCTTTAAAGGTCATCTAGTCCAACGCCCAGTTTGCTCTGAGCTGAGCATTTCCTTTCACTGCTTTTCATGATGCTCTCTGGAAGGAGAGCAGCTGTCTCCGAGGCAGGTTGGGTCCCTGGCAGGATTAACCCTTGAAGGGGGCTGTGATGGGGCTGCCCTGGGACCTTGGCAGCTGCTCCTTGCAGCCCCTCCATGGCACAGGCTGCAGCTGTCAGAAACACTCAGGTTTGCTCCTGGAAGAAACCAGTTGGTAAATGGTGGAGGATATTTCCAGGGGCAGAATGAGGGAAGGGTTGCACTGGGTGCTCCAGCTCTTGGGGCTTTCAGCCTGGGGTTCATCCGAAGCCCATAAATCTGTGGGAAGGAGTGAAGCAGGGCTGGGTTTTAGAGTAACCTCTGAGTGAATTCTTTGCACACCTTTGGGGTGAAGGAATTCAGCTGCATGGTGGACTGTGATGGGAGGGGCTACATGCAGTAAACAGTAGGATTTCAACAGAAAATTAAGAGCCTGGAATGCTGGAGTTGTCTCCACTGCCTCCTCAATGGGTGTGCAACACAGCAGGTCTCCTGTGTGCTCTCCCAGGTGAGAAAGTGCCACTTTAATCCCACACCTTAGAAAATGGTTAAGAGAGGGCTAAAACCCCCCCAGAAGCAAGGATCCCAATGGTTGTTCTTTATCTGTGCTGGAAGTGCTGTAGGGCTGAGTCAGGCATTCTGGGTTTGGCACTGAGGTTTCTCTTTGCTGCTTCTGCCTCGAGCTTTTTTCTCAGTGGCTTGTCCCTGCAAATCAGCTCTGAGTGGATTCCAGGATATGCTTGAGCCAGTGTGCTCCATGTCAGTGGTTAATGGTAAGTAACCCATCAGCAGGATTAATTAAAAAGTGTTTTTAAGGCACAGTGGTGTTTTGGAGAGTCCTGGAAGGGAGCAGAGTATGAGGAGGTACTTTATTGTAATGACTTTCCCGGTCAGTGAGGGGGAGCATGTCCTGTTCCAGCCAGTGCTGACACCTGGCTTGGCAGCAGCTGAGAGGAATTCCTGTCTGACTTGGGATGCTTTCTGTGCTGGGTGTCTGTCCAGGCATCCCCTCAGGCAGCTCTTGTGCTGTTTCTTGCACCCAGAGCAGTTTCTAGGAGAAGCTGGGGAATCACAACAGCTCCCCCAGACCCCTCATCTGGTGTGGGGTCCCCCAGGCTCACAAGGGGTCCCTGGTCTTTGTGAATCCATGGGGTCCCAAGGGACTGCAGGTTCCAGCCAGGCAGAGCTACAGATGGGAGGGGCTGGAGTGGAGCCTGGCAGCAGAGCCCAGGGCTTTGTGTAGCCCAGGACTAAACCCCAGGTTAGGGGTGCCCTCAGGCCTCTGGAAGATTTTGGTCATGATCAGGCAAGCCTGGCATCACTCCAGATCCAAAGCCAGAGTAAGCCTAGGAAATACAGTTCCCAAACCACCTTCTATCCCAGACCTGGGTTAGACTCAGCTCTTCTCCCCTGGGTTTGAACTGGGAGCACTCTGTTGGTCCCAGCAGCCTCTTCCCTCTCCTAGGACACAACTGCAGGTCATGACTGCTGGGTTGTTTGTGCCAAGCTCTCCTCACATAACAAAGCTGACAATGTATTGCCATTTTTATTGGCCTGGCTGGCAATTTTTCAGGTGCTAGGTGTGTTTATGATTGTCAGTGTCACACCTCAGTTTGGAATGGGGAGAGGGATTTTAGACATACCCACACCTTACCATTCCTCCTCCAGCCTCTCTGAGTGGAAGGGACCTGTGCAGTGTGTGGCCTGAGTTCCCCAGCTGGTTGGTGATATTTACATTTAGCCCAGAGGGAACTGGCCAGCCTGGCACATGGAATTGCCTGGCTCAGCAGTGCCACGTTGCTGAGCTGTCCCTGCTGCCTCTTGGTGTTCACGACTATCTGTGCCTGTGTGTGCACTTGAAAGTTTAATAGCAGCAATAGTTGCTTTTGTCAGAGATGATATGCAGGCCATAAACCTTGTTTGCCTTTTTTCCCCCCCTCCTCCCACTAAGATATGAAAGCTGTGGAAAAGGCTCCAAAGCCTGCTGGCTCTTTCAGATGGAAGTTATATAAGGAATATGAAAAGAATGCATTTCATGGTGGCCAAAGGACCTAAAAATACCACTTTCACAGATCTTTGCTTGGATGTGATGAAAAGATTCCACAGCTGGAGATGGTGCTCTCCAGGAAATCATCCCTAGGCTGAGCTGCAGGCACAGAAAGCTCTTGTGTTCAAAAACAATGTAAGGGAAGTTGTGTGTCAAAGGCCAATCCTCAGAGCCACCTCCTGTGACATGGGACATGGCCTGTAGGCTCCAGGGAGCCCAGCAGGATAAAACACAGCCCAAGAGTGGCAAGACCAGTGTTTCAGGGTGATTCCAGCCTGGAGGGACAAGAGGTGAGAGCTGGGATTGAGGATGCCAATTAAGGACAAGGTTGTTTGTGGGACAGATCATGGGGGTTTTTTCCCAAGTGAGCTGAATCCAGCAATAAGAAATCTCCTGTAGGAAGTGCACTGATTTAAGATTAACCAGGTAAAGGGCAACCTTGATAGAGCAGTTCATGGGAAGGAGCCCAGGAGAATTTATTGCTTCAAAGATTTGATATTACATATATGGAATTTTTAGGGTATATACCCAGGTAAAACCAGCCATGAATCACAGCAGAGGAGTCCCAGGGGTCTTTAATTTCAAAAAGAATGAATGAAATCCTTTTCTTTCCCTTGAATGGACTAACCACTCAGTCCTGTGTGTGCTGGGATAACATCCTGTGACTGACTTTGGTTCCCTTGTTCAGGCATTCAGCAGTGGTGCTGGGGCTCTGGATCATCACAGGTGCACAGGTAGTGAGGGCAGGTTATTTGAGATCTGTCCTGTTCTCCCAGGTCCTTGACTCAGAGTGGAGGCAGGCTCTAAATGCTGTCTCCACATAGCCCTCAAACACAGTCTGGATCTCATCCCTGCATCTCATCCCTGCTGACAGTTTCCACCAGCATGACTGTCACTGGGACACCACTGGATGTGCTGATGGGATGGAAAATCAGGCTGCTTCTCATCCCTTGTACCTAGGATAAGACTGCCTACCTCAGCTCTCATCAGAAGCAGGATATGGGGTAAATGAGGGCCAGCTCCTGCAGACCAGAGCTGGAAATGCTGGATGTTGTTCCTTCCCAGAGACCTAATCTTTACAGCCATCTACACCTCTCTCCTCTCTTCCTGTTCTCTTCTTGGGCATGCTACAGCTGAGCACAGGCTCCCGTGGTCAGAAAAGCAGGTCATTGAGAGCCTTCTCTAATTGCCTGTGTATTTCTTCACCTTTACAGCTAGTGATAAATTGATTTTCATTTGATCATCTTACTGTGCCCCATAGGTTCAGTCTGGCTCCCACCTGCTGCCAGCAGTAGGGTGGCTGTGTTTGAAACAAAGGACAATCACCCACCCCAAAGTGCTCAGAAATTACCTTTGAAATACAAGAGGGACATAAAATGAACATGTTTGAAATGTGAATAATATATTTTAGCTTCCTTTGCTTGGCTTTCAGAATGTGGTTACTTCAAGCCTTTAAGCTCCCCAGAATCATGAAAGTAAATATTTATTCTTAGTGTTTGTTTTTCTTTTAATGAAAATTGGGATTGTCATTCAATCTTATGGTTCCAGCACACATGGCTTCAGGACAGACACATTGGGCTTGCCAGGAAATAGTGACAGCTGGCAACAGCATCAAACACTTGTTTGGGCTTTTTTCTCCATACACATATGCTTTGTGCTCAGACCAACAGGGAGGTTAGCCCCTTGATTTAAAATAAATCCTCCCAGAAGAAAGAAATCCATCTGTCTGGGAAAAGTTAGAAAATATTTTTGCATTTATTTTTCTTTTTTTTTCCTTTTTTTTTTTTTTTTTATGAATACAAACTCTTGTGAAGAAATATTCTTCTGTTTCCATTGGAAGGCAGAAACCAGCAAAAATTAATGTACAATATCGAGGAATACTTGGTGCAAATGGACCAAAAAGGATTCCCCACAAAGTATGTCTACATACAGGAAAAAAAAGGTTGCTGCAGTTGGAAAAGACTGCCTGTTATTACAGGGCTGGGGTTGGTTTTTTTTTTTTTGGCATTTAATCTCCCAATTATAAATAATCAATGTGATTTACAAAATAATTTACAGAAAATGATTGGATTCATCATTGCAATAAATTACTTGGTATGATGCCACCAGCATTGGGACCACACAACACCTCTGACACTGCCAGCACGAGGGGTTTCATTCTGCACTGGAAATCAAGGGCCAGACCTGCAGCTCCTCTGGCTGAGCTGGCTCACATTTGTCCCCACCAGAGACCTCTTGGCAGCTGTGGGGCCACCATCCTCATCCTCCTGAGAGGCCAGCAGTGGCTCAGACCTGCTGTGGTGTGGGGCTCTGGGAGCTCCAGCCCTGCTGGCACCTGGAGCAGGAGGGCTCCTTTCCTGCTTTCAGCTGTAAACCAAAGGTCAGATCCACAGGGTTTTGGCACAGGCAGGCACAGAGGAACAGGGACAGGGAGAGAGCAAAGCAGGATGGGCAGACCCAAGGCTGGGGCAGACCCAAGGGGCTTGGCTGAGACAGGGTTATTGCTTGACCTCTGTGGCTTTTCTCTGCAGGACCCCAAGAATTATATTTTTGAGGTTGGTGCTCTCAAACACTCTGAGGCCTGAAGGAGTCATAACGAATTCTTATCGTGTTATGAAGAACTATAAATCTGTTATCAGCCACTCACTCTAAACTGAAGGAGTGGCACTGCACTAGAGAAGTAGATTGTGGCAGTATCTTAGCATTAAGTTGGGTCTGAACTGAGGTCCTGGGTCTCAATGCTCCCAGCACTTAGAGAGCCCAGGACCTTGGTGCAATCTGTGAGGCTCAAACTCCTCTCTCCCCACAGGTCATTCCCCTTCCTACATCTTTCCCCCACTTCCTTCCAAACAGGTATCCAGTGGTCTTCTGACTGCTGACAAGCAATAGTTGGGCCAGTGATATTTTGGGCAGTGCTGCCAGCCTGTAAAGGGGTGACCCCATCCCATTAGCTGGAATCTCTGGAATCCCATGGTTCCTCTGATTGCCAGGAGGCAGTGAGTGGTGCAAGGGAAGGGCCTGGCAGTGGTTTCCTCTCTGAGCATTGTGGTCAGATAGCAGGCATGGCATGGAAATATGAAAACCCCTCAAGAGGCAGAGGGATCCAAATAGTGGAGTATCTTGGTGGGCCAGACTGTGCCCCAGCATCAGCTGAAAAGATTTGTTAGGTCTGGCTGGGGGGCTTAGTGTGGTGGTGGGTGACACCATGCAAAGACATGGGACTAGCCAAGGCTGAGGAGCAGTTCTGGCAGTGCTGCCTGGGCAAACCCCACGTGCTTCACCTGCTGTGAAGCTCCTGGAGGAGCTTCCACCTCCACCAAGTCTGGCTGGACTGGGGACTGTCAGGGGGGCTGCATGGCTGTGGGAGGGAATCCCTCCACTCCCATGGCACAGGGAATTCTCGTTCGCAGGGTCTGCTGTGGCTGAACCAGTGCTGAGGTGGCACTGGGGCAGCAGCCTGTCCCCAGCCAGTCACTGCCACCTCCCCACAGAGGGAGGCAGGAATCTGGCCCTCCTTACAAGGACTGAGGATTTTGGCAAGGCTTCAGCCTTAGTTCTGGGACTCTGGGGCTGCCCATGGCACGTGCTGTCTGTAGCTGCTGGAAGACACCTTCTGGTGGTGGTCAGTCCAAAAAGCAAGTCCGTGTGTCCGTGCCCAGGGACCTCTGGATGGCTTCTCTTTTCACAGTGGCAGAGTCAGTTTGGGCTTTTCTCCCACACGGTGTTCTGAAGGAGGCTGGCTGGGTGGGGGCTGCTAGATGACCTCCTGTTTTGTGATGGCAGGCTGTGGGATGGACGTGGGCTGCTTGGCCACGGTTGCAATGGCTCCAGGCAGCAGCTTGTACTGCTCTGACCCTGAGCCCGCAGGTGGAGAAGGCTGTGGAGTTTCTGGAGTAGCTGAAGAGAGAGAAACCACATTAAAAGATGGCCTCACAAACCTGACAGCACTGGGATCTGTCCTCGGTCGTGCAGGGTTCAGATGTCAGCACAGCAGAGGCTCTTAAGGGCTTATGTGTTTGCTGTAGGGCAGCCCAGACACACAGGCACGGTTTGATGCCCCAGGAGAACCACAATAAACAAATAAGGGGAGCTGCTGACATTTTGACCTGCATTAACCACATTTTTGGTCAGCCAAGCTCATTTTAGCACAAGGTCCTCAGTGGTGGCTCCATGTGGTGGGCCAGATCCTCCTGTGTTTTTGCAGAGAACAAACTGAACTGTGTCTGAACCACTCAAGGGAAGGGGAGCCTTTCCACTGATTTCACTAAGCTCTGGATAGGATCATTCATCCCTTAAGAGCCATGTAAAAGTGTCAGTCTGCCAAGGAGTATCTTGTTGAATCAGTTAGTCTGGCCTAATCTAATCTAACCCACCTCTCTGTTTGTCTTTCCCTTCTTTCTGCATAGGAATTTCTCACACGCTCATTACCAAAGACTTTGTCTTGCTTGCAGATTTCCATGCAAGGTAGAAACTACCTCCACAGGCACACTGGAAAGCTCCTGGTTTCTCCCTAGAGCTCTCTATCTCTCTGGATATACTCACACATCTGCCCGTTGTGCATCTGAGGAGGCATTGTGTTGGCCACAATGACGTTTGTTCCCAGGTTCTCCTGGATCAGGTGAGGGTGCAGGTGGTGGTGGGTGTGCGGTGTTTCACTTGATGAGCCTAAGAACATGCAGGAGACATTAATTGCCACAATGGCAGAAGGAGAGTTCAGATGGGCAGACCCACTGCACCCAAATGTGCAAGGCTTTGTGCATCATCCCCTTGTGCACCTGAAGCACACCCTTCCCTTTTTCCTCCATGCATGCCTTGGACTAACTAACCCCTGCCTGCTGCCTGCATGTCCTCTTATACAGGATTACATTTCTTAGTCATACCTCCACATGAAGAATAGCACAGTGGGAACTTTTTATTTCATTTTGTCCCATTGGATGCTCCCACTAGAAAATCTAGGATGTTCTTTCAACCTGAGCTTTTAGACCTTTTTGTTTTGATGAGTCCCTTCTGACAGAGGAGGACTGGTGAAATGGCTGCCAGGTAGGAGTCTGGGGGGTGCACAGCAAAGCTTGTCTGTGTGCAGAGGGCTGGGGATGCCTCTCTGTAAACAGAGGCACAGCTGATGCATCTCTTTAGATGAAGAAGTAGAGGACCCTTTGTTACCCCTGTCAAGGACAGGGGAGATGATTTTGTGTGAGTCAAGGGCTGACCTGCAGACTGGCTGTCTCTAACTTTGCTAGACAGGGAGCAGTGACTAAGGATGGTCTCAAAGGGACTGCAGTCAGGGAATGCCGAGAGCCCTCTTGTCAGACCCTCAAGTACTCACCTCCCAGCAGCATCTCCTGCAGCAGGTTGTCAATCTTGGCCATGCCAAAGAGCTTGACAAACTGGATCTGCTCTATCATCTGCCAGGTGATGCTCTGCAGCACGGGCAGCAGCAGCAGCAGCTCCCCGAAGCGGCCCCGCGAGTCGTACTGCCGGTCGTTGATGTAATCCTCCAGGCTCACCTGCACCTGGTACCGCATCCGCTTGATCTTGGACGGGTCACTGAGCCCCTTGGCATCTGCAACGACCCACACAGCCAGCTCTGCAGGCTGCTGCCTGTCAGAGACAGCTGGGCACAGCCTGAGGGGAGCTGCCCCTGATTCCCCATCGTCTGCTGCGATGTATAGGAGTGCACTCTTTGTTGACGGGGTGACAAAACTATTTTTTGTCTCCTTAAAAAGGGAAGAAGCTTAGAAGTTTCTCTCTTTAATTAGGGGAAAAAGCTACTTCATTGGCTTAGAAGACTTCACCTCAAACTTAAGGAGAGCTAACTGGACAGAAGCCAAAAAGTCTCGCTTAGGCAATTTACTAGAAGAAGAAGTGAACAAAGAAACGAATCACTTTTGTAAGGTGTTTTACTAAGAGCAAGGACTTCCTAAACTTGACTCAGTTTTTCTCTGTTTGTTATTTTGCCTTTTATTAAATCTTTTTGTTTTTAACATTGCAACAGAAGCCATCTTGCTGATTTTTATGCTCCCAAAAGTAGCTGAGCTATCCTAAGTGTGTTATAGCCCTCCAAAAGCTTATAGGACCTAGCTCAAAAAAGCTACTATAACAGCAGAGGATAATTTTTCTCAAGACTGACACCTCTCCTCCCTCTCTACGAACAGTCTGGCCTAGATAGGAGACCAGGCAGCTTTTCCACCACTCAGGACTGGTGTTAGTCAGCATAGTCCATACTAGGCCCCTATGATGGTAACCCTCCCCAAGCTGGGGCATACCTGGGTCAAAGAAAATGATGGCTTTCAGGCAGGCATATTCGTTGTCATCTATCTGCAGCTCCTGGAAGGGCAGGACCAGCTCGTCCAGAATGCGGATGGCCACACGGTTCACCTCCACCAGCTCGGGGCAGTTCCGTGGGATGATGTGATCATTGCCTGCAGACAAGCAGCACAGAGACCATCACCTTAGCATTGCTCAGGACTTAGCTGGGGTGACAAGGAGTTCAAAATGCAGGTAGCTAATGCTGAAATAATTTTGGGGTGGAGGAATTAAGAAGTTCCTCCTTCAGCCCCTACCCTGTCTCAGAACACCAGAAATTTTGATCTGTTTTGCCAGAGCAGCTTCTCATTACACAGGAGCCACTCAAGTGAGGAAAAGCTGACCAAGGAGTGAGAGCTTTTTTCCCAATCCCACCACAGCCTGCTTACACAAACCTGGGGGTGCACCATGAATGTTCACACAGTCCCCAATTTTGTCACACCTCATGGCCTTGATGTCAATGTCAACCAGGCCTAGCTGTGCTGGGCTTGCTAAAATACAGAACAGCTCAAGCCACCACCCTGCAAAAAGGATGTCTGCAAACACTGAACCACCCTCTCCTTCACCCCAGCAGGGAAGTGCCACAGAAGCAGGTGGGCTGGGAGCAGAAGTGCAATTTTTACCTAGCAGCAAGACATCCTTGAACACCATGGACCTCTTGGCAGCTCCCAGTAACAGATGCTCCCCTGCGTGTGCACGTAGCAGTGCTACCTGCAAGGGCAGGGAAAAGTTATTTGGGTGATGCAGAGACTGAGACAAAGCTGTGATTTCATGTCAGCAAGAGGGAAAGCTCAGCACTCCTGCACTGTGCTCAAGGATGGGAGTGAGGGCCCCTCTTCCATTACAGGCAGAGAAAGAGATCAAATAATGCTCTGTGCTAAACCATGTATAAATCCAGCAGAACCAGCAGGTAGTAGACAGCACCTGAAATATCCCATATTCAGGACACATGCCATGAGCAGGACAATGCTAGACTGTCCCAGGACCTCCCACCAGTGTGGGCTGTTTGCAGAGAACTCCTGCCAAGTGCAGAACCAGGGACCACACTCTATCCTGGGAAGTGGGGAGAAGTACAATCCCTGCTGCTGGACATTGCTGTCCCTCTGGGCTGTGCCCACCTCCCACTGCAATCACACCCACGGGGACCCATGTCCAGCTGGCCAGTGGGGTCACACCCTGGCCATTCATCCCCTGCACAGCCACAGGAACTGGGGACAGGGAAGCCAAAGGGATGTTTTTCTCCCGTGATGTTAATGATTGAAGTGTTTCACTTTACACCCTCCAGTGGCTCCTGAGAATGTTCTGAATCTTTTGCCCTCCTTCAGTTAAAAATTTCAGAGATTTAGGCAGAAAGTGAAGTTAACAATTGGACACCCTGACACAGAGACTTCTTAATGTCCAGCCAGGATCTTCTGCTGGAGAAAACAATCATTAAACATTAATAGAGAAATGCTGAAAAGTATGTCCTGATGGGAATGGTCCACTTTTCCAGTGTGTTACCCTCAGCATCTGTCAAAGCCAAGAGATGTCTTACCCTACCAGGAATGCAAGGAGAATGTATCAACCATAGAAGGGAGTTCTGGTTAGAAGAGGGGGTTTTGGGTTTTTTTTTCCAACCCAGATGGTAAAAAAGATTATTCAAAATAAATAGAGATCCTTGCAAAAAGACTGTGCACACATGATACTGGGGAATCTTTATCTAGCTGCCAAAATCTAGCCTCTCTCTATCTCTGTCCAAACATGGGTGGATATGTTAGCTGAGCTGTTGGAATTACCAGAGCTGCACAAAACTGAGCTTTCCTACCTGACAAAGCTATGACAAGGAAAAAACTGCCAGCTCCAGGGGAGAGTGAAGCTCTCCTCTAAAAATTTCCTGCCTGTTGCAAATTCAAGAAGGTTCAGTTTGTAGTCACCTTTTTTTTGTGTCCATAGAATTTTCTTGTTTGAACAGAGTTAAAGTGAATTACTTCAAGAAGGCCAAACATCTCATTTGATATTTGTTCTTGCAGTGATGAACCTGAGATATATCATTCCATTGAGAACTAGGATAAATATACAGTTGTAACACAACAAAGCAGAACCTGAATTTGGAGATGAAATGTCTTTGCCCCACCAAACATGGTAGTTTTGACATTTTGGTGCAGAAGGAGAACGAGAGGCTGGGTATGATCTCTTCTACAAAGGAGATCTGTTTCATGGAGCAGCCTCTCCCTTGTGGGAAGGCAGGGTTCAAACTGTGCCATCTTTGGGCTCTGTTTTCTCCTTTGAGGAATTTTGCAGCCCTGCAGCTGTAAAATGAGCTCATGTGGAAGTTGCTCTAGCTTGCAGAGTTATTGGCCAGGTTTAGGACCTCTGTTCCAAATGGCACAAGGATGTGATGGGTTGTGCAGAGCTGCCCCAGGTCTGTGCTGGGCTGCAGCCTATTTATTTGTATATGCTGTGTAAATGGCATTTGCCATTGGAGTCCATTGTGGTTCCCATAAATTATGAATTGTACTTTCCTTAGCAGTTTAACAGATTTCTTATAATTTTAAACAATTTAGCACTTGCACGCAATAGCAAAGAAAGAAACATGCTCCCATTTTAAAAGCACTGAATTCCCCAGAGCTCTGGGTGCTGCTGGCTGGTTACTAAAGAGCTCAGATTTAGGATTTAGGGAGTTTTGATCAGCTGGATACTCTCAACTGGATATCCTTTTCCTTCATTATATAAAAATTACCTCTAGGTCAATGGGGCTGGAGACTGGTCCTAGCTGAAGAGAACACATGCTGAGTTTGTGACTGTACACAGGACAGACTGGAGATACCTTCCTGTCTGTGACAGGACCTGTGCTGGCCCTGCCAGAAGTGCTATCCCAGCCACATGTGCTGCTCAAGGCTGGGCACACATCATGTCTTTCAACACCTATTGCAGACCTCTGAAATTCAGACATCCATGGGAGGCCTCTCCTTGTACCTCTTTGAGGCTCCCTGGGATCCTGCAGTGCAGTTCTACAGAGGACAACAAACCCACTCTGCTTATCTTCATTAGAGAACCCACAAATGCCATTTTAGTAATTTCTGTTAAATGCAAATATAGACTTGCTTTTTAATCCTGGAAAAATGATTTTTCCACTACCTTGGGAGCAAACTAGTGTATAGCTTCAAAATTCCATGCTGGGAGCATGGATACAAACATACCCCTAGGCAGGAAGCAGCAAGAGACAGGCAGATTTTAAATTTTGGGCAGACCTTAGGCCAGAAAACTCTCCTGCTAATTCTGATCACCCCAAGCATTTGTCAAGCACTTCAGGTTTTCAAAGTGCTGTGCAAACCATAATTAATAAATGACTGGCTGACCCCGAAATACTCATCTGATAACGACCTAATTCAAGCTCAGTGTTATCTGGCTGTGCTCATGGGCTGATTAGAGGCACATGCAAGTGGCCCGTGCTGGCATTGTATGGATGCCTGGCCCAGGCTGGCATTGTATGGATGCTGTTCCCAATCAGCTGCAGCAGTCAGGATAACAAAGTGCACAATGAGCATTTTCTCTAAAGGTCTCAGCTGGCTTTGGCTCCCTGCTGCCTTTACCAGGGCAGAGCGAGGTGGGGTAGATGGGGGGGACTTGCCTGGTCATCCAGGGGCAGCTCACAGAAGGGGGGGATGTACTTGGCCCACTCCACCAGCACCAGCAGCTGCTGCTTCATGGACTCACACACATCAGAAATATTGGCAATCTTCTTCCCTCGGATGTCTCCATTGAGCACAGGAACAGGGGATGATATCTGGCAGGAGGGAAGAGATCCTTCAGCTTTCAGTGCCCCAGAGAAACCACAGAGAGGAAAATCCCCAGCCCATGGGTTGTGTTGATGCAGACTCAATTACATTTTTCTGTTGCACACACCCAGCTCCCAGAACAGGTGACCCAACAAGACTCATTTAAACTCAGATCAGCTTGGGGATCTGTGAACATGAAACTGCAGAGCAGAGGCTGTGGATCATCTTGGTAAACTGTAATGCCTTGAATAGACTGGACAGCACAGAGGAAACATTCCTAAAGCCAGGATCTTCCTCCCACTGAACAAGTGTGCTCAGTGAAGATCCAGGAGGGAACAGAGGGGCTTGTGTGGCAGTCAGCCTCACCAGTAGAAAGACAAATCCAGCCAGTGCTGCTGCACAAGCTGCTTGGTCCCACCAAAGTGCAGAGAGCTGCTCCCTTTTCCAGCCTGCTCCAGAGGCAGGGCTTGGCCAGAGCTGCCATGTCTGCTTTCCTCAGGAGGAGAGCAGGCTCTGCTCCTCTCCTGAGTCATCATGAGCTCAGCAGGCCACAGCTTTCTAGGTCTGACATTGCTTTCTGTGAGCATCAGGTCATTAACATTTGACATCACTCACTCTGAATAGCTAAGGACAGATTTTAAAGATAACAGTCTCCCACCTCCCAGGAGCATTTAGGTCCTTTTGGCAAAACTGGGCAAGTTCAAACATGCCCACAGCACGGGTGACATTTGCTACATGGCAAATTATTTGTGATTGCCATTTCCTTTGCAAAGGACAGCCCTCACAACTCTACAAGTACTCTCACACAGAGCTGGACAGGACATCTTCCCCAAACCAGGCATCCAACCTCCTGCCTGGTTCTCATGCATAGCTGCTCACCCAGGTCATCTAAAAATTTGCCCTTAGTCACTACTTTGTCCTCATGCTTCTGTAAGCAATTAACTCAACCCCATCACTGCCCTCTGCCTGCCCTCTGTGCTCTTGTACAACATCAGCTCTTCCTGTCCTATTCCTGCCAGCATTTTCAGCTCGGACCCTGCTGGCTTTCCCAAGGAAATGAAATTCAAATGCCACCTGCATTTTTTTTTTTTTTTTTCAGGTTGCATTACCTGGAGGCTTTCCAGCTCACCAGCTATTATTGAATAAATAAGATTGTAAAAATCTCACCATGTATTACCCTAATCAGAGGGCCCGGAAGGCTTAGCAAATAAATAAAGACCTCTGGGTGAGTGACCCTAGATCCTGGAGAAAGCAGCTCCTCAGCAGTATCTTGTTCTAATTAGCAAGGCACATAAAAGTTACCAATTACCATGCTGGAGCCTGCCTTGTTTAATGAATCTCTCTGTGCTCTGTGGGGGAGCAGGAGCTCCCCTGGGTTTGTCCATGGTTGTAGTTTTTATCAGCAGACCCTGCTTACATGTGATGGCACTGCAGGACCCTGTCCTTTCCTTGTAGATTTGGTGGCTGGAGACCCCATTACCTCACACCTCTAGGAGCAGCATCAGTCTTATTTTTATAGGGTATACAAATATATTAGGGCCTGCACAGGACAAGGTGAGATGTGAGATGAAATTGGATGTGGTTTTTGTGTACAGGATTGGCCCTTGGCCATTCTGGCTTACCCCCTCCTTGGGGAAGTGGACCTTACAGCCTGAGCCTCATGTGGAGCCCAGAGCACAGCATGTCCTGTCCTGGAGCATCTCCCAGGGCAGCCTGCAGGACAGTGTGACCCTTGAAGCAGCATGGACTGCCAACTCAACCCCCTGCTCATCTTCCCCAGGATACAGAGTTCTGTTCTCCCCAGCTCCATGAAGAGTGGCAGCTCCTGCCTCCAGCACAGCTCCATCCTCATCACTTGTTCTCATAGACAAACCCTCCCTGCAGGCTGTGTGTGCCCATCCTGTCCTGTGTCTTCCCAGAGCTGTGAACACCATTTGCAGTATCCAGCCTGTTAAATCAGAGTCATCTTTTCAATGTGAACACTCTAGGAAACGAATCTTGGCAGTATGTGAGTGGAAACAGGGAATTTCAGGCAAGCACTGGAAAAGGTTTCTGCATAAAACAAGCAGGAAACTGATTCCTCATGAAACTGTGCAGGAATCCAAAGTTCCTAACAGCTCCTGGGGAAGGGAGGCTGCTCATGCAAGGCCAGCCCCCCGTGGGCTTAGGCAGACACAGCTCTTTGGATTGCAATGATCCTACCCTACTTTCTTCCATCAGGCTCTCCAGCCTTCCTGTGTCCCATTAAAGCAGAACAAATCACTGCATATTGTTACAACTGAGTTCTGGACCAAGGAGATTCAAAGGGAGGGTTTCAGGTAACAAATGCTTTTTGAAAAATCAGTGCTGAGTTGGCAGATAAGCCACCTGGAAAAGAGGTGATAATTTGAAGACTTGGCTATTAAATACTCAGCTGGCTCTACACACCAGGTAGTGCCTGATGCTTTTGTATTTGGTAAAGAAGGAAGAGGAGGTACCTGCTGTGCCAGGGCTTCTGCATTCAGGAGGGCATTGATGGAGGGCAGGCTGCTGTCCTCGTAACTTGATCTGCGGGTGCTGATTCGGTCTCGTTCATTCTGTACAGCTGCAAGAGAGGATTTTGGCTGAGCTGCAGGTGGTTCATGGCAATACACACTGAAAACTAGCACAGACTTCTGGCCTTCCCCTTCCTTAGCTGCAGTTTCCCAGCTTCCCTGCCAGGCAGGGTGGAGGTGCAGCTGTGTCTGGTTTGGGGTGGATGCCAGTGAGAGCTGACTGCATCTGGTGGATCTGATTTCTTATTTGCTTCATTAGACTTTCCAGGGATGGGGTTGATACAGAACCCATACACCTGCAGAGTTCAGAGGGGAAAATTTCCTGGCAAAGGATCTGAGTTTTTTGATTTCATGATATGGGGTTTGAAACGGTGGCCATGCTCATGTATGCAGCCCAAAGCTGATGTGTGAAATGGAGGAGGATCTGCAAGGTTTCCTTGCCCACATGACTCCTGTAAGCTCCATTCAGAAAAGCTCTTGCACTGGGTAGGTGTAGTTGGAAAACTTCTGTCTCAACTACAATAAGGAAGGAAGTGCAGAACTGCTCCTGCTGATCCATCCAGAGCAAAAGAGCTCTCTCATACCTTATTGTAAAAGCATCCCAGGACAGGTTTGACCCCAGTGTGCCTCCCTGTTTGGTCTAGTCTCGAGGGCTTGGAGGGGGAGGATTTGCCTGCTCTGTCTGTCACGAGGCCTGGGCTGGCTGTAACTCACCCTGGCCACGCCACTCGGAGCCATCTGCTTAAATAAGCTATTGATCCATGGCAGGGGAAACAGCACAGTCCCTGCCTTGGGCTGGTGGCTCTGTGGATTGATACGTTCTCCATGTATAAATCCAGCTGATAAAAAGCAATAATGAGGCTGGGCCAGGAGAAAAGCCCTGCAGTCAGCGGCTGTAAATAGGAGCTCTCAAGGTTATGCTGCTTGTTATCAGTAGCAGGCCCCCGAGTTCAGTCATGCCACGATGTTTTCCAAATGTTTGCTCAGTATTAGCTGGTCATGCACCTAATGTAACTTCTATTGAATATTAACAGACAACAGCACAGCTCTGGGCAGGAGATGAGCTGCATGGAGAGGAGGATTCCTATGTTCTTCAGGAAAAGTTAAGAAAAGTTGCTTGTGATACCTCATCCCTTTTTACAGGGAATAAATGTTCCTGCTCAGAGGTCATCCTGCAGCCACCAGCATAACACTGGTACTTCCCTGCTGTCTTCAAGGACCCTTTTACTCCAAAGTTTCTCCTTGAGGCAGTGTGAACTGGGAGGAGCATGGGGTTTAATTTCCTTGCATGGAATAACAGGGCTGAATGCCTCCCTGCAAAGTTGTCCCTTTGCAGACATGAGTGGGGTGAGCTCTGTGGGATGCCTCTGCCCTGGCAGTTTGTCCCTCCACTAACAGGAGCACCATCAAGGCCACCAGGGTCTCCTGTCCCTTCTCAAAACAGGGCTAAACAAGGGGAGGATCCTGACATGGGGACCTGTTAGGGCTGCAGAGACAAGGAGATAGGGGAGCTGAGGGGGTGAGCATGGGCCATGTAGGGGTATCTCTACTCTTTTCATACAGTTAAATAGCAAAAATGCTCCACTTTACTCTGGATCCTTTCTGCTGTGGCTGAAACTAAACTAAACTCACTGCCTCTCTGCAGAAGGTCAGCAAGAACCTACATATATGTCAGGGGGAAAAAAAGCAAAATGTCAGTGTGACTTTTGCTGGACTAACCTGGCCAGCTGTGGGTTTTGTGGTCACTCTGGGATAACAGCACTTGGAGCAGTTTTACCGAAGTATTTCCAAATTCCCAGGCCTTCTTTGAAGTTTCTGCTCCTCAGTGATGTGCAGAAGCATTCCCAAACCCCTCCAGTGGGCTGGCAGTGTGGGAGCCCAGGTGCTGTGTATGTCAGTGTGAGCTGGAGAGCCCTGGATGTGATTTGTGTTCAGGAACATGGGCAGTTCTGAGACACAGGCATGGACCCTCCCTAAATCCCCCCGTGGTGGGGGTCAGGGTCTGTGCCCAGGAGAGCACAGTGCAGGGAACACAGGGCTGAGGTGGCTGGGCAAGTGTGCACCTGGCAGGGACCAGCCTTGGCTGCAAGGGCTTCCCCAAACACACCCAGGGGTGAGGGACTGCTGCTGGGGAAGGCAGAGGCACCCACCTTCCTTCTTCATTCCTGCTCGGAAGCACTTCTTCAGCCTGCAGTACCGGCACTGGTTCCTTTTGTCCTTGTCTACCACACACTGCCTGTTAAACCTGGCAAGGAAGGAAGGAAGAAAGAAAGGAAGGTGGGAGGAGCAGCAAGACTGAGCCTAAAGGCAGGACAAGACAGAGCCCCAGGCTCCAAGACATGCTCAGAGGAGGTTCCCAGAGGCTCACCCTGAGAAAGGAGCCCCATTCTGTGATTTTTGCACTCTTGCTTTAGCCTGTGGTTTCTTTTTTGCATCAAATTCTCAGCTCTCCCCTGTGCCTCTGGATGATCAATAAGGACAGACTAGAACTGAGTCACATGCAGGAGCTCCGACTACTGAGTAACCATTAGGGATAGGATGTTTATAGTGAACTAACAAACCCCAGGGAAGTGTGATCTAGGAGGGTCAAAACCAACTTGGAAGCTGCTGTTATCTTAGATCCCGGTAGAAAGGAAGGAAGAATACCTTTATAGTGAATTTGAAAAAGAAGTGGAAGGTTGTAGTAGCCCATTTGTGAGGTTAAGTCCCTGTATCTTTCCAGAGCTGTGTCTGGGATTGTCAGAGGTTGTTTCTGACCTCTGGGCAGCATTGCTGCTCTGCAAACTGCTCTGCTGCCACTTGCACGTCAGAGAGGACTTGGGAAGAAATCAGCTCCTTCCCTTCAGGCTTGTGTCACCAAATCCCCTGTGCATGGTGGGGAAAACTGATCTCCCATGTGTGTGACTCATGAGCCTGGTGGCCACTTGCAGCATGAATTTCACTTGCAAATTTGCTCTAATTTACAGCAGATTGATCCAGTTTGCAGAGTAAAGACAAAGGAGTACAGAGCTGGAGAAGGGCTCCCAGCCATGCTGAATTCTGTAGCTTTTGAAAGGGCTTCCTTCTGCTCTGCTTTTTAAAGCCCCCAAGCTGTGATTTGCCCAAATGGATGCCTGAAAGCAGCTCTTAAAAAATTTCTGTAGTGCATATAAAAGCCTCAGCTTCCAAGGAACTGGGCACCTTGGCTTTTCTGATGGACTTGTGGTGAGGGGGCTCCCTGGGCAGCCACCTTAAATAACCCTGGAGTGCAAATGATGGTGTGCTTCACAGGCACTCATAAACCTGGGGCTTCCTTCTGTCACTCAGGTTTTAGAGTAATGTTGCTCTTCATGCTCTCTTGTGGCTGTCTGGCCATCAGGAGTAGCTGACTCAAAAAGCCTAAGGGATTTAGGCACTGTGAACTGAGGATTCTTCAGTTTCCTTTGTGACTCTCTACGTGTGAGTTGCTCAAAGCCAGCCGTGAGCAGGTCACAGCTGCTGATGGCACAGGAGAGCCATGGGCTACCCCCACTGGCACAAGGTGCAGTGCATGAATTTCAGAAGCAACACGAGTGCCTCATCCTCAGAAAAGTACCTGTTGTGCTGCCCCTCATGGTGCTCCTCAGGTGTTCTTGTGTCATGTAACAGGCAGTGATAGCATTGTAGCTGGATGGCAGGCACACATCCATCTGGTGATGGAGAAGGATTGCCCCCAGGGAGAGCAAGGATGTGCTGCACTGAGCAGTGAGCTGCCAAGTCCCTGAAATGGGGCTTCTCCCCTGGCATCTTGCTACTTGCTGACCACATCCATGATTGACCATACCCATCTGGCCCCTAAAGTATGGGGCAAGACCTCCCAGGGTCTTTCCCCAGTGATCAGTGCAAGGCAGTCCCAAAGTCAGGGCAGTCCCT
Source organism: Serinus canaria (assembly GCF_022539315.1). NCBI lineage: Eukaryota > Metazoa > Chordata > Aves > Passeriformes > Fringillidae > Serinus > Serinus canaria. The sequence continues at coordinate 6,201,986 of NC_066333.1, forward strand.
GACCCCTTCCCCCTGAGGGCTTAGCTCAGGGAGAGTGGAGGATGATGCAGGGAGGATGCAGGGCAGTGCTGCTGCACTTTGAGGGCTTTTCCACAGAGCTGTGAGGGGCTGCACTGTCTGAACCATAGGTCTCTGTGCCCTCTGTCCTCACCTGCAGGAGTACATGTGGTTCTTCCTGACGCTCCTCCTGAAGAAGCCTTTGCAGCCATCGCAGCTGGAAGCCCCGTAGTGCTTGCCGGTGGCGCGGTCCCCGCAGATGGCACACAGCGTGCTCACCCCAAGGCTGCTGGAGCTGCTGAGGCTGGCTGCTTCTGATGGAGATGTGTCTGCTTGGGGAAGGACACAGCAAGACAGTGAGACAACAGCCAGCGAACATTTGCTAGAGTCAGAGACTCTTGGAGAAACTAGGCAGCTGCAGCTTGGCTGTGTGAGAGGTGTGTAAGGAGAGAGGGTGCAAGCTCTCAGTGCTTAAGTAATTGCATTGCTTAATTTCATTTTGGGTGCACTAACACTTCCTGTATTCCATGGTGAGACCCCTCTTCCCAAAGGCCTGGCAGCAGCACGGCCTTCAGATAAAGTGGAAGCCCATGAGCAGGAGTCACAGGGCAGAGCCAAAATTCCTCGGCGATTTGCAGACACTTTGGGCTGCAGTAGTGTGGCCAGAGAAAAAGCTGATGCAGAGTTAAAGCTGAGGTATTACAGCTCAGGGTGAGCAGCTGATTTGTTAGGGAGGTGTTTGTGTTATAGCACTGAAAGAGCCCAAGACAGCCCTGAGCAGATGAGGTGAACAGTTCCCTTGTCCAGCCATGGAGCTCCAGCCTCCACAGCCCTTCTTTGGGAAAACAAGACTTTAGGAAAATAGCAAACTCAAATTACTTCAGCTGGAAAGCTCATGTGGACAAAGGCTACCCATGCAAGTAAGGACTGATTAAAGAAAAAAGGTGGCGCTGGCATGGAGAAGGCTGTAGGCTGGGTATCTTCTAAAGTCTGGTAGGATCACAGTGGAACTTGATTTGTCTTGCAATCCTTACAGACCAAGTGGGACTGGGACTTGCAGGGCTTTTTTTGGAGGATAGGGAATTGCAGCAGGCTCTGGAGGAAAGGACATCTGAAAGGCTAAAAACCATACAAGGGCTACACTAAACCCCTCCAGAAAGCCAAACAAACCTCAAGGCTGAAGGGATCAGCCCTTAATTCAGTTGATCTAATTGTCCCCTCCCATGTACGTTTTTCTGTGTCAGCACAGGCACAACCCCCTCCCTCAGTGGAAATGCCAGTCACAAATCATACCCAGGATCTACAAAGCCATAGAAACCTGCTGAGATTTTTAATGCTTGAGTCTATTGGCCCCTGATTTCTGGGTTTTTATAGGGACTCAGTTGAGGCTCACCCTGGAAGGACCACAGCGGCTCCCACCTGGCACCCAGCAGAAGGGCTGGTCCCAGCTGGGCTCCCCATGGTAGCCCAGCTGTGGTGCTGGGGGAGCCAAGGCAAGTCTGGCTGGGGCAGGGCTGTATTTTCAGCTTCTAGTTTGCAGAGAAAGGGGTATTTCAGCAGGTGCTGCACATCCTGCTCATGCCACCCCTCAGCAGGAGTAACTGGCACAGAGGGTTCTTGAGCTCCCTACCTCTGGCAACTTCTTTCATTTCCCTGCTTTCTTTCCAATTCCTCATGTCCCTCCTGTATTTCTTTGTGAGTCACTTTGCTGCCTCTGTGTCCCTGCCTGGCACACCCTGTCACGCAGCTCCAGCAGCACCAGTGCAAAGCTCCTGTCTCCACTCCCAGAGCTCTGAGCTTTCCCAAGGCTGTTCTGGCTGTCTCTTGTCCCTGTGAGCAGCTTGCTTCTGAAAATAGCCTTCCTCCATGCATATCCCCAGGGCTCACCTAAATGCAGCTCACTCCAGAAGGAAAGTCAAATTCCCAGCTCCAGCTAAACATAGGACTTAGATGTGAGAGGAAGAGCTGATCTGCCTGTAATCCCATTACTTGTATATATGTGGCAGCCCAGAAAAATCCCTTTTTAGCAATCTATCAGGCTGTAATCAGATGAACATAGAGCAGGAAAAACTGGCACTCTTATCAAAGAAATTGCAACATCTCAGTCTAATAGTCAACAACAATGAAATTATTGCCTAATGGATAATTTTCCAATTAAGTTTATCCTGACAAATAAATGTGGGCTCTGACTGCTGCAGTCAAGTGGTTGGAGTTAAATCTGAATTTGAGACCTTGCAGCTGAGCCTTGTGTTAGGATGTGTTAGGACAGGAGCTGCTCAAGAGATCCCTGAGCCTGTCTGAGCACAAGATGCATTTTGCCTGTGAGAGGCAAACTTGGTCCCTGCTGAGCAGCAGCCCTGGGGCTGAGCTGCAGAGCTGTGGCAGGCAGTGGCTGGGCTCTGAGCAGTCCTTGGCCAGAAAAAGAAGCACAGGTTCTGCAGGTGGAGGTCCTGCAGGAGGTGTGTCCTCCAGGGCAGCTACTGCAGTGCCAAAACAGACCTGGAGTAAGGGCTGTCCCTGGCCTGGAGCTGGGCCCAGGAGGAGAGGAGTTGGTGCTGCGTGCCCCAGCTGACTCATCCTGGAGTGTCACAGCACACTAGATCTTGTCACAGGAAATTCTCCTGTCCCTCTGCTCCATGGAGCCCTGGGTCTGGGGCAGGCAGATCACAGCCCCTTGTGCAGATGCTCGCTGGAGGGGAGAGGGGCACCGGGAGGGAGCAGGGTCTGAGCTTGTCCCAGAATGTCCAGATGGATATCAGCAGAGCCAAAGGGGGGCACCTGAAGGGGTAGGACCAGCCCCCAGGAGTGGAGAAGGGGCTTGGACCCAGAGTGGTGTGGGGGGTTATTGCACAGCAGAGCCACTTTGGCACAACAGTGTTACATCCCTGACAGAGCAGAGCCATAACCCAGGGAAGACCCACACAGGCTGTGATGGAAGAGTCCACACAGCCAGCACAGCACTTCTGGGACAGAGGTGCCCAGCAGCCCCCATGACACAACACATGGAAGGAAAGGGCTCAGAGGGCCACTTTCTGTGGCTTCGTTTAGTCATTAACCTCATATTTAGAGAGACTTTAAGGGAGACTTGGAGAGGAATCTCTTGTTATCTCTGAGCATTTTTTCACCAAGACTCTTTGGTCCCCAAATGGGTGGGCCAACATTGTGAATTCTGCAGAGTTAGGTGTGATGCTACCCTCCTGAAGGGATGGGAACATTTGTCTGTCCTCTCAAGGTCCCCTTGTCCCTCTGACTGGGGGTGAGCCAGGAAAGGGGATGCCTCCCCACACCCCAGTGCTGCACTGGGGAAGGGCTGTGGCTCACAGCAGCTGCAGCGGCAGTGTCTAAATCACTTCTGACAGTGATTTTCACCCTTACCAGGTGCTAAATGCCTTTCTGCTCCAGGGACTGGCTGGCTCTCAGCTCTGGAGGCACAGGGTCAGTTGTCTGTCTGAACCATTAACAGCACTTCAGGCACAAATTTTGGCTGGGGTCTGGGAGACCCCCACCATGTTCAGACCCAGCCCCATTCCCTGGGCTGAATGTCTGGAGGAGACCTCTCATTCCAACCAGCTCCTGGTGTGTGCCTGCTGCCAGGGGCTCTGGGCTGCAGGACACCATCCCACCTGTACCAAACACAGCTCTGCTCTCCCCCCTCTTTTTCCCCTAGGGAAACAGAACCCCCGCTGGGAGCTCCCCATCTGACACCCCTTCCCTCCCCAGGAATATTTTTTGTGGCCACCCTAGGGACTTCTCCTCCTGCAGCCCCCAGCTCATCCCACCCAGCAGAGGGGAGAGAACAGAGGGGACTCACCATTGCCCATAGCCAGCACCTGCATGTTCTCAAACTCCAGGGTGGTGTATGCTGGGTCTAGCGCTGCGCTGTAATCTGCCATCTCCATGTCTATGAGGGCTTTGGAAAGGCGCATTATCCTGGGCAAACACGGGCCAGATTGTACCGATTCCCTTGTCCCAGGCTATTGGCCCTCCTGCCTCCCTCTGCCTTCACTGCGTCCCCTACCTGTTGTCTTTTAATTCAGATATTTCTCTGAAAGGATTTGCTGAGCCTCAAGGCCTATACTCCCAGAGGGGTGGAGGTAGGAGGGCAGGGGGTTAATCTTTAATCATCTCACCCATTGCCGAATACTGCTAAGCTTTTTTTTTTTTTTTTGGTGGAGCAGCAGTGATTCTTGTTGACTGTTTATGATTGAATCTCAAGGCGTTTCTGATCCTGGCTCCTGGGTGCAGGCAGCACCATGGGAGCAGGCACTCACCAAGGGCTGTTGACCTTGATGCTGTACTGCTGGTGTTGCTCCTAATTATAAGAGCAACCTGGGGTGGAAAATTTGGAAAAAGCCCTACCAAGTGAACAAGGTTCTTCACCACTTCTGTCATTGCCTTCCTCTCCTCACCATTGCCTACACCCTTGTTTTTCCCTTCTCTTGCTCCCTCCATCCCTTCCACTCCTTCTCCTTTTCTCTCCCTCACGGTCAGAGAAGGTCAGCTCCTGCCTGGAAATTTACACATTGCTATGTGAAGTGAAATGTATGACTCCTTTTACTTCCCTATAAACCAAGTTTTACAGGGGGCTGGATGCCCTATAAACAGATCCCATTCTGCAGCCATGCCCAAACAGTGAGCGGGGCTGAGGGGTGGCACAGACACCCTGGGAATGGCCAGGGTGGCTCCTGTCCCACAGCTGAAATCACTCTGTGCTCGACACCCCCAGCCTTGGGTACTGGCTGATCCGTCATAAAAGTTTCATGAGACAGGTTTCAACAGAGCAGCAGGAGCTTTCCTTCTGCGGGTGCACTGTCTGCTGTCAGCAAAGCAGTGGTTCTGTGCCTTGCTCAGACCTGGGTCTGACCCCACTGGTGCTGGGCAGTGGGGCCAGTGCTCTCCTCCCCAGCTGCCCCACACCACTCCTCCACTTCAGCCACAACTGAGAGTTTTCAGTGCAATTGTGAGATCATTGAGTGGGAATTTAATTGATCTCTGAATGGCACTGGCTCATGGTGCAAGAGAATCAGCAATTAATGATTTGGTATCAGTTTGTTCTGCATTGAAAACAGCCCCGTGGTTTCGCAACCAGTGGTGACTTAGTCCACATGCTGCTGATCTGGGCTCCCAGTGCCTTGTGTTTGCTCTTCCCAGGCACCCCAATGCAGCCCCAACCCCACTGGCACCATGAGCTTCCCTGGCCACAGTGCCATCACTGCCACAGCATGAACCCAAGGTCTCTGGCTCCACACCAGTACATGCCTTTGAGCGGTTGTGCTAGTGATGATTTTCCGTTTGCATTTTAGGAGCACACAGAATTGTTCAAGCAGCACTTTGCCCCCCAAAACCATGACCTGCATAGCACTTCTAAACAGCTCTTCTACCCTGAGGCTACGGGTCTGAATCTGAGCACAGGGGAGAGCCCCTGCTTTCTCACATGGGAATGGTGATAAATGATCCTCTGCTGCAGGGGAAAGAGTCATTCTGTCAGTGCTGCTGAAGGACAGGCCAGAGCTCAATGTGCTGGTGCCTCTTCCTTCAGGCAGATACGTCCTTGCCAAAAATTGGTTTTATGATGTGCAGACTGGGATGGAGATGCAAGAGTAGAGTACAGCCCCCTCCACAGACTCATCCCAGGGACCTCAGTCCCAATCCCAGCCAGGCCACAGTGATCCCTTTGATTAGATAAATGCTACAGACACCAGGTCAAATATGTGCAGGATTTGCCACAGCGTCTAGTAAAATATCATAAAAGCAGGGCCTGTTCTACCCTGCTCAGCAAAACAAACCTTTTGCTTCAATAGCCTGCTGAGCAAGGGGGCTGCAAAGGCCATTTACTTCCCAGGCAAGAAGGATTAGAAGGGCCAGGAATAGAAATCAGAGAGGCAGCATGTGCAGGAGAGCAGCAGATAAGGAGCAGGGAAGTTTGGAGAGCATCAGGTGGCTCACGAGGCCAGGACTGTCAATGGGACGTGGTGTTTTCCTCCCAGGGCTGTGTTGACTGTTGTTTTCTCACTGCCTGTGTCCTCTGTGGGTCACCAGTGGCCCCTCCCAAATCCCTCATGTTGGTGTGGAGGTCGAGGGCCAGACCAGCCAAGGACACCACGCACTTCCTTTGCCCTGGAGATGGGCTCTGATGGAAGCACTGGCTGCTCCCTGGGCACTGCTGCTGGAGATACCCATGGTGTCTCCCCTGGTGTCTCCCCCTGTCATCTTTGTGTAGTGAGTTTTGGGACAGCTTGCCAGTGCAGCTTGTCGTGGCTGGTACTGGCCAACAGGACTCCACAGCTCTGCAGCTGTTTTAGGTGGGAGATGTTCAAGTCAGCACCTACTTGTGGGGCTGTTTCAAACACTTCTGGCTACAGAAGACATTTTGGCATTTTTATTCCACACAGAGAGACAGCTCATAGCTGGAAGACCCCCACTGACAGGTGAAGGTTGTTCCCAGACTAGGTGCTCTGGGGAAGTTCAGCTCCCAGATCTGCTCCTCTCTCCTGTCCCCGTTTTCTGTACAATTCACCCACTCTTTCCTATGTCAGGACATGGTTGCAAAGGAGACCATGACAGCTCTGGGGCGTGACCTGTTCTGTGCCAAGTGATTATTTAATTTTTATCTGTTGAGGAGCAGTAAATCATTTCCCACACTGGCCCATCATGGCATTAATTCTGCCTTATCTATATATCCCTGTCTGGCAAATTTATGCAAACCTAAAGGGAATTCCCTGAAGATAAGATCTGTGCTTCTCAATAGGTGAGGATCATGAACAGTGTATTTAATAGGGCATTTTTGGAAGGGATGCCATCACCTACTGTGCTTGCCCGCTCTGCATGTCCAGCAGTTGAGCAGGCTGCTCTCAAGGGGCTCTTCCCTGTTGCTTCTTGAACAGGGTTTTGTAGGATCAGAGGATAATTGATGTCAGAAGGGACTTCAGAGTCTCTGCCCCAGGCTCCTGCTGGAAGCAGGGCCATCTGTGAGAGCAGCATGGGTTCTTTGCAGCTTTTATCTACTTGGGTCTTGAACACCTCCAAGGATGGAGAGCAGCCTCGGCAGCCAGCTGGTGCTTGACTGTCCTCATGGTTAGACACTGGCTGAACCTCTCTGCAGTTTTTATGCCCCTTGATCTCCAGCCATGCACCCCTTGAGGAGCCTGACCCATTTTTTGATGCCCCTGTGTGTGCTATGCTCCTGCAGTTCCTGCTGGCCCATCTCTCCTCCCTGCTGCAGGACACAGCCCTGCCTGCCAGTGGATCCACCGGGCACCCCAGTCTGGGGCTGCCTGCAGATGTTCTGAGCATGGACCATGACCAGGGGCCCTCCTGCCCCTTGCTTTTCTCTCTCACAAGAAGTGCCTTGCAGAAAAGGCAGTGCCCAGAGCCAGCAGGACCCCCTCAGCTTTCATCGGCACTGCCATCGCTGGCCTGGCAGCCCTGACTCCAGAGCTCTGCTCCCTGTCACTTACACCTCCAAGGCCACTGTGGAGCTGCAATATTTCACATGCTGCTTTATTTTTTCCCCTCATGCCCACGAAGCAGAGGTGGGCTCAGGTGTGAAACCTCTGCAGAGCAGCAAAGCCCTGAGCACGGGCAGGGCCTGCTCGGCCCGCCGCCATTTCACCAGCGAGCTGTGGGGAAGCAGGAAGCCCAGGTACAAGACAAAGAACAAAAGTCCCAGGGGAACGTCACCAGCGTAGTCATCTCCACACATGCAAAGGTCCCTTCTGCCTTTTTTTTTTTTTTTCCCCTTTGAAATTTCAAATTCCAGTTTGTGGACAAAGTCCTGCCTATCTGAGAATATAGATCTCCGACCACTGACCAAACTCCACTTCAAGCAGTCCCGAGGACTGTTCTTCCCCTTGCCCACGGATGTGTCTGCTCAGTCCTTGGATTTCTCAGGATCATGCTGAAAATTTTGCACTGGAGCACAGCACTTGTACTTGCACAAAGCGGATTTTGCACTTAATGTCAGCAGCTTCCTTTCTGGGAAGAACCTCGGGAATAACCAGGTAGGAACCTTATCACCTACAATTCATTTGGCCAGCCATTGCAGAGAGAAAAGGAGAAGGAGGAACAAGGGCTTCCATTGTGCTTGTACCAGCAATTTTAGCTCATCATTTAAGTAAGGGAAGGGGGAAAAAAAAAGGCAGCTTCAGGGGGGATGATAAACTAGAGGGAACATGAGCTTGTGGAGGCAGAGCCACTCTGTATGGTTAACTGATAACTCCAATTTGCCTCTTCCCTCTCATCTTTTCTGATTCTCTCAATTAAGTTCAACTTATTCTCATGCTAATCATTTCTTGACCTGTTTATTCTGCATTAAAAAATTAACAGAGAGCAGTTTACTGCATGACTTGCTCACACAGAATTGCTACAGATTAGCAGGCATGCTTTAAGCCCCTGCTCTGATTCTTTTGGGTCTCACAGCCAGTCTGCACAGCTCGAGGATGAGCTTTTTTTTCCTGTTTTTAAAGAACAGCTTTTTCTAAAGTCAATATAAACCCCCCTCTTTTCATGCCTTGAGTATATTTGCTCGGTGACTATTTCCAAATGGGAAAGATAAAGCCAAGGGCTTGTGTTTTGTCAGACTTTTGTAAACAGGGGTATTTAGGCCATACTGTCAAACTCTCCTGCCTTTTGCCTCAGCGTGCTGTGACTCCAAAGCAGAGTTGTCAGTGTGTTAATAAGCAGCTTCAAGGAATTTTTGGGGGCTGGAGAGCTGCAGGTCAGTGCAGCTGCACAAGCCCCCAGATCATGGGGCAGATCTTTGCCTCTGCTCTGGGCAATCATATGACAGACACACGGAGGGAGGTCTGCTCCCATGTCCTTCCCCAGAATGTCCCCAGAAGCTGTGAGAAGCCTCCAGGAAAACAGATGATTGAGCAGAGATTGTTTAGGGTCTGTTTGCCCCTTGCCAGCTGCACACTGCACATCCCTGCCCCAGCAAAACACTTTGTAGAGGTGAAAATGAGCCATCAACTCCATCCAGGGAGGTGGATCGGAAAGATCCAGCAATAAGAGGCAGGAGGAGACCACAGCCATGTGCCAGACCTTGCCTGGGGAAGATGCAATCAATTTTATCATCCTGTTCCACAGCAATCACTCTTGGTGATTTGCTTTCCCCAGGGCCGAAGTGCCTGTCTCTAGGATTGGGGCAGATTTGCTGTTTGGAGCTGGGGACAATGGCAAGGACAGACAAACCCTGGGCAGACCCCAGACATGCTGTCACTGATGAGCACATGACATGTGGTGGCACTCCAGGCTCCCCAGCGCACCTCAGGGTGACAGAGGCAGCTCCATTGCAACCTTAGGCTGTTTCTGAAGTTATCAAAAAGTAGCCACACCAACCAATACTGTCCTGGTTCCCAGACCACAAAATCCCCATATGGAGAACTGAGGCAGCTTTTGGGCATGGGGAAGAGTCACTTTAAAGAAGGTATAAGACTCTGCCTGAACTCCTCTCCAAAAGCAACAAGTGCATTTCAGACAAAGCTGGGATGATGCTGAGCCTGGAGGCAATTATTGGAGCTAAAATAAATAGCTGCTCTGCAAAAGTGGTGGGGAAAGAACTGCAAACGTGGGGACAGACAGACCATTTCAGCATACACTGCTCTGGTGATAACACTGTGCTTGCCTTTCATCCCAGGACTGCAGAGAGGTTTATTATCCTGCCTAACAAGGGCTCTGAACTCTTGAGGAAGTAATTATTATTTCTCCTCAGAGCTGTTATTATGCAAGAACAGTAAATTTGAGCTGTTCCCAGAAGGGTGGCTGTACTTGAAAATGCCAGGGCATTTGCTGATGTGTATTTGCCATCACTCTGCCTGCCCTGAAAGCAGCATCTGGCTCTGGGACCTGCAGTTTTGCAGTTCTGACTCTGGAAATCCGTTTGCTCTGTTTTTATATAAAATCATGCAATGAGCTGGGCCCAAGAGAGAAAGGGGAATAGATTCATCTTCTTCCATTACACCACAGGCTGCAACTTGGCCCAAGCTACAGCTCCCACCACTGATCCCACTTGCCCCCTTCAAACCCTACACCACAGACTCTGCACTCCACCCAAACCCTGACCTAGAAGAGACCTGGACACTTTCCTGCTAAACACTCTCCTGCCTGTTTGGGAGGAAGTCCAGAAAATTCTGACTTTGCCATGTGCTGTTCCAGGTTCACTGACTACACTGGCAAAAGCTTGGCTGAAATCCATTGGTTTAAACCCCACTGAAAGGGGAGCAGGAGCCTCAGGGAAGCAGCACAGGAAAGAGAGTTGGCTGCCAGCAGCAGACACCTATTGCTGTCTGTGCCTTGCCAGCTCACACATTTAGTGTGGCAGGAATCTCAGCAGCCCGCTCTGGACCTGGGGAGAACTTGTTTAGCAGGTGGATATAATTCCTTTGGACCTGAAGTAATCCTGAAGCTTACAAGGAAAAGGATCCGTACTGAGCTCACAGTCTGGCAGGAAAGTGAGTCTCTCCCTTCAGCCCTGCCAGCTGTTTGCAGGGCTTTTAGGTTTCATTGACTTTTTACATTCATTATACACACATGAAACAGCCCCTGAATCGTTTCAGCTGTGGAGCAATAGGTGAAGGAGGAGAACAGCCAAAATCAACAGTGGTTACACATCAAGTTTTTCCTTTTTTTTTAAATCTTTTTGCAAAGCTAGGTGCATCAGCAAGCCACGCCTGGAAGTGACTTCCAGTGGCTGCTGGGGCTCTTGGGATCAACCCTCCCTCAAAATTAAGGCAAAAGACTGCAGTGCTGCTGAAGGGTGGAGGGAGAGCTGCAACAGGGCAAGGGTGTCAGGGGACAATCTAAGCCCATGGCCCTGGAGGAGGGCAAGTCAAGAGCACCTCAAGGGCAAAAAGCATCTCCTTGGACCCAGCAGCTCCAGCTGCCCTCCTGACCCGGGCTGGCTGGCAAAGTTAGCCCCAACTGGGGGGTTGAACTTGGGGGAACATCTCAGGACAGGGCCATGTGGGGCTGGTGGGAGGAAACATGAGGAAGGAGGGAGGCTGCTGCAGGTGGAAGCACTGGCAGCTCTGAACCGGGAAAGGTAGGCTGGGAATGGGAAAAAAAAAAAAAAAAAAAAAAAAAAAAAAAAAAAAAAAAAAAAAAAAAACCACAAAAAACCACACAGATGGATGATCAGTTAAAATTTGGGAGATTCTAGTTTGTGGAGACAGAAGGAAACAAGTTAGTGCAAAATTTTTTTCTCTGCAGGAATGCCTGAGTAACCTGTCATGTCCTCAATGTCCTCAATCAGCAGAGCACAGCAAGGGGTGAGTGAAAGCCAGACAACTCTCAGGAGCTCCATGTCCACAGCAGCTGCACACCCCCCACACACCCTCCTGTGTGACACAACCCTCCTGTCCACTGCCAGAGAAACAAAAACACAGCAGAAAGCAAGGTATGGGAACATGAGAACACAGCAAGGGCAGGGGATCACACGTCCCTACAGTTCCAGAAACCACAGCCAGGACACTGCAGGGACAACTGCCTGGCTCCCAGCTAACAAACATGGAACTGCTGATCAGCCTGTGAGTATTCAGCCTCGGTCTGCAACACTGGATGACACTATTGTTTGTCCCTTTACATTCCTGCAAGTCCCAGTGCCATTGGCCTCTTGTATCATAAAGAAATTAAAATATATTATGACCATAAATGACATCATTTGAGGAAATGAACCACTTGTAGTAAACGTATCATGGGACGCTGAAGCCATGAGCTCTCCTAAATCAATTGCCAGCTGATAAAGAGTGCAGGTACTGCTGGGAGCTGCCCCCAGCATGTGACTCCCCACTGGCATGGGATGGTGGGGATGTGACTGGGGGTGCAGGCTACCCCTGGAAGATCAAACCCTACCACCAGCACAAGCCCTGCTTGTGGTCAAGCAAGAGGAGCAGCTCAGTTTTTGCTGAGTCCCAGAGAGGAATGGAGGCTTTTGAGGTGTTTTGGGGATGGGGTTGTGTGAGGCACAGGGGTCCAGGTTCAGGAAGAACCAAACATGTCCAAATTCCTCACAGTGCTGGCAGTGGTATGCAGGAACTTGGACAAATTTGGTGCATCCTAAGCCTACCCAGCCTCCTGACCTCCACACCGAGGTCCCCATGGGTGCTGGGGCTGAGAGGCTGAGCACAGAGCTGGCTGGAGTGGACCACAGAGGGGAACCCTAAAAACCTTACTGGTAAGGACTCTATGCAACCAGTAAAGTTTGCACTGGAAGTGTTTTTCTCTTAGTTGCTTCTAAGCTTTCATTCTGAGGTCTGGGAAGTCCCGCTGCAGATCTGGCTCAGGAGCAGAGGCTGTGCTGTGAGTGCCAGGATCATCCCCAGCCCAGCTGAGGCTGCAGCCCAGGGCAGGAATGCCAGGCACTGGGAACTGGCCTGACAATGACTGAATCATTTCCCAGACAGCACAGGCAATCACTGGGGTATCCATGGGATGCCAGCCTGACTCCACCATCTCTTCCCCCAGGAGTCACAGCACCCACCATGCTTCCCCATGTTGGGGTATCTCTCTCTTGAGCCCCAGAACCAACTTGGGAACATGAGCCATCATCACCCACAAAGCTGGTATGTGCACCCTGAATGAAGCAAAACAGAAACCAAAGACATGGGGGTCCCAAGCTCTGGGTACCAGCAATACCAGTGGGAAGGAGCATATTTTGGCAGCTCCAAATCCCCACTGGACACCCTTTATTCAATGCCCTTCATTTGCATAAACTCTATAGCGCTGGCTCTGCAGCTGCTTCTCTCCCTGCTGCAACTGCTGGGGGAGCAGGGGGGTACCTGGTGTTTCCTGGAACAGGTGGTATCTGCTGCCATTCATCTTCCAGGGGCGCTCAGCTCCGTGGGCAGAGCTAGGGGAGTCTGGCCCCTGGCTGGGGCCGTGCAGCCGGCGAGCCCCCCGCAGGCAGCGGGGCACGAGCCATGCCCAGGAGCAGCTTGTGGCGCAGAGCAGGGACAGGCTAATCCCTTAATGCTGGTCACAATGAGATTTGATGGGGAGCAGCAGTTTGTACTGCAGAGCCACAGGTTTTAAAGGGTTCTGGCCACTACCCGGAGGAAAATTATAAGGTGGCTCTGAGTCTGTGCCCCGCTGCCAGTGCCCACAGCAATGCCCGCTGCTTTCTGGGCCACCTTTCTGAGCCTGCTCTCTGCCCTGCCACTGGGTTTCTTTAGGGCAGGAGTACCTGACCCTATGTGCAGGCCTGGAGGTTGATCCAGAAGTTGTGCCTGGGTGTGTCTAACAGCAGGAGTGAGTCTGGCTCCTCAGGGAGAAGCTGCTTTTGGTTTAAAGTGTTTCTATATAAATAGCCAGAACACCATATCCTTGAGCAACAACCTTGGTCTCCCCTCCCAGCTGACATCACAATGCAGGATGACTCAGTCCAGAGGGGAGCAGGGAGGCTGCTGAGCACCCAGAGTTTTCTTTTCTGCAGGAAATGTGGTCTGGCAAGTGTGGCCATGTTTATAATGGAGGAGGAAAATCGTGTGAGGGAATAGAGTGGCACTTCACTAGGGTTTCACAGGCACTGAGTGACTGGATCGCTGAAAAGGAGACCTGACCTGGGTACCACCTTGGGCTGCATAGCTGTGACCCAACTAGGGCCAGGTCTCATCAACCTCTGTGTCCAGAAGAACCAAGTCAGGGACAAACCCATCTCAAACACCCATTTTCCTTCCTCCTTGGATGACTCTTCCTGCCAAGCCCACCTCTGCTTTTGCTGTGCCAAGGAGAAGAGAGCTCATTCCTGCCCTCCAGATATCGAGCCCTAAGCAGCACCTTGAAGGCACTAGTCTAATGGAGCAAAAGTGTTCCTAAATCATTCCTGTCCTGCCTCCACAGACTTCTGCTTCCACCCAGGCCTGCCTGAGGTATATTTGAGTTAATCTGGAGTGCCCACAGTCAGCAGCTCCAGAATGCTCCTGGAGTGGGGAGTGAGCTCTGTCCCTCAGCTCTGTGCCCAGGGAGGGGTGTGCTGGCAACAGGGGCTGATGCCCAACACTCCCACGTGGAGCAGGGAGCAGCATCAAGGGCAGGGCTGGGACTGAACTGTGTGTAACCCTGTGACACCTCCCTGCACCCCTGTGTTGCCACACAGGTTTTAGTGGCTGTAATAGGAAACACACCCAAGTCAACAGACATTTCTCCCAGACAATGGCAGTCTCCAGGCACACACCCATGGATGAGCCAGAGGCAGCACTCAGCTCTGCTTCCACCACCTCAGTCCCACCACCTTGATGGCAGCAGACCCTAGGCAGGTCTCTGGATCTGAAGCCTAGCTGTTTGTCCCCTTGTCCCTCCTGCATCCTTATTCCACTCTTCATTTTCTGTTGCTGCCTTTGGCCAGCCAACAACGAAACTGCATGAGCTGCTCCCTCAGGCATCCATCAGTGCTTTGTCCTTCCTTGCTGGGCCACCTCCACCTGAGCCTGTCCCTGGCACAGGACCCCCCTTCCCATGAGGTATCAAGGCTTTGGGGACCGTGTGGCAAAATGATCAGCATGCCTTGGGAGCAGAGGGGGACAGAAGTGGCTGAGTGGGGCAGAAGGAGCTGGGCTCTGCCTCCATGAGGGGCACTGGGCCATAAACCCAGCACGGTGGCTGTCGTTGTGTGTCAGCAAACACGTTGAGTGAGCTTGACTGTTGATTCTGACCATATAAACCAGTGTTGTGGCACTTGTTCAGGTTTGTGCAGGTTTTACAGCTCTTCTTCTGAGAAGTACCCATGTATTTGGTTTTGCTCCTTCCTTCAGGTCTATCTGTTGACATTGGCTCTCCTAACCAGAGCATTGGGCCATGCCAGGAAGCTGAGTGTGCGTCTCTCCTTGTGTTTCCCACTTTCCCAGGAGTTATCAACTATAAAATCTCACACACACCCATGGCTGGGACAGGTTTCTAGTGCACAGGCAGGTGAAAGGTGTCTGCTGGTCCCCACCACTGGTTGGTGGGTTTGGGTTCCCTGTGCTCAGACAGGAGATGAGCCACCCACCCTGAGAGATGGATGAGAAAAGCTGCAGGGAAGGTCCTACCCTGAAATTCTGGAGTGGAGTGAGCAAGGTCTGAGTTCTGTAGGGCTGTGATGAAAATCAGGCTGTCAAACCAACTTGGGTGTGCAGAGAAGGAGAAGATGCTCCCAAAGCACCGTCACAGAGGATATGGGCTATGCCTGGTCACCCTCAATGGAGGCACATACTATCACCCATTCCTCCTTCCAGCCCTCTTCCCAGCAGGAGCTGCCAGCAGCAGTTGTGCCCTCAGGGACACCTTGGTGCTGGAGGCTCAGAGGGCTTGAGCTCACAGTTATGGTCCCCATCTGTCTCAGCACCAGAGCTCCATTACCATGAGGATGCAGTTGGAATCCCTCTGGTGACTGCAGGATTTTGAGATAGATAATCTGGTCCAACCTCACAGAGCCAGAGTCTGTTTGCTCCTTGACTTTCACAGCCACTTGCTCTGCCTGAGCTGCTCCTCCCACCCCTTTGGTGCAGCATCCTGAGCCTACCTTATTTTTTGAGACATATTTCCTGAAGGGATTTGCTGAGTAATCTCCGTCGATGCTCAGGCTGGAGCTTGGACAGGAGCTGTTCCTGGGTGATTGCTTCTGGGACCCAGCTTTGCTCAGAGGTCCCAGTGCCTCTGCCCAGGACAGGAGAGCAGAGCCCTCAGCCCCAGGTTCACCCTACAACCCCTATCTTGAAATTCAGCTTCCGTGAAAATTCTGCAACATTTGCCATTTCCACATACATTTCTGCCAGGAACCTTGTTTGCTTGAATATTTGAGGAGAGCAAACAGAGAAGGATCCTAAACACAAACAGTCATGGATTTTTTTTTTTTTTGCAGTCTTTGCCCTGTTCTAGCCACAAGCCTGCCAGTAGAGATACTTGCAGGCATCCCCTGATGTACCCCTTGGCTCTGCCCTATGTGCTGCCCTGTGCCCCACTGCTGGCCCTGGTCCTGTTCCCAATACTGCTGTATCTAGGAGAAACTCACCCAGCCCTTGCTGTCTGTGGGACCACCGTCATTCACCACTCCTTTGCACTCATGCTAAGTAAACATTTTTTAGTGCCATTTAAGAAATGTCAGCAGATGACTAACAGAGTATGACTGGCAGACCCATGTCTGCCCTGCTGAGCTCTGAACATTTCTCAGGCACTTCTCAGGCACTTCCTGAGCCTCTTGCTGCTCACCTTCCAGAGCTGGAGCTCATTTCCTGCTGCCAGCAGCCCTCTGGGCACACTCCCCCTATAAAAATACCATTGTGTTTCAAGCAAAGCCGAAGCTGGGGGAGTGCTGCTGGCTCCATAAATGGCTGGAATGAGGTGGGAGAAGTCACAGCCCTGTGGGTAAGTGCAGACACCTTGTGACACTGAGCAGCATCCCCAGCTATTCCCCAGGAAACCTTTGTCAGCAGCAAACAGCTCTTGGGAGCAGGCCAAGGTGCTAACACAGTGATTGTGCCTTTTGCATCCCAGCAAATACCTGTGCTTATTCCTGCCTGCACCAATACCCTGCTCAGGCACTGGAAAGTGCTGACTTTGCCAGCACCAGTGTTACAGCCACCCCAACATCCATCAGGGGTGGCCAGAGTGGGGACAAGGAGTGGAGCTGTGTCAGGTGTCCCAAGACCCATTGGTCCAGGCCTTGGACACAGAGACCAAGGAGTTAACAGAGGAATTAAAGAGCAGCTGATGTGAGTAGTTGAGGAGGAAAAGCTCAGTTCAGGTCATATCTAGAGGAAACCTGTAAAAAATGCAATGCATCTGACAGTGAAAATTAAAAATACTCAGAAAATTGGCCCCCTCTTATGTTTCCCAGTTGAAACTATTGCCCACATCTGACCAGTGCTCCTGAGCACCAATGACATCTGGCATTTTTCAGCTCTTTTCCAAAGCTGCTTTACTGAGCAGGGCCAGTCCTGATCAAGCACTGGTCACTGTAACCACCAGCCCTGGGGATCCCCAGCTCTGAGGAGATCCAAAATATGAAGGAGTGGTGCTGCCTGCACTGGGATTGAGACCAATTGCCCAAATTGTGCCCAAGTCTCAGTGGGAGGATAAAGGTGGATCAAGGGGCTCATCCCTTCCTTGCTGCCCAGGAGGAGATGTTCCCCTTGCCCCCTCTCCATCCTCCACCTTCTCACACACCTATTTGCAGCTTCCTGCAGGGATTTAGCACCAGTGGAGCCTTTTCCTGCTCACAGCCAGTCCTCAGCAGGTGCTTCTGAGGATTTGGAATGTGCCTCCAGCTTCAGGTCTCTCCAGAGCTGCAGCATCACTCCCTTCTCCCCCAGGGACCCCCCCAGGGACCCCCCCAGGGTGCTGGGGACAGGCCAGCTTTGTCACTGCCTGGCAGGGCATCCTCCAAGTCCTTTACACAAGGCACAGCTCTGACGGGAGGGAAATCAGTGTCCCCAAGGTGTCTATAGGGAAATTCTGGTGACGGTCTGGGGCAGAGATGGATGGGGATGGTTGCAGTAACTGCAGTGAGGGGATGCTCTTACTGATGCCAAGAGAGGGCCAGACCTGCCCCCAAGGCTGAATGCCAGTTCCAAGCTTTCCCATTAGAATGTACCCCTGGCTTCAGATGGATGCTGAAATTCTGAAGCTCCAAAGATGGGTGGGGAGAAGGGAAAATCAGAAAAATCCTTCCATCTATCAAAAGAAATAGAAAATAACTCTGTGATCCCCTCCAAGGCTGAAGGCTCCTCTGGAGGACCCAGGTGTGCCCCCATCAGGCATGCCAGCTCCATGGCCTCTCCTGCTGAGGGCTTGGAGCTGTTGGCTGCAAGGGCATCACTATGGGCATGGCTGGGGCTCAGCACCACCACTGCTGTGTGAGCTCCCCCACTGCTTTGCAAGGGAATAAACATCCCAGTGACCCTGGGAAGGGTTTGGCCACCACTTTGCCATCTGCAGGATGGTGCATCCCAGCTGCTGTGCCCACTCTGCTGCCCAGCCCCAACCCAAACCTACAGAGCTGCCAGGGAAGACAGACACTGCCCAGTCCCCATCCCACCAAACCTTCCTCACCTCTATTTGGATAACTTTTTCACCCATTTTATTTATGAGCATTCCCCTCCTTCTGCCAACACTCTGAGTTTCCTCTCACTTTAGTCTGGGAGGCCCATCTCGCTTTTTTGTTCTCATTATTTCTCTCTCCCCCTTGCCTGGCCCCAGGCTTGCAGCAGGTGCTGGCCAGAGCCTGCTTTTGTTGGGCCACGGGAGCAGATGGGGAGAGCAGCCACAGGTGGGATGGGCAGTGATTGCTCCCCATCCACCCCACAGCACCTGGCTCTGCCTGCACTTGCCCAAGCTCAGCACATGGCTCAGTTACTGACTCTCAGACCGAAAAGTTAAAAACAACTTTAAAAATCATAATTAATAAAAATCATCTTTAAAAAAATCACTGTCAGAAATGTTTACCTGCCTGTGTTTAAGGTCACTGATGTGCCAGGGCTGGCAAGTGGCTGCTCACATTAGAGCCAGCTGCAAGTGGGCAGAATAACTTCATGTAATGTGATTACAGAGCTTCTTCAGCTCCTCCTGTTGCATGTGCCAGGCAAAGCTGGTTGCTCACTGCAGAAATTAGGTTGGATTTGCACCCTGGGGCAAAGCTGGATGCAGGCACCCTGGATGTGGGGACAGACAGACCTGCCCACCCTGGACCACCACATCTCCCAGGCTGATGTTCATCCCTTGAACCTCCCCTTGTCCTGTGAATGAGGTGCAGGTCAGTCCCTGGGAGCTGGGTGGGTCAGGAGCCCGCTCCCACCAGCAGCAGGGGCTTCAGCCTGGGGGATGCTCAACACTGGCTCCTCCTGGGCCAGTTCCCCCTCCAGGATCTGACCCTCTGCACATCTCAGAGGAATCAATCCTTCCTTTCATCAGCTCACACGTGTCCTTCACCACATGGCTCCTTGCACTTTGTCCAAGCACCACCAGCTGGACACAAAGACACAGCCTGCACTAAACAGACCAAAACCTGGACAGTTTTCTGGGCATTTTCCTGCTGTTGGCTCCTGCAGCTTAGAGGCAGGAGTGAACAGAGCTCCTCCAGAGACCTGGCTCCAGTGGGCTGGGGATGCACAACTGGATAAAAGCCAGGCTAAAACTCAGCATTCTGTAACTGCTTGATCACCACTGCCTGCTCCAGTGACACTATAGCAGATCCTATATAATTCCTACACATTTCCATTGCCATAAGCCATGGACCCACCAAAATGCTGACATGCCCTGTGTCTGGCCATTGCTCACCGTGGGGTGATGTTACCTGAAATAAAGTGATCTGCAGGGTACTAAAGTGCTGGGGGCTGGGGTGAGGAGGCACAAGGCAGCATGAATGCCACAACAGAGGTGGGTTAGGGCTGGAGGTGACACCTGTGGGAGGCTGCAGGCCTGGATCAAGGGAAGCAACCATCTAAAGAGAGACCATGAGCAAAATGCAGGAAGATGGTCTGAGTCCCACAAGCCATCCTGGGACCTAGGTTTGTACACACAGTACCTGGAAAGTGGGCTGGGCAGAGGCTGCACAGTTTTAAAAGAGAAGAGGAGCAGGACATGAAAAATAGAGTGAGGAAAACAAGGTAGTGTGATGGGGAGCCCCATGGAGTGTGATGGAAAGCCAGGGAAAGCGATGGAGAGCCCTTGAGAGTGATGGAGAGCCATAAGGATCTGATGGAGAGCTATGAGGAAGTGCTGGAGAGCCATGAGGATGTGATGGAGAACCTCTTAACTGTGATAGCTCAACTGCTGGGATCTCCCTCCACAGCCTGGCCATGCCCAGGGAACCAGGGTTCCCAGAACACACAGGACCCAACCAGCTGTGTGGGGATGCTGCCACCCAGGCACAGTTGTCCCATCCTGAGGATTACCATGGGCTGATATCAGCCCAGGCAAGGGTACCTATCCCCAGGGGTCCACGTGCATTTGTTGGCAGCTGGCATCTGTCAGAGCCAAGGAGCATAATCTGGAGCTGCTCCAGGCTGGTGCCCACTGTGCCACGCTGGGAGCACAGACACAGGCCTGGCAGGCATCTCGCTGCAGCCAGGTGACCAGGCAGCATTGTGCCAGCTGATGCTGTGCCCCGCAGAGGCTGGAGGCTGCTGCTTGTCCAGGCACTATACTCCCTGCTGGGAAACCTGCCCAGCCTAACACCGGCCCTGGGCAGGAGCACGGCGCTGGCAGGTGCCCGCTGTGCCCACTCACACAGCCCAGGCATGCCACAGGCCACCTGCAGCCTGTGTGTCCTAGGGCAGCACTTCACCTCCTCTAAACTGCAGCCACTTCTGCTGCGAGCCCAGCAGCAGCAGCAGCCCCTCTGCCAGCACGTGGGGCCGCTCTGCTCCCTCAGGCACGTGCCTTCCTCTTTGGGTCAAGCAGAGTGAAAGAGAGAAAACACACATAGAGGATTTACATCACATCCAAATCAACCAGAACCCTTCTCCTGCCTCCACCTCCAGCCTTGCCTGAGGCGGGGGGAGCACGGTGGGGCTGGGGGCTGCTGGCCGCTGCCAGCCCCGCTCCCCGCGAGCGACGCCAGGCCGGCAGCGCGGGCGCTGGGAACGCTGTACTCACCATATGGAGCCTCCATCTTAGCGCTTAGCTGGGTGCCTACATTGACCATGTCTCGCCGGCTACTGCTATGGGGACTTGGGGCGAAAACCAGAGGAAGTAGAGGAATAAAAAAGAAATCTAAATAAATAAATAAAAAATGTCTCTCACTAAGGAACTAGGTGAAGGCAGGAGGGAGCGCAGAGAGGCAGGGCGAGGAAACCTGCCTCTCCTGTTATCTTATTGATTCGCTTAATCAGGGCTAATGTGGGTGGAGATGTTAAATAGTAACCAAGCTCTTATGGAAACCAATCTGCAAGGTGCCGTTGCTGTAGCTATAGTAACTGCTGCCAAGCTAGAAACTCAAACACGGCTTTTACTGGACTCTTTTGGGGCTCCCGCTTGCAGATGGTGTCAAGGCCGGGGCAGCCGTCAGGCTGGGGTTCACCCCTGGCCACGGGGAGTGGGGGCAGCTGGATCCAGCTCTGCAGTGCCCCAGGTGCTGCTGGGCTTTGTGCCATCGCCCGCCCGAGGTGGGAAAACCAGGTCTGAGCCTGTGTCCTGCGCAGGGAAAACACAGCATGGGGGGCCAGGGGCTGGGGGACAAGGCAAGGGCACAGCAGAGCCTGGCTGAGGCACAAGGGGTAAACTGCCCAGGCCACGAGTCGGGGCTTGTCTGCCTGGTGCCAAACCAGAGAGGTTGCTTGGGGATGCTCTGGTGGATGCAGGGTGATGCCCAGAGCACAGGACTGGGCACAGGGTGTTCGCAGCTCCTCCCTGTCTCTCTTTGTTCCCCAAATCACGAGGTGGCCACAGCCACTTATGGTCATCTGTGCTCCCTCTGGGACTGCTGCATCCAGGACTTCATGGTAGCAGATGTGCAGATGGGCTCCCTGTGAGGCTGTGGCAGCCCCTGTGCCACTGGGGGCCCCATGTCAGGAGCAGTCTGGGCTGCCAGGGGCTGTATGAAGCCAGCAGGGCCATGTGCAACAAGTGTTGCTGAGAGGACACCAAGTGCATGGGGAATGAAGAGCTGAAGCTGAAAAAATGATTATCCATCAGCACAGAGCCTTCCATATCTCCTGTACATCTCAGGAAGAGACTAGGCTGGAGGAGGCACAGAGGGGTCCTTGCCAGTCTCAGGATCCCCCCAACACTTCAGCTATTGAAATCCTGTAGCCCTGAGGGGGCCAAATTAGGGATATCTACTCCTCTGGAATGGAAAAGCACATCCCAAGGGAGCATGCAGTGGGGAGAGTGCTGCTGGATGCAGAGGGCTGCGGCACAGGAATCCACAGCTGGATGCTCAAATCCAAGGACTTGTAATTCAGGAATCCCTGAGTTTGCTGAGTGTTGAGAGGTTCTAGAGAGGGAGAGGATGTGGATAATGGGGTGCTCAGTGGCACTGGGGGCGAGGTAGAGTAGTGGGATGGTGTGGGACAGCATGGGCGGGACACTGAGTTTGTGGCCCTTCAGCGTCATCACCAGCCCGTGTCCCAGCAGTGCTGGCTTCTCCCACACGATGGAGCAAAGCGCCCAGGGATCTCCTGTGCCCGTAGCCCGTGGCCCCAGCAAGGGCTTCTGCACCCCTTTTGCTGTTTACCCCTAAAACCAGAGCAAAGGCACTGGCTCGGTGTCAACCCGAGGCTTCAGGCTGCGAGTGAGGGAGAACCAACACAAGCATGGGGGTCTCCAGGCTGCTTTATTGGGGGGCTCAGAGCTGGGGGCCCCACAGTCAAAGGGACTGCTGGGAAGCAGGAGCATGCTCGGGGCTCCCCACTTATCCAGCTGCTCACCATGAGGGGAACATCTTGGAACACTTACACCAGCCTCTGCCTTAGCACCGGGAGTACAGTGAGGAAAACCCCCTGAGTCTGCAGAGCAGGGACCATGCCAGCCAGCCCCACTCCCTCCATGCACCCCAAAACCATCCCCATTTCAGAAAATAGGGGCCTGGACTGTCCATTGTTCCCCCGAGGTGGGAAGCAGCCAGACAGCACTGCTGGAGACCTGTGTTAGAAAAGCATTTTCCTACGTGGCATTAGGATGAAGCAGGTTGGACAGCCAGGCTGGCGGGGGGTCAGTGTTATAAATAATTCTTTTTCACCCCATATCCATTCCCAGAGCTCCTTCTGGGGCTGCAGCCCTAGAACCAGCTGACTTGGTTGGATTTGACTCCGCTGAAGCACATGTTGTTGGAGCAGCCCCCGCCGTAGGTGGGAGGGCAGGCTGAGCACGGCCGCCCCACCTTGTAGGGCGCTTCTCCCAGCCAGTTGCCCCTAAAAAGAGAGGAGGGCATCACCTCTGAGCATCATCAGCCCACTACTGACACTGCTGTGGGGAGGGAGGATGGCACGGGGGGCTCTCCCCAGTCACTTACTTGATGGCATAGTTGCAGACCAGGAGGGTGGCATGACGCCACGTGCTGCCCCACACCCGCACGTTGGCACAGGTGCCCAGGGCGCAGCCCAGGCGGCTCGAGGTTGCCCACACCATCTGTGCCAGGACAGAGAACAGACACTGTTGGTGTCCATCCACCCAGACATCCCACAGTGATAGCCCCAGGATGCCAGCACAGGGCTCTGTTCCCCCAGGGAATTGCATCCCAGCTGCCTCAGTCTCTGGCTGGATGCTGGCCCATCACAGGCAGTGCTGTGTTAGCAGAGGGTGAGTTTTTGCTCTCTCTCTCTCCAACCTGCAACCTGCACTGCTCTGCACAGGATTGCCTTGCCAAGCTCACATCCATGAGCAGCAGAGTCTGGGTCACTGCTCCAATTTATCCAAATTAGCTCCTAAACCTCATGCTGAATCATGGCCAGCAGCTTACCCTGCACACAGGGAGGTTGAGCAGAGACTAAAGCTCCTCCTAAAGCCTCTCAAGGTTAAATCTCTTCCATAAAAAGTGTATATTGCCCTTTTGCAACCGAGAGCAACCCTGAGTATCCTCATGAATAAGCCTCATGAGGATGCAGATGCTCAGGTAAAGGTTGGAACCATGAAGAAGAGGCAATTAGGGGTTGACACAACTCTGCTGCCAGGCAGAGGAACAGAGGAGTTTTCCACCTTGTGCTGGCCAGGCTGTGTGGGGATGTGCCAGGGGATGAAGGGGCTGCATTCCCAGGGAGCCAGAAACAGCTGGGTGCTATGAAGCTGTTCCATCACAGAGAAGAGGATCCCTGCTTGGCAAAAGTACAAAGCATTTTTTTCTCTTTTTCTCTTCACCACCTTTAAGTTGCCAGATGTGCAGTGAGGAGAGAAAGGCCAAAGGAGAGGGAAAAAAGCTTGTTAAAAAAGAGAAACCTCCTTGTTAATTGGCCAGAAGGTCCCAGCTGTTCCTCCAGAGGGTTGTGAACCCCTGGGACCTTCATACAACAGCCCAAATGCTGGAAAAGCCCAGGGTGGGAGGGCATCACTGGCATCCCTCCAGCAGACACACTGCCAGCTGGCAGAAGAGCTGTGAGCTGCACAAGGCCCCCCTTGCATCTGGATCCTGGAGGGCTGCAGTGCTCACCTGTGTGTAGTGGCTGCAGACAGAGCCGCTGCATTTGGAGGGGCAGCGGGGGTTGCACTCGCGGGGGTGGGGGAAGGAGTAGTGCTGCTTCTCCTGGTGCCAGGATTTCACCATGTCCATGACAGAGCGGTACCTGCAATGGTGCTACAGCTAAGGTGGATCTCCTCCACATCAGGGGTCATGGGTTGAGAAAAGGAAGGGAAAGATCCACTGTGAGGAAGTGGAGGAGAGAAATGGTTTGGAGCCAGGGCTCATTGGGAATGAGCATTCCTGGGAAAAGGGGGGTAAGGACATCCTTGTGCCAAGCCCACTTGTGTTCGAGGCCAGAAGACCAGAGACACCTGAGCGCTCAGCCACGTGGAGGAAATCCAGGACCCTTATCCCCCTGGTCTGGGTGCCTGGCAGAGCGGGGAATAACAGCAAACTTCCCAAATGAGCAGCAGGCACCTCTGCTTCCCTGTATTTACCCATCTGCAAGAGCTGGGGCCTCCTCCTCCACCCTGTGGTCCTTGATGTCCCTCCCAGCTCTATCTCACTCCGTACAATGGCAGCTCAGAGCCCCTCTGCTCCTTGGCTGAGGGGCTGCTGCTGCTGCTCCTCCTCCTGCAGCATCATGGGGTGGGGGGTTTCCCAGGAGCTCACTGTGCCTGCAGGGCACTCACCTGCCCGATTGGATGGAGAGGTTCTGTCCCACATACTTCATCAGCTCGGGGGGGCCGTGGTCCCACAGGCAGCGTGCAGCCCACGCCTCCGCTGCCCTGGCCAGCCGCTCATCCCACACCTGGCCAGGGAAAGGAAACGGGCAGGCAGGAGTTTTGGTTTCCCAGAGGAGGGAAGAGGAGAAACCTGCTCCCTTGTGCTATGTGGGCTTTCTGAGTACCCCTGAGTGTCCAAAAAACACTGACTCATGCATTAGGCTAGAGAACACCCAGGGGAAGGAAGCACAGCAGCATGTCCAGGAGCCATGGACCTCACCAGCTATTGCCACAGCTCTGGACACACAGTGTAGCAGAGCAGGGATGCCCTGCAGTGCTGCAAGCCCTGTGTGTGTGATTCCCTCCAGGAATGAGCTCCTGCACAAGGTGGAGCTGAGCACAGGGGTGAAACCCTGCAGCCCTCACAGCTGTCCCAGCCCTCAGTGCAGCCCTGGCACAGCCTGACCGGTGAGCACAGCTGGTTCCTTCATGCATTATTTAAAGCTCCCTCACCGACATCCTGAACGCCTTTGGGGAGATGCCTGTGTGAGTTACTTTGGAAGGCAGGAATTTAGGCCAAGCAAGAAGCAGTGCAGGATGTTCCCGGGCATGTCTGACCTGCTCTGGTACCCAGCAAGCTGGGCTTCTGTGTGCTTCTCCAAACCACATCCAGGGACCACCCAGCTGCTCCTCAGAGCTGGTCCCCTTCCTGGGAGCAGAGCAGCATGTGGCCTCTCCTGCCCTGAGGGTCCTGCCCTGTGTAGGCTGGAAATAGCTCCTCTTGGAGGACCTTTAGGGCTGGGTTAGGATTTCCAGGCAGGGTGGACAGAACCTGGGGAAAGCTCGACCCAGAGTGACCCTCATCTGGAGCTGCCCAACTTGTCAAGGCTGTGCATCCCCTCCTTGACTCACTCCTGAACGTTTATTCTTCTCGAGATGGCGCCACTTGGAACACTCAAAAGGGACCCTGGAAGTTGTGATGGGATCATCCCTCACAGATGCAATCAGGGAGAGGCTCCTACCTGGGCTTTGGGTTGGGACCTGAGCTTTTCATGCTTGTAGCCACCTCCCAGATATCCCAGACACAGGCCCACTGATCCTAAATCTGCCCTCATGGGGAAATGTCTCTCTGTGCTGGGACTCCATCCCTCCTGCACAGAGGCTGCAGGGGTCTGCTTAGCCCCTGGGACCCAAAAAATCCCCCAGGGCACGGGTTCAGCCAGGAACCTGGCCAGCACCCTGACATCCCTCCTAGGCTGGGGCTCTCACATCAGAAGTGAGCCCCTTGATCCCACCAGAGCTGTGGATTACCCTGCCACAGCCCAACTCACCATGTATTCCATATTGGCAGCAGGGGGAGACACCTGTGCCCGCACTTGGTTGTGATAGTCCAGAATGACACTCATGTCCTGGGGGGACAGGAATCGCTTCCGCCGGCCCCGCGGGAGCCCCTCGCCCCAGAGCAGCCCCGCGGCCGCGCCCGCGGGCGGGGACAGCAGCTCGGTGGCGTTGGGCAGCAGGAAGGAGCTGGACAGCTGTGTCACCCAGCAGCCCAGGGCCGTGAGGTACAGGTGCAGGTGGAGCACATCCATGCCAGCCCGCGTGCGGGGATCGGCCGGCAGATTTCTGCTCCTGCACGGAGTTAAGCAAGGACAAGAGGGATTGCTGGTCCCTGCTGCTGGTGTGCAGATCTAGGAGAGAAAACAGCACAGGCACCACTCAGGATTGCAAGCACCGTGCAAGCACCATTTCCCAAAATAAGGTGGAAACAAATTTTCTTTTCCCCTATTAATAATAGTAGTTTTTCCCTATTACAATTACTAATGTTTAAAATTTATCTCTTTAATAACCTTATTTATCAGAGCCAATTCCCCAGGGCTGTCAGGGATATACCTGGGGAATTGATTTTGTTTTAAAAAAAGATGAAATCAGTAGAAAGTCTCCCCCTTTTTTCACATATGGCACATACCTGTGGCAGAGGGGATAGTTAGGAGTATGCTGAGAGTCACTGCAGCCGCCTGCCCTGTAACTTCCCAGGAGTTTGGTTTGTTGAATAAATCCCCAGCACAAACAGAAACTTCACACAGATAAAGAAACTCACAGCAAGACTTAAAAACATTGTCAAGAAATCCTAACGACTCGTTAGGATTTAGGTGGAAAAGAAAAATCGGCGCTGCAAAAGCCGAGTATTTTATTTAAAAAAAAAAAAAAAAACGGGAAAACGCTGGAATATCCCCTGATCCGTCAGCCGATGCACCTCCTAGCATCCCTGCCAGCCCTTCCCGGAGCAGCGGGAGGATGTTCCCGCTAGCACGTACCGTGAGCGCTGCGCTGGGAGCGGCGGAGCCCGGCGGTGGCGGCGGGATGGAGCTGCGGGAACAACCTGCCGGGGCAGATGCGGGAGGCTCGGCTCAGCCCCGGCGGGCAGCCCGCTGCGGCCGCTGACGCACAAGCTGCATCTTAACTCTTCCCCCGGGGAACGTCCTGAAGTTTGGAAAGAGCCCTGCCAGGAGATTTATAGGCTGGTGAGTGCCTCCGCGCACACAGGCTCACGCAGGCACACGGAGCCCCGCACGGGGCCGGGGGGAGCGAGCAGAGCACGGCTCGATGCCTCGGCGGGCGGAGGGGCTGCTCCTCGCTGCTGCCTGGGGGTTTGTGCAGGCTACCCACAGGGACCGATTCCCAAAGTCATCTCTTTGCTGTTCCTTCCCTAGCGGGGATCTTGCTGGAAGCAGCGGGCAGAGAAGCGGACCCAGATGGGTGAGGGATGCACATGGGGTTTTGCCCCAGTAAGGAAGCAGCAAGAGCCCCAGGGTCACCCCACTTTGGTGCAAGCTTAGCAGATGACAGAGATGTCCCTGATGGCCACAAACGTCCCTGGGTCAGCTGCTCTCCCCGTTATAGATGAAGCCACTTGCTGGGCTGGGCGTTGCCACCTGTGTGTAACCCAAGGACTGGGACTTGTCACAGCCCACAGGGACTCTGCCCATGGCCCCACCACTGACCTGAGCTGGCAGTGCCCAGCCAGGGTTATCTCAGGGGAAAGCAGTGGGCTGTGCTCCCTCCACGGTGTCCATGTGTCTGTCCCCAGGGAGGGGAAATGTCGGTAGCATCTGAAAGCCATATCCTGTAGCATCAAGTGTGTTTCCCTACAACATCCCACACAGTCACGATGCCAGGGGACAACTGAGTTATTGCAGGTCACAGAGACACCTGGCCAGCTGGAGGGGCTGCTTGCAATGCTGGTCACATCTTCCTCCCACCGTGCTCAGAGCCAACACAGGTGGCCATGTGTGACCTGCAGCAGGGCTTGCTGCTGTCATCCCCCCATGCTACAGTGCCCCAGGTAAGCAAGGTGCTGGTCCCCCTGTGCCTCACCAGGTCTGGGTTCACCACAGGCAGCTTTGGAGCCAGGATCTGGCTCTTCAGTTGCATCAAGAGGAGCACCAAGGTCAAACTCCTTCTCCTGAGCTGGCAAGGGGCACAGAGATGGAGTGCAGGAAGGAGAAGGCAGTCCCACAGCAGCAGCAGGTCACTTCATCTCATGCCCACAGCTCTGACTGTCAAGAACTGAGGATCCCAGACCTTCCATAACTCCTGCCTGTGCAGGGACTGACAGCACGTCCCAGAGCCTGGCTGGCTGCACCCAGCAGCCCCAGAGGCGTGATGTGCAGAAGAAGCTGACCAGGAGCTCAGGGAAGTGCAGACCTGAGCATGGAGCAGGAATAAGGCCCAGATGCTGAGCTGATGTGCTGTATCAATACAGCCTCACCATGCTGGGAGCCTCCAGCAAAAGAGACCCCTTTGTACATTTTTCCTGGCATTGTCTCTCTCATAAAGCAATTCAAGGTGCTGTGGGCCCCAGGGAGCTGCTGAGATGTGTGCCAGAGGGGTATTTCCATCCACTCCCCACCCAGCAGGTGGGATAATGGTTGTACCAGTGAGGAACAGGGAAAATGCAGCTGGACCATCTCTGGCCCCATTGCAGCACTGCAGAAGGGGATCCCTCAGTGCAGAGAGCAGCAGCACCCCATGAACCCCAGCAGGGCTGAGTATCCTGTGGGGAGTTGTGCTGTGCTGTGGATGGCACTGGGAATGCCAGGGTGTCAGGGTGGCTCCCATAGCCCTCTGACTTTCCAGGCTGCCTGTTGTAGGGGTCTAACCAGCTCAGTCTCACCTTCCAGCACCAGATCACCCTAAAAAACAGCCACCTCTCTGCAGGTGCTGGGCAAAGTGCCATCCCCAGTTTGCCAGCCCTGCAGACACCCCTGTTTCATGTTCATCTATGGAGACAGGCGTGTCAGCTCCAGGGACCTGCAGCAGGACAGCGCTTCATGCTGCACCGAGGGGACAGGCACTGGTTTTGCCTCTCTCCACTCAAACCTAGATATCAAATCTCTCATTAATGAGGCTGGTAAAGGCAGTTTCATTCCCAGCAGATTAAAAAGGCAGATGGGGACATGCAGCAGTGATCTTAACTGGGCAGACTGGGAGGTGCAGCTGCTGCCAAGTGCACGCTGAGGTAAGGACGCCGGGGCTGTGTTGTGGAGAGGGTGGTTTTTAATGATCTATTATTTCACAGAAGACAGAGCCCTGAGCAGAAAATGCTCATCCAACACTGTGAAATGCAAAGCTTTTAATTTGGGATTTTTTTTTTTTTTTGAGTTTTTGTCTCCCTGGGGGCTCAGGGAGATTGAACCCACCGCAGTTCCCTGTGCCACGCAGCAGCTGGGCCTCTGCGCAGAGGCAAGGCGAGGGTTTTGTCTTGGGTGCAGATTGAAAGCACTGCTTAATCAGCACTCCACGAGACAATCCAAATTCCAGGAACTGGAAGGGGTTTGTGTCCCTGCCAGGCGTAATATCCTGCAGCCCAGACTGGCCCGGCTGCCAAAGCACACGGTATCTGCAGCGAGGACCTCGCTGGGAGCCAAGAAGCACATGCATTCAGCTGGATACAGCCACAGCAGGCAAATTCCCATTTTAATGAGCATCAGGGGGAACAAAAAAGATAAATCACTGCTTTCAAGCACTCTCTTGGCAGAGATACCCTCTGATGCTTTTATGACCAACAGACAGCAGCTTGCTCCAGAATAAGACATAATGGGACTTGCAGGATTTCTCTGTCATGTTTATTTCTCCCATCTGTTGGCTTTGGGCATCACCCACATTCCAAGGTGGCAGACAGTGACATGAGCCCATACAGGACTGAGCAGGGCTTTGCCCTTTGCTGACGTCAGGATCTGCTGTGCTCCCCGAGCCTCCTGATGCCTGGAGCAGGTTGATGTGGATTTCCATAGCAGGAGCCTTCTCATTTTGAGGTAAAACACAATGAAACCAGGGTCCTGTCTGAACAAAACTTTCCCCAGGCAATGCACAAACTCTGTTGCTTGAGTAAAATATTCCCTTTGTATTAACTGACAGGCTTATTTTCCATCTTTCCTGAAAGATGTTCCTTTTCTCCAGTCCCACCCCAAAACATCAACAAGAGCTCCAGCTACCTTGGTGCCCACCCTGGCAGGGAAGAAAAGTGGGGCTTTTGGTGGATTTTTTCATTTCTGGAGCCCTGTAGAAGTCCAGCATATGCAGAGCTTGGTTCCTCCTAACACATCGTGAAGGGAGATCTTCCTTCTGACTTGGAGCTTGGAAGATTTGATCTCCACGTCTTGTGACTTGAGTAAGCCCAGGCTGAGCTCCTGTACGTCTTTTTGTCATTTTCCAGGAGTGAAACACCCGTTGAGGTGTAACACAACTGAGATCAGTCCTGAAGTCTGAGGACTCCAAAGTCATCCTACTTCCTGCTTAGGAGTTCTTTGTAAATGCTGAATCCCTTACTGAGCTAAGCTGAACCTTGGAGGAAGATCTACTGTCAGATCTCACACTGAAGGGGTGACCATTGGCAGGGACAGGAGCTCTCCTGGAGCCTTTCATACAATGCCCATCACATCCCTCTGCTTCAGGTGTAACGTCCTCTTATAACCCACAGCTCCTGCTTGGGAATTTGCTGAGGTGAGGAAAAACCTTTCCCATTTTATGTATAGTGATGGTGTAGAGAGGCATCAGTTGAGAATGTGGGCAGGAGCCTGCACCTGTGGGTCTGACTCCCCAGGCACAGAGCAGCTTTGCCCTCGGTCTGGCTCCTGACCCCTCTCCAAAAGTGACCTGGGCACTAAATTTAGCTCCTTTTAGTGGTGCAGCTTGCCAGGACTAATGCTTTTGAGTCCTGAAGCTAAAACCACTTGTTTTGGGGTATTGACTAAGGTGTTCCTCAAGGCTGACATGATCCTGCATGAGCTCCTTGGTGAAGAGGTGGGTGTGAGCCCCCCACCTCTCCCCACAACACCTGTGGCACTCTCAGAGCTGTGGCCCCACCATCAGCCTGTGACTGCCTGTGAGGAAACTCTGATGGCCAATGGCTCCAGCCAGCACCAAGATATATTTGGAACCTTTGAAAGGTGAGAAATTTTTCCACTAGCTCTAGAAATAAACATCTCTGAAGTCAAGCTCTGTGGACAGTAGTTGCTCCCAAAGGTATATTTTTACAGTAACTGAGCTAAGTTTAGAAATTCACTTAAATAGCACGGAAGCTCCTCTCAGCACAATTTGGAAGATAGCTAATTTGCTGCTTGCTAACAAATGGTTGTTTAGTCCAGTACTGTGGGTGTGTGATGGTCTCACTGCACACTGCCAAGGTGAGAAGAAACTCTCAGCTCAGTGGGAAGAGGGACCCATCACACCCCGAGTCAGCTGAGACCAAGACAGGCCCAAACCTTGGAGCTGAACATCAGCTGTGAGCTCCTCACCAGCTGCAGCCAGGCTGGGTCCTGAGACCCCCTGCCCCACAGCAGTGCTGTGCCCACCCCCCATCCCCACTGCACACTCCAGCAGGTGCAGCCCACATCCAGCTGTGCCCACAGCATGTGCCAGAACCAACAGCCCTGGAAACACGGTGCTGGTGGGGTTTTTACTCTGCTGCTGCCAGATTTCTGCATGATTGTTTTCCAGGCTCGGTGGTGGGAAACCCATTGCTCACACCCAGGAGTCCTGGTGGGAATTTCCCATCTCACCAGCCTGCAGAAAATTCATCACCTGGGGTGAGCTGAGATCATGTCTTTCCTCATCATCTGGCACAACCACTGTGTAGTGGTTGGGAGGGGTCCAGAAAAGGGCTGGATCAGCTGCTGGACGGGGGCTAGTGGATCCCAGCCCCGAAAGCCCAGACCCAGGGAAGTGAAGTCAGGACACCCTGGCAGACTCACCATGTAATTTTCTTGCTTGGACGGGGGTGTGCCACAGCTTGACTGCAGCCCCTGTGTATTCACTCCATTCCCTTTTTTTCCAAGACCAAAATTAAGATAGAAACTGAGCACCTGGCACTGGTTCACAGGCAGGTTTTTCGTGGCTGCACAGGGAGGTCTTGTTCCCACTGCTCCTCTTCTTGGGGTGGTCCCACTACTCACATGCCCATAACTCCACTGGGGCACCAGCAAACACCCTCTGACCATCCCACCAGTGCAAGGTTCCTTGTCTCCAGCTGAAAAAGGTTTTCACTGTGGAAAAACGCTGCCAGTGTTTGTTTGATGGCTCAGATTAAAAGGCTGGGGCTAAGAGAGATCCTGCTTTTCCTCCCTGCCTCTGAAGGAAGAGGGCGATGTTTGCAGTGTTTTTTCGTGCCGTGGGATGTTGGGATGGGTGTGGGGCAGGGAGGTGGAGATGCAGCTTAGGTGGGTGACGATCATCCAGAGCCTGGGGGGATTTAAAAGCAGGCTCTGGTGAGTGCAGGAAGGTGATGCAGAAGGAAAGGCAGAGCACAGGGACTCCCAGGGACATCCAGAGGTGATTCAGGGGCAGGAAGGACATGCCCCCAGAGGCTCTGGGTGTGTTAACATCTCTGCACACGGCTGGGAAACAGCAACAGTTCAGCTCTCCCCAGCAGTGCTGAAGCAGAGCAAGCACCTGACAGGTGACACAGGGATGAAATCCAGAAGTTTTCTACCTCTGGAATGACATTGAGCAAACCACTTTCCATACATATTTCTCTGCCCATACTCTCCCATCTTGATGTGTCTGAGTTTCCCCCTCCACCAGGTGCTGCATCATGGACAGAGTGGTCCAGCAAAGCCCTCTTTCCAAAACAAACACCCTGAGTCCCCCTGCAATGGGTTGGTGGGATGTCAGAAGCCAGAACTTGATAAATTCATGGGTGTTATATGGTAGTGTGTCTCCTGGAATAGGTGACTCACAGTGTTCATGGCTGAACCTGCAGCTGCAGGTGGGACATACAATGTGCTCCCGTGCTCTCTGAGCAGCTGATGCCCATCTGGAGTAACTGGCACCAATGAAGTTGTTATAAAGTTACAGCAGCAGTGCTGGGAGCAGGTCAGGTCTTCTCCCCAGACAAGAAAAGGATTTTCCCCTCTGCCTGCTCCAGTGATGGAAAGGATGAGGTGTGTGCAGGGGTTCATGGAGCGTGCTGAGAGGAGGCCTCCAGGTCTCCTGGCAGTGTTTTGTGTCTGCCCACCTCCTGAAGTGGTTCAGTAAACCAACAAGGCTCCCCTCTGTGCCTGCTGAAACCCCTCCAGCCGTCTCACACCAGTGGCTGTTGAGGTGATGAGGGGGGTTAATTGACTCTGACAAATATTTACCTGTTTCTCTGGTTTGCAGAAACCTCACTCCAGCCCCAGCTTTGAAGTGCAGTTCAAAGCCCCAGCAATGCTGACGTCTTGGGAGGATGGAGCTGTCCCCAGCAGGCAAAACCTCTCCTCTGAAAGGAGGGAAATGCATTCCCCCCATGCTCCTCCTTAGGCACCATGTGCAGTTCTGGCACTTTCCATCATCTCACAGGGTCCTGCTCATCTTCCCACCCCAGAGCAGGATCTGCTTTGCCAGTTGTTTGGGGCCTACATTAAATAATCAGCCCAAAGAAAGGCCTTGTTCCAGCAAAGAGGCAGAACATGTTACATGTGTATTTTTGTTCCTAACCTCTGAGTGGTGTCAACAGAGATTGGGCTGATTTGCACATCTGTGGTGGGCTTATATTTTAAAAAATATCTTGTTTGAACTGTACAAATAAACACCCTTGAAAAGAATCCTGTTTCTTTAAGGGAAGTTGGTAAATGCTCTGATTTAGTTAAAGCATTAGGATTTGGCTTTAATTTTATTTTCCACCAGAATTAAAGCTAGAGTTAAAAAAAAAAAAGTTGTTTATTCTCAGAACAGGTGGAGTCTAGGCAGGAGGAGCACAAAACCCATCACCTACCTCCTCCTCCTCAGGCTGCTGGTGACAGGGGCTGGTCCCTGTGCACTGCTGACCACCCTCCACACCTTCCTTCCACTTGATAAGGTGCAGGCTGAGTTGCTGTATTTTGGGAGATGCTGTGTGCCTGGCAGGCTGGGATGTGCTTCCTTGGTGAAAAATCTGGGCCAGACTGTAATGAACCAGTGATGGTCCTGCCAGCCCCTCGAGCCTGACAGTGAAATGCCAGGAGATGCCTTGGAGAAGGTTCAGAAGCTCAAGAACAGAGATTTCAGGCTCAATCTGATGTTTGGGAGATTTGAGCCTACTGGCAGTTCTTGTGTTCATGGGGCTCCAAAACTCCTGCAGATGATAAAGGGAAGGGTCCTGGATGGGAAAAGGTGTGAAAAACTGGAGCTCAGGCACCTGAACAGGTCTGAGCTTTTACCTGAGGCAAATTCATTCCTTCCCTGCCCTTGCCCTGGGGATGGCTGAGCTCCCTCACCTGACACATCCTCTCACCTCAGTGCCTTCCTGCCCCTCTTGTGTTTCAGGTGCCACCCTGGCTGATGGTCATAAATAGATATAAATAAATCCCATGGCCTGGGGCATCCTGGTTTCTTCTGCCAAAGGCTGAAATATGGGGCAGCCCTGTGGTGAAAGCATGGCAAGGTTAGCAGAGTTGTTGAGCTCACTGAACACAGGGAATGCATAGGTAAAAAAACCAACAAATAACTCTTAAAAATAATAATTTATAATACTGGACATCCAAATTAATCCTGTGACAGAATTGAGTGCACTGGCTCTTCAGCACACCCTTTGAACATCTTTGTAATTATTATTTTTTTGTCTGCAGAGCATTTCAATGGTATTGTGGTCAGGAAAAATCTAAATCATATTTCCAGCCAACACTTTTATCATTATCCAAGCCAGTAAAACACAGATTAAATATTATGTATACATATATTTTAGATGTATACTTAAATATTTATAATTAAACATTGGACTGAAATAGCTCATGTTTTGTGGCTGGCTGTACCTGGTATCCAGTCAAGAAACCAGGACTGTGAACTGTGGTCCTGCAGCTAATCAACACAAAGTCACTTCCAAATTTTATACTCAGATTCTTTCCTGCAAATATATGAGCTAAAAATGCACCAGTGAAGTTTGAAAAGTCCATATTTCTGCATTTGGATTAATAAGCACAGTCTGTTTCCTTGCCATGTTTGATCAGTTGCAATAAACAGTAATTTCTTAATCTAAAAAACAAAAAAAAAAGAAAAGCAATGTTTTGGTGCAGTAGCTCAAGGGCCACTCAGCAAATGGTTTTGTGGAAGTTGTCATTGAGTTTTGTGTGATCTTTAATCTGTGCTTGATAATCCTTATAGAAAGGGAATAAAAGGGAACAAGAAATAATGCTTTTAGTGCATGGCTAGCAGGAAGGTTAATTGGTCTGGGCAGGAGTTAATTCCCTGTAACTGCTGCTGGGAGAGCACTGCCCACTCAGTCTACAGGGAAAGACTTCTCAGCAGCTACCCCTGACAGAAAACACATCAAGAATCAAATTACTTCAAATGCACAGGTGTAGGGATGAGGAGGTTCTCTGGCAAACGTGGAAGGTGTGAATTATGTGTTGTGGAAAAAAAGGGGAGTATTTCATCAAGGAGCTGCAAGTGCAGCCACTACAGCTGCTCAAGGAAGTCAGGCAATTAGAGATAGACATGAGTAATTAGGATCATTTTATGCCCAAGTACATGTACTCCTAATCTCATTAATTATATATTTTTTCACATGTAATCTCATCCCTACTTCATCTGCTAATGGGCTCTTTAATCTGTATTCTACACAGAGTAGCTATTTTACATCCTTGTGACCTCTGCTTATTTTTAAGCTCTTCACACCATTATGGCAGCCCTCTGCAAGCCCACCATTTTCTCTGAAAGACATTTAGGAGGGAGAAGAACAGAATTTCTCCCATACTCTGCTCAGGGTGTGGAGATACAGAGCCTAAGGGTCTGTGGCTGGGGAGGGAGTTTGTCAGAGCCACAAATTAAACTCATGCTTGTCACAGGACCATTCTCTCCTGTAAATCAAACCCTGTCATTAGTCTGCTCTGCTGTGATCTAGCTGTGCCAAACAAGAAATGTAAATATTTTGCAGCAAGAGGTAATAATTTTTAGCATTAATAAAAGTTTGCACCCCTGAAAACTGAATTGGTTCTTTCTTATGCTTTGCTCCATATACCAAAATATTTTGATCTTTGGATGTAACCACCAAATGCTGAAAATTCCCTGCAGCTCAGATCATACCCTTCCTATTCACTTGAGGAGAGCTGAGGGGAAAAGGTGTGACCTGCAGAGGTTTTCAGGCTGGGTCTGGCTGGGTTCACTCTGTCTAAATTCCCTGGGGTAATTTCCAGACCTTTTTCTAAAATTCCTGGGGGGTAAGGACAGGGAAAGACCTTTCCCATTTATTTGGGCAGCCACACAGGTGATGAGCTACCAGCATCTCCCTTCTGTTTCCCAGCTCATCATCTCCACTGTAAACAGCACATCATCCCCTCTCAGGTCAGCCTTGGCTCTGCCTGGACCCATGGCAAGGCTGGGGCTGGTAGGAAGAGCACCTCTTCCCATCAGAGATGGGCAGCAAAGATCCAGGCCAGTGTGAGAGAAAGGCTGCTGTGCCTCCACCCTTGGCTGCATTTCAAAGGCATCACTGACACAAGGGAACAAAGCACAATATTATTTTTTGATCTCTTTTTCTAAGCCAGCAGTGAATAAAGAAGGCTGCAGAGCTCAAAGCACTGAGGCTGATGGAAGTGTCTCAGCAAAGGGCCAAAACTATCTTAACTTCAAGCTTAAGCTCCCATTAGGCAAAGAAAATACAGCCCAAATTATGCTTATGTAGCACCTCTCATGCAAACATCCCAGGACACTCCAGGATCAAACTCAAACACAATCAATCATGGAGATGTGAGCAGTGCTCACCAAGGAAAACAGAGAGCAGGGGAGGCTCGGCAGGAATGAGCACCTGGCTCCCCCAGGGAAGGGCTGGGGGCTGCCAGGGCCCTGGGCAGGCAGGGATGGGTAAGCAGGTGCTGGCAGGCTGTGGGAATAGCTGGGAGGGGGGAGGATGAGCTGGGAAGAGAGAAGATCTCCCAGATCCCAAGGGGTTGTTTCCACTGGGGTAACTCATCCCCACGGAGTGTGTGGGCACAGGCTGATGGCTCTGCCAGCCCGACAGGATGGGTGCATGGATGGGCACCCACCAGCTGCTCCTGGTGCCCCTGGAGCACACCTTCCCAAAGAACCACCTTACCCCAAACGTGGGTCAGAGAAGAACCATTGCTTGAGTTTGGTAAAATAAAAATTGTGTCATTTTCTGTCCTTCTCTCAGCATCCCTCCTTGGCCGCAACACAGAGCAGTGAACCCAGAAATCTCATAAAATAAAAATATTCCTATTTAGCACAGTCAAGAGGTTTAGTTTGACTGTTTGGGCTGAGATTTCAATTCAAATGTCTTGGTCCTATTCCACAGCAAACCTCCCAACCTTTGCCAATTTATTTTTAAGTGTCAGGACACTCAAGGCGGCTGAAAATCCTGCAGAGCTGAAGAATTAAACTCCAGTAACTCATCCTGTGGTGGCTTTAAGGCATAATCAGCTTTTCAATAACAATCTTGCCCCTTTATAGCTTGTAATATTTTTAAGTGATCAGCTGGAAGAACTTGTGACCAGGGTTCTCAGGTGGTGACATTGAGGAGTGAGGCTGTGACCTCACTGCAGCATCATTTTCTCAGCATTGAGGCAGCAGCACATCACAAACACAGCACCTGAAAATGATTAACAGATAATTAACAGAATCACCAAAACAAGACAAATAAAATTTCTAAGCAACTTACTTATTTAAAACAATTAACAACTCCTAGTGTCATTATTCCTTCTCTAATTAATAGTTGATACCACATGAACTCTATGAACAGGAAAGATTTCCCCTCAGCCTGCTGCAGGTCACAGGTGAGGATGCTTTTTTCAGCTCTGTTGGATCCTATTTCAATGTCTGTTTAGGGAGCTGGGATCTCCCCATTACCTGTCCAAATAAGTGTCCTAAACTCTGGTGGCTGGGCACGAAGGGACAAGGCTTACCAACCACTCTTCACCTCTGGAAGTTGATCTACAGCTCCTAATGAATCTGTCCCTATGGATTTTAGAGGCAAAATTTCTCAAAGAGAAGCAATTTGTTGGAGGCTTTGGTTCAAATTAAACCAGAAAAAGAAATTATTCCCAAACCAGTTTTTAAAATCAAATAGTCTGAAAAATTTCAGCTTCAACCAGGCAGGGATTTGGTGAGATTAAGGAAGAAGTTAAAAAAAAAACAGATCTGCTGTGCCTGACAAATTAACTCAGTTTAGTGTGGTTTATACCTGTCACACCTTGAACAATTATCCGTGAGAGCTTTTTAGGAGCCTTCTGCAATTCCCTTAGAACAAACCTTAGTCCTTGCTCATGAATGAAAGCTTTATCTGCTGTTTTGAAAGACCTAAATTCCACTTCTCTGATTCTTTACAGAGGTATGGCAGTCGGCTCCTCAGAAGGTCCACTGGCCTTGGCTTGGTGCTCATGGCAGCAAATACCAGGCCTGAAAGTAGAGATTGTCCCTAAACCTGCAGAACACCTGGGCCCAGCGAGCTTTGCTCACTGCTCTTGTGAGAATCCATGATTTACAGAGCTAATCCTCAGACATTTCAAGCTGGGGAGGAGGACAGACAGCATTTGCAGCCCATGCCATCAGCTGCATTCATCTGGAGCAGGTGCCAGGCTTACGAAATCCCCCTGCGTGTGGCAGACACCACAGCACGCCTCATTAGCAGCCAGCCCAGCAGCTCCCACCTCCACTGCAAACAGTCTGCACAGCACAGACCCAAACCTGGGAAGCACAGGAGGCAAGGTTTCAAAGGCAGAGGGGATTTAGGCAGACAATGAGGGACTCTGTGAAACCTGCTCCCAGCCCCGCTCATCCTCGCTCGTTTGAGTGAGCGCAGCTGC
The DNA here is from genome assembly GCF_022539315.1 of Serinus canaria. Taxonomy (NCBI): domain Eukaryota; kingdom Metazoa; phylum Chordata; class Aves; order Passeriformes; family Fringillidae; genus Serinus; species Serinus canaria. The sequence goes on from NC_066333.1 coordinate 6,241,009, forward strand.
CTGTCGTTTCTAATTCGGGGTGCTAGACATGGCCCTGGCAGTCTTGTTAAAAACAACAGCTAATAAATTGCCAAATGCCATTTACCCTGGATAACCTCCTTAGCCCAGACCCTCCATATCTGCTGGGGCTGCTTTGATGTGTTGATCTGCTCTCTCAGCCCAGATGTTGTCATAGATTTGCTGACGATGACGGCGAAACAGCTTTGAAATACTCTGGCAAGAAATACTTTCCCATCCTGTCTCAGATAGGATCTGCTTCTCCCCCCCCCACCATCACTCTCACATTTTTCTTACTGAGGCCATTGGGATGAATAAAGGCTCTTTGTTCATTGAGCCATTTCTTTTCTTGCTGGTGATTTTTTTATATTTTAAAAACTAAGCTGAAATGACAGCAGCAGCTGTTCAATAGATGAAATAGATCTCAAATACCACAGCCATGGCTGGTGTTTGGACACCACTTTCAGCCATAGACATGGAGAGTGAAAAGGCATGAGAGCCTTAACAGCTCCAGAAATTCTTTCCTCCCTCCCTCTTAAGATCTAGGAAAAATTAAAATAATTCTACTGATTGAGAAAATTCTCAGATTTTCTCATGAATATCATGGTAAGACCCTCTTTTCAGATGTTCTGGTACCTACTTAAAAGTGGTGCTTGCTCTTTAATAGGGCAAGAGAAAACAGCCCCAAGTTGCACCAGGGGAGATTTAGATTGGACATTAGGGAAAATTATTTCACCAAAAGTGTTACAAGCACTAGCAGAGGGTGCTCAAGAAAGTGGAGGAGTCACAATTCCTGGAGGGATTTAAAAGATGTGCAGATGTGGCACTTGGGGACGTGGCTTTGTGAATGGGTCTGTGGGAAGGCATCTGTGTGGATCCATGTGGATGGATCCATGTGTGTATGGATCTGTGTGGATAGATCTGTAAGGATGGACCTATGGGAATGGGTCCATGGGGATGGATCTGGGGGCATGGATCCTTGTAGGTGGATCCATGTGGTTCCATGTGAAACCATGTGGATGGATCCTTGTTAATGGCTCTGTGTGGATGGATCCCCGTGGATGGCTCCGTGCAGATGGATCCATATGTATCCGTGTGGGTGATGGATCCTTGCAGATCCCAGCGGGTGGCTCCCTGCGGACGAATAGATGTGGATGGATCCCTGTGAACGGATCCCTTTGAACAGATCCCTGTGAACGGCTCCCTGTGAACAAATCCCTGAGGATGGATCCCTGTGAACAGATCCCTGAGGATGGATCCCTGTGAACAGATCCCTGTGAACAGATCCCTGAGGATGGATCCCTGTGAACAGACCCCTGTGAACAGATCCCTGAGGATGGATCCCTGTGAACAGATCCCTGTGAACAGATCCCTGAGGATGGATCCCTGTGAACAGACCCCTGTGAACAGATCCCTGAGGATGGATCCCTGTGAACAGATCCCTGTGAACAGATCCCTGAGGATGGATCCCTGCGAGCCGATCCGCGCTCCCGGCTCCCCGCGCTCCGGGCGCGCTCCCGCGGGCTGCCAGCAGAGGGCGCGCCGGGGCGGGGCCGTGGGGCGGTGGCGGCGGTGGCCGCGCGGGGGCGCTGCGGGGCGGGGCCGGGCCGGGCGGTGCGGGCGCTGTGGCGGCGGCCATGGAGCGGCTGGAGCGGAGCGGGCGCTGGCTGCGGGCCGCGCTGGCCCGCGGGCGGCTGCGCCGCCGGCTCCCCGCGCTGCTGCTCGCCATCGCCGTGCTCGGCTCCGCGCTCAAGGACAGCGACCTGGTGCCCGACACGCCGCTGCAGAACAAGCGCAACCCGCTCAACGTGTGAGGAGGGGCCCGGGGGTCGCGGCCGGTGCGAGCGGGAGGGTCCGGGCTGGGCGGACCGAGCGGGCAGGGGTGCCCGGAGGGGGCCGGGGCCGGGGGTCGGTGCTGGCCGCGGGTGCCGCGCTGGGCCGGGGGTTGGTGTGATGAGATTTCCTGTTCCTGACTCAGAGGTTTCAGAATACCGGGAGTTTCTGGCTCAGTCTTTATTGGAAGGGGGGGAAAGGAGTTGTTGGGGATTTTTTCCCTTCTTAACGTCGCAGATAATTCCTCGTATTTGAGTAAACTGATTTCACTTTCTCTGGCAGGCAGTGGCAGGACCCGAGGGCAGGGCCTGGAGCCGTGTCAGGGCTAGGCTGGCTATTAGGAAAGGGCTCTCATCGGGAGAGAGGCTGAGCACTGAACAGGCTCCCCAGGGCAGCGGTAACAGCACCAAGGCTGACAGAGCTCAGAATTTTGACAACATTTTGACAGCATTTTGACAATGCTTTCCAGCACATGCTGTGACTCTTGGGCTGTCCTGTGTGCAGGGCCGGGAGTTGGACTCCGTGACCCTTGTGGGTCCCTTCCAACTCAGCATATTCTGTGAGTCTGTGGTAGTTACTGAGCTGATCTAAAACCCAGCTGAAGGAATTAGGTCTTTTAGCATCTTTCCTAAAAGCAGAATGGCTGCCATCCTTTTCTGGCACTTGTGCGGTGAGCTAACTGGCTTAGTCATTATGTGAAATTAGTTAGAGCATTTTGAAGGAGCCAATGAGCTGGGCAGGAGTGCATGTGCTGTCCTGCTACATGTCTGAAAGTAAAACTAAATTGCTGTTTTCTTCTGTGACTTGGGGAGCTTTGGACTTTACTGATTCAAATCTGTCATTTGGTGACATGGGAGAAGAGCTGTTTTCAGTGTGATTGAAAGAGCATTGACGGGAAACACTTAGAGAGAAATTGATCTTACAGTAAAAGCATATTTCAGTTCAGTTCTCCTTTTCAAATAGAGGAAGGTGATCTGTTCTGACAGTTCCTGAAGCAAGTATTTTTTCCCTGCAAATTACTTGCCTCCTGGCTTGTCAGCAGTAACCTTGGTAGCCTTTCTTGCTTTTAAATAAAATGGGGGTTTTCTTTTCAATTACTGTTTCATGGCAGCAGCTGCAGTTGCCACACAGGCATCAGTTCTGTAAAATTAAAGAGTGAATGAGGTACTCCTCAAAATCCTGGGCAAGGCCCTGACAGGTTTGTTAGGGTCATAAGGAGGATGCAGAACTTCAGACTGGTTTGGCTTTGCCTTTGATGCTCAGGTGAGAATTGAATGATGACTCTGTGTGTCTGTCCATAGCTCAGCCACAGAGCAGAGTTCAGCTGTCTCTGTTTTTAAACTGGGCTCTGGGTAACAAAGGGGCTGCACAATTCCCTCACCCACCAGCTGATAGGAAGCAAGACTTTGGAAGGTGCTGATGGGAGAGGCAGGATCCTGGACTGTGGCCTCCTTAACTCATAATAAATTCACTTACACCTGCTCCAGTTTAAGATTTGAAAAGAGAGCGAGTTAACACAGTACTGTCTTCTATTAAACAAGATATCAACACATTGTCAGCTGGGTTTCAAGATTTTATAGGCATCACTGCAAAATTTTTCAGGGCAGAGGGTGAATTTAGAGATGGAAGGATTTGTGTATGCTAAAAGAAGGCTCTCATCGATTGAAAGGACAATAAAGAAACAACATTGAGCTGCTTCTTTTATTAAAAAGGACATGAGAGAGGAAAAGCTTCACAGGCTGATGAGGGGAGAGGGCCAGCCCTTCTGGCTGGCTTAAGAGGCTGAGGTTGTGAAAGGCTTTGTAAGCAAGGATAATTGAGATGGTGGGAGAGTCAGAGAAGGGGTTACTGTGGTCAGGGTGGCAAGCTAAAAATACATTCTTTGCAGCTGCATTTTGAGTAGGGCAGAGTTGAGCTGCTTTGTAGGGTCAAAGTGATTGCAAAACTGAACTGCAGGTCTGCTGCAATGAGTGAGGGCTCTGGGTCCAAGGCAATGCTGCCTGGGGATCAAGTACCTGCCTGAGGAAGTATTCAGGTTTTGGGCTTGAGGGAAGTACTGGGGAGAGGGTTAAGATGTGGCTAAGCTGTATTTTGGGAGGAGGGCACAAGTGTGGCATTCACATTCTCTGAAAAAAATCCCTTCTTCTCCTGGGAAGCTGAGAAGCCTCAGGGAAAAGGAAAACAATTCTTATCTCATTTGCTTCTCCTCCGTTTTGCTCATGTGGATTGTATTTGGAGATTGTTTACCCACAGATGATTGTTTCATTGGATTCTGGTGTGAGTTTTGACTCTTTGGCCAATCAGGGCCAAGACTCTGGAAAGAGTCACAAGTTTTCATTATTATCTTTTTAGCATTGAGTAAGTATCTTTTCTGTATTGTATAGTATAGTATAGTATAGTATTCTTTAATATATGATATTATTATAAAGTAATAAATTAGCCTTCTGAGAACATGGAGTCAGATGCATCATTCCTCCCTTTGTCAGGATACTCCCTGCAAATACAATAGGCACAAGTCTCTAATTTCCACGGTTCTGAACACTGACCTCGAGTACTTACTCCACCACTTACCCCACTGCCGTGGCTTTTCACCCATACTGGTGTCTCCTTTGCCTTTCCTCTGGCAGATACTTCGTGAAGGTGGCCTGGGCTTGGACACTGTGGCTGCTGCTGCCCTTCATCACCCTCACCACGTACGAGCTGGGCCGGAGCAAGTTCCTGTACGGCCGCACCAGGAGCGCGCTGCTGGTGCTGCGGCGCCTGGGGGCCCTGCTGGTGGGCACGGCCGTGTGGTACCTGTGCACTGAGCTCTTCATCTACATAGAGAACCTCACTGGGGAGTGCTCCCTGCAGGGCAAACCCAGGCAGCCAGGCCAGCCCCCCCGGCTCTACGCCTCCAAGCGCGAGTGCCAGCAGGACAGCGGCGTCTGGAACGGCTTCGACATCTCGGGGCACTGCTTCCTGCTCTCCTACTGTGCCATGATGATCCTGGAGGAGCTGGCTGTGCTGGAAGCGCTGGCCATAGACCACAGCTCCAAGCTGCGGGTGGTGATCAACGTGCTGCTCGTTTCCCTGTGTTCCCTCACCCTGATCTGGGTGTTCATGTTCCTCTGCACTGCCCTGTATTTCCATGACTTCAGCCAAAAGCTTCTCGGTGTGCTGATAGGTCTGGGAGCTTGGTATGGGACATACAGGTTTTGGTATTTAAAGCCCTTTTCTCCTGGACTACCTCTTCCAAATATATCTTTGAGTTCAAAGAAATACAGCTATAGCAGATAAAATAAGGTTTGAAATGGTTTGGATTTTGCTTTCAGTACTGGAGTAGTTGAATGTAGGAATGGTTACTGTATTTCCACTGTAAGGAACAAGGTGATGGGTTGGAGGAAACCACATCTCTGTTAGCCATTGGCTGGCAGGTGGTAATGAGCTTCTTCCCTGGGAGAAGAAAAAAAAATCAGGATTGGAAGAAGTCTGTTCTTGTTTAGGAGCTGCCAACTGGGATTGTCAGCAAAGAAATCAGAAGCTGAATCTGTTTCTCTCACTAAAAAATGAAGTAGCAGACCCAAGGCTAAAACAGGCCTTTGATCTTAAGGAGTGTGATTTATCTCAGCTAATTCTCCCTCTTCCTTTTTGAATTATGTCAAGATATTGTGGATGGTCCAAACCTCAGGCTTTCTTTAATGTTCCTATTTGTATTGCCTTATGGGAAAGCTCTAATAATCACAGTGCTGCTAAGCGTTGCAAAAATATCAATTCTTGTGGAAAGCAGGTCTGTTGTGAAACTGGAACATCCCATGGTCTCAAGTGTTAAAAACACTAACTTGCCAGAAATGCTTCATAGCTGCTTCTGCAGCAGAGAGTAAACCTGAGGTGCAGTGTCTGAAGCAGATGTGACTCTCAGTTCATGCCATGTCTGAAAAGGAAGCTATTGAAAAAACAAGCCTTAACTTTTTCCTTAGGTGAGGTAGATGTAATAATATTTTGTAATTTTATTCTTGACACTAAAAAACCCAAACTCCTTTCTGTTTTGCTAAAAAAGTCTAGTATGAGGATTGGGGTTTTAATTTTTTAAAAATCTAATCCACTACACACTTTGCAACAACAAATTCCTTGGGTTTGTTCTTCCTTCTAGAACAACAGTGGAATTCTGGTGTTCTGAACAAGCTAGCTTATCCTGCTATTTCCCAAATAGTCTGCTTGGTAATGAGTGAAATGCGTTGTTTATCCTGGGAGCTGCAGAGCAGAGTGTGCTTGAAGCAATATTTATTCTTGCAATACCAATAAGCTATTTAATTTTGATTGCACATAAAGCTGTGGCCACTTTTGATGTGGCTATAAACCCACTACTGAACAAAACACTGCTATTAGATAATGAATAGGGGTGAGATGGGTTTGCTTATCAGGCAGATATTTAGCATAGTTCTTATCTGCAAAAGCTTTTAATTATTTCATAGCGGCTCATTCATGATGCAGTTGCATGAAGTGTGTTTGACAGTGATGACAGGACAGCCAGGAAGCTCTGTGGGCAAGGCTGTGGGTCACCTCCACTGCCCCCACAGACTGCAGAGTGGCATTTTCTGGATACAGGGTGTGATGCTCCATCAGGTCATCTTGGCATGTTTTGCCAGCTCAACCTCTCTCTTCCAGCAAGAGAGTGGAAGCATTTGCAATTCCTCCAGCAGTGTTAGTTCCATGCTGTGGTCTGCCCCTGAGGAGAGCTAAATTCACTGGAATTCCCACTGAATTTGGTGGCAAGTGGGAGTTGTGTCTTTAGAAAGAGCAATTCACCTCTCAGAAAGAAGCTGTCCATGGGGTTATATATTTTCTGTCAAACTCCTCTTGGTTTTGTATTAAATTGCCTTTTAAGCTGACTCTTTGAAAATTGCACTGATTAACTCATATTGGGTTTAACTAAATTTGTTTAAACAATGCAAATATATTTGCAGACACTCTTTTGATGTAATTTAAGCCTACTCCCAATAGAGCTAAGCTAGACTGCAAGCCACTTTCACCATGAAAAAGGATTATATACCCAGAAGGTTTTATGATTAATTTCATAACGTTCCTATTTTAGGTTGTCTTTATGTAACTTTGCTGTATAGACAAGCCCTTGGAACAGGAAATGCTGTTTACTCAAACCAACTGACTTGCTGAAATCATGTTCATTTTCACAAATGTTTTGTGCAATCACGTGGGTACTTCTGTCCACTTTAACCAGTGTCATGCAGATTATTTTTTTAAATGGAAATAATGTAGGATATGGTTATTCTCCTATTTAAACAACAACAACAAAAAAAAAATTTGAAAACTTTATCAGTGTTTGTGTCTGAGAATCTGTTCCTGCTATCTGTAAAGATGCTGCTGTTACTCTGCACATCTCTGGATGACCCAGCTCCCCAGAGTTTGTGTGACTACTGAGGTGGCTGATCAAGCTGGCACTGAAAGTTCTGCACTCTTTGAAAGGTTAACAGAGGATGGGTTCTCAGGAGTGCGGGGTTTTAAAAAGAAACAAAACCAAACAAAAGCCATGGCTGACTAAAGTAACTTTCCCAATGTGTGCCTGTTACACCAAGCAGTTCATTTTGTAATCGTGGACATTGGTTTATTGGAGCAGAGGGAAAGCCTAATCCATTGAAATGTATGGGGAAACTGCCATGGGCTGGAATACTCCTTGTGAGTTTGGAAATCTTGGGGTCTTCCTCAGTGCCCAGACACCATGGCCAGCTCTTGGCTCAGAAGGTTCCCTTGTGCTCCAGACCTTATTTGTGCTTTTTGACTCTACTCCAGAGCAGGAGTCTGCTTGCTTGTGCTTCACCTGGAAACCTAAGGTTGCAAATTTCTTGTTCACGTATTTGCCATCACATTTATCTGACTTCCCTTTCTCTCCCAAATTTTATCATTAAAAATAAAAATTGCAGCCTCTCCACAACAGATTTGCAGCCAAAGAGAAACAGTGCTGGGAGCAGCTGGATTTGGTATCCTGTGCCAAAGGCACAAATCAGCTGTCAACAGGTATTACTGGTTTGTTTCAAGTGTTGGGGTGGATTTTTTTTGCTTTTTCTACATTAAAGTATTCCTGTTGTTCTCACAGAGCTGTCTCTCTGTAGAATTACCTAGGGAATTTTTGTCTCCAACATCTTACTAACATATTTCAACATCTGCTAATCTTTCATAGCCTGTGTTTGGGCTGTTTTGTGGGCTCTGTTTCACAGTTCTTTCACAGGAGCAGCATTTGGCCTGACTGTTTGGCCAAGGCAGTTCTTGGTGCCTTAAACATTTTCCTCTGCTGGGAACAGGTAGAGCACAGTGTGAAAAGAAACTGCCTTAGGATTCATTTCACTCTTCACTTACCTGGGACTGTTTCAAATGTTGGTGTCACTGCAGGTGAGCTCAGGCAAACAGGAAAGTTGAGGTCTTTCATAAGAGCCACGTGAGCAGCTCAGACTTTAAACATGCCTGAACCCAGGGTTTGATTCTTCCTCCAAGTTTATTCAAAGCAAACGTCATCCATGAATGCTTCACTGGTGCTAAATAATATTCCTGGTTTCCCAATTTATTTGTGTATGCTGAAACTTGGGTTGTGGGTGGCTGCAAAAAAAAAAAAATCCTGTTTTCTGTTTTGGTGTGTGGCAATTGGTGACAAAGTGAGAAACACCCAGTTATGCCCTGGAGTGCACTGTAATGGAAGAAACTGCTGTGATATGTTAAATATTTTGGGAAATCAGTCTTTAGTTGTGAACACAAGTCTATGGTCACTTCATGAAATAGTAACTGATTTTTGCACTCTAGCTTAATGTTCCTCAAACCAGGACACTTAAAGTAGCTCCCTGCAGCTTCTCTGCACTTGGCCTTCTCCAGCTCTTTGATCACCCTATCTCCTTTTGCTCAGAAACCTGTTCTCTGGGGTTATTTCTTTTCATAGCTTCATCTCTCCTCCTGGAGCACAGATTAGTAATAAATGCTCTCCACCTCTGCTGGATGTGTGCTCTCTCAGTATTTTGCCTTCCCTTCTTTGAGGTATTTTGCAAAGCTTAAGATGAAAGTAATTAATAGACACAAAAAGGCCATTGTAACTGAACTGATGTTTAACTGTTGTTAAACAGAGCTGCTCTGTCACTGTACTGGTGGAAAACCTGGAGAAAAGCACATAGTTTATTCATTTAAGCAGAGCTGCACCTGATGTGCTTGAGCTCAGGGAAGGAAAAAGGTGATGTGGCAGCAGAGCTCGATGCATTAGGAGAGTTACCTTTGTCCTTCTCTTGGGGAGCGAGTGCTCACTTCAGTGGAGGGTACTTTCATCCAGGTGCTTAGCAGGAAATCATTAATTTGGATATGGGAAGAGTCCCTTAGTGCTTAAATGAATGAGAGCATAAAGTTTAAAAGCTGAAAAAGCAGACATGGAAATGGCTGTCAAGATTGAGTGCAGTCCATGAAATCTAAGACAATTATATAATTGTATTATTTAGTCTGAAAGGTTATTTACTTTTCAAATACCCCCTGTCCATCACAAAACAAAAGACAATGCCATGTGCTTGTAACAAGCCAAATTACTCCTCTGTAAAGCGTTGGGAGTAAAAGATGGCACAGAAAATTAACAGTAAGGGAAGAGCTTTACCAGCCTTTCAGGAGGGTTGGACATCATGGGAAAGCATTTCTTGGAAAAATGCCCTTTCCCTGTTGTGCTCTTCCTGACAATGTGTGCAGTGGCAGGAGATTTGTGGCAGAGCTGAGGATCTCCCTGGAGGTGAAAGCTGAAGAAAGGAAAATGTTCAACAGGAATAAATGCAAACAATTACTTTTTTCCTCACCTCTCCAAAGCTTTTCCTATGTCCAGCCCGGGTTAATTTTGCAGCTCTGGGCTGTGCATTCCTTCAGTCACAGTTGATGTCAGAGCAGGAACTGGGCACATCCTCAGTGTCAGTGTCAGCTCTTCTGAAATGCCTCCCTGGCTCCTGCTCTGCCTGCAGAGCCTTCCCATCTCATGGGTTCTGTGCTGGGAGGTCACTCTGGTGTGACCGTGTTGGTGACAGCCTGAACACCATCACTCAGCACCGAGGAGAATTCAGCTGAACAGGCTGAGCCTCAGAACAGCTGACTGTGCTGGGGAAAGCCATGCAAAAGGGGAGGAAAACAAGGATGCTGCTCAGCCCACAGAGCCTGTTGGCCTTATCCAAATGTGTGAACAGTTGCTCCACACCTAGCAGGATTGTGCTCTTGGGAATGGCACCCTGGGCCTGCCTGCTGCAGGTTTTGCAGGTGATGGCAGCGAGCACAGACCTGGTGTGAGCTTGGTACAGTGTCACTCCAGACCACAGCTCTGGTGCTTCAGCTTTGTCATAGCCTGACCTGATTCTGTTTTTAGAAGAATGGGAGTGATAGAGGTTTGAGGCTTTAAAAAAATATATGTAGTTTTTGTCATGATTGTCATAGTTTGGAAGTTAGGAGAAAAAAAATGATTTTTGGTTTATTTTGTTTACTGGGTATTTTTCTTTGTTGTTTTCAGAGATTTTGTTTGGGTTTTTTTTCTTGTGACCAAGGGAAGAAAAACCTATTGCTGTTGTGTAGTGCTTGGATCCAAGGGCACATAATGGAAAGAAATTGCTTCTGGTAAGCAAAAATAGAAGAGTGTTCATGAGGCTGGTGGTGGAGTGACATGACCTTGTGATGTAAAGAGCCTCTGCAAAACTGCACTTAACTATGCAGGATACTTGGTTCTGTGTCAAGAACTGCCTGCAGCATTACACAGCACCCTCAAACCTGGTTACACTGTTCTGACTGCAAAGTAGCTTTATTTGGATAACTCTCCTGGAGCTAAAAAGGATTTAGGTCGCAGGAGAGATGAGGTGCTGGTAAGAAAGAGCTGAGAAGGGAGGCAATGCAAGTAGGGGGATGGATGGTGTTATTTTTAAAGGAATGTTTTAGAAATCATTGATCTGGGCTGTTTGTGAAGAGGTTTTTAGCAAGATTCCATCTCCTTCCTTTCTCAGCAGTTCTTCCTGAGATTCTGACAACCCAGGGACTCCTGACAACGGGAATGTCTCTGGGGGATGGTCACACATGGCCCGCTGTCTGTGACAGGAGAGTGTCACCAGGGAGCCCAGGAGAGGGCAAAGGGGTAGGACAGCAGAGAGGGGTAAAGGAAAAAAGGGGCTGAAAGCAGATCATTGTGCAGAGGGAACAAAAAGGAAGAAAAAATCCTGTGAGCTCCTGAGAAGTGGATGGAGGTTGACAATTTGCTTATTGAAGCTCTTCAGCAGCAAAGTGTCATGGAAATGATCTCCTCTCTGCAGGTAGAGCCTGGCCAGCAGCACACAGGTACTGCTGCAGTGATGGACACCTGTGTTCTGACAGAGCAATTCTTCATCCTCATTCTTTCTGGCAGAGCTGCCGTTCCTTCCTCCACTGAGAGCTGTTCAGTGCAGGCTCTTTTCTCTCTGTTTAATCCTCCAGAGAAAAGCGAGTTAAAAGGAGAATGAAAGACGTCACTGAAATGTCCTTTGGGCACATTTCGGGATCAGCACCAGGGGAAAACCAGGAAATGTGTTTGTCATGAATGTGCTTTATCAGAGAATCCAAGTTCCTGTGTGTTTTTATTACTGCTTATAACTTTAGATTCAGCAGAAATGGCTGGGTCTGAAACATCTGCAGTTTGGTCACTGAGGCCATGCTTTGGGAAATCTTTCAGGCATAAAATATCTGTTCCTGTTCACTACATACAGAGATGTTTTCACTCTCTTGCACACCTGTGGGGCTGAACTTTCCCTGGGCACTGAACTGAACTTTCCTCACTGAACTGGGGACTTTATTCTGTCCCACCATGACAGAAGGAGCTTTTCTACAGTGCAGCAAGAGCAGCTTTGCTGTGAATAGAAATTGCCCTTTTATCCTCAGCTATGCCACAGATAATTGCAAGTTTGAGGTTACAATAGTTACCTCTAGGCTGTACATGATTTCCTGTTTCTTTGGGGTTTTAGCTTTTAATCTCATATCATCATATTTTATATTATCCTAGCCATCTCAAAATGCTATATTCATGTTATCCCACATTATTTCAGTCCCATATAGCTTTCAGCAGCCTGTGGGGTTTAGTTGCTGTCATTGCCTGTATTGTGGATCCAGTCTGGGTGGTTTTGGCTTTGATCCTAATGATGGCAGTGAATGCCACCAAACACAACCTGATGTTAAATATTTTCACAAGCTTTAATGTTTTGGTGGTATGGGGGGAAATCTTTCATTTACTTTCACAGCAGAAAGGAAGGAAGGGGCAGCTCTTACACCATCCCTCTTCCCTCTGCAGCCTGGATTCTGAAATTGCAGCTGGCTGGAAAGGATGAGGTTTTTTCATTCAAAAACAGAGGAGCACTTGGCAAATAATTTCTGACAGGGCCACCAAATGGTCACTAGACATTCTTAGGCAGCTCTTGATCTGGATTTCTTTGGCAAGTTGTGAGAGGATCTGTGGTGTGTTCCCTATCCTCTGGCCAGCTTGGTGTTGAAATCCTTTATTTTGCATGGAGAGGTCTTCTCCATCCCTTGCCAAGCAAAGGAGAGCACTGCCAGCCAGCAGTAAGGCTGACATGTACATTTTCAATTTTCATAATCGAGTCTTTTGAGCAAATCCTGTAGGAGTAAAAAGATTTCAGAAGCTGTAGCTCTGCAAATGTGACCACTGGGAGCCTGTTAAACAAGAGGCTTGGGAGGCAGGAGGGAAAGGCTCTGTGTCATGAAGCTGCATCTCAGGGGTGCTTGGACTCGATAGAAAGCCCCTGATTTTCACCCCTCTGATAATTAGAAGTTCCACACCTCAGCACAGATAGATTTTAAAGGACTGAGGTGCCTCAAAGCACGTTTGTCTCTAAAACACAGGGATTTCAAAGGATAAAAATTTGCTTGAGTAAATAAGTACATTTGGAGGGAAGAAGGACCCTGGCTGGGGCTGGGTCAGGCACACAGGAGTGTTGGGTGCAGGATGCAGCAGGAGCCATTCCCTCTTGTCTAAAATATAAAATAGCACCTCTGAGGTGCCTCACCTTCCAGCCTTTCCCCTGGGCACTGCTGTTATCCCACACCTTGCTGAGAGCAAAGCACAGAATCCTGGAGTGAGAAACCAGATTTATACCATCATTTTCACATTTCTGTGTACAGAACTGTGAAAAACAGGCCAGTGCCTGGCTCATGGCCAGGTCGTGCAGTGGGCTCCCCTTTGCAGTGGAACTGGAGCAGAAAAGGTCTGGTCAGGCTGAGATCAGTCAGAGCAAGAGCAACTTTCTATGATGACAGCCTGTATCACCCCAGGGCTGCTTATGGTCAGGGCCGAGGGGATTGATCAGGGCTCTGACATTCATTCAGGGATCTCACACATCAATCCAGCCTCTGCCTGCCACACTAATTGTCTTTTATCACTCTCACCAATTGCTTTTCCCTGGAGCAAAGTCCTGGTACTTTTTCATTAGCAGGACAGGAAAACAAGGCTTAGTAACAGGGAGTGGTGCCAATTTTTTTTTAATATATATTTTATTTTTATTTGGTCCAGAACAAAGGCATAATATTAACTATTTTTAGCTGAGAACCTGTACAAAATCCACCACTACAGCATCAGTGGCTTCCCAGCAGCCCACAGTGTAACACTGGTGACAGCTCCTGTCCTGTTCCAGCTGCTGGATCTGCCTGTTTTCCTTGTAACAGCTGCATTTTAACAGTGTGCTCCAAACACAACACACACCTATTTACTCCAGTGTTTAGAGGTCTGATTTGCTCCATGAATTTAGATTTCTGTGGTTTAAAATACAAAATTAAATAGAATTAAGGAGCAAAGTAACTAGTAGCAGTCTTGCAAAGCAGCTTCCTTCTGCCTCATTCTTGGGCTGAAATCCTAGCTATGGAGGAAGTATTTCTTCTCCTTCCCTCTGGGTTTCCCGGCCTTATAACTCATTAATATTCCTTTCTACACCTGGTGTGTGCATTTCATCAGCTTTTGGAGATCACCAGGGAATGTGCATGTAGGACAACAAACAAAGGGAAAAGAGTGAAATCCTGGTAAGGGTTTTATGTTGGTGTACCTTTATAAATCTTTCTGTGAGGTTTATCACCAGCTAATTGACCAAAGAGAGGATCACCCCTAGTTCATCTTCTTGCACTTTTCAGATTCAGCAAAAGGGAAGAGCTCAGGGCACCCTCCTGCCTCCCTCTTCAAAAAGAAGGAGAATAACTATTTCTTCTGAAGTCACCAACTCCACAAAGGAAATACTGAAAGTATTTTGGAGAAGGTGTGTCTGCAAGGTTCCACTCAGCAGCCTCAGCTGCAGGAGCCAGGTGTGCACATACAGATGGTGGATTTGGGTTCTCACACACCAGTTTTAAGTGCTTACCCAAGCACAGGGTGGGTAACAGGTATAACACAGAGCCTCTGCAGCTACACAGCTTGCTGTATTCCAGAAACCTGTCAGGTCAGCCTTATGACAAGCACCATATAAATGTGCGTTTTGCACTCTCAGTGTGCTCATCCCCTGTAATTCCTGCTAAATATTCCCAATTCTGTGGCTGCCAGGTTGCATCAAAAGGTCCTGGGAAAGCTTGCTGCTTTCAAATGCATAAAGATAACCTTTGAATCAGAGGCAAATGCAATTCCTGTTATTTCAGCCACACTTGGCATTTGCTCCCAAGCCCTGAGATATAGCGTGGCTCCCAGGGATCACTGGAGTGCCTGAAAGCCAGCAGGCTGAGAGCTGACAGAAATTAGTGCTTGGAAGAGGAATACACATAATTTCCATGCAAGCTTTATACCACTGCAGTACATGAGGCAAAGCACAAACCACCTGCACATCCCACTGCCCTCGGGCATGCCTTGCACGGGGACCAGAAGGATGTGGAACACATTTAGAGATGCGAAGCCATTACTCCTCCCATATGGTTTATTGAGGATCTCAGTTTCCAAAGCATGAGTAGCAGTGAGGCCTGTTATTCTTTCCAGCATGCAAAAGGCACAAGAAAGTCATCAATGTGATTCTGTGCAAAGTGTCCCTAAGAAAACACACAGCGAGGAAAGGACAGAAAAGAGCTCCCGATGGAAGAAGCCAAAGCGCCTTCAGGAAAGTGCTGAAAAGTTCTGAAAATGGCTGTACTTTTTCAGAGTCCAAATATGCTCAGTTGGTGAAAAATCCTTTGCAAATCCGTGAAAAAAAAACTCAAGAGACAGAGCCAAAAGGCTTAAAACAATAATCTCCTTCATGTGCCAGAATTCAGGATGAAAGTCAAAATGATTTATCTCAAGGAAAAAGTGCGGCAGTTAAAGACAGACATTAAATTCTTTAAAAAAAAGCTCCCCAAAACCAGACGTAGAAAGTGGATACATTCTAAGAGCAGCTCAATAAAAAATATTCCTTTTAATGAAAATAATTTTTAAAATGGATACTTGAAGAACAGAAATCCACCTTGACTGTGACCAGCTACTGCACCCTGCTCCCAGGAAAGCCTCCAAGCACGACAACACAACGCCTTCTAGAAGAAGAAAGTCCCCACTACCTGCATGTGTGAAATGTGGCCAGTGAACAATTTGGAAACACAAACGCACAGGACCAAGTATCCAAGTCCCAGTAGTCAACTTGGGTGCCGGGAAGCCTCCTGGGATGCTGTCTGTCCCCCTGGAGCTGGTGGTGCTGGCGGCAGTGCCACTTCCCAGTGGGCAGGGCTGAGCCCGTGAACCCTTGAGCCTCTGGCTGGAGTTGAATACCTAAACCTAAAAAAGGCATTTACAAGTTGACAGTTTTGTTGTTGTTGTTGTTTTCTTATTTCCTTGCAGTACAGGTTTCTACTTCTAGACTATGGAATGTTACATTAAACAATATAATTATTCATTACCTTGCTTCAAATTTCATTACAGTTACTGAGGCTTCATCATAATTTCACACAGCACAGAGACACCAAACTAAACACCAAGCAGTCAGCACTAGATGTATTTTTTCTTTAAGTACCAATAAGCAAAATATCCCATTCCCCCCAGAGATCCCATCAGGAAGGAGGCTCCAAGGAAGGAGGGAGGTTTCCGCTTGACCAGCCTGAAGGCATTGGGTACCACTGCAGAGAGGAGCGTGGTGTGGATGTCTCCCAAAACTTTCCTGAAGGCGAAGCGTTTCTGTATCCTGTCAAAGAAGGACTGTAGGTTGGGTCTACTGCCATCCTCCCAGTATTTCTTAGAGAGTCCCAGAAACTTGAGGCGGTGCAGGGTGGCTCCTAACAAGACATCGGCCAAAGTAAAGACGCATCCACAGAGCCAAAGCTCACACTTCTGCCCTGGAGAGAGAAGAGACAGAGCAGAGGTAAGAGACCCTTGGGGGGCACCTAAAAGCTTGCTCAAAAGGTCCACATAGGCAGGAGCATTTGTAGATCTGGGGTGTTTTTTCCCAGCTCCTTGATGGGCCAGGAGCTCAGAGCTCATCCGCTGTGATGGAGAGTACAGGGGTGCCAAAAGCTGGGAATAGGAGATGATGGTCTATAGCCTGTGTGAATATACAAATTACTGGCTGCAAAGCAGCTCTGCTGCCTCTCCCCCAAGTCAAGAGCAGCTGGAGAGGGCATCCTCCTGTACCTAGGAGGTCCCTGGAAAAGAGCCCTTTGCCCCCCTTGAAGGAAGATGCCATGCAGTGACCCCTTCTGCTGTGTCAGTGCTCAGAGAGAGCAGCAGTGTCTGCCCTTGGCAGCACCAGGAGCTGTTTCAGGAGTGTCACATCAACTTGGCCTATTTTAGGGATGTGAGAAATCCTCAGGAATCAAAACCATTTGCTGGATGGCCTGGCTGCCCTCCTGTGTGTGCTGCTGGGGAGGGTCTGCCTTTGTTCTCTCTCCTGTACCAGGGACCCTGCTCCAGGACACCAAAACTGGCAGCACCTCTGTGCCAAGAGCCAGGATTTTGGGGAGACAGAGCTCAGGGTGAGTGCAGGACATGAAGAAACACACTGAAGGGTTGAGAACCCCTGATAATGGGTGATCCCAGAAATAACCTCCCTAGAGAGACATCCAAAAATAAACCAAGCTGCTGTTAGGCTGGAAAAAGCAGTCTCAGGCCAGGATATTGTTAAGCACTCCCTCAGTGCCCTTTCAAAACCGAGGAGCTGGGCTTGGATGGAGCTGAGGGAGATGAAAGAATGTGCAGGTAAAGAACATCAGAAGGGACACAAAAATCCACCCTCAGTCAGCTTTGCTCCAGATTCCTCATTCTGGGGCTCTTCATTGTGCTGTGGCTATTGTAGCAGGAAAGAGAAGAGAGGCTCCAGTAGAGCAGCCCGGGGCAGGCTCTGCAGCTGCTGCAGGGCTGCCTGCAGGACCAGGCTGGGGCAATTATGGGTAATTAGCAACCCTCATTTGTAGGTGCTTGGCAGCCTGCCAAATCCTGCTGGAGGCACTGCCCAAGTGGACAGATTGCCTGTGCCTAATTAATCAATAAATATTTTCAGTGACTAATGAGTTGTGCGGGTGCTGCAGCCAGAGCTTCTTGGGTGTGGTGGGACCTTGTGGGGGCTTCAGCTCAGCAGTGAGGGGAGCAGGGCTGAGGCAGCTGCCTCACTCCAGGAGCTGCTACAGGTGAGGGAGAAAGCACATGTGAGGATGGTGACTTCGGGAGAGAGCTGTGACCCACCCCTGTCCCTCTGTCCCTCCTGGCTGTGGGCTTGCACCTCTACTGAGCTCTGGAGCCTGCTGAGGCTGCTCCAGCCCCCTGCACCCCTGCCCAGCACTGAGCAGGGTGGATGCACAGGCACAGGCAACCATTCCCTTGGCATGCACAGCAGCCCCAGCTGGGCTCAGCCTGTCCCAGCTGAACGAGGTGCCTGTGGCAGGGGTCTCCTGGTGCTGCTGCAGCACCTTCCACCCTGCTCCTGCTGCATTGCTGCAGCCTGGGCTGCGTGGGAGCAGAGCTGCTGCACTGCAGCTCCTGGGAGCTTGCCAAAGTGCTGATGGTACCCACTGCTGAGATCCTGACCAGGCCATGGGCACAGGGTGGGTGTTTGGGCTCTGGAGCAGAGGGCAGGAGTGGCACACAAGGACTGAAGGCATTGGAGCACCTGGGTGCTGGCAACAGCAACAGCAGCAGCGATCCCTCTGCTCCAGGCACCTGGGATGTCCTCCCAGGGCACCTCATTAGGCTGCACTCTGCTGTCCCAGCCCTCACAGCAGTTAATGAGGGTGTTTGAGGAAATTAGGGCAAGGCAGGATGCCATGAGAGCACATCAGGGCTCTTGGTAAATCCCCAGCCCAATGCCCTGCAGAGCCTGACCTTGGCACCTCTGAGGGCTCTCCAGTGTGGCCCTGAGAGTGAGGCACAGCTCCCCAGGCCGAGGCTGGACCCGAGGGCAGGGCCAGCTGTGGGACCATCCCCTGATTAACTGTGCCTGGCTCTGCTCTGCATCTGGCACCGTGGTGCTGGCAGCCCTCCCGGGGCTGGGGTTCTGAGCCCTGCCAGCAGTGAGGAAGAGAGGAGGAAGGGGTGATGGCAGGACAAGTGCTGCCCAGCTGTGCCCAGGCACCCCTGACTGCCAGGGCTGCTCTGGGCAGGCTCCCAGCACCCTGTGTTTGCTGTCAGGGATGGCTGGTGTCCCTCTCTCCCACCTGCTGGCATCTGACACAGGTTCTGTAAAGGCTCTCCCCTCCAGGGCCCCTCAGATTCCTGGGTTTCCCTGCCCAAGCTCCCCTGGGATTTGCCCCAGCCTGGTGATGTGAGGGCTCAGCTGTGGCACATGTCCCCATCTCTGCACTTTCAGCAGCCAGTGCTCCTTGGAGTGCAAGTGCCCGGGGCCAGCCTGCTGCTTCCTAAACCAGACAGAGCATCAGTCACTGTCAGTCCCTTGCTGGGGTAGAGGGCACCTGCCATCACCCTGAGGTGACTTTGGGGCTCCCAAAGAGCACCCATGAGGACAGGGGTCCTGCTGTTCCTTGTGGCAAGGGGTGCAGGGGTGGTTTGCCAGAGGTTAGGAGGACCACGGCTGCAACAACATCAGTGTACCCAAAACCAGGAGAGCCCAGAGGCAGCCCCAGACCCACCAGTGGTTGCTCCATGGGAGTAGTTCATCAGGTACAAATCTGTTGGCTATTTCTGGTGTTGCACCTCAGCCTCCTGTGGAAAAACACCCCATAAACACAGCCCAGTGCCTACCTTGGTACTCCAATTTCCTTTTCTCCAGCTCAGCCTCAATCTGATCTAGCACCATCCCAAGTTCTCCAAGGATCTTCTTCAAGTAGTTCACATTATCGTGCTCCAGAATCTTGGCCTGGGTGGAGAGCAGGGTTAGAATGTGTAATAAATGGACGCAGGGACACAAAGCATCATGTTCCCCCAGCCCCAGGGATGTGTGTGGCTTTGACCCACTTACCATGAGCTTCTTCTGCTTGGAGAGGTAAGGCTCAGAGAGCTGTGGCTCCTCTTCATGGTCCAGCTTCATCAGATCTGTGGTGGCATTGGCTAAATGTCCTGGAAGGGGGAGAACAGACAGAGAGGCTGGAATGACCAGTGTGTCTGAAAGCAAATCACCTCATCCTGCAGCCACAATATCACTGTAGCACCAAGGGAAAACATCCCAGAGAGCTGAAATGGGCCAAATTCAGGGCTTGCTGCTGCTGTGCTTCCACGTCTGAGGGCGTGTGGCTCCGTCAGCTGTCCCTGCACACACAGGGATCTCACAGGGCAGGGCTGGCTCCAAGCTAGGGCCAATCCCCCTCCCTGAGTCCCAGCCTGGGAGTTTCAGCTCTTCATTTTCCCTGCTGGATTCATACTGGAGCTGCTGGAAGCTCTATCTGTTGCTTGCTGTTTAAGGACAGCCCTGGGCTTGCCCAGAACCTGGCTCCTGCAGCTCCATCCCCAGCAGGCTGAGCCTTTGGGATGTCTGAGCTGGCTGCCCACACTCAGGTGTACATTCAGAGCAGTGGGGCAGGGAGGGGCACAGGGGGTGCTCCCTCCTGGGTGAAGCTGTTCCTCCCTGGCTCGGTGTTTGGGGCTGCAATTCCGTGGTGTGGAGCCCATCATGAGCATGGAGAGATGCTCACCCTTCTGCCTCTCTGGGCACAGGGAGGATGGGAAGGGCTCTGTGCAAGGGAGCTAAGGGAGGGAAAGGGGCAGAGTGAAAGGAAGAAAGGAATCCTAGAGGAAGAGTAACACCTAAGGGATAGCATAAATTACCCAAAGTTGGGCTAATGTCTTCCTGCCAGGGACCATCTGCTTTCCCTCCTTGTTCCCTCCAACAAGGGAGGCCTTGGCTCTGCTGATGCAGGAGGTGCCAGGGCCAGCTGGGGTGGGAGCCAGCAGCAGGCTGTGCACTGCTATAAAATGCTGAAATTCCCATTTCTGCCATGAGCTTGTGCTTGCTAAGGCTGCCAACCAGCTCTCCTGGGGCAGCAACTCAGATGGAGACCTGAATATCAGCCTGTTTTCATTCCCCTTGGGAGAGCCTGGAACCTGGGTTCACCCTCTCCTTGGGACACAACAACATTGATTTCCCTCAGCACCCACTGCAACAGGGCAGCTGAGCCATTGCCTGAGGGCAGGAGATGAGCTGGGGAGGAAGGACACCATCAGCCCATGGAGCTGCTCATAGCCCTCCAATGGCTTGGGAAAAATGTCACCAGTGACAGGGTTTGGACAAGGAGATGTGTTCAGAGACCTCGACAGAGCGCTGGGGAGGTGATGTGAGGCAGATGGGGGCCAAAGCCATCACAGCCACACCCTTTGGGGAAGGGAGGTGCCCTGGCCTACATCAGCCCGAGGTCTGTGGGTGGAGGTGACACTTGGCGACACGGGGAAAGCTGTCTGTGACGGGTGTCAGCAGAGGCAGGGCAGACCACAAGCTACACCTCAGGAACTGCCCATTTCTCTCTGTGCACAAGTGCATCCCACCTCAGCAGGACCATCTGGGACCCAGGCAACTGAAGAGATGGGGGTGGGAACAGTGTTTTCTATGGGCTCAGCTTGGGGCCAGAGCCTAAAGGAAGGGAGAGACCTGGGACATACCAACACCCTCCTGACAAGGTCACTTTTCTGGCCAGGAATTCTCTCCAGGAGCAATCCCTGCCATTGAGTTATATTAAGCATCGTCAATGTTTCATGAGCACTTGAAGGTCAGGTACACAGACTTATGCCGATTCATCCACTGCCTGCAACTCAATCTGGCTGCTCCCTCCTGCCTTTGCCCTTAGAGTTATTGGAGGGAGAGGGGCAAATTCTTGTGCTCCAGAAAGAGCTGAGGAGAAGCGTGCATGTCCCATGGGAGCCCAGACACCCCCCGAGTTAGGAAGTCTCTCTAGGATGCCTGCAATTCCCAGCTCAGCTGTGCTTTGCCACTTCCCAGCTGTCCTTTGGCAGGAAGGGGAGATGAGCAGGAGCACGGCGGCTGGCTGGGCTGTGGAGCCTAGAGGAGCTGGGGAGCCCCGGGCAGCCCCCTGGAAAGGCGACTGACTTACTGCGGATCTCAGTGGTGGCGTACTTTGGGATCATGGAGTCGGTGGTGAGCTCGGGGTGCAGGATGCAGCCGTGCGTGTAGGCGTCCATGGGCAGCGAGTCCAGCAGCTCCCGGTACTGCAGCACCCGCGAGTGCAGCGCGCTGCCCGGCTCGGGGATCAGCTGCGGCACGTTCTCTGCGGGCCAAGGAAAAGGAGTTAGCGCTGAGACTGAGGGGAAACTCTCCAGAGCAGAAATCCATTTTGGTTTAGGTGAAATGTACATCTATCACCAGCTGGGGATCTCTGTACAAATTACGAACAGGACAGCACTGCTGTGGAACGTGCCTTGAGCTGTTTGATTTTCCAGCATCAGTCTCATTACATGGTTATGACAACGGGAAGATGCCATCAGCTCACATCCCTTGCAGCAGACAAAGAACTTAATGTTACAACTCACTTTATAACTTTTTTGACAAATCACATAAAGCAGAAGCATACTGACAGTGGTTCCATCCAACCACTATAAGCACAGGTACCTTTGGTTAAACAATGCTTGCTTATTTCGAATACAATACCTGCTTGTAAGCCTTAAAACACAATGCACAGAGCTCCATTATTAAGCTTCAAACTTCCTAATATCTTGCTAGTTAAACTTTTCTGTAGCTTAGGGAGTTATTGCAGACAAGCGTTAATACATGGACCATTGTTCTACTCGTCCTTGCTTTTCTACTTTTTACATAATTTTTCTGCTGACCAATCTCATGGCTACTGCTTAGCTCCAATCACAGTTCTGCTGTCTCTGAGGCCTGCCTTTTGCAGCTTTGCCAAAACTTTCTGATTTATGGATTCCCACACATCTTTGAGTTAAGTCTGTAGCTTGAAAGCATAGCTGTTGTGTCTGACTGCCTGTTCTCGTAAAAAGCCTATGCTCAGAGAAACTGCTTCAGCCGAAGGACAAGATAAGGGGGGCAGACAGGGAGACTGTTAGAGAGAGGGCAGCCTGACCCAGGAATTCTTTCTGATATAGAATAATTAGTGGCAAATAGCACACAAAAATAATAGAATGAATATGTGTGAACCTATTGTGAAATTGCATGCATATGTATTTAAGAGAGATAAAAAAGGATGTAGAGTTCCCAGAGGTACACATATATTTTGAAGGGAGCAGTCCCCACATGCATCCAGCATGTAATAAACATAGCTCTGAAATAAACCTACCAGCTTTACAACTTTCACAGAAGTTGTGGAGTTTGTTTGCTTCCGTAAATCAGCGGCACCTGGGAGAGCTCAAGCTCTCATTAGCAGCTCCTCAGCTGGCTCTGGACAGCAGGGTGCAATCCTGCTGAGACAGCGGGGCTGGCTGGGGCAGAGCTTTCACTCAAATCTCTCAGCTCTGCCCTCACCCTCCCTGCTGCCCATCCTGGCCAGGAGTGCAGCCAGCCCATGCCCCGAGATGGGCAAACCCACGGGATCTGTGGATGTCATTACCCAGCCCCACAGCCCTCGTGTTCCCTGGGTCAGTGCAGCCAGCCCTGAGTCTCCACACTCTAATTTCACATCTCTTAGAAGGGGAGACAAACCTTCCTGGTCTGCAGAAAAGAGCTAAAAGATGGGGATTTGAGTTTAGGATCTCCTGAGTTACATACTCTTTACTCCAGTGGCAGTGAGGTACCTCATTCTCTTGGCTTCCTTGAAAATCCCCAAAATGGGCAATCAGAGTAGATGACCAAAGAAGCCCAGTGTATCTTCCCTCCATGCTCAGTCAGCATCTCAGCTGCAGCAACAACCCTTGCCAGGGCTGGCTCTGCTCCTCCCTGCCTTGTTGGGTTTTATTCACTTTCCATGGATGGTGGTTTGCATCGTGCCTTTTATTACACTGTCAGCTCAAAATACATGGCAGGTGACACCAGAAGAAGCAAAACACTGCTCTTGTCTCCTCCAAGATTTTTAACTCTCCCAGTTTTTTAAGGGATCATAAATGTTTATAGTGTCTACAGGCAGTGAGTAAATCCACCAGTAAATCCCTGACTCTTGCCCACATCCTGTTTGCAGCACTGGGCTCTCCACGTGCCAGTGTTCCCACCTGAGCTGGGTCATGTTGGTAGGACTTTGGCAGATGTGGGCAGGGCAGCCCCTTGTTTCAGGGCCTGAAGTGACAGCTGTGCCCTGCCCAGCCCTGCTGCTGGTGGCAGGAGTGGGCTGCAGGTAAAAGGGAGCTGGCCTTGCCATTAGTGTGCCAGCTGGTGCCCATGGCTGGATGAGAACCAGGCAAATTTTGGTACCTCCTGTACTGGAAATCTCACATCTCTGACCCAGACTGTCCCTGCTGGAAGGCTCCAGAGTTGTCCCCACTGACAGGCATCACTGTCCCCTGAGCAAAGGGAGGTTTTGGTGGCTCTTCCCTGCCATGGGCTGTTAGCTGCCTGCACTGCCTGGGCTCCAGCTCTCCAAGTGGGGATTTTCCACCCGAGAAAAGTGACCAGATGAGTGAAACAACAACTGAGCTATAGCTTGTGTGCTCCTTCCACAGGGCTCCTGGCCAGCACCCAAAGGGCTGGGGCTGAGGCTGGGAACAGCACATCCAGAGGGACTGCTCCATCCCGCAGGAAGATGGAGCAACCACAATGAAATAGCAGCATGCTGGCCACCAGCCCATGTCCTTCAGCACATTCCAGGGAGGTTTTTCATTGGGATGGCCTGACTTGCCTTTACATGCCACAGCAACCTGCACATAGAGGCTGCTGTTGCACTCTGTGGCTGTGCAAGGGTGTGCAGACCTTGGAGGACACTCCTGCCTGGAAGAAATATTGCCCTGATCAGTTTCTGGGCACTGCTGGGCAGTGTCCTAGTGAGAAGCATCCTCAAACGTGGCTTATTGGCACTATTCACTGCTATTTTGGGGGAAATGGAAACATTTCTCCACACACTACTCTTTACTGATAGCTGGACCCCAGTGTGTGTAAGCAGCTGATAAAGGCCCTGCCCTTAACCTGGGGGAGATCACAGCTCAGTAAAAATATCTTGTAAAGGCCTTTTCAAATTGTACACATTTCTGCAAGGTGGCTGATTCCCCCTCAGATCAGCACTGCCACATCCTGGTAATGCCTTTGGCAGCTGCTCTGCTTGGTGATAGGATGGAGCAGAGCAGGGAGCAGGGAGTGATGCTCTGGGCCCTCTTACCTGGATCTTCCCCTCTCTATTTCCCAGCAAAAAGGGAAGGAACTGCACCTGGCTGGAAAATCTCAATGACAGGAGTTTCCCAGCGCTCGGACAGCTCTGTGTCCCCCTCCTGCTGGGGACAGCCTGTTGTCACATATGTCAGACCACCTGCCCTTCGCAGAGACCAACTGAAGTGGTGCAGGGACTGACACCCCTGATGTCCCCTGGTGCTGGGGCTGCTGCCAGGCAGGAAAGCAGCTGCCATTCCCTAGGACATGCTGCTGGTGTGGGATTCTCCTGATGGAGTCATCCCTGCTGCCCCACTGGGAGGGAGCTTTGTGCCTCCACGGAGCAGCAGCGCAGTGGCGGGGCCGGGAGAGGACAGCAGCTGAGCTGGCAAGGAGCCCTGGCTTCAGGAGCTATTTTGAGATGTTTCTGATGTCTCTGTTGCAAGGGGATGGATGCTGGGGAGAACATCGTGATGGCAAAGCCCGAGATCCCTGCTCAGCTTTGAAGCCTGCCCAGTGGGTGTCCCAGCCCAGCAGCCCCCAGGACTGGGGGAATGAGGGTGAAGGGTGTGAGATGCCAGGGAGAGGCTGCTCACAGCAGCTGCTGAGCAAAGCTGACTTTGAGCTCTGTCTCAGTATCCCGGTGTGCCAGGCTCAGCAGGCCTGCAGCCCTGCTCCAGGGGAATATGAGCTTCCCTCTCCTGGCTGTCCCTTCCTCTGGGTTTGTGTCACATCATCCTCCCATGGTCCTCAGCACTGCTGGCTGGGTTTGACTTTAAAGAGACTGTTTTCTCTGAGGCACAGCAGCAGCAGGGACAGCAGGGTCCCCTGCCCATGGAATGGCCCAGGAATCCTGGAGGAAGCGGGGAGAGGAGCAGCAGCACATGACTGACACCCACCTTCTCTCAGCAGAGGCCCTTATGGCGCTTTATACAATTACCCAGGGCCAAAGCACAAACACACCTGAAGTCCAAAGTGTTCCCATGGGCTGTGCCCCAGTGGGGACTCTGGTGAAATGCCACCATGCACCATGGGGACTGAGAGAAATTGTCTGGTTTGGAAGCCTGACTTCCAGGATAGAAAAAGGGGAACTGAGCTCCCACACCCCTCAGAGCCCTCCCACACTCCTCAGAGCCCTCCAGAAGGGGAGTTCTGCTGGAAATTCTTCTATTTAATGGAGAAACATAGAAGTCTGGGCAGGGCTGGTGGCTTGCTGATTTTCTGGGGTGAAGATGAAACTTTAAAGGAAAAACGTAGATTTGTTTAGCAAACAGAATGTGGACTAGACAGGAATTTCCTCTGAGGCAGAGCCCAGCCTTGCATTACCTCCCGTGAAGTTCTTCTCCATGTAGTCGATGATCTGGTTGTAGTCGCTGATGATGTTGTCCCTGTGGATGATGACGGGCACCTCTTCGCCCAGGTTGAGCCGCATGAACCAGGGCTCCTTGTGCTCCATCAGGGGCATGCTGACATCCCTCTCCTCGCAGGGCAGCCCCTTCTCTGCGATCACCAACCGCACCTGGGGCAGGAAGCCAGGGAGAAAGGGCTCAGCCCCACACACCGAGCTGGTCTCCAGTCCCCCCTACCCCATTACACCCCCAGACCCTTCCCTAAAACTTAAACACGGTGACAAGTCAGGATCACGGGCTTGCCCTGCAAGAAGCCAAGCAGCTGTTGCCATGGGACAGCTGCAAAGAATTCGTTTTCCTGGCAAAGAGGGGACCCCCAAACCCATCCTGTCTTCTCAGAATCATGGACCATGCTCCCTGGTCCTGGTGGCCTGTGTGACAGGCAGAGGACAGCCAATCCCTCAGCCAGTCCCTCAGTGGGTGGAGGGAGGCAGGAGCTCTCCAGCTGGGGCAGTGATGCTGCTGTGGCTCCCAGCATGGCCCAGCACATACCTGAGGAAGAAAAGGAGGAGGAAGAGGAGGAAGCAGGGCTGCAGCAATGTTATGCCTTACACGTGCACCCAGTGAGTGCTGCTGTCTGGCTGAAGGAGACCTGGATGCTGACTCAGGTATGTCCCACTCTCAGGAGTGGACTCTGCCTTTAGCAGGTGAAGGCTCTGTTCTGTGGGAAGTTCCAGGCAGGCCCTGTGACCCTGCACAGCATTCCTCCTCCATGCTGGCATTAGCTTGAGGGCATCACCCAGCACCTTCACACCTCTGGTGTCAAACCTGCTGCCTTCCCCTTCCCCTGCCCTCCTCCTGCCCTGGGCCTGCCCAGCACTGTGGGGCTGGCACCCACACATCTCAGGGGTGGGAAAGGTGAGCCCAGCCTTGCAGAGGGGCAGGAGGAGGCAGGAGTGGGGCTGGATGTGGGACACCATCACCATCCCCACCCCGACCACCAGCCCTCAGGGCTGATCCTGCTGCTCTGCTCTGTGCATGAGACTGTGTTGAATATGCACTCAGGGATGGCATTTTAGGCTTCTGGGTTATAAAACCTGACTATTATGAACTAAGTATGTCAAACACCAAAAAAAAAAAAAAAAAAAATAAAGCCCACGGGGGATATGAGAAAGCCATGATTTACAGAAACACTGAATGAGGCAAAAGTACTTGTTTTCATCCAACTAGCAGCAGCTAAAAATACAATTTAATATATATATAAGCGTTTCTGTGAGTACTTCAGAGTTCCTGGGGAATTAGTCATTAATTATTCACAGGACTGGCAAGTTAATTTTTTCTTTCAAAGTCAAACAAGAGAAAGCCTGGGTTCCTCAACTGCAACTCACTCCTGGCCTTTTCCTCCCAGCTGATAAATCAACCTCAGCCTACCACCTGGGGTATCCAGCCCCAGGCTCCCTGTGCTGCTTTCAGGAGCTGAAGGCCTGGCAGGAGGCAGCCCGGGGTCCCAGGGCACCCCCCTGCCAGCACCCCAAAAGGGATCCCAGACTGGGGTGACAAAACATTCCCGGGGAATTTCTCGGGGAGCCGGGCACGAGCATCCCCCGGCAGTGCGGATCCCGAGCCCGGCAGTCCCGTGCTGCCGGCAGGGCCGACCATGTGCAGCCTCCCTGCTGCATTGGGCATCCTCCCTCCTTTGTGTCTGCTCGCAGGAACGGGCACCTCTGCCCGGCCCTCCCGCCGGGCTGTGCAGCTCGGGGAGGCCCTGGCACCGGGAGCTTGGTGTTCCAACACCCACCCCTCCGAACAGCCCATTCTCCATATGGCGTTCATGGCTTAGGAAAGATAGGGGGTTTGGGGCCGGGGGAGAAGGTTGGGTTTGTTACACAGCTGCCGTGCTGCGAAATGAGCATTTACTATTGTCTGGAAAATGGGATTTCTTGCTGGGGCAATCCGGGAATAGAATTTCCAGGGCACTGCTGCATTGTGAGGGGTGAATCATCGCTGCGTGCTGGGGTCCGGGATCCTCTCCCGGGCACCAGCCAGGCTCGGGGCTGCCTCTCCTCCCGCAGCAGCAGCAGCAGGGTGGTCCCGGCCCGGCTCTGCCTTTGTCTGCGCTCCCGGCCACGCCGGTGTGGGGCTGGCAGCGGGCACAAAAGCCGAGGCGGCTCCCGGTGCAAGCCGTGATACCAAAGCAAAGGCAAGATCTGGCTGAGCCCCCCCATCCTCATCCCCATGGCATCCCCATCCCCTCCCAGGCAGATGCTGTTCAAGGTACAAAGATCTGCCTGGCCGCACGCTGGTGACCCGGACAGCCACAGGGCTGATCCCCTCGTTCTCCCCCGAGTGCATCCATCCGTCCATCCGTCCATCTGTCCATCCTCCCGAGCAAAGGGATGCCCTGGCACCTGGAGCTGATTCTCGCCCGGGAGCCCGGCCGAGCGATCGTTCTCTTTACCTTTTGTGAGCTGAAAGACTGCGTCCAGTGGTACAAAACCAATCTGTCCTGGGATTTGAGAGCGGGGTCTGTCGGGTCGTGATTTTCCTCGCCTTCCGTGGATTTCCCCGCGTTGTTCTCCAGCGCCGAGATGGGCCACCAGCTGCAGTTGGTGGGAGTAACATTATTGGGAGTCGCCATGACAGCAGCGAGCGAGCGGGAGAGGGACGGGGAGAGCGGCGCTAGCCCAGCATCACATGGGCTCCTGGCAGCCCATCCCCGGGGCAGCCCCGGCTCCGCGGGCAGGCGGGCGGTGGGCGCGGGGTCACGGCACGGGCTGCTGCCGGGGCCGCCGGGGCTGCCGCTGGGCTCGCAGCCCGTCCCCGCTCGTGGCGGGGCTCCCACGGAAACGTGCAGGCATCGCTTCAAGAGAGGAGTCAGCAGCGGAGCCTCCTGCCTGCCAGCTCGGCAATCCGGGGCAGCTCCAACCCCTGCGGCTTCCTAAGAACATTTTTGCAGCAGAGATTAAGATTTTTTTTTTTTCTGAGTGTTTTAGATATGGCGGATGTGTAATAAATAGCCACAGTGATGGACACTAGCTCTAAAATGCCTAGAAGGTGTCGTGCCTGCCTTGCAACCTTCACAGAAAGAAGCAGCAATGGCTCTTTAAAGGTATTCAATTATTTTTGAAGAGCACAAATTTATTTCTGCCTATTGGGTGTTATGTAGCCCATAGAGGGGCAGAGCCCAGGAGTCTTTGGTGTGTGCCAGAGCCCACGGTCCCTGCCCAAACTGGACAAAGTAGGCACATCTGGGGGTCACGTTCAGAATTAGCATGGTGTGTCACAATTCCAAACTGGCCAGGAGACTCAGAGGGCATTGGGGCTTCTGGAGCTGCTGCTGCTCTCCAAGCCCTAGGAGCTTCACACAGAGGTTTGCAGGGACAGGTGTGTAGGCAGCTGGATACAGTGACCTGGACATCTGGACTTGTGCTTTATGACACTTGGCTTTGTCATGCCCCATTTCCAGCAATCTGGGAGCCTGGAGATATTTTCCCACCCTTGGAAGTGTTGCCAGTGCCAGGGGATAAAGCCAGTCCAGGTAGGGGTGTTGTAGGGGCAGGTTCTGGTGAGGATGGGGGACAGGCCCTGCAGGCACAGGGAGCCAGCCTGTGTCTCAGGGCTGGGTGAGGGCTCTCCCTGTGCACCACTGGGGCTGGTGAGGATAGAAGGAGGATGGTTTGGAAGAGTTGGTTTGAGTGGGGAAACTGAGGCACGCTTCACTCCCAGGAGCACTGGGAGGGAGCAGGGCTAAACTGGTATCCAACTGCATGAATATAGTGCAAGGAGCAGTTTTCTAGGGACTGGGGCACGAAAATGAATTATTTGGTTGATGTGATGTTCTGCTCCTCAGTGTGTGCAGGAAGGTGATGAGAGGGCAGAGGCTGGGAAGTGCTGTGCTCTGCCCTGGCTCCTCCCTGTCCTGTCCCCCCCATAGGCAACAGCCCCCAATAACACCTCTCTCCCAAGTCCCTGAACTGGCCCCAGGGTCACACAGGAGCAGGCTCTTGCTTGCCTCTGCCTTGGGGCTGCAAAAACAAGGGAAAACTGAGCTTTGAAGAGCTGGCACCCCATGTAGCACCATCCTGCCCTCTGCTCCACAGCCTCCCCTCGCTGCAGGCGTTTTTGGGGGCTCCTTGCACTGAAGGGGAGGCGGTGGGTGCAGAAAATGCCTGGAGCGGGCTGGCCAGGCAGCAGCTGCTCTCCCTGGATGGCTGTCCAGAAGGCCCCATCTAGTGGTACAGCCTGTGATGAATTAGTGCTGCGCCGTGGGGAGTAAAACATGACTGGGTTTGCTGCATCCCTCAGGGTCCTGCAGGTACACGGAGCCTCTTATTTAGCTGGGTTTTGGCTTGCTAAACCGAGCAAGGCTTGAAGGGCACGAGGGGTGCCAGCCCCCTTCGGGGGTGCCCTGACCTTGTGTGACCTTGAGATCATCCCCAGCATTCAACAGAGCTTCCCTGACTGGCAGAGGGATCGGCGTGGGGCTGCCCCATGGGATCTGAGCACAGCCCTGGCAGAAGGTGCCAGGAGCAGGGTTGTGCTGCTGGCAGTTTGGGAATACTGAATCCAGGCGAGGGTCTCATCCCAGAGCTGATGCAAAGATTACAGAGATGAGAGAACAGGAGGATGGGTCAGTCACGGGACTTTGCAGGCACAGAAGAACCCTCCCTGTTTTAGAAGGAGAGGGTGGAAAACAGGCTCCAGAAACGGCTCCATTGATTTTTTTTCCCCCAGTGGCCTGATTCAGTGTCTGCCAATGTAAAGCTCAGCTTGGATTCGATTTGGCTTCTGTAAGGCAAGAAAGGAATGTCATTGATGCAGGGTGCCCTTCTTTTTCTTGCTTCGGTTTAACTAGTCCTGAAACCAGAGGGACCAGGGCTTGTGCTGCTGGAAAACACCCAGGCTGGGCCTGCTGAGATAGGAAGTAGAAAGCTGGAATCTGGTAAGAGGAAAGTCCTGGGAACACTGGAAGTCACTGGTGCTTTCTCAGAATATTTCAGACATATTCTGTAGATTGACTAGGAACAGATCCTAGAGCATCCACACACAGAAAAGATCCCCCAGGCTTGTTGGGGCAGGTACAGCAGCAGCTGGGAACAATAGGGCTGCATTCAGCATTGTTTGTACCAGGGCACCTCTACTCATCAATCAAGCTAAAGGTGCTGTGCAGGCATTCCCAGAGAAGATGCAGTTTTCCAATAAATCCTGAGGTTTCAGGCAGGCAGCAAAAATAAGTCACTGCGTTATCAGAGTGATATGGATGAGCCAAACTGAGAAGGGTTTGATGGAAACAGTAAGTTTGGGCCTCTCTTAGGGCCCACCATTCACCCCCAGGGGTTGGTCTGCTGGGCAAATGTCACCAGCAATATTCCAGTACATTTGCTGCAAACCTTACAATTGCAGTCAAGAACCAAAGTATCTGCCCTTGCTCTGCCACAGGCAGCACTAGATGTGCTTAAACACTAGCAAAAACAGGACTTCAGGAAGGAAAGAAAATGAGTTATTGTCTGTTTTCCCCTTTTCCTTCCTCCTTCACTAGCAGTTCCTCCAGTCCTCCACAGGACACTGTGGAAGTGAGCCCTCAGAACCTGATCTCAGGCTTTTCCCTCCCACCTGGTGTTCTGGCAACCTAAATTCATTTCTCATCCCTCAGTTTCAGGGTGTATCTTGGACTAGTTTAACCTCCATGATTTCCCCAACTCCTCCTCTCTCCCTGGACACACAGGTGTGTGGCGCATTATCCTGCTCCACAGCTGAAAACGTGCCCTCCAACGCTGTCCATCTGTACGGGGTTTATGTAACACCAGTCCAGACACTTCCCGGGGTTCTGCACACTTTATTCAAGAGCAGCACAGCAGAAACTGCCCCAAAGTGACCTTGACCAGGCTGCCACTCCACATTTCTACAGAAGGGCCTTGCTGTGCCCCTTCATTAGGCTCCAGATGCAGAAAGGAGTGGGGACAACCAATACCGGGCCTAAATAACCATTTCTGTGCAGGTGGAAGAGCTGTGCCTCAGCTTCACACACATGGACTCTGGATCAGGGCTCACCAAGAGGCAGGGAAACAACCCTCTGTCTAGCAACAATTCCCATGGTGTTAGAGGGCACAGAACCAAAACATGAATAAAAATAGGAGCAGATACCCTCTGCTGAAGCAGAAACACCCTCCGAAAAATAGCAGCAGCAAAGATAGCTGGTACTAAATATTTACGTTTACAAGCAAAGTACATATGATACCAGATTTTCTGTAGAGAGAAAGAAGGGAAAGTGGAGAAAACCTGAAATGTGTGTGGGTATTGCAGGATAGAGCTGGAAGAGGGAGGTGACACGAGAAAATGTAGAAATCAGTTCCATATAATTTGAGTAAGAGCAAATACTACATGCTAAATATATGCATGAAACTTAAGAGCAAAATGAGTTGTATTCTTTTGTTTTTTGATTTATTTGGATTTTAAATCTCAGCTTCCTGGACTTGTAAATTTTTGGGATGGTGAGAAGAAAATCTACAGTGATTATCATCTAAAATGTCTGAGCCTTCTCCAGCACAGAATACAAGGCCAACTGTCCACATCTGCTCTTCATCTATTTTTACACAACTGCTTGTGACTCCTTGGCTTGCTGACCACTCATTTTTCAGCATGTAAGTAAAAATCACAGTACTTTACTCAGACATGGTTGTTGAGCATGTATAGCTGCCACTGAAACCAGAGTTTTGTTAGGTTTTTTTAAACAAAAAAGGTCTTGAGGGAAGAGGAATATGTGCCAAATTATCCAGACTTTGCTGGGTTTTGACAAACATTTATTAATGCAAGTCTCGGCAACAGAATTTTTTATTGCAGTATTTTCAACCAGCAGGAATGTCATAGCTCTACAGCACAAAGCCAGGATGATACACACATCTTGTTCACCCCATTTCCACAACACTTTGTGTAGCAGATGTGCTCAGAAATATCCTGTATAGATGGTTCCACCCTCTTCACTTCTGAGACTGCACAGCCCAAAAAACCTGGTAGCCTGCTCCACTCCCCCCTAAATTATTCCATCAGTAATGCACAAATAACAAAATATATTTTTACTTCTAAGAGCTTCACTTATCTGCAGAAAAATAGAACTGCTTAAGAGTGAGCGAGTTAGATTAAGGAAGGGTCCAAGTACACACCTGCACGTTCTGCATCTCCCAAAAAAATTGCAAGGAGGAAGCATTCACAACTTGATCCAAATAAAAAAAGGAGCCAGCCAGTGTTCAAGGAAAGGAGATTCATCCTATCCAAAATGCTGAATGCCTTCTCATCCTTCTCCCTAGAGCAAGATAAAGAGGATGGAGCTGTAGCTGTGAAACTTTTCTCTAAGTACAGAGATACATTAAGAATGAACATTCCAAACACATCAAAATATCAGAAAAAAAAATAGAAGTTTTTTTGGGTTTGTTTGTTTTTTTCCAAAATATAGTGAAAACAGCATACAGAGCTTCAATATCCACAGCACAAACCAAAAACCAAACAGAGCTCATTTGACGTAGAGTGCTTTTGTTAAGGTACTCAGAGACTTTAGTGCATTCTTTTTAGAACTAAGCTCAGAAACTATATTTAATTTTTCATTTTATTAGAAAACTAAACTGTATGAGGCAAAGAAACATTTAATCAAACACACAACAGTGAAAACATGGCACTGACAAGGCAATTAGCCCAACCATTGTATCAAACTCTGCTTCAGGATTCTCTATTGCTTACAGTCAAGTATACATCATCTCTGCCATGTGAGACATTTTCTTGGGAATATACAAGTAGTACTCCATGTATCCCGAAAGATCTTCAATAGTCACATCATCCACAAAGGCTCGAGCTTGCTCAGAACAAGACCTGGGAGAGCTTGCTGAGGCTGTCCCCGAGGGAGATCTGTTCTGGAGGGAGTGGGCATGGACTCCCAGGACAGCCTTCTCGCACTCGGACAGGACGCTCCGCAGGCCGGAGAAGGAGTACACCTCCATGGTGCGCCACTGCTTGCACTGGCACTTCCTGTCCGTACAAGGGCACTGCCTGCCGTTGCTGAGCATGGATAAGGACTGGAAATCTGAGGTTTGCAAGCTGTTCTCAAAGGATGAGGAGAGAGCAGGGCAGTTCTCCCCCAGCTGCTGCAAAGGCTCTTCGGCGGTGAAAGCTTCCAACGGTTCAGTTCTGTCGTTACTGGCCTCAAGGTGAGAATCCTGCCCGTCCTTCGTACCATGTTCTGCTGGGACAAAAACATCCGAGCTGATGACACCCTTCGAAGTGTCTGCCTGGGGTTTGTGTTTCAGCTGGCTGTTGGCTTTCATGTTGCAATAGGTGAACTTGGGAGGGTGCAGGACCGGAGACTTGGAGCGCCGGCGCCGCGGGACCCTTGCCGCTCCTCGGGAAGCCTTTCTCACACACCTGCAGGGTTCAACAGGTGAGCAAGTGGGTAACTCCAGAATCTACACTATAGCTCAGTAAGCTCTAAATGTGATTAAAAACATTTCACAAGATTATCTTTCTGCTCAGAAATACCAGATGACTGGACACTTACAATCTCTGGCACAAACCGTGGAGGACTCTGAAGAAATTGGGTTTCCCCAAAGGAAAGATACATACAAGGAACCCTTATTCAAGATGGTTCCCCCCAGGTCTTCTTACTCAAGGTGCTTCCCCCCAAGTCTTCTGCCTTAAGCAAATGATACTCTGTCATCTCAAATTGAACTGCAGTGCAGAACCTGGGTCAGTTGAGCTGCTGGCAGAGTCACACTGAATATCCAGGTACTTCAAAAGCAATAAAAGAACCCAAGAGTCAAGTGGGAGGGGGATGCAAAGGTTTAAGACTTGCAGAAAAGTACTACTGATGATATCAACAGAAAAAAAAGTTTTGTGAACCCTCTCTAAGAGAAGATGCAATATTGTTTTTAAAGACTTTGATGAAATCAAAGAACAACCTATCAGTTATGGAAACATTTTGTGATAGAAAGGAAAGATATCTTGAAGCAACTAATTAACTGCAAGTGGCAGTAAAAGCAGCCTGCAACTGTTCAATGTGTCATGTTTTACCCATGCCACGCTTCCTTGGAGCTGACAGGCTGCTGCTTGGCTCCATCCATGGCTGCTCTTGTCATTGTTCTGAGAATGGTCCCGTCACCCACGGACAGAGCTGCAATACATCTGGGTAAAAAGGGAAATGCCACATCACAGAAATGCCTGAACATTCGGCTCCAGAGGCCCACATCCAGCCTCTGTGCTATGGATGCTCAGCTAAGCCCATCAAATGTGCTCCCTCTGTAGTCAGTGGGTGGAAACAGAGCCTTAGAGAGATTTACCCAACCCCTCTTACTATACTGGCCTTGTCAAGTGGCTAAAGATAGGTGAGATGAAATGAAAGGCAGCCAAAATGCCCAGAGGTTGATGTCATGCCCTATTTGTACTAAAATGACGAATTAAAGGAATGTAAACTCAGGTTCCAAACATTCTTGTCAGACAATAGTCATTAAAGACAGCCTCCTACTCCTCTGAAATGCAAAGCCAGGCACCTGGAGCAGCAGGCTGAGAGGGAGTTGGTGGAGAAGTGGAGGAGGTACAACAGGCAAGGAGAGATTACTGATTTATTTAGTTCTCATTAAATTTTTGAGATAAGCATGGAATGAAAAAAGCATCTGGCCCCGGTCTAGATGACAAACATAAATGCCTCAGCACATGAATCTGTATTTATAGTTATGATGGCTGCAGGTGTGATTTGTAACACAGGAAATTGTAAGAAATGAGGCTGAAATTCTAGCAAAGGGCCCAAATACTCTGCCCAAAGTTGATCTTAATGGATTAGTCACAAGATTTCAGCTGTTCACAACACATGACTGCAAAACAAGATCTTTTTATGCCTAAGATGTCATCAGGAATCAACCAGAAGCCCACACAGTCTGCCAGTGGTACTACATCAAAAGTGTTATGATTAATAACCATAGTTCCTTGATAGAGAACAGCTATTTTTTTTCCACATTGCTCAGAAAATATCCTGAAGTAGAGGGAAAGAGCAGCAAAGCAAAATGTATTTCCACATGCAGAGGAAGTCCTGAATTCACAGTGTTAATGGCTGTGGGGGTGAATTCACAATTTAACACTGTCAACACAAAACTTCCTCCTGTGTTTGTAAATTCCCTAATGATTTTAAGTGAACTTTCTCAGAGTATTAGACTGCATAATTTTATCAGCCCTTACACTACATTTTATCAGCACATCCAGTATCCTACTGAGTAAATTTTTATAGTAAAAATGTTTGCAGACTCCATAAAATCTTCTGAAATCAGAAATGCTCAGAGCTCATATTCAGCCTGGCCCTTCCCAGTGAGACTGGGCTCCCCAGCACACTCTGAGGTGTTGGTGCTGCTGTCCAGACACCTTCCAAGCAAAATTTTGTGCACTAAATAAAGGCTTATAATGTGGCTGCAGACACCAGTGTTTACAGGGACAGACAAACAAATTCTGTGTCACACCAGGTGACTACAGCTACAACAGTTAAAAGTGGGTTCCCTTCTTTAGGTGAGTCTTGTCATGTTTCCATGCAGTCACTGTGTGAATTCAGTTGGATATTAGTCAAAATTCCTCAGTAATAAAGTACTGCTTTGCATATTAGACAGTTATAATGACTGTATTTCATCTGAAGTGATGCAGTTCAGAGAGAGCAAAGGACCTTTCACCAAATTACTTTTTCTTTTTAAAATGTAAAATAATAGGAAAAAAATACAAATATGTAATAAAAACCTGACAAATTATATTGCCTTTTTTGTTGCTTACTTACCCTGCTGCATCCACTCTCAGCTTTTTGAATGCTGTTTGTAGACTCTCCTCCTCCTCATCTTTAGCTTCCAAGTCCATTGATGTGCTCTCAGTGGGTAAACAACCGTGCCATATAGAATAAACTGAAACACAGACATTGGGATTTGATACTGAGGTCTGAACACAGATGCTCTGTACAAAACTGACTGACACCATGATGGGTGCTCATTCTGCTCATTTTCTCTGAGCAATGTCACTGCCTTTTGACCAGACCTACCCTGGGCTCTTCACTGTGAACTCCCAGGTCTGAAATTTTCAGAACAAGCACAGCCTATGTCAATAATATCAAAGTGTCTTTTTATCAGTGGGTGAATACAGATCCTGGCAACCTGTGTAACTTTGAGCTGTGAGCATGGCACCTGCAGCAAAGCTTCAGAAAGGTTTCAGGAGTCACAGGATGGTGTAGGATGTCAGGGATCCCCGGAAGTCCCAGTCTCTTGCTCAGGCAGGGCCACCCCACACTGGTTTACCAGGACCATGTCCAGGTAGCCTTTGAATAACCCCAAGAAGACTCCAGAGCCTCCCTAGACAGCGTGTGCTCAGCCACCCACAGAGAAAAGCGTTCCCTTTCGCTCAGACAGCGTTTCAGTGGGCGCTCGGTCCGGTCCTCAGGCAGCACCGAGCAAAGCCTGGCTCTCCCCTCTGTGCCCACCCTTCAGGCATTTCACACCCTGCTGAGATCCCTTCCGAGCCTTTTCCCACCGCCAACAGCGCGGGGGCGGCCGGGCACTGCCCGGCGTGACAGCCCCGCTGGCACGGGCGCGGGGCCGGGACCGGCGCCAGGGCCGAGCCAGGCCCGCGCTGTCCGCGCCCGCCGGAGGTTCTACAGCCGCGGCCGCCCAGCGCCGGCCCCGCTCCGCCATCTGCCCCGGAGCCTCCCCTGGCCGCCCCGCCGGGAAGACCCGAGGCAGCCCCTCCGCTCCGCCCCCGCGGCCCCTCCGCTCCCCGGGTGCCGGGGCCGCGCAGGACCGGCCCGGGGCCGCCACTCACCCACCGCCGCCTGCCCGGGGCGCGCAGCACAACAGGACGTGACGTCACCGCCCGCGGGGGCGCGCCCGGCCCCGCCCGCCCCGCCGGGTGCGCGTGCGCGAGCGGCGGCGGTTCCGGGGGTCGGCGGGAGGCGGCGGGTCCGGCCCGCGGAACGCGGTGAGTGCTGCTCCCGTCCTTGCGGCTGTCCTCATCCTTATCCCTTCCGCGTCCTCATCCCAGTCCCCTGCGTGGGTCCCCCTTGCTCCCCCCGGGGGCCGGTAAGCGCCGTCGTGTCCCCGCGGCGAGACCTTCCCGCGCGGTTCCCGCCGCCGGTCCCCTGGTGAGGGAGGAGGGCACTGGGGGAGCCCCGCCGGGCGCGGGGCCGTGCTGAGTCACGGCCCAGACCCGGAGCTGGGCCGCGGGGTAGCGGCGGGGGCTGCTGGGGCTCCCCGGGCTGCAGGCGGGAATGGCTGGGGAGGGAGCTCCGAGCGGTTAAAAATACAGAACGAAAAAATATAAAGTAAAAATTAAACGTATACAAGTTCCTGTCCCGCGGCCCGTGTGCTGCCCCCTGGGCCGTGGGCCGGGTTGTGACCGTCCCTTCCCGTGCCCGCCGTTATCCCGCGGGGGATGGAGGTACCCGTGCCCTGTCCCACCGTCCTGCGCTCGGCTGGGGCTGTGGTTCGGTGGTACTGGGAAATAGCCGAAAATAAAATGGAAAAGGAAAGGTGCGTGTTTCCCTGGGAGATAAAAACAGTAAGTTTCAGTGTGTTTTTTGACACGGTAAACTTTGACTGGTTTTCACAGTAATTGATTTATTTTTAATGTGTGTGCTTGTTGGCTCGTGCGTCTAAAATGCTTATGCTTATACTTTGTTGTCACTCAGTGAGACTTTTATTTAAATAAATTCCGCATTGTTTTGGGAGTTTGCAGTGTTGGTTATGAAGGGCAGCACGATAAAATATTTAGTCTAAAAACTGGTGCTATTAATGTACAGTGATTTTAAAACTTTTTACGTTCATCTTCTCGCTAAGGCTATGTAATACAGGAGTTTGCTGTTAAAAAAACCCGAAATTATATAGCCTGATTTTTTTTTAATTTCAAAAAATCAACTGAGGATGACTTGAGGGCCAAGGAATAAAAGTGAAGAGGAGACCATCTGTTTCACCATAGCAATAATATTTGGCTAAGAGAAAATATGAAAAAGTAGCTTGCTCAGATGAACATCATGTTGTCAGTGTTTAAGCTTCTTCCTCTCCTGTTTACTCCCTGTCTGACTCATTGGACACCACGTGCCCTGAAATTGTTATGCTACATTATCCTTCTGCGTGTGTCATAATAGCTGTGTGCAATCCAGGTGAAATCACAGCGCAGTGAGCAGCCAGAGCAGCAGTGGGGAGGGAGAGCTGCCACCTCCAACTGCAGTGAGAGGGAACAGAGATTTCCCCCATCCCTCTGCATGAGTAACTGAGCTGCAGAACTGACAAAAAAGCTCTCAGTGAAGAGAAAGTTCTTTTCTTTGCTACAAAAAACCTTGTGCAGGGCTTTGCACTTCCCTTTGCTGAAGTTCATGAGGCTCCTGTTGAGGTCCCTCTGGTGTTTCAGCCATTCATCCCAGGTTGGTGGCATCAGCAGACGTGGTGAGGGTACCCTGCCACATCACCCAGGTTATCAGTGAAGATGTTAAACAGGACTGGACAGCCCTGACCCTGGGGTACCCCACTGGGGCCTGACCTCCAGCAAACCCAAAGAGCATCACATTTAGAAAGATTTAAGGTCCTTTTTAGCTAGACTAAATGATGGCCAGGGTAGATTAAAAAACAAACAAACTAACCAGCCCTTTTTTTTTTTTTTTTTTTTTTTTGTAAAGCAAGGCTTCGAGTTGCTTTTTGTATTTGTTTGCATTTGTACTTGTTCACAAGCTGATCCTGGTAAATTTTAACAACTATTTGTAACCATAATACCATGTTCTGATAGGACTGTGTAACTGTTGCTGGGACCTAGACATAAGGTCGAAAAGTTTTGTTTGGCAAACTTTATCTTGTTTTAAGAAAAATCTCTTGGTTTGGGTTTTTTTTTTTTAAGTGTATGTGTAACACTGAGTCCCAGATTTGGAAAGAAGAGTTGTAGAAGGTTGACTGTTTCTAATATTGTTGTTCCATCTCACTTCCACCTCTTCTACAATTATTCTGGTAGCACTGTAAGACAAATGGAATAGTCTGGCTGGCTGTAATGTCTGTGTAAGATGCTGTTGACACTAAATTTGACTTTGAGTTGTTAATTCACCTACAGTTGTATAAGAGACTGTTCATTTCATTCTTGGGTATCATAAAGCTTGTTCTGAGTCAGCTTTCAAAAATGTTCTACTAGAATGACCTCAGCTTTGTGTGCTCAGTGTGCTATTTTGAGTTTATTTTCACGTATTATGGTGCTGCTGGGCAACTAATGTTTTTAACAAGGATTTGGCCCTTATTTTCTTGTGTCTTTTTTCTGATTGTAGCAGTACATGGTAATTCCATCACTTCCTGGCCATCCCAATGATGAAATCAGAAGCCAAGGATGGAGAAGAGGAAAGCCTGCAGACAGCATTCAAAAAGCTGAGGGTTGACACAGCTGGGTGAGTAACAACACAGGAAGGGACAGACATAACATCTTACAAATGGACTCAAAGGGAACACCCTTGCTGTGAAATTTGAGGGAATGAGGTAATTGCAAAAGGTTAGGCACAGAAAGCTTCCATTGTAGTTAAACAGACTGAAATAAATTCACTACCTGCAGACTGCACTTCTTAAGGAATTGTAAATTGTTTGATCACTGTCAGCTTCCAGCAGGTTTGAAAGAAAACTCACAATCATGATCAGCTGACAATGTGCTTGAAATGAATTTTGGCATGAATCTGGCTGCCAGAGGTTACCAGTACTAGACTCCACAGGACTAGAACTCTGCTGTTGGAGTTAGCATATTACCATGGTTCTGAAGGCCTGTCATGAGATCAACATCACATCTTTTCCCAGGAGAGAAACTTTCTTTCCATGTCAGTAAGAGAGAGTGATAAATTCAGTGCATGATTCCCACACAGTCTATTTTCATTGCTGTCACAAAATTTCTATTAATAACCAGAATCACTTAATGGGAAAGAATGCTTTTTGTGTTGTCTTGGTTTGTGGAGATCTGACACACTTACCTTCACTGTCCCAGGTGGCAGATCACAAGCACCATGTGTCTACTGTTGGTAATGATAATTTTTACCTGAAATTAAATAAAGGAAGGCTTCCATATAATGTTTTTTTCTGCTGACAAATGTGCACCATTGTATATTATCTGTAGAATCTGGAATCCCATAAGCTGTTATCAGTGATGCAATTACACTGTCACTGAAGTGAAAGGGCAGGTAAGGCAGCATCAACATGGTAACTAGAATTAGCACAGAGCTGAGATTGTGAGTAGATGGGCTTCTAAAGTTATCTTTTGTTTACGTAATTAAACACATTAGTAATGAATTACCTCTCATTTCTTCAGTATCTCTAGTACCATCCTGCAGCTGGGCATATTGAATACTTTGGAGTTTTTACTGGTGCCTTTTGATCTTGTGTTCTGTATTCATTGCCCTTTAAATGGAAATTAGTTTGATTAATAGTTTGGATTCTCTTAACCCCATCCTAGATCAGTGTGTGGGGACTAATTTTCACTTTGCAGGGAATCTGTCCTGTTTACAAACTGATTTAGCATAGGATTTGGAAAATAATTTTCTTGGGCCATCCAGTGTAATATGTGAAGTCACAACTTGAAAGAATTGTTCTCAGGTTATTGCAAGTCCTTCAAAATGGGAGTGTGGAATGAATTCATAGCACCAGAAAATTTAGTAAATCTACTAAGGCCCCTGCCTTGAATAGAAGCTGAAGGTCTGACACAACTCTGTGGCTCAAATGATTCAACTTGCAGGAGTATGAAGAGTTTTAGCTTATGTTGACAGGCTATGTTAGACAGAGGCTTAAGTGTTCTTCAGCTAAACAAAGTCTATTTATGTCCAAAGAACATTTATTTTTAGGAAAGAATGGCTTATTTGTCTCTGGAAAAAGAGACGTGTTTCTTCAGTGGTGGTGTTTCTGCCTTCCCCTCTCCTGGGAAGCTGAAATTTGGCCATTGTGTGTGTTTGTCACTGACATGTGGGGCTGGCTCTGCAGCGGAGCTGTGAACGGCATCTCTCGGTCAAAGGGTCTGTTACACAAACCTTGGTGACAGGAGTGTGTCAGCACTCATCCTTCTGATTTGGTCTTCATGGGCAGGTCTTGGAAGATGTATTCTAAATTATTTGGAGCAGTATTTTCTGGGAAAGAAGATGGACAAGGGTTTTTTTCATGATCATAAAGCTAACCAGTGTAGGCTGTTAACTTCATTCTGTCTCTCACAGATGTACCACTTCTCTCTCTGTGGGTGATGGGACAAGTCCCAGAGCAATAGTTAGAACAGTGGCAGATGAAGCCAAACCTAAGAATATGTGTGCTTCTAAGGAAACCTGGCATGGGTAAGAGAAGCTTGGGATTATCACACTATTTCCAATGATACTGCATTGAAAAGGAATATTAAGTAGACAGTTTCTAGTTGGTGCCCCTC
Source organism: Serinus canaria (assembly GCF_022539315.1). Classification (NCBI taxonomy): domain Eukaryota; kingdom Metazoa; phylum Chordata; class Aves; order Passeriformes; family Fringillidae; genus Serinus; species Serinus canaria. The sequence continues at coordinate 6,283,187 of NC_066333.1, forward strand.
TAAACAAGAGACTTGAATTGTCTTTGCCAGAGAACTGTATAAAATACTCACAGCAGCTTTTTCTCCTCACATATGACTGCTATTCTTTACAGTTTTGTGAAGTGAAAGGAAATGCTGGTCGCCTATAGCTGGCTAAACGTTGTAGATATTTCTCAATGCAGATGTGAGCTGCTGGTTTTGAATAAGACACTCATGAATGCATCTCTTTCAATCATTGTTTGACACTGCAGAAGCTGTCATTGTGCCTTGGGAATTAGATTAAAATAAAGAATTGGTTTCTAGAGTATCTCTGCAGAACTTCATGCTCATCTGAAACAAAATCATCCTTTGCCCTTGATTCATTAGTTTTGTGCTCTTTTCTTGTGCTTTGTCCTTCTTGTAGCAATCATTTTGTAATGTCTCACTTTATGGTTTACTCATTTTCTAACCTTTAAAGCCCACTCTCTGAGATGCATTTCCATGGTGTTCCTATATATTGTATACAGCTGCTTGTCTAGAACTGAGCCAAATTCTAAGACAGCAGACTACCCTGAGCAAATACTCCAAACCTAAAACTAGTGCATGCAATATAAATGCAGGAGAGATTTTGCCTAGTGTTACTTAGAACCCAGCAATAAGTACTTTGGTGAATCTTCATTCCCTTTGTGTCTTTCCCTGGCAGGTCTGTGAAGAAGCCCTCGAGAGGAGTTGTGAGAACCCAGCGTCGCAGGCGTTCCAAGTCTCCAATTCTTCATCCTCCAAAGTTTATCCATTGCAGCACAAAATCACATTCCACATGCAGCCAGCTGGTGCAGAAGAGCCAGGCTGATGCCCAGGAGGACAGCAGTGGGTTTGGGGTGCCAGTCCCAAAGGAAGCTTGTGCACATGAAGACTGCAGTGTCACTCCAGATGTTGGCCACAAGGGAGCTGATGAGCCTTTGGGAGTTTCTGTTGCACGGTTGACGTCGGAGAACACACAGGAGAACTCTCCAGCTGCAACTTCTCCAGCATCCAAAACAAGCCTAAAGACTACAGAGCTTTCTGACTTCCAGTCTATGTGCAAGCTGACCACGAGTGAGCCATGTGCATGTGCAGATAAAGCCTGTCAGTGCAAACTGTGGCAAGATATGGAAGTGTACAAATTCTCTGGCTTGCAGAACACCCTCCCACTGGCACCTGATAGAACAGTTTGTGAGGATCACTCCCAGCCTTTGCCATCAAGAACTCCCTCAAGTTCTCCACGCTCTTGCTCTGAGCAAGCCAGGGCCTTTGTGGATGATGTGACAATTGAAGATCTTTCGGGGTACATGGAGTATTACTTGTATATTCCAAAGAAAATGTCTCACATGGCAGAAATGATGTACACCTGACAGCAAGGAGCACTAAAACCAGAAGGGTGGCTGGTTGAAATCTGCCCTCAGGCACATCATGTGAATATGCAACCCACTCCCTGCTCACTGTGCTTTCAATAAAAACACTTCTTTGCATCTTAGCTGATGTTGATTATTTAAGCTGGACAAACAGTTTAGTTTCAGCATTATAATTTAAGCTTGGAATAGTTAATGTGGTAAATTAATTTAAAACGTACCTATCCATACTTAAGAGACCCAGCACTTAATTCTACTCTGTTTCTAAAATCCTCTTTTTGCTTTGTTGGAGAGGAATCCCTAGATTGCTGGGTGATTAGAGCTCTTCTTGTGAGCCACTTGGTGTCATTCAGCTCCTTTGAAATCACTTTGACCTCAGGTTGTAAGACTCAGGCTTGTGGTTTTGGATGCTTGTGCCTCTGATTTTATTTCATAAAGGAGTGTGACCATCTTCTACTCTCCCCTAGGTACTATGACTGGAAAAGTGCAAAGCAAACCTTTCACTCAATTTCCAGCATGCCTTAGAGACTTGTGTGCAAGAGAAACACCCTGCATTCTTCAGGGAAGTTGCTGCTGTGGTTAACCAAAGGAAAAGTGAGGGCAAGGGCCCTGCTCACTGTATTTGTTATGGTGACTAAACCAGAATTTGCTCATTTCAGTGGTCTTAATTCATATACTGTCAGTTTTGGGGTTTTTTTAGCTTCTTTTTTAGCCTACTCTGTAGGACCAAGTATTATCCTTCCTTCAGGCATTAAAACCCATAGACTGGAGTGAACAGTTGTGAGTTTTAGGGGAATCTCGAGCACTGTCTCTACTCCAGTCTTGCTAAACCATCATCACTTTAGCTGCCCTGTCCAGCTTTGCATTCTCTTGGAATTTACTGTTTCAGAAGCAAGCAGCTCTTCATGCATAGTGTGCATCAGCACAGTGTCTCTTTTATGACTGTCTAGCAAAGGAGCATCCCATGAAATAATATAATTTGTTGAGGGTGAGAAAGGTTGTGTTTGGTTTGTCTTTACTGTTTGTGGTACCTCAACTTTCTGAGGTGTAAGATGTGGAGAAGGAATGGAGACAAACATTCTCCTGCAAAATCATTTGGTGTTTCTCTTGGGGGGTTTTTGCAATTTCTGTGGCAGCACCTGGTGTCTCAGAACAAGTGGCCACCATGTAAGTTGACCTGTTTTGCTAGTTCTGAAGTGTCACCTGCACAGTGCCGAACGTACCTGTGTCCCGCATCTCTTTCTGTGCTCTGCAATAGCTGCATTTCTGCCACCTGTGTTCTGAAGTCAAGGCAATTTTTTGGTGACTGTTGTCTACAAAACTGGGCTACAAAGTGCAGAATGACTTTATTTCTCAAATAATTATTCTTAACTGTTCTCAAATGCAAATTCCAACCACAGCACTGTCGTGGGGCTGAAAGTGCCTTTCAAGAGCGCACTGCTTTTAGCACTTCATTCATTAGTGACCACAGACCTGTACTGCAGGGTTTAGGATTGCACTGTCCATGGCTCAGTACTGTGTTAAAGTGGATTGAAATCCAGGAGGTGTAAAAATAGTAGAAAAATGTGAGCTGGTGCTGACTGAGAAGGGACAAGCAGTGCCACTAGAGGTCAGCCCCAGGCTGGGGCTAGCTGCTGCAGCAGGCTCAGTCTTCAGGGAAAATGGGAATTTTTCTGCCAAAACGAAGAAATAAGAGCAGCTCTTATTTCTTTGGTGCCTCTTATTTCTGTGTGGTGCCTTTGTGCACACAGACTGTCAGTGCTTTCTGAAATTTGTGTGGGTTTGTTGGTGGTCAACAAAAGCTCTTTAAATGCCAAAATCTGCATAAGTTATTAATGTTTAAACAAAGTGTGCAATCAGTTCACAACTGTGCTGTGCAATTAGAAAAAGTTGCTAAGTAAATAATTACATAGTCCTGAACTTGGCATCCTCTTGGGACAGTTACGACATCTTTGGGCTTGTAAGTGCTGGAACACCGTGGAATAGAAGACCAAGAGTTGCTGCAACTGCTGCCTTAACGCTTTCTCTTCTGTTACCACAAGTTGTTTTCAGATGTTTTGGTCTTCACAGAAACCATAAAGCAAAACCTTCTGGTTTTGCTTTGAGAAAATGTGAATTTATGGCCTTAAATCATGCAGCCAGAATCTTGAAAACTTGCCTAAGCAGTCTAAAAACTTCATTTAAAACAACAAAAAAATTTAACTTGAGCCAATTTCAAAATCTGACCTTTTTTTAAAGAAGGCTTTAGAGGGCTGGTTCTGCCAAGTGGCACTTTTGAGTCATGTTGGAGTCCGTTACCAAAGAGCTCATTCCTTCCTGTGGCTGAATAAAAGTGAAGCCCTTGGTAATTAACTTTCTAACTTGGTTCTTCTCACCTGTGCCTGCAGGTGTTCTGTGTTTATGTGCTGTCCATACACAGAGCTTCTCTTGCAGTTACATATTGTGTCCTTCCTCTGTACGTTTTCTTCCTAGAAATGACTATGTGGAGGTTGAAAGTTGAAAAACTAAGTCTGAAGCCAGCACTGTCTGTGGCAGCTTTGCCCCAGAGTTTGTTGGAATTTTGGGATCTCCCCTGGAAGGGCTGATAACACCCCACAGCTCCTGCAGCTTCTCGGCGTGGTGGTCAGTAAGAGAGGGTCATTTCTCCGAGGTCTTTCTGGGACAGTGTCTTTTTAGGAGTGGGATGGGTGTGCTGGGCTTGGGTTAGCCTGTTAGCTGTCTTTCAGTCCTTGTCCTCTGCCATCTGTATTTGATGACATTATTACACACCAGGTGTCCTGTCATTACTTCGCGTGTCTGCAACTGTCTACCATCTTTTCCACACACAGACTGAATTAATCTGCTGGCTGTTAAACCGAAGGAAATTTGGGAAGTTTGTTGTTTGGGAGAGAGGGGTAAATGACTACTGCTGAACTTCTTTCATTGCCCTGAAGGAGCTCTGGAAGGTCACTTTCGGAGGTAGCCGAGGGGCTGAGTGAGCTGTTCACTGCACTCGGGTGCCGGCTGTGCTCTCCCTGCCTGTTCCACCTCTGCCCAGTTACACACGGTGTGAGTGACCCGGTCCCGGGCGCTCCGTCCCCGCATCCCGCGGGGCTCGGGCGGAGCGGGACAGCGGCTGCCGGCCCGGGAGAGCGGCGGCCCCTTCCCAGGCTCTATTTTAAGCAGACATTTACTTTCCCAGCCTCTTCTACGCCTGGATCCCTGCCCGGGGCGGGGGACGGCGGGGGGGGGGGGGGTGGGATGTGTCTCTCCCCTCCTTCATAAAAGGGCCCCGAGGCGGGGGCCGGGCTCCAGGGGGGTTATTTTTGGGAGCAGCTCCTGGGATCCGATGGCCTTGTTAGGGCAGCGCTGACCTTTCTCCCGGCGGGGGAGGAGAGCGGGACGGGACGGGGCGGGCGGCGGCGGCCGGGCGGGGGAGAGCGGTGGGCTCGGGACCCCATCCCATCTCCGCCGCGGGGATCGGGACCCCCATCCCTTCTCCGCCGCCGGAATTGGGACCCCATCCCTCCCTCTGCCGCGGGGCGGCTCCCCGGGCGGCCCATGCCCGTGCCCGCGGGGCAGGTACCGGCGCGGAGCGGCTGCCCCTACGGGGGGGCTGGAGCTCGGCCCGCCCTTCTCCCCTCCCTCTCGTCCAATTTCTCTCTCCTCCCGTGCCCCAGCCCCTCGGCCGGGCCAGGCGAGGCAGGAGCGGCCGCTCTCGGCGCCCAGCCCGTTCCCTCCGGGGATGCGGGAGCCCCGGAGCGCTGCCCCTGGGAACGCTGCCCGGCTGAGGGGCACCGGAGGGCACCATGAGCGGCGGCAGGTTTGATTTCGATGATGGAGGCGCCTATTGCGGGGGCTGGGAGGGGGGCAAAGCCCATGGGCACGGCATCTGCACCGGCCCCAAGGGCCAGGGAGAGTACTCAGGCTCCTGGAACTACGGCTTCGAGGTGGTGGGCATATACACGTGGCCCAGTGGCAACACCTACGAAGGCTACTGGTCCCAAGGCAAGAGGCACGGGCTGGGAATCGAGACCAAAGGACGGTGGGTTTACAGAGGCGAGTGGACCCATGGCTTTAAGGGACGGTACGGTGCCAGGCAGAGCATGAGCAGCGGAGCCAAGTACGAGGGTACATGGAACAATGGTTTGCAGGATGGCTACGGCACTGAGACCTACGCTGACGGAGGTAAGGGCGGCTCCAGAGGGAATGGGAGGGGGATGAACAGTGTCACACACACCCAGTGACAACAGAGGTTGCATGATGTCTCTGCTGAAGGGCTGACCTGGTCCTGTTCCCAATAGATAGGCGCAGTATTCTACAATGAGCCATTGGGGTGCTTCAGTCAAGGAGAGCTGGGGCTGCAGCCATCTCATCCATGTGTGCGTGCCCCGATTTTCCCAGCTGGGCACAGAATGCACAACTCACTGTGGACATGAGGGAGGAGCAGCAGGAGCACTGCCCCAAGCTGCCCTTAAGTGTCTGTTTTGGCACTTAACACCAACCAACTTGATTGTGTGTAGTCTTTGACTCCTGGTTCCACAGGGACTGGTTATTGCAGCTTCTGGCTGAACCAACGCAGAAATCCCCAGCTGGTGCAGCCCGGCAGCGAGCTGTGCGCTCGCTCACCAGGCAGCGAGTTGTGAATGTTCTCGTGTCGGATATGAGCCACCCACAGCATCCCAGCACGCCTTCCCTGTGCATCAACACTGCCTGCCTGCCTCTGATGGGCTGCCTGCACGTCTGCTTTGCCAAAGAGTTTTGATTGAGTCTGTCTAAGCTGTTTAGAATATGTAGCCACACATATTCCCCAATTAAATCCCTTTGGTTATTTGAAAGGTTTCAACCTCTGCTACTATACAACTGCACCATGTAGTCAGATATTTGTTGTGCTCTGTAAATGCTCAGTCCAATTGTGTTCTTGCATTAGTGGCAATTCTGGGGTTAGAAACATTGCAAGAATTTCTGTGCAAGTAATTTAGTAGCTCTTCAGCACTGTAATGTTCTGGGCTGCCACATTTAGGATAGCTAAATAGAGAGGGTGATTTGAAAGAAATACCCTTCAAAATATGGATCAAAATTGCATCTATATTTATCTAGGACAGGCATTGGAGTTTGTTTATAAAGCAAAATTAATATAAATCCTCAGAATGAAAAGCATCACATTTATAGATATTACAAAAATGGACTAATTCAAGACTGGCTTTCAGGGCTATATTTTTCATAAATATTTCTCAATGAGTTGTGTGGGTTTGTGGCTAACTTTAAGATTGAGAATACAGTCTTGAAGTTGATCCATTTTCCTTGTGCCCTTGGATGTGTCACAAACTGACACATCCCTCCAGCTCCTTAAATTTTTTCCCCTTTCTCTCCTGTGGCCCTGGAATGGTTTAATGGGTGCAGGTTGTGTGCACAGAACCTTCACATGGGGCCATAAGATGAATAGGTGACATGGAAGGTGTGCTCCCATGAGTAAAGAGCAGCAATCAGGTAACTGTCAGCAGCAGCTGCCATTGGGAATTTCATTCTGGAGATGTAAAGGTCTCCTTTGAATTTGCTTCCTTGCTGCTTCCTAAAATGCAAATCCTTCTAAGGGTGAAGGGCTACTGGAATCCCAGTCGATGTTCTGGGGGAGAATTTTGAGTGGTAAGACTTGACATAGGGGTTTGATTAGATATGGGACAGAAGAGTGGGAGAGATGAGCCAGTGCTCTCTCCTGCAGGGATATAGAATATCCTGCTTCTGTCAGCACAGGGGTGTTGTCCCTCACCCAGGAACGTGCCAGCTGCTTGGTCCCTGGTGCCACTGGAGGCTGGCAGTTCAGCCCTGATCCATGGAGATGTGCCCTGCCAAAACACTGAGCTCAGCCCACGAGGGTTGTGCTGGGGTGCCCAGTGGCTGCTCCATGTGCTGGGTCATCACATCCTGGCTGATCTGAGCTGTTCATTCAACACAAGAGCTTCTCTGATGGCACAGCAACATGGATAAAACTGCAGTCAGGGTTCACCAGCCAGCATCACATCTGAAGGACAGGGGTGGAATGGTCCCACTGACCTGCAAGACCTTTTCCTGTTTTGTCTCCTCACCTGCACACAGCAACCACCTGCAAGATCCAGATGTGGCCAGACTGCTAATGGGACCTGTTAATGTTTGAATTTGAGGTTGCCAAGATAAACATCTGGAAGGGCTTTGGATATCTGCTGTCCCTCGAGTAGGGGACATGATTCCCAAGCCCCTTGGAAGCCAGCCACACGAGGAAAAGGGCTCTGGGAATGTGCAGCCCTTGCCAGGTTGTCAGAAACTTTAGGTCATGGTTGGACTGTTTGCAGATTTCAGGGAAACGTAGCTGATTCTGATGTTCTGATGTTTTAAAACAGACTATATATATATATATATATATAGCCATACATAAAAATTTGCATTTCAAAATACACTTAAAATATACTTTTAGGGCTGTCTGTGTTTGAATCTTGTGTCTGGCCAAGATTTAAAAAAAGCCCAAATCTGGAGTGAAGCTTTCTGAAATCCCATATAGATTTTTGGTGTCTAATAAGAACCAGGGTCATGGTACAGTTTAGCCCAGGCACTGTGTGAGTTACTTGCTTTTCTCCCCACTACCAAAAGCCCATTTTTGTGAAAGCTATGGGAGACTGAAGGCTTTAAAGAGATTGAAATCAGCCAACGGGTTCAAAGATCCTGGTGTGGCTGTGCAGACACAGTGACATTCTGATGTATCTCTCTGTGTATCCAAGCTGGACATACTCTGTGTGCTGCTGTCACCAGGGGAGAGCTCAGAGCCCTTTAGAGGGGCAGAATGCTCTGGCTGAAGCAGTGAGTGGGGTTGTGGAAGGCATAGCATGAAGGAGCTCAATGTTCTGCAACATAAGCTATGAGTAAACATGTAATTATTTGGCTTTGCCCTGTGAGTTGTCCATGCTGTAAGGAAGACCTCATTTTTTGGATACTTTTGTGCATTTGACTGTGAGTCAAAACCCTGAGTCAAGTCTTACTGCAGAAAAACTGCTCACTGAATCATGCTGCATACCTATGGTCCAGCCCAAAGGCTGTTTTTGCTGTACAAATAACTGCTTATATGTATGGAGGGGAAAAAAACAGCACTTGCAAGCAGTGCAGCCTAAAACCAACTTATTTTTGATACTGCAATTTGTTCTCTAGGGTGCTAAGGAAAACAGTGGTGTCAGTTAACCACGAGGAAACAATTAGACCAGTCAGTGATCACAAGACCACAGAATAGGGGAAAACAAATGCAGAAGTGCTTTACTGGGGAGATAAAATGGGTGACAGGGAGCAGCACAACTCTTCCCCGTGGCAGGACAAGTGCAGTGGAAAGGGGCCTGGACCAGGACAGAAGGAGCATCCATGGGATTGTGGCTGGGAAAGGAGGAAAGGGGCCTGGGAGAGCCACGATGGTGCTGACTTTCATCTGCTGCCTCTGTAGCAAAGCTCCTGCCTGGCTGAATGTGACCCATGAATTAATATAGTGAATTTTTTTACTCCTCTGTGTGGTTTTCTTTGCCTTTCTTTTCCAGCAGAACCCACCAGAAAGTACTGCTGGCACCAAAAGGCAGCACTCTGTTTTTGCTGGCCTGTCCTGCACATGGTGCTGTGCATCATTCAAATGCCCCTGGCCACTCACACTGAGTTCCACCCTGCCTGTCATTGCAGTGTCTGGGTGACAGCAGGGGACTGTAGGGCAGGGAAGCGATTTGAGCTCTTTGCATTATTTACATGGTTGTTTGTATTATTTACATTCATCACTAATTACATGGGAGCCTTGAGACAGGCTGGGAAGGGGAAGTGTGTCACTGCTGGTGATGGGATGTTGCTGCTGGGCTGGAGGGCACTGGGAGCTGAAGTTTTTGCATTGGATGCAGCCATGCACCATCCCATCCTGCTCCTGGGATGGAGCAGAGGGTTCTCTCACCCCTTGGGAGTGTTTGGAGGTAAAGGCTGCAGGGATGTAATTTCCATTGATCCCACAATTTAATCCTTCCCATCCTATGAAGTAACCCAGGCAGCATCCCCTGCTTTTGGCTGGGGCTGTGCAGAGGTGATGAATTGTATTCCTGGGGGTTGCAGAGGAGCCAGTGGTTTTTTTGTCATTAGGACAAATAAAAATGCAGCCAACAAAGGATTATTGGGGCTCTGTCCCCCGCTAATCACACCCTGATGAGATGAAGTGTCTCTGTCCCACTGCCCTGATGAATCACCAGAGCTGGGAGGCAGGGGAGTGGGCTCCCTATCCTAAACAGAGATTTATTTGTTCCACATCCATTGCTTTTTAATTATTTTTACAGAACCTCAGACACGTGTGAGCCCGTGGCAGCCTGGCTGACAGCTTTGCGTGCTGCTGTGCCCCCTTGCCCGGGCTGTGCTGGATCTGGGGTGTGGTGGTGGCCTGAGGATGTGCAGCCCTGCTGCAGAGGGATTTTGCAGAGCCCCATGTTCTGTGGGGTTCCTGCACTGGGCCGTGTTGGTGAGGCAGGGCTTGGCTCTGCTCACACCCTGCGTGCCCTGACACACGGCCGCCGGCGCCTCCAGCCGCTCCCTGCAGCCTCTGGCTCCTCTCCAGGGCTGGTTTATGGCCCTGCCCTGGCACAGAGCCCCAGCTGGCCAGGGAATGGCAGCATGACAGGGACATGGCAGTGCCTGCTCACCCCCGCCTCGGCTGGGCAGCCGTGGGCAGCACTGTGTCAGTGCCCTGCCTTCATCCAGACAGGGCAGGGTTGGCAGCTCTGGTTACAGGGGCAGTGTTGGTACTGCACAAGCTGAAATCAGGGAGCAGAGAGCCGCCTGCAGAGCTGAACCCTGCAATGAGGGTGGCACTCCATCCCTGCTCCCTGAGACTCATTGTGCCATGTGGCTTTCCCACCCAGCTGGCTCTTGTGCTGTCGAGGGGGACAGAGGGGGATTTGCTGGAGTGCAGCAGCTGCTCCAACCTGACCCCTGAGGAGTGAGTGAACCCCCTTAACCTGCAAGATTTTCCAGAGTTCCTTTTCCAGGGCATTAACATGGCGGCATTACCAGCTGCAGCCTGATACGTGTGAAGTTGTTCCCATCCTAGGAGAAGGTCTCCGATGTCACCCTGATCATGTGTCAGCCCTGCTCGCTGGCTGGGCGGCTGGGATGGAGCACTGACCTCACCAGGGAGGGACATGGGGGCACTGTGGGTCTCTATAACTTCAGTTTGCACTAGGAAGACTCATCACCATTGTATGGAGAGGGATTTGGGAGCATGGTGAGGAACATGCCCAGATGCCTGGGATCTCCAGTGATGGTCCTTGACTCCTGACTTGTGCCCAAACCCATACTTATTTTTCCTTATTTTTCCCTAGAAGAGCTTCAGACTCATCCAAGAAAATGGAAAATGGCCCCTTGCTCTGGCAGATGGCTCCCCATGGCTGGCTGCAGTCTGCAGATGTCATGTACTACCTGAACCCCTACATTTTTGTAGGGGAGACCAACTGTTTACAGGGACCCCATAATCCCCTGTGTCACAGGCTGGGGGCAGCTCACCCAGGACAGCAGCTGCTGCTCACTCGGGCACTTCTTGTCTTTCCTGGCCCTCAGCACTGTAAGTTAACACTCCACAGGCAGGTCCAAAGAGGATTTCAACGAAACCTGAAGCTTGGGAGGAGAGATTATGCTGCAGAAGTGGCCTGGGAGACTGTAAAATATGCACTCCCACGATCGCCAAAGAAGGAACTGGATTTGCTCCTTGGGGAGCAGGGTCATCCCTGGGCTCAGCAATAGTGTCTGAGGGGGGAGATTAATGCCTTGAAGATGGGCCACCCCCTTCCATCTCAGCCCAACCCTGGCTGAGCCTCCCCAGGACTGTGGGAGTGCCTGCTCTCCCAAAATCATGTGTGTTCTGGTGGGCTAGTGCTTTTTGCAAACCAGGTTTAGGACAGATGTCTGAGAAAATACCCCCAGCACAGTTGACCCTTCGCTGACACGAAGCAGCACCTGGGAGAGTAAAGGAGTAGGGTGGCCTTTCCAAAGGCATTTGTGCTCCCCCATCACCCTCTGCCTGTGCCCCAGGCTGAGGGAGCTGCTGGCAGCCTCTGTTCCACAGGGTGCTGCTCTGTGGTGGCCCATTCCAGGTCCTGTAATGCCAGGAGCAGAGCAGAATGCTGCCTTTGTTTTGGGTGGTTTGCTCATTTCTGAGGCAACTGCATCTATAGACTGATGAGAGCCAGGCTGGGAAGATGGCTCATCCCATCCCATCCCAATCCAGTGGGCTCAGGGATGCTCTGACCTTCCCTGTGCTGGCATGGTGGGTGCTGTGGGTGAAGGCTGCCTGCTGCCCCACCAGCCCCCTGCCCTTCTCATGAGCTCTTTTTGTGGGGTCTCTGATGCAGCTAATTTAAGTCTCTCAACATCCTAGTGAGAAAAGTCAGAGTGGGGGTCTCCACTCTGCTGGAGCCTGCAAATGTGCTCACCTTTGGGATCAGGGCATCTGGAAAGGAGCAGTGGCACAGTCCTTCAAGGTGTCACTGCCAAAGTCCTGCTGGTTCTTAGCAGGGTCCTGTACCCAAGGTGCAGCCCTGGCACCGTGGCCATGGTGGCCACGTACTTTTTCCGTGTCTCCCATCATATGACACCATCTGCCCTCTTGAGCTGGATCTGGAGGAGTGGGGTGGCGTGCTGCTCTCTGGGGCAGAGCTGAAGGAACCTCACACAGAAATGCTTCTCTCCCTTTTTTGCCCATCTCTTTGTGCAGTGTGGCACAAACTTTGATCATGGGAACTCAGAGAAGCCATAAGTCAGTGCCAAGGAGATGTGGCTTCAGGCATCAGGGCAGTCCGTGGACATGTGGGTTCCTGACTCAGGGGTCTAGAGGTGGTGCTGGCAGCCTGCAAGGGACAGCCTGCAGAACAGGCTGAAAGGGACTGTCACCAAGCCAAGGGCAGATGTGCCACTGCAGCTCACATGCCCTCTGGGGCTGCTGCCACCCTCTGCACAGCCTAAAATCCACCCCTGGGGGCCGCCTCCCTCTGTCTTCTCTGGCTGAAATTCCAGATCCCATACACTGAGTGGGTCTGCAAAGTGTCCCCCGGTGCCTGAGTCCCTTTGCAATCAGCTGTCACCTGCCAGCAGAGCCTCTTGGGCTGCTCTCCTCTGCTCCCTGGGCACTGATGCTTTTGCATGCGGGTGAGCACCAGCGGGTCTGGGCTCAGCGCAGCCCCAGAGCTCGGCTCCCTTCGCTGTGCCAGGACCGAGGCGCTTTCTCACGCTGCCCGTCTTGTCTCCCGCAGGCACGTACCAGGGCCAGTTCACCAACGGCATGCGGCACGGCTACGGCGTGCGCCAGAGCGTGCCCTACGGCATGGCCTCCGTGGTGCGCTCCCCGCTGCGCACCTCGCTGTCCTCCCTGCGCAGCGAGCACAGCAACGGCACCCTGCCGCAGCAGGACTCGCCCGCCGCCAACGCCGAGAGCCTGCCCCTCTCGCCCACCATCACCCGCGGCGGCTTCGCGCTCAGCCTCTACGCGGACGCGGAGGCCGGCAAGGCCAAGAAAGGGGGGCTCTTCCGCAGGGGCTCCTTGCTGGGCAAGCTGAAGAAGTCCGAGTCCAAGTCATCCCTGGCCAGCCAGAAGAGCCGCGTCAGCTTCCTCAAGAGCGAGAGCGGGATCAGCTCGGCCGCCAGCGATGCCACCTCCACCGTCAGCCTGGGCGAGGGTGCCGAGGGCGAGGAGTACACCCCCTTCGAGTCCGACATCGACGCCACCACCACGGAGACCTACATGGGCGAGTGGAAGAACGACAAACGCGCCGGCTTCGGCGTCAGCGAGCGCTCCAGCGGGCTCAAGTACGAGGGCGAGTGGCTGGACAACCTGCGGCACGGCTACGGCTGCACCACGCTGCCCGACGGCAAGAAGGAGGAGGGCAAGTACCGCCACAATGTCCTGGTCAAGGGCATGAAGAAGCGTGTGATACCCCTCAAGAGCGCCAAGATCCGGCAGAAGGTGGACAGGAGCGTGGAGGGGGCTCAGAGGGCCGCGGCCATTGCCCGGCAGAAGTCGGAGATTGCGGCATCCAGGTGGGTGCTCGGAGCTCCGGCACGCAGGCTCCCGTGGGAATGGCCCCATCCCATGATGGCCTTTTTCTCATCCCCTCTCCTGTCCCCCTGCAGCACTGGTCCAGAGGGGAGGTGCTGGACAGCAGAAATTGTTACCAGCCCTGGCACTCAGCAGGATGGGGAGCATCCAGGCTGCTCCTTGATGCTGCTGTCAGAACCACTGGGCATTGACGGGGCAGCCTGAGAAACAGAGGGTTTGATGGTGATAAATCCAACAGGCTCATGAGCAACCAGACGTGTCCCAGACAAACTGGGCTGCAGCAGAACACAGTTTAGCCCTGGAGCCTCCAATGAGGCTCTGGGGAAAGTTTGTGGGATGCATTAGGGTTGTCAGTTTTAGCAGCTGAGTGTAATTGCTCCACTGTCCCTCCTGGGATGGAGGAGAGAGGAAATAAGAGTGGCTTCAGGGTCTGCCTGGAAAGGGCACGGGAAATTCTCCTCCTCCAGCTCACATCCCTGCTTGTGTCTGAGCTGTGTTGGCAGCACACTCCTCCTGCAGCATTCCTGCCAGTCTCAGAGCTGACCTGGCAGAGAACAGAGATCTGGGAGCCTTCGCTCCTTTCCTGTTCCTTGGGGAAATGTGGTTGTAACAGTCCTTGAGGTTTCACCTGACCTCACCAAGAAAACCTCACCCTGCACAGGCTTTGCTCAACTTCTGGGCAGTAGCTGTGACTCCATAGCTGTCCTGTCTCACTCCTTTTAATTCCTGTTTAATTATCAGTTACTTAATTATCAACCAGAGGAGGGAAATAAACAAGAAGGACACCTGTTCCCAAACCCCATTCCACTCCTTGGAGAAACCCCCACTTAACTCTCCTGGCAGACATTTCTTCTCCAAACTTTTGTGGGGAGCACGATTGATTTTTTTTTTTTTAATCAAAACCCAGTTGCTTCAGGGACTGGTGGAGAAAACCCAGCAGGATTGCAAGTGAAGCTCCATGCAGGGCCAGCTAGGATAAAAATAACAGGCTGGGGTGGCGTGGGGCCCTGGATCCTTCTGGCAGGGCAGGCTCAGCCCAACACCAGCTTTGCTGTGCCCGGGAAAAGCGTGTGGCTATGGTGTGAATAAGGAGTCTGGAGCTGCAAACACTGCTCCCCAAGAGCTTGGCTGGTTTACACAAACCTCTTTTTATTATACACTATTTACACTTTGGATCAAAAGCGGCTCTGCAGTGTTTTCAGTCAGGGGCTGGAATGCACCCGCTGCCCTGGCGGGGGACTGCATCCCTCCCCAGTGCAGCTGGGGAATAATTTCCTATTAAGGAAACCTTGGAGCTGGAGGAAATAAGACATGGAAGGAAGCTGGTTTCCTCCAGGGAGCCCTCAGCCAGCATACCCTGCAGTGGTGTGGCTGCTGGGCAGGGAAGGGGTTGTTGTGCTGGCTGGCAGTGTGGAACCCCAGTCCTGTTCCTGCAGCACAGCTTCCAGCTGAGCTGGACCCGCTGGGAGAGGGGAATTCAGGCTGCCTGTCCTGTAAACTGTAACTCAGCGTTGCCATCAGTGTTTATTCCTGGTGTATCATGCTCAGGGCAGAGCTACTTTCTCTACCTGATGCCTTCTGTAAATCTGACTCATGCTCTCCTCCCACCTCCTTTCACCTCAGATTTGTGGTAGAGAATAAATCTCCATAACTTTTCCTGGAGAAAGTCCTTACTTTAAACCCCAGGTCTGCCACAAGTTTTGCTTTGGCCTTGAACCTTGCCTCAATTTCCACACCCAGGGCAGAGTAATTGCAGACAGATTGTGAAAATGGATTATTACAGTTTATAGAAGGTCTACACTGTCATTAACATTGCCTGAACTCATACTTGTGAGGTGGAGCTTTTTAGATGGAGCATTTACATTTCTCCTCAGATGGCACTGTCCCTTACCCCAAAAAAATGCCTTTGAGGCTACACCCATCCTTTCCTGGGGAAGATATGACATTTCTGTATGTTAGAATATTACTAGGCACTAATTATCAGGACACAGCAGGTGGGCTGTGTGAATTCCCAGCTACCTCTGCACACCTGTGCTGTTGTACGTAGACGTTTGAGTTTCATTTGCTTGTGGCACTCGGGGGAGCCCCTTGCAGAACTAAACTGCTGTAGCCTCCAGCCTCCTGCTGTCTGGGGGTGAAATGCCAGGAGAAGGTCAGATTTCTCCCTTTTGCACCATAAAAGGCTCTTTAGGGATAGAAATTCCGAGGAAAACAAGCCCAAGCACTGGAAGCTGCCCGGGCCAGTGGCACCACAGGAATCCCAGGCACATGCTGAGCCCTGGGGTGCATGGCTGGGGGCTGGCAGCAGCACTGAGGGGTGCCCTGCCTGGGAGCTTTGGGCAGGAGAGCAGTGACAGCCAGGGACAATGGTCAGAGCCGTCACCAAAGCTCCCTGCCCCACGCTCTGCTCCGAGGATGTCTGAGGGTGCTTCACGGCTCCTATCCCAGTGAAACAGTGCTGTTTCACTTTGGTGTTCCAGCCAGAGCTGGGGGCAGTGCCAGCTACTGCCTGTCCTGCTGCCTCTGCTGCCCCCTCAGTGCTCCCCTGGCCTCCTCAGCTCCCTCCTGAATCTTCCTGGGTTGGCAGTCCAGCTGCTTTCCCAGTTGCGCAAGAAGCTGAGGACATCATCTCACTGCCAGCTGAGAGAACAGCTCTGTTTTTCATTATTTCAGTGGAAATCATTTGGCATGGGGCCATGCTCTCCTGAGCAGCCCATCCAGGTCAGCTAGCTTCACCCCAAGGAAAGCCCATTGGTGCTGCTCAGATGTTGGGTAAAAACCCTGGGCACATCCCTCAGCAGCTCTGGGGATCAGCTGGAGGGATGGAGTTGATGGAAGCTGGAATGTGAATTCTCACCCAGGCTGCTCTCACTCGGGAGAAAAGTCATCTTGGAATGTAGCCTCTGTGGCAGCTGGCAGACAAGGCTTCACTCCTGCCCAGTGGTGGCCACGGATGGATGTGGGGTTAACACACTTAACACACACCATGAGGGTTCATCAGCCCTGCCCTGCACTGCTGGTGCTGCAGGACTTGAGCTGCTGGGATCCCAAGGGATTCCTGTCAGAGCTGGGACCTGGCTGTTCCTGCAATACCAGGTGAAGGCACCTGCTGTGTCTCTCCACCCTCCCCTTTCCCCCACTCCATCCTGAGTGGGGACTCCCTTGAAAAAAAGTTGGGGTGGATTGGGAGCCCAGGAAGAGCCTGGGACCACAGGCTTCACCTCCCAGGAGATGAAGTAGACAAACTGGCTGCAGGACTGTGAGGAGGGGACAGCTGCCACCAGGCTATGAGTGAGCTGGTTCAAAACCATGCTGAGGTGTGCAACAGCTGCCCTGCAGCTTTCTGGGCACATGGACTGGTACAGAATAGGGTGCTCTGTATCCCGGGTACTTGATGCTCCTTGTGCCTGGGGAGCATTGTGTGTTTGCCTGTCAGGTGGGGAGGATGGTCCCACAGAATACAGGAAGAAGAAGCATGAAAATGGTCAGCTTTCATCTCTTCAGATTAAAATAAAATTAAATAAAGCAAGAGGAAGGGCAGGACTGTCTGCAGGGAAACCTTTGATTTTTTGAAACCTGTGTGCTCAGTAGCTGAGCAGCTTTTACAGGGGTTTTCCTTCTCTCTGGTGCTTTTAAAGGACAAAATGAGTGTAAATACTGCAAATCCCACCTCTGTCCCATTGCAGCAGTATATGACGTGGTCTGCTTCTGCACATGCTTGTGCTTCCCAGTGACTTGGACCAAAATCAATGGAGGGACTTGGCCATGTGTCCTGCAAGGCACGGGTCTGGCCAGGCTCTGAGATCCTTTGAAGGGTGCATGTCCTGGCAGGAGCACCTCAGATACATCTGCTGGATGTCACGGGATCAGTAGGAAAGCAAGATATTTGAGGCTATAATGGCTGCTGTGTTTCACTAGTTTGTACTCATGTGCTGGCCCTGTAGCCCCTGTGTAGTTTATACGTGGAGAGTACAACTATGAGTACGAATACATTTTGGATTTATTTTTGTTTTAATGTAATATCAGTAGGTATCTGTAGGATTTTCTATATTCTTTTCTGAAGTGTGGGGCATCAATTATTGATTCAGTGGGGTTTGCTCGTTAGGGTGAGCCTGGGCTGTGTGGAAGCACAACAGAGCTCCAGTGTCAGGCATTAAATTGATGCCACCAACCCATGGGCATTGCTCAGTGTGAGCTGTTGCCTGGTTTTGAAGCCTCAGTTGGTTTTCTATCTATAAGTTGGTTTTCTACCCATACCCATGACTTTGGGGCACATCTTAGCTCTCTCTTCAAACAACAAGAGCACTTGGCAGCTCCTGTATCACTTTCCAAGGCTCTTGTGCCTGGCTGCACTCCCAGCAGTGTCGCCACCATCTCCCTGCTCTCAGCATTTCCAGGCTGCGTGGCCGGGCAGCAGCGAGCGTCTCCTTGGGGAACGCGGCTCTGTGGTGCAAATGACGTCCCAAAATCGCTGCAGTCAGCACAGGCTTCTGACTAAATAAGGGCAGGCAGAGCAGGGCTTTATCAGCGTGGCCTGAGTGTGACAGCTGAGAGCTGGGCCTGGGGCAGCCCACGCTGCTGGGGCTGGGCTGCACGCTCCCACTGGGAAGGTGCTTTATTTGGCACAGCTCTGCCCTCGTCCTCGCTGCTCTTGGGGGTTTAGGCTCATGGTGGGGAAAGTGGGCAAACCAAAGGGATATCTTCCCCAGACACCTCTTTGGTGAGGGGTACTGTGTGTCCAGTGCAGTGCTGGGCTGGTAGGCACAGTGGCCTTGGTGCTTCTGGGGCTGACAGCACAGCTCAGCTTCCCCTGAGGCTAGATTTCAGACTTGGGATTTTAGGTCTGTTGAATCAGACTTGGGACTTGCTCTGAAAAAGCAAAATTATTTTTTTTAAATATGCTTTTAGCTAGAGGCACAGGCATTAGCATAGACTTTTAGGTCTGAAGCCAGAGGAGGGCATGATGCTCATGGCCACCCTGTGAGAGTGGGCAGCAGCAGCAGCCGTGGCTCAGGACAGCCCTGCCAGGACAGGAGGGAGCAACTGAGCCTCCTGTGCTCTCCCAGCCTCACAATCTCTCTGCTCCAGGACTCCACAGCTCTGAGTGTGAGGTACAGGTGTGTAATTAGGAAGCAGCAGCAGGCAGGAGATGGGCAGAGTTTTTCCCAACCCCGGGTGGGTTACTGGCTGCTATTTGCCAGGGAGAGACACAAGAGTTGTGAGCAGCATTTCTGCAGACAGCAAAGATCACAGATGTCACAGCCTGAGCTCTCATGGGGACAAGTGCAAGGAGGTGCAGGGGAACCAAGCACTACCCCTCACCTCCCCATGGGGTGCAGTGGAAGGGTTACTTCTAGCAAGGTACAACCACACCTGGAGGCAGTGGAGTGGCCTGAGCTGAGCACAGCTCTCCTTGATGGCTCGGTATTCTGGCTGCTCCAGGAATTCTGATTACCTCACAGCCCCCAAAATGGGAATCTGCAGCTTGGAACTTCCATGGACAGGGTTCAGAGAGTCAGTGTGCACATGGACAGGGAGAAGCAAGGGCAGCCATGTGGCTCCCTGCTACAGCTGAGTGCCAGGACACAGCACTGAGGGGACGCTCCTCAGTCCTGCTGTCCCAGTAAAGATGTTTCTCACAAAGCTTGGTGTGTTTATAAAGAGCATAATCCTGTTTCATCACCCTTGCTTAATAGGAGCCCAGTTGCTGGCATCTATTTCTGCAGCAGCTGAAGCCCAGGGCTAGGACTCTCCCACTTTCTGTGTGGCACAGCAGTCTCCAGCTCTGCAGAAATATTGCTGTTTTCAAACCTCTGCCTAATCCTCCTTCCACTGGAGCCATGCAGGGAGAGGGCTGTAGGGTTTGGGTGAACTCTTCTCTGTTCCTGATCCAGTGTGGCCATGGAGACAGCAAGCCCCAGTGCTGGGGTCAGAGCCAGGATCAGACACCCACCCCAGCTGCAGGACACCCACAGTGTGTCCCCTCACAAAGAGGGGCTGTGTGTGAGGCTTTGTGGGCTGGAGGGATTCAGTGTCAGTGGCTGAGTGATGGTGTGATGCCTTCACCCCCTTCTTCCAGCCCTCTCCCAGAACAGCCTCATCCAGGCTGGCTGCAGCTCCAGCACTGACACATTTTTGGCCCACTGTGCTCTTTACATGCGATGTGCTTTGACTCCAGAGGAGGCTGCATGGCTTTATCTGCTTTCCACCCACCTCACATGAATTTCCTCAGGCACTTTCATGCCTTATTAGGGTAAGAAGGAACGTGGATTTTCAGTAGCTCCAAGGAGGAGGCATCTGCTGGACAGCACACAGCTTTCTCCAGGGCTTCCTGGGTTATCAGGGTTGAGGCAAGTGAGGCTCTGTCTTGCAGGGATCCCCTCAAGAGCAGCAGAGATGGGATGGCAGGATGTTAGCCCTAGGGATGGGTACAATTCAGATAGCCAGCCAGGCAGGGAAAGTGGAATTAATGGGCTGTTCATTCTGACCTTGTGGGAAATCCTTATCTCAACAGCTTACAAATACAGAAAGGGAAAAATGAAGTGTGACTTTAATCTGCAAAAATGACTGTAGAAAATGATAGCATCTCGTTCAATTGATCTGCTGCTGCGTGCAACAAGAGGGCTCTGACTCCCATCCAAATGCTTGCAATCAGCCAGCAGGGAGCTGGGCTTTGAAATCATTCAATTCAACCATGCTTTGCTCAGAGATTATCCTCATTTCAGTGGAATGTGAAATAGCCTTATCTTGAAAAAGAAATAATATTTAAGTAAAACGTCCAATTTAAATAGAAAGCCTGCGATGCAGAACCCCTCCCTTCTCCTGGAAGAGGGGCATTTTTTTCAGCTTATCCTGGTGCTGAGCCAGAGTCCTTTGGCTTTCTCAGTCCAAGTTTTTCATTTTGTCCTGCAAAGAGTGATGATTCTTCACTGAGGGCTGGCAGGAACCTGGTGTCCCCTCTGCCTGGGTGCTCTCAGCAGCCTTGGGTACAGGTGCATGGGAGCTGCAGGCACTGAAGCCTGGGATGTGGGCTGGTGCCCTCCCAGCTCCATCTCTTCTTTTTCCTGGACCTCAGATCTGTGAACAACAACTCAAGAGACCTACAGGTCTGGGAGAAAAAGGCTCCTTCTTTAAATTTTGATAAGTAACAGGGGTTTTGGGCAAATGCAATATTTAAGAAATACACCTTCATTTCCTAAAAAGTAAATAAATTCCACTTTTCTTTTTTTGACTGGGAAAAAAAACCCTCACAAAACAGATTCAGTAGTTCCTCACTCTTTGGTTTGGATTACTGAAATCTGAAAAACATTTCATTTAGAAGGTGCTAAGACTTTTGGTTGAAAAAACCGACAATCTTAGAATGAAAACACAGACTTTCTGACCTATTTTAATGCTGGTGAATCCGGCAGTCTGGTAAAGCTCACTCCTCTTATGGATGGAAAGGCTGAAGGACCCTAATTTAATTAGGTACTACTGCAAGATGAAAGAAGCTGGGTTATCCCACTGACTAGTGCATCAAAACATCTTTACAGCACCTATGCAATCAGGGTCCTTCAGCCCCAGGGCATTTGCTGAGCCCCTTTGGTAAGGGTGTTCTGGAAGCTGGAATAAATCACTGGCATTTGGGCATAGCCCCAAGGTTGTGCTGCTGTGAGGGACCTGCTCCTGCTCCTCGGGGCTCCACTCAATCTGCACCCAGATCAGTAGAGTGCCCTGAAAACCAGGGGGAGAAGGAGAGGGTCCAGCTGGCAGCTGCAAATCCCTCTTTTCCCAAAAATATCCCTGTGGATGCTCTGACAGGCTGCTCCCAGCCTGTCTGTGCTGGCAGGACAGGCTCCAGCAGGGCCAGGAGCTGCCTGTCCTGCCCGTGGTGTCATGTCCCTGGGTCATGGTGTCATCCTGGTGCCAGCAGCCCTTTGAGCTGGCAGGCTCTGGCTTGCTCTGCTCCCTTTGTATCCAGCTCTGGGAAGCTGCTGGCTGCATCCTAGGGCTGTGGGGGAAACAGAGAGCAGCTGTGGGCTGTGCCAGCCCCATGGGCTCCTCACAACCCATGGGCTCCCATGCAGGGTGGCACAGCCAGGCCCTGCTGACTGCTCAGCTCCCGGGGCACTCGGGCTGGCAGAGACTGATGGGGAAGATCCTCCTGTACGTGGGGCTTGGGTGAGTAGGTTGTCCTCTCATTGAAGACAGCTGAAGAACTGTCTGCTGAAAGATTAATATCACTTTAACTGTTCCAAAGGGAAGTATCCCTCAGTGAAAGATGCAAGTGACTCAGAGCTATTTAGAGCTAAGGATAACATTTCGGTATTTTAAAAATTCACCAAGTAATCATAAAGGCTGATCTTGTTAGGTGGCAGGGAATTCTGCCAGGCCTGTGCTGCTAAAGCACTGCATAGAAAAGGATGCTTTTCTCTGGGCTGAATGGCCTGGTCATGCCCTTTCTGTGGAAGGAAGGAGAAAAGGTCTGATTGATCCAGCCAAGTAGCCTGGGCATGTACAAAGTGCTACCACTTCTGTGTAAGTGCTGGTACCGAGAGGGAATAGCCTTGGGCATCTCATGAGCTGCTCTGCAAAGTAGGGATGGCTTCTCTTTTTTGACTTTCTGCTTCAGTAGTATGGAGGTGTTTCCTTTAGGATGCAAATTGTGTTGATTTATGCTTATTTCACAATTTAGATCACACCTTGCAAGTGCAGAGCTGATATTATAAAGCAGCAAAGGCTCATGCACCCCAGGGATGTCAGAGTGGAAGTGGAGGGGATACATGCACTCCATGTGATGGAGTGATGAAGCAAAAAGAGCAAAAGGAACATGAATGGTACAGCTGTCTGTCGGGGCAGGACAGCCATGGGATGGGATGAATGCATTTGACTGAGGGCAGGGAAAGTGGCAAGAGAGGTGAACTGAAGAGGGGATTTCAGTCCAGTGGGATGGTTACAGGCAAATGAGGGTAGCAGAGTTTTGCTGGTATCTGTGTGCATGTGGAGGCAGAGGGAAAGACACAAAGGAGATGGATTGGGACTGAGCAGGAAGAAAGGGGTGCTCCAGCTAGAGAGGTGACACGAATATGAAGATGGTGTGTCAAATGGAGAAGCCAGAAAGTTCTGTCCTAGTCAGGATGTAGAGTCATAGAATTCTGGAAGAGACCTCTAAATGTCATCCAGTCCCAGCCCCAGCCCAGGTGTGTGCTGGTCAGGTCTTTGTCTTCTTGCCCTTCACGATGTGAGCACAGAAAGGATCATGTTGCCATTAACAAAAACACTTCTTTAGCTTTCCCTTGATCCCCTCTGAGTGCTGCAAACATTCCTGCCAAGACAAACAATCATTTTAAGTTTCTTCAGAAGGACAAAATGAGTCCTGCTGAATGCTGGAGCAGGGATTTGGCTGGGAGTGGAAAAACCAGTTTCCAGGAGAGGGAAGTTCAGCAGAAGACTCTTCCTAGAACTGACTCATGAATTACTTTTGTTTATGGTCTTCTAGACAGCTCCTAATATCAAGAATGGCAAGAATCATAGAATCATAGAATGGGTTGGGCTGGAGGGATGTTCAGTTGGTCCTTGCTCAGGGTTTGCTGAATCAATGGGAGAAGGGGGACCCTGGAGAAGGAAGCACAGCACTGGACAGGTCTGTCATTCCCCCAATAAGCAAATGTGAGGGCAGAGAGCTGAACTCTTCCCCTATTTCTAGCTGCAAGGTCATTGCTGCATCTTCAGGCACCCCAGCCCTGTCTGGTATTTGCAGTATTCCCTGCTAATTCCAGTTTCATTTGCAGTCTAATCCAATGTGGATGTGCAAAACCACATAAACTGTCCAAAGAGCCGGGGTGCTGGCTGGGGCTGGGCCTCACCTGTTAGCGTGGTGCTCAGCTGCGGCTCGTGTGTCCCTGGGGGATTTTAGCAGCAGTTGGAGGAATGATTCAGGCAATGTTTCTGGGAGATGGCCAGGAAGGACAGGAGTGCTGCTCTGTCCTGCACTAGTACAAAAACGATTAGAGCATTAGAGCCATGCCAGAGTAGCAAATAAAGCAGCAGATGCATTTAACCCTCCCGCCCTGCTGGGGTGTGAAGCCCGGCAGCTGCTGTGATCCAGCCGGGAGGCAGTGGCAGCAGGGCTGGGACAGGGGCTGCAGACATTGCCCACATGCCTCCCCTCAGCTCGGCTCCGAGCTGCTGCTCCTCCTTGCAAAGAATTCACCGGAGCTATTTTTAACAGCACTGCCCAGGGAGATGGCTCAGGGTGCAGTTGGGAAGTGCTCATCCTGGCAGCGCTGCCTTTTGGGATGGGGAGCACCCGTGTGGGTTTGTAAAGGTCCCTCTTTGTGTTTATTTCCTCCAGCTGGATGTGTTTATTGTTCGTGGCTCATTTTCCAGTGCTGCCTTGAAAAGGGTCTTTTGGATTCTGCTGCTGGCTGCTCTAAAGCCCCTGGGTCTGTGTTTCGGTTCCTGCTGAGCTCCTCTATCTCCAGACTTTCTCCTCTGCTGGTTTTTGCAGGGGCTGTTTTGCAGAGTTACTGGGAGCTGAAAACACAACAGCAATAAATAAAAAAGTGTGGCCCTGATTAAAGCGTGCCTGAATAGCATCAAATTTATCAAGGCTGGTATTTCCTTTTTGTGAAAGCTCATTTTGCTTTTTGAGAAGATCATAACCTTGGAAGAAATTTTTCTTCTTGCACATTTCACTTCTGGGGTTTGAAATCACCTTCCTGATACTCTCAAACCTCCCTGGGCTTTTTCTTTCCTTAGCTCCTGCTCCTGGCAGACCCCAGGGGCAGGCTGTTGTGCTACATGCACTGGGCTCTCCCAGGGTGGCTGGCATTTGTCTCCTGCTTTGCTGCCAGGGCCGATAGTTCCTCTGTGCTGAGCTCCCAGGCTCTGCCAGCCACGCAGATAAATAATAAATTCAGGGATACTCGAGGCCAGCTAGAAGTTATTGTTATGGCTGGACCCTTTCCTCTAGGCTGGCATTTGTCACAGTGCTACTAAACCCTCAGTGTGGGTTTTTGGAGGGCTGCAAGCAGCACTGTATCCCTTGGTGCCCTTGGCATGTGCGGCTTAGCCAGGGAAGATGAACTTCAGACACCATGAAGCTCTGGTGTCTCTGAAAGCCAAACATTCCTCACCTGGCTACTGCCAGGTAAATGATCTCAGCAATGGAGGGACCCAGCACAGGGCATCAGCATCCCTGCTTGGGGCAGGCTGGCTGGGAGAGCAGTGCTCTCCTGGGATGCCAGCAGGGCTAATGTGTGGTCTGCTGGAGCTGCCAAATTTGAAAGGGCAGCTGTGTTGACAATAGTCCCCCGAAATCAAACACTCAGGGATGACTTTGCAAGCAGGGGGACAGGAGCAGAGGTCAGCTGTGTCCCACAGAGTGAGAGCTGTTGTAGGGCAGTGCAGGATGCCAAAGTTGTGCTGCTCATCTTCTTATCACCACTCTGTCTGTGCAGCCCAGGAGGTTCCCCAGAGTGTCCCTGCCCTCACACCCCTCATTGCAGAGCCCTGCTACCCTTGGGGCTGTGATGTCTCACAGCAATGGCTCAGCTCCCCACTACCCACAGCATCCTCACTGCAGCCTCTGCAGTCCAGACTGGATCTTCTTGGTCTTGCCATCTCTCCTGCAGGAATTGGGAGCTACCTCAACCTGCAGCATCCCCAGGCACCAAGGGATGCAGTGCTGCTCACAGCCCTCCACAAGAGAGCCCTGTTCTCTTGTGTTGTCCCCAGGTGCTGGCAGAGAGCTGAGCATGCAGGAGCCATGCACCCACTTGGTGACATGTCCAGCTCTGTCCTTACTAGTGAGAGCAGACCCCACATCTAGTGCACTTCCAGACTACTTCTTTGGGTGCTGCTTTGAGGAAAGCACTTGCCAGGAGCTGCCTGCTGCTCCTCCAGCTGGGGCCAGCTGGGTGATTGTCTGGCTGGGAATTGGTCAGGATAGCATCTGCCTGGCTCAGAGAGCAACTGAAAGGGAGAATTTCATCTCTTGATGGTGAATCTCGTCCTCCAGGAGCAGCAGGTCAAAGGCAGGGCCTGGAGCACGTCCTGCCAGGATGAAGAGCTGGATCCTCCCTTGGAAAGCCTCTTCCCTGGGGCTGGCGCCAGGCAGGCTGTGTGCCCCAGGCACTGCACACCCAGCCCACTCGGATCCCCCAGGCATGGAGAGCACAGACACATTCCCCTTGGCCCCTGCCAGATTATAGTGGAATTAATCATGCTGATTATATGCTACCAAAAAAGGAGGTGCTCTCTCTGTTCAGAACTGGCTCAGACCCCCTGCTTGCAAGCAGCAGCCTAAAAATGCTGTTTTCTGCCTCATCATGTCTCTGGGTTTTCCAGGAGCTGTAATAATTTTGGATAAAAAGACCAAGAATGACTGCAATCCCAGGCAGCTCAACCTGCAGAGAAAGCAGGGAGATAACATGTGAGTGTGGGCAGGGAGGTGAATCATGGCTCTAGCAGAGTGGGATGTCATCCCAGGCAGGGACAGGCTGAGCCACAGCAGCTCTGCATCCTCTTCTCTATCCCAGGGCCCTGAGAAGTGTTTTTGGCCCTTTGTCAAGTCACACTATTGCCTGTGTCAGTTGGGATTGATGCCCTACTTTCAGTTCTTTCCCTGCAGCTACTCAGAATGGCATATGTGTGTATCTTCTCCCTTGAAAGGGTCTCAGAACAACATTTCTATCATCTTTTCATTGCACCTGTTGAGTATTCAGACTTCAGCTTGCCTTGTCTGCCTACTGCATCTCAGTTTAATGGGAAGGAATCAATCCTCATTTCATGACTAACTGCCCAAAAATTCCTCTGGAGTGTTTTAACTGCAGGAATGAGAACTGTATCTTTCCTCCTTTTTTGTCCTTAAACATGACCAGATACCAACCTGCACCTGAAAAGGGCTTGTCAGACACCCTAAGACCACATTAAAGGTTGTAATTTAGGGCGAATTGGAGTTTGAGGAATGCTAACTGCTTATCACACAAAATTATGTGGATTTGTACATGAAATGGGGAATATAAGGAGCCTTGGAAAATCTGACAGTGGGAGCACAGGGAAGGCAGCTCTCAGACCTGAGTGCAGCAAAGCAGCTGAATATACTGTTCTTCACCCGCTCTTATTTTTAAGGTGCAGCATTGCTGGTTGAAGTCAGCTCCTTCCCAGACTGGGAGCAGCTGGGCTGTAAAGCCATCCCTGCTTTTAGCAGGAAGATCACAGGGCCCTGAGCATGAGGCATGTGAGGAATATGACAGCTGGCCAGTAAAATAACTCCCAAAACCTGCAGCCCTGTGGAGCAAGGAGGAGATGTGCTGGGAAGGAGTGGAAAGGATTCAGAGAGCCAAGCTGAGAGGGAGACAATAGCTCTGGTGAGATCAGCCTGTCAGCTTGCAGCAAGTAAGAAAGCTCCTGGGCAAGTCATGTTGTTTGCTGGATAGCTGCAAGAGAGAAATTTCTGGAAAAACCCATCTTGTGTGCTGAGCAGGGGCACACTGCCTCTGGCAAGGTGCAGCAGCTCAGGGCTGGTGACACACAGAGGAGTTCAGCCACCAACCATGCCTGTGTTATGCCATGGTCATTCCTCTGAGCAGCACAGCAATGAGCCCATTCTGCAGTGCCTGCTGCCTCACTGCTACATGAACATGCTCACATTTGCAAATACACCTGCCCTGTTCCCTACGTGCAGCCTTTCCACCTTACCCTTGAGCATCCAGGCCCCTTCCATGTTGAAAATCTGCTCTTTTTTTTCTGTCCCTGAGTGTAGGGTTTTGGGCCATGTGGGCAAATCCTGAGTGTTATGCCAGCTGGGCTGATGCAGTTTTGGTGGCAGCCAGGGTTTGCTGTGTGAGTGGGATGACCTTGGCTCAGGGGGTGCTCACTGTTCTCCCCTCTTCTCTCTGCAGGACGGCTCATGCCAAAGCCAAGGCTGAAGGGTCTGAGCAGGCAGCTCAGGCAGCCAACAACGAATCAGGCATAGCCAGAATGATGGCCAGGGAGCTCTCCCCAGACTTCTACCAGCCAGGTAGGATCAGAGGCATCTTCCAAGAGGGGTCTTGCAATTTCCACGGGGAATCTGTTCAAGTGCTTCACCCACTTAATAACTCCACAAAATGCTCTCCTGTCTATCCTAAATCCTCTTTTGCTCAATTGCAGCCAGCCCCTTGTCCTGGCTGATTTGCTGTCCTCCTGGCACCACTATTTTACTCACTGTGTTGCCGTAGCCTGGAGGAAAACCCCACAGTTTCTCAGCTTCTCATGCTTTTCCATACACTGAAGCCCTCAGAACACCAGGCAGGACAGGAAGCAAGCTCAGGGCTATCTGCAGCTCTCCTGTAGATACATCCCTTGTTGCTTTTTCTGGGAACAGTGTTGCACATTAACTCACAAACCTGTATCCTGTGGGGCCTCAGAACAATCAGACTGCTAATTAGGGGCTGTAATATCCCATAAGAAAGCAGCTAATAAAAAATACTATTTTCCTGATTCTCTATTAATTTGTTAGTATCACTGCTAATTATTTGGCTGGGTAAACACTTGGGAGGTTCTTTCTGTGAGACCAAGCACTGAAGATTAGTAGATGAAATGTGTAATATTAGAATCAGCGTTGTGAATGCCATTACTTTCCCCTGGACTGAGTTAGATAGATATGTTCTTCCTGGAAAACTTTCCTTTACAGAGAGAGAAGGCAGTAACAGAGCAGAAAATAAAATTCCAAGTGCCTACATTTTCATTCTGTCTTTCTTATTTTCTGGATTTATTGCCTGGAGTGAGTGTCCCATGGTTACTGAGGCAAGATCACAGGGGACTATCACAGTGGTAAAACTGGGGGTAGAAGCCAAAGGTTGACTCGTGCTCAGCAAAACCTGACACCTACCCCTCCTCTGATTTCGGTGTCTTTGCATCTCCTGTACCACTCCCAGCACAGGGCACACAGTGGGAAATGGGAACAGCTCAGAACTGTTGCCTGGTTGGGGAGAGTCATGCTGACAGATTTTCCTAAATTCCCTGCTCCTCCGCCTTGTCCTGCATCGATGAGCTGGGGAAACACCGTGCTGGAGGGCTGCCTCTTCCACCCAGCACCCAGTAAGGCCTGTTGGAGCTGGCTTTGAGTGGGGAAACACCAGAACACCCAGGCATGGGCATGAGCCAGCCCATGGCACTTCATTTAACAATGGGTAAATGTCGCTTGATCCTCACATAAGCCCCCCAGCTGCCACTCACAGCTCTACAGTCACCCTTTGCACACTGGGGTATTTATAGAACAGAAACAAAGGAACTGGAATCCCTGTGGGGAGGTTTTGGACATCTAGCTAGATTATTTTTTCCACCCATGGCAATTGAATGAGACAATTGAAACAGTCTCTGTAAAACAGTTGGGGCAGCTTGACCTCCACTCCTGACTCCTCAGGTGCTGGATCCTCTTGCTGTTGTTGTGTAGGGCCTCACTTGGGTCCTGGCCTCTCTCAGTGACCTTCTAAGCTCCTGATGCATGTTATTCTTCTGTGATTCTATTAAACCTCTAAATTCCCAAAGTGCACAAGAATATATCTCTTCACATCCAGGAACAAACAGACAGTAGTCCAGCCTTGGATATTGCTAGAACTGAGAGCTGCTGCTCACACAGCCAGGAGAGCCCAGCTGTGTTTGGTAGCTGTATTTCTCCCTGCTGTCCTGGCAGATTGACCGTGCTGTGTCTGGCACAGGCAATCCTGCTCAGCAAGCCCCATATCCCTAAATAACTGCTGAGCCCTGAATTTCAGGGTATCCTCCCTTAGACAAGGATGTAAGCCAAAACCCTTGCTGAAAAGTGCTGGGAAATGAAGGCTGGTAGGTGAGTGTGTGCCCTCCAGGCAGTTGGGGGGTTTTTGTGCAGTAAATTATTCAGGAAGAGAAGAAAGCAGCAGGAGAGAGCAAGGAGCCTGGAGCTGCAGGCAGCCTATTTTGAGGAGTCTGAACAACTGTTGAAATGGCTTCCAAATAACTCAGTTGCAGCCAGAAATAAATGGCCCTGAATGGGTCATCTGCTGATTGACAGGAGTGTGCAGGCAGAGCAGAGCAGCTGAAATCAGTGCCCTCCTTTTCCCCACTGCCCCTCTGAGTGGAGACATTGCCTGAATGGACAGGAGGTACCAGGGTGCAAACCATTCCACTGACTTATGAGAGCAAAAGGAGCACCAAGCCAAATTTCCCAGCCAGACTCGGGTCTGAATCAGTCCTTGAGATGGAGGAAATGAGGGGAGGGACCTTAAGGCAGCCATAGGCAGTGTGGCTCCAGGATCTGTATTGTTCAGGAGCACAGAGCAAGCCCTGTGCATCTGCCCTCATCAGCATCTCTGGGGTTCAGCAGAATGAGGCCGGAGCAGGTGCTTTGCTTTTGAAGGAGCTGCTCTGCGACCTCACAGTGCACAAGAGGAGCATGATGCACTTCTTGTTCTCACTTGCTGTTAGCATCATGGTGATGTGTGGGGACCCTTCTCCCAGCATATCTCAGCATGTGGAGCACTGTGCAGGGTTGTTATTCCACAAGATATTCCCAGTTCTTTAGTGATGCATTTTGGTGGATATTTTCAGTGTCAGGCTCTGTCTGAATTCCCCTGGCCCAGGCTGGGCTGCGATTTGCAATAGGGTTAATAAGAAGCAAAGATTTAATGATAGGTGAAAATTGAAGTGAGGCAATGTTGCTAGGAACTCACAAGTCAGTGTGTGAGATGAGGCCAAAATGAAATCTGAAGCCCTGAGTCACCTTTCATGATGGTGCCAGGTAATTTTGCTGCTGTTGTGGAGCTCAGGGCAGACAAGAGGGCTGTATAACTTCCAACCCTGTTCCATAGAAAAGAAACATGTTTTTCCTATCATGATGGATGGCATATAGATAATTTGGTGACCCTGCCTTTCCTGATGACACTGGTCATCCTGTGTACCCTTTGAAGTTACCATGCTATTTGACACCAAGCAAGCCACATGGAAGAGTTTCCCAGCCATTAAATAAAAAAATAAACAAAGTTCATTGGGCGCTGTATTCTCCTTAGCCCCAGCATGATCCATCTGTGTGACCACATGAAGCTGGGCTGCAGATTTTCATTGTTTTCTTTAATCTTATCCATTAAAGTCTTCAGGAGTTCCTGGAGGAAATTCCTCCTGGCATCAGGGTCTGGTTTGGGAGTTGCTCCTCTCCTGGCCTCCAGCCTGGACGCTTGCACCATGGTCCCAAAACCCATTGCTGCTGGGGGCACAGCTCTCGAAGCCACGATGGTGCCACGGCACTGGGGTACCCTGCTGTCCCCCGTCCCAGAGTGACTCCTCACACCAGCCCTTCTCTCCGCAGGCCCCGAGTACCAGAAGCGGAAGCTGCTGCAAGAGATCATCGAGAACGCGGAGCACGCGGTCAACATGGAGGAGGAGGCGCCGCGGCCCGAGGCCGCCCCGCCGCCCCCCACGCCGCCCGAGAGCCCCCAGCTCCATGAACCGGAGGAGCCGCGGCCCCGCGCCAGCCCGGCCCCCAGCCCTGCCAGCACCCCTCCCGAGGCCAAGCGGGCCAAGGCGGCCGCCCGGCAGGACAAGGCCCTCCGCCCGGGCAGCTGGGCCGAGGCGGGCGGGCAGGCAGGTGATGGCAGCCCGGCACCCTCCGAGGGTGAGGGCCGCCCGGCCTCGCGGGGCCGCGGCCGTCCCGCCGAGCAGATGGAGATCGGGCCGCTGCAGCGCATGGCGCGCGAGCCCGACGTCGAGCTCTTCAAGGGCTACCACAGCTACGCCGTGAGGACGTCGCCGGTGACCCCTGCCACGGACTATGAGGAGGAGCAGTTCCCCGAGAATGAGCCGCCCTCCCCGGAGCCCCGGGGGGAGCCCCAGCGTCGGGTGGGCACCCCTGGCCCGCCACAGGGCCGCGAGGAGAAGCCATCGGCTGCGGCGGAGGCCAAGCCGGAGCCGCCTCGCCCCAAGGAGCCACAGCAGCGCCCCAGCCCTGAGCGCAGGGCCCTGGGCCGGGCCGAGCCCGCGGCCGACAGGAAGACTGAGGCCAGGGCACCGGGCCGGACGGAGCCCAAGGCAGGGGCCAAGCGCGGCCCGGCCCAGGCGGCAGCAGTGGTGGCAGCACAGAAGGCGGAGGAGTGTGAAGAGGTGATGTGGGGCGTCCCTGGGAGCCTCCTGGGAGCCACTTTGCCTTTCCTTTACTGTTCCTCATGAGGTCTGGCAGGACCCAGAGGGATGCAGACCCCCAAGGCCTGCCTCTTCCTCCCCAGCAGCCAGCAAGGCCTGTTGGAGATGACTTTGAGTGGGGAAACACCAGAGCGCCCGATCATGAGCATGAGCCAGCCCATGGCACTTCAGGGCCTGGGGCTGCAGTGGTGCCAAGTGGTGCCCAGAGGCTCTTTTGGGGATCCTAGAGCCCGCTGGAGCAGTGTTGGCATCCCCCTCTCCTGCCTGCCCTGCCTGGATGCTTGCCCTGACATTCATGACCTTCCTGCTTTGACCTCCTCTTTTTACCTGGGCAGATATGCTTTCAGACAAGTCGTATTTCAAAATCTATGCAAAACCAGGCATCATCCAAATAATTTTATCCACTTTTCTCACCTTCTTTTCCCACCCCATTACCAACCAATCTGGATGTGAAAGTTGGGGGAAAAAAACCAGGAAGAGCTCAAGTGTGTTTCTCTTTTACCCATTTTTTTTTTTTTTTGCTGTAGGGGCACCTCATGAGCTAAACTGTGGTGTTGAATCACCAGCCAATTTCCCAGGTTTAAAATATAGTCACTGAAACTTAATTTTGCTCTTAGCAAATACAGCTGGAAACCCAGACATTTTATTAGCCCTCTGAGTCCCATCTTGCAGTCCTTTGGACGTGAATGATTCCGATGTGACTTTAGAAAAGCACAGCTTGGAAATACTTTGGTCTGAAATTACAGCAATCTCACATGGTTTCATTTGTTGGGGTTTGGAAATAGATGATCTTCAAGGTCCCCTTCCAAACCAAAGTATTTTATGATTCTATGATATTAAAAATGACAAGTTTACAAACACAGGCAATGTGGATGCAGAAGGGAGTTGGGCGGAGCAGCCTGACATGGGATCAGGAGTTCATGTTCCTGTGGTCAGGGTCTCCTTTAATCTAATTTAGCTGCAAAAAAAGCCAGATTTAACATCCTTCAAATGAATTTGCAGGGAAGAAGTAGGAATAGGGTAGGATAAACATTCCACTAGTTTGAAATTCAGGCTGATGGTTAAGTGCCAGATTTCAGTGCATTGGGAGGGGGTGATTGTGGTATTTTTGAGCAGCAGAATCAAGCTATGTGTATATGGAACTGTGTGCGGTGTGTAATACTCTGTTTTGGGTTTTTCCTTCAGGGACCTAACACAATTGTGATCTGCATGGTCATCTTACTGAACATTGGTCTGGCCATCCTGTTTGTACATTTTTTGACATGATGAGCCTCTTGAACAAGGTAAGAAGCAGAATGAGATTTTATCCTCAATTTGTAGATGTCACTGGATGTTTTAAGGTTGACTCACTTTTCATAAAATGTCATAAAATTATTGCAGGAAATTATTTCATTATTTCATACATTTTCTCAAAATCAAGAACTGTGTGGGTGGGATACAGTCCCACCATATAGTTTTGCCTTCCCAGTACCATGGACATCTTTCATGGAGTGAGAATTCCATTGCAACAGTGTATGATGTTAAATTTTAAATTTGTTTACTGCAAATGCTTCAAGAAACAGTTTCTATTTGCACTTTCAACATGGCTGCTCCAGGTAACTTGTGCAGTACAGTATTTCTTGGCACTCAGACCAGCAAGATGCAAGAACACATAAAAAATGTGAAACTGTGAAAACTGCAGCTCTAATTGCACCAGTACTAGATCTGCAGCAGTTACTTCATTGTTTTACTAAAGATAAATATGAATCAAGATGTCTGTAAGACTGGAGCTTGCTCAGGTCTTCCACTTGAATTGGGATAAGGGTTTACATTTGGATTTGGTGGCAATAAAATCTTGTGAGGTGTCTCGTGCCTGTGGTACTCCTACAGACAGGAAAGTGTCCTGAACTTGCACAAGACTTCTGTCTTGGGCTCAAATATTTCAAACAAAATCTGTCATCAAGGCTGAACCTGACCCTTAAGCCTCCTGTGAACATGACACAAGAGACACCTCTAAGCCCCTGTGAGGATATTGGGCTGCTTTCCCAGCACCTCCTGGGCGACAAAACTGCTCTGCTGGGCACTGCTTTCTGTCATGTTTTGAGTCTCACTCAGCCTGCACAGGTGAGAGCTTTGCAGGCAGCTGTGGTAATGTGTTTGTTGGTCATGTGTTTTGCTCTCCCTTGACTTTCCCATTTATCTGTGTCTGGGACAGGCGTCGCTGCTGGTGGAGACCTCAGACCTTGACGGGGATTAAAGCTCAGCCACCTGGAAACACCTAAGAGGAGGACTTGAGATCCCAAGGTTGCACTGCAAACATCAACCTTAAGTGAGAGTGTCTGAAGATCAATGCAGTTTCCTGCTCCCAGGCTGTGGCTGGCCTCTGCAATCTACCAAGGAAAAGCCAGGGTTTCTGCACTGTGGTCTCCTTTTCTTTGTATAAAATAGCAGTTGCCTTAAGTTATTCTCACCAAAGCCATCAACTGTCCTGCCATGCCAGGGATGAGGGATTTATCTGTAGCTGTAGGAAAATGAGTGAGAAGGTCTCATACGTGCACACTGATGTGTTTTGTAACTCCCTTGGTTGACTCAGTGTCAGAGATTTTCCAAAGATTGTCATCCATGGCATGGAGATGAAGCAATCCAGCAACCAGAATGACTCATGAGAGCCGCGCTGTGGCTCGGGGTGGACGGCGCTGCTCTCCGTGCTTGGAAGTCATCCAAAGGGATGAACAAAAAGTCTTTCCTTTCCCCTGTCACCTGGCATCATTTCCATGTATGGAGGACTGAGAGGGGGAGCAAGTTGAAATTGGGCTTGTTGAAGTGTGACCCGAGTCCTGCCCATGGCGGCCGATGCACCATGGATGGGGCCGCGGGGTGGGGTATGAGGGACTGGTGGATCCAAGGCTGTTGGTGCCTGTGGGGGTGCTCTGGTGGAGATGGGGCCTCTTTTGGGACCAGGCACCATCCAAGCACTCTTCTGCCACCAACAAAGCTCTGCACAGAAGCAGCTTGCAGTGGGTGGCTTCCCACTGTAATGGGAAAGGCAATAGGTATGCTGAATTTGTCCCTTTACCCCTTTTTTTCTGTGAAATTGTTGTGAGTTACAGTGAAAAGGAGGGTCTTGCTGAAAATGCCTCTGTACACCTGCAGGTTCTTCCCCTTGGTGTGCCAGGTTTTGGGGGGGAGTCCTTGCCTCTCATTGTACCCAACAGACAGACTTTCCAGCAGAGGATGCATGGCTATCATGGGAGAGGTTACCTTATTCCTGAAAGAAAAAAGGTGCAGAGATGTGAGTGACTGAAGTGTATTTGGCTGTTGGGCTCAGAAATATGCAGCAGCCAGGCTGTCAGCAGTGGCAGGGTACAGTGGGGCAGTGTAGCTGTTGCTGTATGTGCGAGGCTGAGAGGCCTGGGCAATTTGCACCCATTTTCCCAAAGCTGTGACAGGGAGTGACCTTTGGAAGGAGATTTTTCCACCATGATCTGCTCTGATCCTTAGCAGTGTGAGCTTAGAAAGTCAGCACAGATGAAGTTACAGTTTAGTGTGAGGCTGAGTGCTTGGACATGTTTCTTCCTTCTTTTAAGAGCAATGTGTATTTTCTATCCCTTTTAAAGATAATCAGAGATGTTATTTATAGTTGGTTGTGCACCTCTGTGTATCCTGAAGTCCCACAGCACAGGACTGGGTGGGAAAACCTTGTTGGATTGGAAAGAATGGGGAAATGATCGTTAAGGAAAAAAACAGATGCCCGGTCTGCTTCAAAGGTCAGGATTGAAAGGATTTCAGAGATGGAGTGGCAGACACACAGGGGTTTACACTCACTGGAGACACGGGGCAAAACCTACCTAATTTATCTACTCTAGTTATGGCATAAGAGAGTGAGAATAATTCAGTACTTTTCTTTGTGAACCAAGTTTATTTTTTAACCTTATTGAGCTCAGGAACATTGCCACAGTAGCAAATATGTGGTATTAAGTGTGGGAGAAGTGAATGTGATCCTTTCCTAAAAGCCATGTGGCTGTACCAGTCCTGAGAAAGCTGTGCAGCAT
This sequence comes from Serinus canaria, assembly GCF_022539315.1. NCBI lineage: Eukaryota > Metazoa > Chordata > Aves > Passeriformes > Fringillidae > Serinus > Serinus canaria. The sequence continues at coordinate 6,318,763 of NC_066333.1, forward strand.
CATCTACACTTCCACAGAGCATAGTTTAGTAGCAGTTTGCTTCTTTTCTTTTTTTTTCTTTCCTTAAATATAAATGTATTGCAAACCCCAGGCTCTGCTGCCTTTAATGTTTTATCTCCATTTGCTGGCATTCACTTGCCAACTCTGCAGTTTCAATATCCCAACTGCTTTTATTCACCACCAAGACAATTTCCATTGAGAGACCTGAGGGGCTTTTATTTATCACTAAGCACAAAAATGGATCTTTTTCAACAATGCTAAGGTAATTCCTTTCCCCCCTTATTTTTTATGCATGTGATGTGCACTCAGTAATGTGCTTTCCTCCTAGTAACCTTCTGAGAAAAGTAGGTAGATTTGCTTTTATGTGACGTATAACTGTATCCATATTGCACTGAGATATGGATATATATACATAGAGAGAGCCCCTTAGGGATTTCATTTTCTTAGATGCAAAATACCAGATTTACCTCAAACTGCATGCTTTCAAAACTTACTAGGATTTTGTGTTATACTTTTCAGGTCTTACAAAGATGCAGACACCTTTCACTCTTCACACAAAAATACCTTCATCACAGATTTTGCTAGCTGTTTACTACAATCTGTGTACTACTGTCCAGAGTTTTCTGTCGGTTGTTCTGCTGGATTATGTGCAATAATAAACAGTTATCTGCTCACTCTATTCATGTGGATTTTTGCAAGGGAATCTCCCAAGTTTCTTTCCATGGTGACACACTCATTGCAGCTTTAAAGCAGAGAGTAATGCAGAATTTCACTGATGGCATCTAGATGCTTTTTAGCTTTCTCTTAATTATCCGTTTCAAAAATTTGCATTTTTTAATTTATGTGGGTACTTTGCAAAGAGAGTTGTTTTCACTAAATGCTTTGCTAGGCAGCCTTTAAGGACCCTGCAACTCTCTGAGCACACTCCATGTGCTCCCATGGTGTTGGCCTCTGGCAGGGGTTGCACAGGGCCAGGAGGAAAGGCAGCTCGCTGGCCCAGAGCCTGCCCAGGCCATGCAGATGGCTGCTGACAGGTCCCTTTGCTGCCTCCCAACCCCAGGGCTGCTGCCAGGCTCGTTCTGAGCTGTGCAATGCTGGCTGCTCCTCCTGGCTTTGGGGAGGAGTGATTCTCCACTGCCTGTGTCCCATCCTCTCGCTCAGCCTCTGGAGACAGCCCCGGGTGAGAGGAAAGCCAGGCATGAGGTGGAGGGAAATGGCAGCTGGGTGATTTATGGGGGAGGATGAGCAGAGCCCAGCACCAGCCTGGGACAGCAGGGCCCTGGGGCATGAGGAATCCAGAGTAGCCAAAACCTCCAATCCTTTTTCTATTTCTGGAGCGTCTCACATGAGCACAGCCAGACCGTGCAGAGAGGCTGGGGGGACACAGGCTCAGCCTTCATGGGCTGGAGTGCTGCCCCTGGCTTCTGTGGGTGTGAGGGGTCTTCTGGCAGAAGATTTCATGCCCTGATAGAGACTGAAGGAGCTGAGTTTGATGAAATGATGGCTTTACTCTCCTCTGGTCTTGCTTTGCTTCTGGTATGGAAGGAGCCAGCTATATCTCATTCATCAGTCAGGGGCAGCAGGGTAACTGGAGCCTTGTGCACCTCATAAATCTCAGGCTGATGAATGGAGCAGGTCTTTGGCTCATGTGTTACAGAGGCAGTAGGGAGGGAGGTGGGTCTGCTGCTAAAGCAATGACACATTGCTTTAGAAGTATTAATAAAGGCAGAACAAAAAGTCTGTAGCTTCCCCAGGGTAGGGGGGACAGTGCTGGGCTCTCTGCCTCAATAGCTGCTGGTTTCAGGGATAACATCCCTGCAGTGTCCAGCCAAGTGTCCCCAAGGGCAGGCAGGGAGGTGTCTGATATGTGAGAACCAGGCTAAGGGCACTGGCCTGATCCTGTGTCGAAGGGCGGGAGCCTTACCCTCCACTGGTGGGAGGGAAGGTGCAATCTGAGCCCCAGTGTCCTCTGACAGTGACCTGCCCAGGCATCCTGGGGGCAGCCATGCTGTACTCCACCATCCTGGTGGGGCATGGGGGCTCTCAGGACCCACCCTCTCTTTTGGTCTTCATCTTTGAACAAGAGGAAGGGTCAGAGCTGGGGTAAAGGTGACCATGACACTGAGAAGGTGCTGAAATGTGCAGAAGGTGGTCCTCTCTGGCCCAGGAGCCAGGACTGGGTCTGGCTCCACACCACTGCCTTTGCTTCAGGACCCTTCCTGGAGGAAGCTAGCTTGAGCCCCAGGAGCACTAATACATCAGGGAACATGCACCACCAGCTAGGGCATCCCATGTCCAGCTTGGGGCTGGCAGCAAGGGGCCTGTGGAACTCTCTCCTCTCCTGTTGGAAATGCTGGCACCTCACAGCTGGAAAAAGTTGCTTTTAATTTACTTCCTCTGAGGAACCACCCACACTGTGCCCACAAGGATAGGATCAGCCAACTTGGGAGCCCAGTGGGCCCTTGCTGAGGTCCTCAAAACCATGTTAGTACTGGGACCACCGCAGGGCCTTCTCCTTGAGAGGGTAAAGTTTTTACAGGCTTCACAGCTTGTGGTTTCAGGCATTAATTCCCTATTGGCAGAGCAGTGAGCAGCCAGTGGTGCACTCAGAGCATCCCCTGTCTCTATAGAAACAGCACACTCAGAGCCCAGTTCACAGGGTGGTTATTAAAGAAAATTCATCAATTACAAAGCACAAATTGTCCTTATTACTTCTGCCCATCACCCATGGCACAGGGACCTGTGGTGTTGCCATAAGTTCCCTCCCTCAGGCATTATCTGGGAAAGCACCCTAGATTTGGGGCACAGGCAATGCCCTCCTGCTGAAGCCTTCATTGAGACCCTGGCAGGACAGAAATGTGTAGGGCTGACTATCTGCCAAACTGAAGGTATTTTAGTAAATTAAAGTCAGTCCCACAGGACTGGCAAGCTTTGATCCACTGTGTGTCCCAGGGCAGTTCTGGAACTCCTGCCTTGGTTTCAAGAGTCCTGAGGAGCAACCCCCAAATGAGTGCAAGCCTGGAGGCAGGTCTGGAGGCACACTGGCCCAAGAGCTCTCCAGAAGCCTTGGGAATCAGGAATTGCAAAATAAACAGTAACTGTGAGTGATTACGTTAATATTGCTGGAGGACTATCCCCAGGTTTTATTAGCAGCTCTTTAATTGTGATGTGCTTGAACTAATTAGTTCAAAGAAGCAGCTGGGGCCAGACCACATTGAAAAAGGGCTGCATCCAAATCTTTCCCTGATGTGTGGTCCACCCTTTCTTGTGGCTCTTAAAAATATAAGCAATTGCTCAGAATCATCTTTGGTAATCTGAATATTATTCATTTAAAGGTACCACTATTTTATCTTAGAAACATGGTTGGGTAGCACAGAGTGGAAGCCTCTTCTGGTTGCAGGGAGGTGCTGGACGCCCTCATGGCCTTTACATCCCTTTTTTTATGGGACTGCTGGTATTTTTTTGGTTGCCCTGTAATTTGGCCCTAGAGCAGGCTGGCTTCCAGGGTGCTGGCCAGCATCATAGGTGAGAAGCTCTCCCAAAAAACCACCTGCACAGGCTGACATAGATGCCCTATTTCCCCAATTTCCCACCACCCAAATCTAGAGACAAATTAGGAAGACAATGATAGGAGCTTGAACTACAGATTTTGGTAAATTACTTAAACTTGTGTGGTTTGCCAGGGTAAATAACCCTTGCTGAGGTCCCATCCATGCCCTGCACACAGGCAATCACTGTGTGGCTTCTATCCCTGGCACCAGCCCAATTCAGGTAAACGTGCTGGATGTGGTGTTTCCTAAACTGAAACTCTCTGATGAATGCCAGGAGCTTCAGCCACCCTATGGCTCTTCAGGCACAGAAACCTCACTCACCACTGCCATCAGCTCTTCCCCAAGCCTCTGTCTCCTCCACCCCCCTCTCTGCACTGCTCACAAATTCTTCCCCTCACCCCAGGGCTCTGCAGCACTGCCAGATCCCTCCTCTCCTGCCAGGGACTTATTTGTTTGTAATTGAAGAAACCAGATGGTGTTTTACCAGGTTAACAACCCCTGAAAGGGCAGGGGTCAGAAATAATGAGCTTTAATTAGGAGAGTAACAGGTTAGATCATGTTGAGTTGCACTTCAATGCAATAAATTACTTAGGAGCAATAGATTCTTTATTTGCTGGCATGTTTATAAACTCACAGCCCACACTCATGCTCTTGAGACAAATAAATTCTGAGGGTAAAATACAGCTTGAGACTTTACAAGCAGGGTGAGATGTTGCAAGGTACAAGGTAATGCAGGCTGAAGTTTCAAGGGAGCTCTATGAGTTCTTATAAGGAATTAAGGTTTTTATTCAGACCCTGAATATCCAAAGGAAGTTACTGTGATGAATTATTTAATTCCTTTCTGCTAGTGATTAATTTCCCAGCAGAATGCATCTCTCAAGCAGCATCTCCTTAGCAAGATGAGTGGTGACCTTCTGCCTCAACTTCCACCTAAAAGTCTCTCAGCTCCTCCTAATGTGTCAGCTTACAGGCAGGGGGAATGACCAGGAATTCATTCCTCATCTACAGAGTTTAACGTTCTGGTGCACTTGTTGGACATCTCATGGTTCCAGGAGAATTTATCTGCCAGCTATTTCTCAAAAAATAATGAAGGGTCATGCAGTACTTGGCAGCTAAGAGCAGAAAAGGGAGTAGAGAGACAGGTTTTAATTGAATCTCAAGTATGCTGAACAAATATTTCAGAACTTTCAATTAGATGTTTGCCTGAGGCTGAAATTGAATTAAGAAAATGATGATTTTAGGGTGTCTCTGTCTGGGGGGAAATGCAGAAAGGGGGAGACTGAAGATAGGAAATGTGATGAGGAGGTGGAAAACATCCTGCTGGGGATACTTCAGAATTCAGCTGCTCCTTGTGTTTGCAGAGATCAAGGCTGTCTGTCAAACTGCACAGCCCATGCCTGAGAAATGCTTTAGGTCAGGATGCAGGTGGATTTCCAAGCTCTGGCAGTAAATCCTCTTCTCACATCCATCTCCCTGCACTCACAGCTTCAGGGTGGAGGGCTGGAGGACACAGCCCATCCCTGAGAAGATGCTGCCTGTGCTCAAGGTCCAAGGAATCCCCTTCCCCCTGTTCCACTTTATCCTGGTCCTTACTGCTCTGTTTGTCTGCACATGCTTTTATCAATGAGCTGCTAAGAAAAAATCTCTTCTAAGGAGGGGGAAAATGTCTGTACTATAAAAAAGATTGTTACAAGCAAATCCTCACATTAGCAAAAACTCCTCCATTTTCTTCAAGAAGTAAACCCCAAATCTCTGTGCAGAACTTTCTTAACAACAATAAATAGGAACCCTGTTCCTAAATTCACATTGTACAACATACACAAAACAGTGTAAAAATAGCATGAATCCTTACATTCCAAATGCATTATGTTTAAAATAATTGCAGAAAGACAATGTTCTCTTCCCTCATCCTATATCTAAATAGAAAGGAGCAAAATAAATATCTATATTCTAAATTAAATATCTCTATTCTATATCTAAATATCTATTTCTAAATAAATAGGGGCAACATAGATGGTTTAATAACATGCAATATAATAATCATACATGCAAAACCTCCCTACATACAAAAAAATAGGTCCTGGACAGTTCCAAACACACTGAGGGGACTTGAGGTCTTGTGCTGACTCACCCAGTGAAGCAATTTCCTGTAGATGCAGAATGGTTAATAAACATCTTGTGCCTTGAAAATACCATACACATATTTTCCCGAGTGGATGCAAAATTTTAGTCTCTTTTAACACTATAGTTTGGTGAAACCAGTGTTGACTACTGAGGCTGTTCAAGTAATACTTCACAGTCATTTGAAGTTTATTGGTGGCAGACATTTGTTTTTGTTTGGCAAGAGCCCTAGGGCTTGGCTCATGTGCAATCCTTTTGATTTTACTCATAGTCCAGATAGTCTCTTGCAAGTCTGGGGCAAGTGTCCTTGGACTGGTCTCCTGCATGCTGCAGGGTATGAATATCTACTTTACTTACAAGATGACAACAGCAATAAATATTTGTGTCACTAATCACAAAACACTTAATGGACTTCACAAGTTATTCCCAGGAAATAAGAGATTTTCTTCACCTGCCATAGAAATGCACCTGTAGCTGGGGCAGAGAGAACAGTGCTCTGTGGTAATGACTACACCACACTGGGGCTTACAGGACAAGAGTACAGCTTCCAGCTGAAACAACCAGAGGAATTTGGACAAGAAAGGTAAAGTTATCCTGAAGAAACTCAGTACACAATGTTGGAAGTACTTCTGTTACATTAGGGACCGCTCATTATTAGTTTGTTCGTTATTAGTTTATTCATTGTAGCAAATCCAGCTGGTCTGGGCCTTGGGTTTCTGTGCTACCAGCACTGCAGTGTTTCCAGAAACATGACAGGAGGCTCGTGACACCCAACTTTGGTTATTCCTAATGCAGGGGTCTCCCCCTGGGAGTCCCTTTACAGCCAATGGCCTCGTATCTTGCAGGCATTTATCTCCTCTGTAGGGATGTGTATTCCTCACAGGAGAGCGTTGAGATGAGAGGAGACTCATGAAAGTGCCTAATTGTTCCCTTTAACTTCAGAAGGACTCCAGAGGAGCAGCTTCCATGGGGTGTCTGTGTTACAGGTGTGTCAGTTTGGGTAGGAGACTCACTCTAAAAGAGAGGGGTATCCTTTCCTTGAATGCCCTTCTGTTTCTGGGATTCCTTTCAATGCCCTGGCCCAGCTCAGCACTTGCATGTAACACAAAATGGGGTGGCACTGCTAAATTTAAAAACAGATGCCTTAGAGATGTTAAATATTGACACGTGCCTAACACTTCACCAAACAAGAATAAATCTGCGCTAAGGAAAAGCAAATTAATTTTCTTATAACAATATGTTTTGTTAAATGCCCTGAAGAAATATTGAATGAACCTTGCTGCAACGCCAAAACAATTCCTCTTGGCACTCTCCCAGCACAGTGTGTCCAGCCACACAGCTCCCACTGCCTGCATTGTTTCAGGCTTACAGGATTTGTTTATTCTTCTTTGCAGGTGCAGGGAGCCTGCTCAGATCCTCGTGCTCGGTGAGGTTGTGCTCAGAGCTGTCATGAGAACAATCCTTCACAGCACTGTAGTACACTGGGGTGGTGCACGGGGCAGGGAGCTCTGCACTCTTCTCCTGGCACTTGTACAACTTCCTAAAGGCAGCCCTGAACTTCTGTGACATGAGGTTGTAGATGATGGGGTTGATGGCGCTGTTCAGGTAGATGCACAGGCGGCAGAAGAGGATGAACCAGGTGTTGAGGTACGGAGGGTCCACGAAGGAGTTCACCACCACCAGCGTGCGGTAGGGCAGCCACAGCACGGCGAAGAGGGCCACCACCACAGCCAGCATCTTGGTCACCTTGGGAGGGGGGACATTCAAAAAGAGAAACAGCCAGATGGGGCTAAATCTCCAGCAGAACTTTCCCACCTGGAGCGCTGGTGCAGACAGCTAGTTTCTCTCTCTAAGCATTTAAAAGAAACCATAGGGGCTATTTCCCCCCCAAGCCATGGGGCTATTTCTCACTTTTTTTCTCTCCATTTTAATCAGGGAATAATCTTGCATTAATAAAACCAGAAAATATAGGTTTTCATCTACCATTGAAGAGCCTTTAAATCTCTTTAAAAATAGTATTCACCATTATGGAAATGGGCTAGGATAATCATGGGAATGTCTGTACCAGAAAGCAATCTGAAAATCGTACATAACAGTAAATGAATGGGGAAAATACTTGCCTAAAGGTGAGGACCTCAGTTTTAGGGGTGCCATGGGAAACACTTCATCTCCTTCCCTAGGGTTTCCTGGTTTCCTACACCACCTGTATTGTTCCAGGGAATAGGCTCCTGGTACAGAGCAACCCTGGAAGCAAGGAGACTCTAAGGAATCTTATCTTACTTGTGCCAATATAGGGCTTAGTTAGCTACTTACCATGGGTTACTATAATTTTCAGCACACTAGGGGAGTACTACATAATCATATTAGGAACAAAAAGAAACTGAGAACTCAGAAGTGAGCAGTAACTGCCCTCACCTCAGCATAAGCTTGTTTAGGAAATTGGGGTTTTGCACTGAAACACCAGTCATCCTAGTAATTTCAACAGCTATTTCTGGTAAGTGACAATCTTCCTCAAACAAATTACTGACAAAATACACACATCCCCAAAGAAGAAAATATGACTAAACACTGATGCCACATGCATATCTAGGCAGTGGTGTTTCAAATGTCAGAAGGGGAGTTGTGCAATAGTCCAGTTCTTAGCATGGTCATAAGCACTGGGATCACTAAATATTTAGAGTCTCTCAGCTTTTTACTTCATCAAAAGAAACTATGCTTTTCTGTTATGCCGTGAATAGAAACTGGGAGTCATTGCTTGTGGCAACAAAACTTTTCCTAGAAGAAAAGGACTGTTACCAAGCTGTGGCTGAAATAGAAGGGTTTGCTGTGCGTGTTTTAATGGAAATGTGAGGAAAAAATAAGCTCTCACAGTGATACAGCTGAGGCTGTTGCTGAGACTGAAGTTTGTTTTCTGCCACAGTTTGTTGCCTTTTAGAAAAGATGTGAGAGAAAGTACAAGTGGTGTTTCACAAAGCTGTGTGAAGCCTTTTCTGTCCAGAAAACCACAGAGACATCTCCCCAGCCAGTATCCTCCCTCCTAGCTCCTGCTCCATCATTTTGAGTTGTGCATCCTTTTTTTTAGGAATCCCACTCCCTCTAGTGGTCCCTCTCCGGGAGGAGAAATATGGACTTGGAGGTATTCATTGAAGTGATAAATACAGCAAAGCTCCCACCTTGTCTTGTCCTGCTCAGGATTTAGGTGCTTCTGAAGCCCCAGTGAGAGAACAGCAGCATACCCCAAAAGCATTGGAGCTCTGGGGCTGTGTAGGAGCACAGCCACAGAAAATCTCCCTCAGCCATCCAGGCAGGGGAGAAAATGGGCACCTCTGAGAGAGCCCCTTTAGGACCTTTCCAAGGGAACTCTGGGCATGAAGCCTGGAAGAGCCACTTCCCCTATAAAGAGAGGCCAGAGCAGGAATGCTGATGTGAGTGCCTGTCCTCTGCTCAGGGACACCTCCAGGGCTACACACACACACCAGCTGGAAGCCCTGGAAAACTGCTTTACAGTTTAAAAACTTAGTGCCATCTTTATTCCTTATGATGGCAACACTGTGATGTCAAGCCACTCAGGGGAAGCCTCTGCATGCTAGGATATTTTGGAAGGCAATGACAATCTCCACTAAACTGGTGTAACAGTGAGGAGAGCACAAGATGTTTCCAGGAGCTGGAATGCCTCAGCAGCCACTTGTCCTAATGTTGCTGGGGCACACTGTGCCCCTCCATGGCACAGCATTGCAGGGGGAGCAGCACAGCCCCTCCAGCCCCTCCAGCAGCTGTTCTGGAAGAAGAAATCCATCCACCAGTTGAGAGCCCTTACTGCCAAACACCCTGCCTGAGGCTCCTGCAGCAGCCAGTGGTCATGGGAGAGCAGGCAAATGCTTTTGAAGTCAGAGCTTGCTTTAAAACTTTCAGAAAAAAAAGGAAGGAAAAGCTGGACTGGAAAGATTTAGAAGTTAATGAAGAAACACACGTTCTCTGAGCTTCCCCTCTGTGACCCTGACTTGACCTCTCCTGGGGAATGGAGGTTCCTGTGCAAGGCAGACAACCAGCTATTGAGCTGGAAACAGGACAGGCTAAGTCTACTTTGGGCTAGCTGGAAATCACAAAAGAACTAGTAATTTCAAGGACTCAAGCCAAACTCCCAGATTCAACCCTTTCCTTTAAAAGGAAAGCTGAATGGGCCCTGCCTATTCAGAATGGGACTGTCCCTTGTCTAGGTACTGACCTGTCCAAAGGGATGGGACACGAGGCTGAGATTGTCCACGTGAACAGAGCAGTGAGGACAGAAGGAGGTGGGAGGAGAAGGACGTGGGGAGAAGCGGGCAGCTGAGAGACACGGGAATCACCAAAATGCAAACACACCACTGTGACACCGAGGTGACTTATCCAGCTGGGAGGCTGCAGCCAGGGCTGGGCTCCAAGGGAAGTCACTTCTTCCTTCTCTTTGCTCCTTTAAATCTGAGTTCACCTGCACAGGACACTGTCTGAGAGGTGACCCAGCCCTCTCCTCCTCGGGGAGGCAATCAATAATTAATTAGCCAGCAGAAGTGCCTGCACTTCTGCCTCTCCCCACCTGAAGCCCTGTCCAAGCCCAACCAAAGCAGGGGGAGCCCATCTGTACTGCCAGACCCCAGCTGGGCTTGAGGGGCTCCTTTGCAGCAAACCAACACTCCCCACTCCCTCCACCAAGGCAAACAAAGCACTGTGACACCTCGCCCCCTGCCAGAACGGCCCTCAAAGCCCTGAGCCCGGCAGAGGCGCCTGCAGCCCGGCACGCCCAACCAGCGCGGAGCCCCTACCTGCTTGCGGGAGCTGAGCGCGCCCCTGCTGCCCCGGCAGGAGAGCCGGAGGGAGCTGCCCTGGTGCACGGAGCCCAGGAAGGAATGCTGCGGGGTGCCGGGCAGGGGGCTCACGAAGAGGATGCGGGCAATGAGGCCGTAGAGGACAGTTGCCAGCCCCAGCGGGATGACATAGAAGACGGCAAAATCCAAGAAGTAAATGGGCATGTAAAGGCTTCTGGAGACCCGGTAGCCGCAGATGACCTGCGCCCCGTCCGAGAAGGTGACCTGGGTGGTGTCCACCAGGAAGAACCACATGAGGCAATAGAGGGAGGTGAAGAGCCACAGCGAGGCGATGATGCGCCTGGCGCGGGACACGGTGCACAGGAGCTGCGCCTTGATGGCGTGGCAGATGGCGATGTACCGCTCCACCGTGAAGGCGGCGATGGACCAGGCGGAGATGTTGATGCCCAGGTACTGCAAGTAGGTGATGCAGAGGCAGCCGGCGTAGCCGTACACCCAAGAAGCCACCACTTCGGAGATGTTGGGCAGCCCGGCCGCCAGCAGCACGATGAGGTCGGCCACGGCCAGGCTCACCAGGTAGCAGTTGGTGGGGGTCACCATGTGCTTGGTGCGCAGCACCACCAGTACCACCATGGCGTTGCCCGCGATGCCCACGCCGCAGATGAGCAGCACCAGCAGGATGGTGACCACCTGCAGCTCCAGGGGCTGCCGGGGCATCCTGCCCAGGCTCTGGTTGCCGCTGGCCGAGCCGTTCTCCATCGTGCCTGCAGCCACCGGCGAGTCCCGCGCACCCTGCGGCGGCAGCGGGGAGCCGGGGCTGCCCCCGAGCCCCCTCCCCGCCTTCCCGCCCACCCCGGCTCCTCCCTCCCCTTTTTTTTTTCACGATTCACCCCAGGTCTTGCAGCCGCCCTACTCCTTGCATCCCCCTCCCCTGCAAACTCTCCGCCTGGAGGGGCAGGGAGCGGCTCCCCGGGACCCTCCAGGAGCTCCCGTGAACCAGCCGGGACTGTCCGCACCCCCCAGGCTCCCGGGGCTCTCCAGCACTCCCCTTAGCCGCCGGGACCCTCGGGAAGCAGGAGGCCTCCCCCAGGACAGCCCACAGCCCCCCAGGGCTACCTCGGTGCCCGGGACCTCGCATCTCCTCCCGCCGGCATCCCCGGCTGCGCCCGCCGGGTCCTAGCGCACCGCGGAGCCGGACCGGGAGCGGGAGGAGGAGGAGGAGGAAAGGAGCCCAGGCAGGGGATGGGGTGCAGGTGAGAGATCCCAGGGTGGGGTGGAGCAGAGGCTGAAAGCAGCCCAGCATTGAGTGGGACCTCGGACTGTGGGTGCCTTTGTCCCCAGCCGAGGCTTCACTGTCCCCCAGGGCGAGGGGAGCTGAGGGTGAGGAGTCCTTAATCTTCTTCCTCAGGAGGATGGGAGCAGAGATGCCAGCGAGATGCACAGCCTTTCCCGTTTGCCTTGTGCTGGGGCAGAGGAATGGCACCCCTGAACATGGGGTAGTGACCTCCTCGTGCTGTATTTCCTGTAGCCATCCCTGTTCCAAACAAGCACAGTGTCACCTCTAAGGGAGAAGGTTTAACCAGTCCTGGACTGGGAGATTCCAAATCCTTCCAGCAATGAGGCTGGGATATCTGGTATCTGGTATCCAGTGTCTCCCTGATGGTCAGCAGGAGACACAATTTGCTGCCAGCTGCCTGCTTGCTCCTGACATCTCTGCAATCTGTCAGAAAAGGCATTTTCAAATTGAAAGAGCAATTGTGCTAAGGGGCCCCTAACCTGTGGAGTGGAGGGAAGGACAAGGGGAGAACTCCCTTTTTTATTACATTAGATATCCATTAAAGGCAGAGGTGTGCTGTTAATCCCAGACACCGAGGCACATATCCAAAGTGTGCAGGATCATTCTGATGCTGAGGGATTCAAGTCCAGCATTTCACAGGCAAATTTTTAAACCTGGGCTGTACAAATCGGAGTGGGTAAAATGCCTTTGCCTCAGCCCAAGGAGCAGCACTCTGTCCCCAGGCTTTGACTTGCTGTGGCAAATAGTATTTTCCCCTCTGCTGTGGGAAACCTTATGCTACTCTTTGGCAGACAAAAATCCAGGTAGTTTTTCACTACTTCCCATGATATTTCATTCACCTGTGGGTCAGTTTTAAAGGACAATTGTTCTCTTCTTCTCTTTCCATTTGGTTTCCTTAGGGCTCCACTGGCAGCCTGCAGCAGTTCCTCTGTGTCCCAGCAGCCTCACACCCCTCACACCCTCTATGGCCCCAGGTTTGGGGGGCAAGGCAGCTCCTGTCCCTCACTGCCCTTCTGTGGGAAGGACTGGCACTGTGGGCACCTGTGTTTGCTCACATAAGCCAAGGGATGGTCTATTTTGATGCTCTGGAGTGACTCTTACACAGACAAAATTGCAGCACTTCACCCCACTGCTGCTGTCTCACAGTGATGCTGCAAGTCCTCAGGATGAGGACTGTGTCATAGAACTGTGTGTGGAAGAGGAGGAGGGACAAATCTGGCACAAATGTCCTGAGAGGGGTGTTGGGGCTCATTTGCTTCCTCAAACCCATTCCAGGAATTGGCTTTGTGGGATCAGGAAACAAAATCAAGACAGACTCCTACAAGCACTGGAAAAAGCTTTGTTTTGGTTCAGACCTGGAACACTGTGCAGGATAATTGCTGGTAATTATTTCCCTGGCTGCTTTGCTCTGTGGCACAGACAATCCAGCAGTTATTAGTGCAGATAACAACAGCATTAAAGCACCCCACTGCAGCAGCTCCTCCTGCCTGTTCCTGAGCTGCTCTGTGTCCATCACCAGGCTGGGGCTGGGCTGGGGGGAATGGGTGTCTGCCCAGTGCACTCACTGGGGGATTCTGTTGTCAAAATTGTGAGGTTTGCTGTGATGACTGCTTAATATTCCCTTTACAGACTCCTTCAGTAACTGTGATGTTCAGGATGTGACTGAGGCATGTATTTAAGAGGCTACCCAGCTTGACATTTGCAAAAATATTTTCTTCCAGCTTGACTTAAATGTAAATGTTTTGATGGCCAAAGACATTGACTTTTTTAACCAAAATTCCATGTTTTGTTCTTTTAGCACACATCAGCATTTCCTTCTCTGCTGGTGTCACCTGACACCACCATGCTTTATGAATACTTGCCACCACCCACTCTCTGAAACATCAGCAAAGAGAAATCTTCATTTTCCCGAGGTCCCCAAACTGGAATGGCTGTGTCCCTTGGTGCTGGTAGGACTGTTTTTGGAAAGGGGTGTCTGTGCAGCTCCATGGCCAGGTGAGCAGCACTGTGCCCAGGCTGGGTGCTCAGGCAGCTCAGCACTGCCTTCAGGATGTCCATGAAGTCTTCTTGCAGCTCATCCCTCTCACACAGCCTCACTGGGCAGCTCCCTTAGTCCTATGAACAGAAAAGAACTCTGAGGCTTCATACATTAAATAAACAGAGCTAAAAGAAAGTGATCCTCCTACCTAAATCTGTGAAAAACTTCTTTCCATTCCCTTAGGCTTTATTGCTACAAATATTAAACCCATAAAACTTCTGCTGCTAGAGCTGGGGCAGTGTCCATGTGGTGCCAGTGAATGTGGAGAAGTGCAATTACAGAAACCACAAGTGGTTTTGAGACACTGGTGACAGAGTTTAGGGCCCTAGGAATGGCCAGATTTTGAGTTGTCAGTGATTCCCAATTCTGCCCTCCTGCAGCTCGGCAGGGACCAGGCAGGAAGGTGCTGGTGGCTCTGCTGAGCAGCCTGAGGGCTGACAAGTGCCAATGGAGATGGGGAACGAGCCAGTCTGACAGAAGCAGCAGTTGTTGTTCAATCAGAAAGACAAAGGAGAGAGAAGTTCTGTCAAAATCACCTTCACTGTTTCAAAGTCACAGCCAATAAGTAAATTGCTTTGGAACCTTCTGGGTTATTGCCCTCAGGGATCAAGCAAAAAAGGCAGCTGTCAAGGAATTGAACAGATGCAAAATTGTTCTGCTTCATGAACACAAAAATGTGGAAAAAACCCCCAAACCCTGTTGGTTTCCTACTGGTTTCTGTGAACAGCCCTAGAGGGAGCAGCTGACAGACCTGGGTGGCATCACATCTGTGCCAGCAATGTGGAAGGGAACAGCTTTATGGAAAATGCTGAAGACTGAAGGAATGGCAAACAATTAAGAGGAAGGCAGTGATGTGGATTTCTGTGGGTGAAGCCATTCCAGGCTTGAAGATGAGAATATCTCCAGGCTCTTCTCTCAGATCCCAGCACAGGCAGCATTTCCCTTGTGGCAGTGGGTGCCTGATGCTCCTGGTGGTGCCAGGAGTTCCAACCTCTCATTGTGACATGGAGCCTGAGGAAGAGCTGTCCCAGGGGAATGATTCTTCCCCATGCTCATATGAGGAGAGGGGTCTTTAATTCCAGGTTCAGGGAGCACTGTGGGTCATCTCAGGATCCTCTCTTTCCAGTCTCTCTGGCAGAGTTTCCTCCTGGCTTTTGGGTGCCTTTCTCCCTGGTTTGAATAATCTCTTTTAAAGATCTGTTGCTATTCAATCTGTGATGCACTGTGTCTTGCAAATGCCTTCAGGACACAAAGGAACTGGTGATTTTTCTTCAGCTAATAACTGCAATTTGAGCTTTTAAAGAGAGTCAAGTGAGGCCATTTCACAAACAGGAAAATTATCCCTTTGCCCTTCCCCTGCTTCCTTGCTGTGTTTGCAGCCTGAGACCTCAAGGAAAAAGCCTCTAACTGCCCCAAAATGATCAAACAGATGAAAACAGATATTGCAAAGGAGGGGCTTGGCCAGGGCCAGCCATTCACAAGCCTCTCATTTCTGAGTATAGTTTATTTGTGAACTGTCCCTTTCAATAAGTGCTGGTAGCTGCACCAGGTAGCTCCTGGAAGGGCTGAGCAGCCTGAATAGTAAAAAAAAAAAAAAAAACCAAAAAAACCACAAACAAACAAAAAACAACAACAACAAAAAAAAACCAACAAAAACAAACAAACAAAAAACCCCTAAAACAAACAAACAAACAAAAAACCCAAAAAACCAAAAAAAACACCAAACAAAAAACCTGAAAACCTGCAGGAAGATGCATTGGACTGATTTGGTAAGTCAATGAACCAAAGCACTGGGGATTTATCCAGCTCTGCAGAGGATACCAGAATGGGAAAGGATGATCTGTGCAGGTTTGAGTGAGGCCAAGTGTGCATAGGACACAGTGTATTTTACAAAGCCTTTGAAAACAAACACTGTCATCCCAGGGGATTCCCCCCCTGTGTCACCTGCAGTGCTGCTCTGGGCTAGCTGGGAGCCTGGAAGTGCCCAAAGTGTCCCTTCCCCTCCTACTGAGCCCAACATCCATGGATGGCATCACCTGCACCCCCCATGGCCCCTGCAGGACCTGGGCATCAGGTCAGGGTTCACAACTCTTGCTGTCACCAATAAACTCTGCCACCTGCTCCAGTGTGCTCAATCCTCCAGGAAATCTGCCTGGATAAGCAAAAAGAGAGAAGCAGGTGGAAGCATTGGCTTTCAGGGCAGCACAAAGAAATGGAAGCTCTGGGTGCTCCACTCTTTCTGGAGTCTTGATGTCTGTAAGAGGAAACTGTGGTTTGGGAAGCCAAAGCTGAGCCTTTGCCAGAACCAGCAAGGCTTGGAGGTGTGCTGTGGAAAATGACACATCTTCTGATGTGCTTTTGGGGCACTGTCTGTGACACAGCCCACCTCAATCTCCCATCCCAGTGCTCATCCCAGCATGCAGGGGAGGATGTGCCTGGAGTCAGGAGAGAGACTGGCAGCTCCCAGAACAGTAATCTGGGTGGATGAATGCTGGAGGGGCATCCTGGGGGGATAACAGCCACAATAATGCTGAGGGGAGATAAAAGCTCTTCATGTGATATTATGAAGGAATAAAAACTCTGGCAGAACAATTAGATTGTAATTATGGCTTATTTCATATTCTGTGACATCTGAATGTTAACACCATAACTCTGTAACAACAAGCACTTGGTACAGCACATTCTACACACCTGATGAAGTAGCTTTTTGCTTTTATTAATGTTCAGTAATATTTCCTTTTCTATAATTTGGTGCATGGAAGTATCTCTCCTCCATTGCAATTACAGTGCAAATAATATAGACAGGATAAACAAAATAAAAATGGAGTTTGCTTAAAAATCAGAAAATACTTCTGGAGAAAGGTTTTTGTTTGCTTGCCTGTCTCTGTGGTAGATGCAGATTTGTGGCTATGAATGAGATGTTTCCTAGAGTCTGCACCTCAGTATATTAAGGTCATTCATTCTTGCCTTACAGCCAGCCATAAAAAGAACTTAGCATATATTTTACCTAATATACCTGAGGAAATTGAGTCAGTTCACCTCCATTCCTTCACTAAAATACACAATAAAATTTCAAGGGAATCAGGGGCTTCAGGGGCTTGAAAACAAAGGCAATGAGAGCCCTGATTAGCAGGAGTGAGGGTGTGAGTGTAGAGGGGCTCTGAGGGATGAAAATCTCTCAGCAAATAACGAGACTTGTACATTGGTTCTACTTAATAAAAAATATGTGAATAAATTAACGTTTCCTGCTGGTTAATCTCTTCAGCATTTCACTCTTGCACCATCAAGCAAACCTTGGCAAGGCAGCTCACCCCTCCAGTGGGCAATACAGCTTTATAATGGCAATGTTTTCTATCTTGTCACACCTTTATCTGGCTGAGGAACAATGCCTCTCAGGAGAGCAGAGCAATTTCCAGCAGCTCTGCCTCCTGCCAGTTCTCCTGTTTGGGGAAAAACATTAAATACAGCCCAGTTCAGCACCAGGGACAACATGGCTGATGTCAAAAAGATAAGTCTTCCTGAGGAAAAAGTCCTTTTCAAGTTGTTCTTGTTGGAAGACAACATGCTGCTGGGATGGTTTACTGTCTGAAGGTTTCTCTCCTCCCAGCTATTTGAACTCCCAGCTCCAGATAATTTTAGGTATTCAGTGGAAATCTTTTTGCTTTCACCCATACAATACAGCACAGGGCATTTTCCACAGAAACACCATGACAAAGCCCCCCAGCTGCTGCAGAGGCACAAAGATGCTTGGATTAATCATCAGAACAACAGGGCATTAAAAACTCTGGGGAGATGAATTCACCAGGATTTTGTAAGATAGATGCTTAAAAAATATAATCCAAACATACTTGTTTCAAGTACCTCAGAAGATGAGAAAATTCAGTGCATCTGGCAGCAGCTACCACTTCATTTCTGTCATTTAATCTCATTGAGGTGCATTATGTCAAATAATTACCTTAATGAAGACTTTAATGGAAGAAGGGAGGAAAATAATAGATATGCTTCGAAGAAATGAAGCTGTGACGTTGCTTAGTTTTTAACCTGGCAGGGATTTATCTCCCTCTCCTCTGGCTCCTACAGAGGTGTCCAATCTGCCTCCCTAGGAAAAATAACATATTTCAGATGCTGCCCAAGTGATACATTTATTAATTCAGATACAAGAACATAGTTTCTGAGCTTGAAACAACCCAACTTATAAAACCAAAGAAAAAGAGATTGACACCCAAACTGACCTTTATTGACTGTTCTCATTCTCTTCTGAGGTCCTGCAGCTATTTTATTTATATTTTATTTTGAACAGCCATTTTGAAGAGATTTTGTAAAGCCCTTGTGTACTGATTTCCACCACCCGTGCCCAGGATGAGCCTCTTATGGTGATATTGATTGTGAATTTACATCAGCAGGTTGAAGTGACACTTTCTTTGGTGAATAAACTATCTTCCAAATTTATCCAGTCTACCCAGGTTTCTGTGCACAAAACCTGAAAGAAAAACTCATTGAAAATTAAATTAATCAAGTCAAATGACTTTCCCTTTTTGTTGCCTGAAGGTATAACTTAAGAAAGAAAGGATGTACTTCTTCCAGCACAGATGTGGTGGAGAAGATAAATGAGCTCCTCCCTGACCCCAACTCCCATCTGTTTCTCAGTTAGCCTTGCCTAGTGCTGCAGATATGCAACAGCTGATTCCAGACCTTCTTCTAGATATTAAAATGGAAATGTATCCCATTTTTCTCAATTTTTGAAGTTTGTTTTGGGTTTTTTTGGGTATTTTTTCCCAAGCTCCAAACACTTCCCAAACTCTGGAAAACTAAATGGGTGATCCTGTGGCAGAAGCCTGTGCTGTGATATCAGCCATCCAGCCATCCCCCTGACTTCCCAAAGCACCCTTCAGAGGGTTCTGCTCCCTCCTGTGCCTCCTGGCCAGTCTCCCGTAGAGGTGGAGCACTCTCTCCTCCTCGCAGGCCGGGAAGAAGGAGGCGGCGATGCCGCGGCACAGGCGCCGCGCGAAGGTTTCCAGGAACACGGTGCCGTAGAGGATGCAGAAGAGCAGCCCCACAACGAGCAGCACAGAGGGGTTGGGGGGCCTGGGGGGGCTGATCCTGCAGCGGGCAGAGCTGAAGATCAGGTGGTGGTGGTAGGTCCTGTTGAAGTCCCTGAGCAGTAATGCCTCAGAAGGACGCCAGAAAAGTTTGAATAGAAAGGGCGTGATCCCCATTTCGGCCTGAAAAAAGGAGAGATGAAATGTAAATGGGATGTGAGGAAACCAAAATCAACTGGTTACAACAGAAACATCCACCTGGGAGTGTGGGATCACTGTTAGAGCACTAAGAGAAGAGATACAGGCTAGATTTAAGGAGGAAGTTTTTCACAGAAAGAGTGATCAAATACTGGAATCATCTGCCCAGGGAGGTGGTGGAGTCACCATCCCTGGATGTGTTCAAAAAGAGACTGGATGTGGCACTTAGTGCCATGACCTAGTTGAGCTGTTAGAACATGGGTTGGACTCAATGATCTTAAAGGTCCCTTCCAACCTAGAAATTCTGTGATTCTGTGATTCTGTGTGACACTGAAGGGTGTGATCACTTCAGTGCAATGTGTCAGTACTGAGCACTGGGCAGGGTGAGAGCCAGTCCTGCCTGTCATCTTCATCCACTGGAACAGACATCATAACATCTATGAGATTTGTGCTGAAAGACAACATCCAGACCATGGTGTTAGTGGCTGAATATCTGAATATTAGGGGCTTTTTCTAAGGCCTGACTGTTTTCCTGTAAATCCATCATAAGTAGGTATCTGCAGTAAGGATCCTGGGCTGGGGAAGGAGGCAGGCTGTGTGGCAGAAGAGGGAAGTTAAAACACCAAGCCAAAGAATATGGAATTAGAAACTGGGGAGGTTTGTGGAAAGGATTGCAGAGGGCAAAAGCAAAGCCAGCAAGCAGGGATTTCTATTGAGGAAACAGCCCATGCAATAGGATGAGGAGACATTCGCAGTGTTCATCAGCTGCACCCACTCTGCAGTGAGGGGAGAGTGTCCAAGGGACTCCCATTCCTCCACCTGGCTTAGGGAAGTGGCCTGGAGACACAGGGACATCTGACTGCCTGGTCTAGCAGGGTCTTTGCAGCATGAGGCACTATTTGCACCCCTCCAAGCTCCCAAGGGGCTCAGGGGCTCTAACTTGGAGAGTGTGTCTGCTATTTGATGCACTGGGAGGAGCAGCTGAGGTTGTGCCACTGCCTCCTTCCCCAAAGCCTGTTGCTCACCCTGCTGTGCTGGGGAGGGAAGTCAGGATTGTGTAAATAAGAGTACAAAGACTGCAATCCCCACCACCACTCTCCTGAAGTGACACAGGGTCCCCCCACAGGGTAGGACACCCCAGCACTCACCTTGTATTTGATGCTGAGAGTGACGGGCACTGCAGAGAACTGAGCTGCCTTTCTCACTGCTGTGTCTGCCACGCTGAAGGCAAAGTGGTCCATGGCCACCAGCACCAACATCAGCATCAGGGCCACGGTGACCAGCATGGCCTGCAGGAGGCACAGCACCACTTCTTCCCTGGACAGCTTCAAGCCTGTTGGTCGGATGAGTTTTTTGGATGATCCCACCAGAAGATGAGCTGCTCTTCTGTCCACGGCTAAACGTTCCAGCTTCTTGGTGATGTAAAAATTGTCAAAGCGAAGGTTGGTGAGATAATTTTTCAAATACCAGGTGGACTCAAAACAGAGATAGAGCATGAAGAATCCAGCAGCCAGTCTGTTGGCTACTCGTACAGAGTCTTTGACCAGTACCTCAACAGACAAGAACTCTCTGCTAATTTTCTCACCAGCAAGGTGCATTTTTTGGTAAATCAAGGAGCTGTTCTGAAACAATGAAAAACGAAAATGTCCATTCATAGGCTTATAAATGGAATGAGTGGCTTCTTGGATTGCCTCCCCAAACTCCCAGGAAACTTTCTCTAGCAGGGCAGTTGAGTTCAGAAGGCTGTCAGAGGAATTCTTGCAGATGCACTGAATAACCTGCAGTATGGTTTTAATGTTGCTTATGATGTTGGGCGTTATGTTCACCACTGCAATCATGATGCAGGTGGAGAAGAGAAGCTTCCGGCCCTGCTTGGTGCCTAAGGTGGGCATGATCATGCTGAAGACACAACGGGCAGGATGCACCAAAAAGAGAGTCAGGAGAAGGAGCAGGCTGAAGGAGATGGCCATGGCAACGGAGAGGTGCCAGGAGTACTCCAGGGAAGCAAACATCCAGTTGTAAAAGAGGCTCCCTATCACTGCTGTAATGCAGGAACACTGCAGAAACAAGGTCCATAGCTCTCTGCCATCTGCTGGGACAGGTTTGGAGTAAATCCACCACAGGTCTGCCATAGTTCTGTGCACCTTTGGGAGCAGAAAGTCTTCACAGTAAACACGAGCTCTTATCCTGGAAAAACAAGTACCTGTGTGTTAGCAGAGGAAGTTCATAAACACTGATTAGGGGGCTTTCTTGAGATGATCATTTATGGGCTTTTATACTGTCCTCCTCTGGGTGCCTCTGGTCACACCCTCCTCTACTTCCCTGCTAACTTCCCTGAGGGGCTGAGGCTGAGATGTCCCCTGGAAGCAGCAGGACAGGGAAGTTAAAGGCATTTATTGAAAAATAAATACTAAGTATGATGCAACTGTTCCTCTATTGATGCAAGCACAGGAAAACATTGTGTTATTCTATAAAAACCATAATAGACTCATTCTGAGGGGTCATCCCATCAGCAGTAGTTGAGGCTTTAATGCTTATTTAGAGGATGTTGGAGGGAGAAAGAGGAGGCTACTGGCTTCTGTGGAAATTTTTAGACCAGTTCTGTATTTCAGAGGTTTTACATGGACAAGAGGCAGTTGAGGAGTGCTCTCCCTGCCTCTTAAGAGGAGGCCAGACACAAATCTACATGTTTAAGGGTGACAGACAGAGAAAACAGTTTCACACTGAAGCTGCAGTGCCAGAGAAAGTCTCCAAGGACAAGAATTTGGCCACTACAGACAGGATGAAATGTCCCATAAAGCTATTCAAAAGTCTAATGGAAACAAACATTTGGGAAAGAATATAATTTCTCAGGCCTCACATCTGGAGTGACTCTCCAGAAACCAGAAAACCTGGAGGGAAGAAGAGCCTGTCCTGAGGGTTAAACCCAGGCAGGCAATCCCTGTCTCCCACTGCTGGACAGCAGCCTCAGCTATTTGAGGGACAATTTTAACTAGGAAAGGGGGGTTTCTGTGAAAAAGCCATACAATTGCTACCAAGACAGAGAGAAAGAGAGGGAATAAAGCTGAATCTACATACCCAGTGGCAGTGAAGTGCCCTAGTCTTGCCTGAAAACTCTCCATGTTCCAGTGCCTTGCTGCTCTGAGAGAGGATCCCGATGTGGCTGTTGGGAGAGGCAGCGCAGGAAACCAAGGCAGCACCAGAGAACCAGGACTCAAAACCCAGGATGTTTTAAGGCAATTCAGACCAGCAACACTGGCAATCCCTGAAGTGTGAAAATCCTGGTGAGAGAAGCCCAGGGAATAACAGCACTACAGAACAGTGCCAGGATGCACAGCACTGCTTGGGCTTCACACTTTTTCTGGTCCTACCCTTATTGCAGAGAAGGCTTATTTTAATGACATATAGGTGAAAAAAAAAAAAGAGACAATGACACGTGGGCTGACAAAGATGGAACAAGGATCCTGGAACCTGGGGTGTCATCATTCCATGTGGGGAAATCAGATGACTACTCCTCACACTACCCACCAGTAAGCAGCGAGCAGGGCTGGCTTCTGTCCCAGGGTGGAAGGGACCTTTTCCTCTTTCAGATATCAGTCATGGCACAAAAGGCACAGCAGGATCCAGCAACCCAGTTGGTAACTGCTCCTCTGTTCTGACAGGCTGCTGCTCCCTGCTGAAACTGTGTGCAGGGTTCACAAACAGCTCAAGGCTCATCTCACAGTCCTGGCAGAGGAAATTTCAATCTTGAACTTTTCTGAATTCCTGATAGCCAGCAAATCCACTGCAGAGAAAACCCAGCCACAGTCAGGATTCCCAAACTGTTGAGAAGCTCCCAGATGTACAGGCCAGGATGTGCAGTCCCCAAGAGACCAGCTTGCCTGGCCCCCAGGATGTGCCCAGCAGAGCTCCAGCCACCAAACCTGCTCACCTGGAGATGAGGGCCAACTGCAGTGTTTGCTCCTCAGTTATGAGCTCAGGGGTTACAGGAGCCTTCCCTGCCCCTTGGCCAGATGCTCTCATGCTAAGCCCCCATTTGTGGGCAAAGGTGACACAGCTCACCCAGCTGCCACTGAGCCCATCCCCTTTGAGGACCCGCTGTCCCAAGCCAAGCCCTCCCACCAGCTGGGAACTGCTGGGCCCCCAGGATGTTCTCATGCTCCCCTGGGTGGGAAAGGACAAAGGGCTCAAGGTCAGCCCTGTCCCAGCCACCCCTGGGGAAAAAGCACGTGGGGCTCTGCCCTCCAGAGAAAGGTGGGAGAGCAGCACCTTCCCCAGGGGATGTGGCTGGATCCCACAGCAGAGGCAGGAATTGAAGGACAAGGAATAAGGAGCACAGAAGGCAGAGCAAACCTCTGCCCTTGTGCCCTTGCTGCTCCACTCAACAGCTCCACTTTATAGCTGAAGGTTTCATTTTTCCTGTGTGGCTGGTGGAGCAAAGCTTTCCTCCTGGTGCCCTGGAGCACAGGGGCCAGATGAGAAACTCTGCCTGGCTCCAGCTGGGAGGAGGCACCAGCCAGGCGGGCAGGAAAGAAAGTGCTGTTTGTTTGGAGCATCCATAGCAATTGCTTGCACAGGCCATGAATTAGGTCTTTAATTCAATGTGCACACTAGAAGGGACTAACCCAAAAGACCCATAGCTGGATCCTGCAAGGCTCATCAGCTTCTTCTACGACTAAACTCCTTTCTTGCTCTACTTCAGGGTGAACTGGTATTAGCATCAGCCCCTGGGACCCCATCCAGCCTGTGCAGGCAGCTTTCTGGGGCAGAAAAAGAAACAAATTTAGCAATAGGTTTTAAAGAACAAAAACCTCTCAAGTCCACAACATCGTGGTGGAGTCTGCTACACCATCTGGCAAAGGCACCTGAGGTCTGTGGGGACACTGAGCAGTAACTCTGGCAGCACCAAGAATTGTTTGTTTGCACTTAGATTTTTTCTCTGGCTCTTCTCAAAATTGTTGTCTGCCAGCTGGACCTACAGCAAAGGCACAAATCTAGGGAAACTTCAATTTTGTATACCATGAATGAGCTAGGAACCTAAATGCCTAACCTTGCTCAGAATACAATGAAGAAGCTTGCTTTGCCAAAAAAAAAACCAACAAAAAAACCCCAAACCCAACAAACAAAACACAGCGGCAAAAACCCCAAATACCAGTGTGTGTGTTCATAGGGATACCTGGGGGGTGAAGGCTGGGAGTGGGAAAGGGGCAGGACTGGGACACGGGAAAGGCAGGACCATGCAACACAGCAAAGCAACTGTGACATCTTGTGGTCACACTCTGCTCAAGGACCCTGAGGTCTGGCTTATTTTAGTTCTGCAAAAAAAACCACTCTGGGGTTGGGAGAGTTCTAAGATAAGGAGGAAAACTATGTCCTCCCAGGATGCTCCAAGGAGGAACACTGTGTCCTCCCAAGATGCTCCGAGGTGCATTTTCCCACCCTGTGTCATTTCCAGATAGTAGAAAAGGAATTTCCTTTCTTGACGAGCTCCAGTCTCTGTAGAGCCCAAGCTCTAAATTTTATATCATCACCAATTTTGACTTTTTAGCACTACAGGAGGAACCCAAGCCCCACATGCCTGTGAGCAGCTTGCTGGAACTGTGAGACAGCAGAGGATTCCTTTGGCATCATTTCCAGGAACCAGAGCCTGGCTTCACCTGGAGCTGGGATGAGCACTGAGCTTGTACCCATCAGGACAGGGGTTTAAGCTCAGTTCTGAGTGCAGACTGCAGTGTTTGGGGTGGGCCTGTGCCAAGACACCTGCAGGTTCAACCTGTGGTGACAGCGTCACCTTGTCATGGTGACAGGGATGGGAGGGGGTGCAACGCTGTACCCCAGGCAGAGGGTGAGGTAAATGAACTATACAGCTGGAGAAAGATGAATGAAGGGTTAAAATAGAATTATTGAAGTCTGAAGATAATTCTCCATGGCAGTATCATCAGCACCTGCTGATCACATTATTCTGCCCATTTGAAAAATTGAGGGTGTGGGAAAGGTTAACTAATTAGGGGTGGTTCTTCATTTGTTAAAATCACTTGCAAATAAACAACTTACAGTAACACAGAGGCAGATCATGTCTTCTTAGGTTACTAGTACAGAAATATAGGAAAATCCCAGCACTATCCTTTATAAGGGATAATGTGATAAGGGAACCAAGGCTGTCTGACCTGTAGAAGCTGAATTCCCTATCATGCTGGACTTTGATTTGTTTCATGACTCTTTCTCTGCCTTTCCTGAAATTCCAGCATTGCTGCTGAGTGCAAACTGATGAGCACAGCTCTGGAATCACTCCCTGCTGTAAGGACCCACAGAGCAGCTCCTCCGTGTGAACAGTTTGTAAAGCAACTCCAATGCTTCTGGGATAAAAGACAATGATGAAATGCTTTCCTACTACAAATAAACCAAAAATATTTTCTTCCGAGTGTCTCAGGAGAACATATGGATGTTAGTCCAGGACTTGATGGGGAACATCAAAGGAGTAAAGCAGAGATATTCTGGATGTTGAATTTCAATGAGTGGCATTTCCTGTTAATTAAAATTCACAAGGAGGCTGCTAATGTGAATGGCTTTTGTGATGGTTGTTGGATTTTTACATTCCTAGAGAAATGGTGCATAGGCAAGCAAAGTTCCATTAAAATAACACAGTCAAAGTTATAGAAGGTTACTACAGCACTTGAAATACCCTTTCCTGGGAATTTTCATATCTCTACACATATCACAGACCCTTCAAGACTAATGTTGTTGACTTGCCATTAAAAGCTGCTTTTGGCAAATCTTAGTACTAGCAGCAGCAAATGGAATCAGAAATTATTCATGCAGGCCTGTTCACCTTTGAACCCCAGAAATACTAAATATTAAAATCTCTGCTTAAAAAAAATAATTAAAACTCAAGCATGCCAGACCAGTCCTACTCTCACAGAGGCCTGGGTAGAAAAGAGCAGAATTAGGTAATGCTGTTGTCCACATGCCTTAAATCAGATCCTCTGGGGAGCCCTAGGAAACACAGAGGCTGCTGACAGAGCTGGCAAACAGGTCTTGGACTAGAGAGGTTTAGGATCCAGGTGCTTCTGACACCTTTCCCAGGTGTGCCAAGGCCTTGTTGTGGACCTTGGGTAAGTCACTGGTCCCCTCTCTGCCTCAGTTTCTCACATTGGCACAGAGATCACAACCCTGCCCTGACTGCATTTGTGAAATACTTCCTGATCCCTGGATAGACAATGCCACAGGCATGCCAGGACACTGGAAGAGATTTTTGGAGACTACTACACAAGCTCTGTGGTCTCAGCTCTGCTTTCAAGCCAAAGAAAACCATCCTGGACTCGATCACCTGGGATGCACCAAGTCGGAGCTGAGACCATAAACAAACCTGTGACCCCAACACCTGAGAGGAGCTGGACTGGATGTTACCCTTTGGAACTGGGTGATCCAAAGCCCTTGCTGCCTGTCCTCCAGGCTGCAGGGACAGAGGCAGCTCTGTGGCTGACCAGGATCCCCTGCAGCAGCAGCAGCAGTGGCTCAGGGCAGTGGGACCGCGGGGCTCCTTCCTGCAGCGCCTGCGGGCACAGCCTGTTCCTGTTGCCT
This sequence comes from Serinus canaria, assembly GCF_022539315.1. Classification (NCBI taxonomy): domain Eukaryota; kingdom Metazoa; phylum Chordata; class Aves; order Passeriformes; family Fringillidae; genus Serinus; species Serinus canaria. Next base: position 6,345,390 of record NC_066333.1, read on the forward strand.
GTTTGTTCCCTGTTCCCTGGCCCTGGACAGCAATCCCGTGCTGTTCACACACAGCTGGCTGAGAAAGCAAACTGCAGGGAGCAATTTTCCCTTCCCATTCAGCCCATCTTTGCTAAGGCATGACGAGGAACGTCCAAGCAGAACGACAGTGCCCAAACCCAGCACAGCCAAGCGGGCAGGGATTTGGGGTATGCTCAAAGGCTCTTGAGCAGAGCAGCCCTGAGATGCTGGGCCAGGGGTTTTCCCACTGCTCTGCTGTTTAACAGGACTGCATTGCCCTCCTGCTCCTCCTGGGGGGCCACTGCCTAAATCAGGGATGAAGCTGGAGCAGGGGCAGGCTTGGGCTTTGTTTTCCCCCCCTCAAACTACAGAGCAAACAGGACCATGTAACATGCTAACCAATGTGCTTTATTTTAAGTTTTCCACAATCATTAAGGATTTTGTTTGAACATTGAGGATATTTTTTTTTAAACTTGATTGATCAAAGTTCCACATTCAATTGGTTTTGGTGATTTCAGTTCATCCCCCTCGAGTTCCCACCTGCCATATCATCCCAAGGTGACCCCCATACGGGCCAGCCATCCTATCTGGCCCTGGGGGTTATCAGCAGCACAGGAGCAGGGGGATGCACTGGATTCCTACCCTGGGCCAGTTCATCTTGTCAGCTCTACCAGTTTACATTGTCAGGCAAACCGGTCCCAGCACAGGGATCCAGTCACTCACCTTCCACAAAACAAGAATCAGACCCTTTATCATTCAATCATCTATTTCAATGACTGATGATTAAGGTTTAATATTTTATATTCTTACAGAAAATAAAATAAAAAATAATTGGATAAAATGGTGATTAAAATCACAGTCAATCTGCAATGCTTTCATTGAAAGTACCCAAGCAATCTGATTTAAAAAGACGTTAAGAATCAAAGCCTATCTTTTAAGAAATGTCAATAATATTCCAATGCAACTTGTCCACTGACCTGTGACTCAGAGGGTCATTTGTGAGTGAGTCAATCTCACAGCCTAAGACTGGCCATAGTTACCAACAGTGAAACACCACTGATGTCCAAAGTTATGCCAGGAATTAATTTGGTCCCAAGCCCCCATCCGTGTGCTCAGTGCAAAGAACCAGGCAGCAGTCCCAGGTTTTCAAAACCCTGAACATGTCTGGAAACAAACTGTGGCCACCCAGTTTCCAAAGCATGGAGCAATGCACCAAGTCCTACCAACCCATCTCCTGAGTCATCCCTTCACACACAAACCTGAGGAAATGCTCTTCATCCTCCATGAGAGAATTACTCATGAGATGGCAGTGAGACCCCAGCCCTACACCCTGCCAGAGGCACCCGGCCACGCCGCCCTCTCCCCGGCCAGATTCTGATACACTCACTCACGTTGGGTTGCACATAAATAATCCAGTTGCCTCCACCCTGTTGCCAGGGCTGCTTTCCAAAACGAGGTAGGGTATCAGAAGCTGGAGCAGCAAGGCTCATCAGCTCTCATGGGGGGACAGGCATCTACCCAAAGATGCTCCATGTTTACAGGTTGTCCAGTTAACAACCATCTGTGACAGAAGGACTCTGGGAGAGTCGGATTTGTACCTGCAAAAGGTGGGGAAAGATCTCCAGAGAAAATAAGGAATGGATGTTGTGACACTGACCAGAATTTCTAGAAATAAAATTAAACCAGAAGGTCCCACACAGTGTGAGCGGCCACGTGGCTTTTCCTCCTGTGCAAACTCTGACGATTCCAGTGCCCCAGTCCTAAGTGAGTGAGTCCTTCCCCGGGGGTGGCTTTGTTCATATTTTATTTAGTGCACTTAAAGTGACATTTTCTACAGCTGTCACAAGTGAGGTGGCATTTTCTGCATGGATGTTGGCCCATGCAGGGAAGGTCCCCAGCTGGAAGATGCTCTTGGCCCATGTGTTCATAGCCAGGCTAAGAAGCAGAACTCCCATAAGATTCATGAGCAACCCAGTTCTTGCCTACAAAAGAAATACAAAGACAGCTGTTGAGTTTGGACTGGACATCTACAGCATGTGAAGCACGAAGCTATTTGAATGCAAACATTATAAAAATGGAAGGTTTAATTGCTGTTAATATTAGCAACATTTTAAGCAGGCTTAAAGCCACAAAGGCCATTCTGCAGCTGCTTACCAAGCTTTGATCCATCAAAAACATTAACATCTGTTTAGCCTCAGGAATGTGAGCAGGAACTGGGACTAAGCCTAATTTTACTCACTAAAATTGTTTCACTGAGCTGGGGAAATTTTCCTGCATCCAGAAACCAATGAAAGTTGAGCTGTTGACACTAGAGGAACAGGACAAGGGGCTGGGGGATGCTGACCACATTCAAGACCACTTTTTGTCACCATTTAGAGCCATGGTGGCTCCAAATTTCAACTTCATGCAAGCTCCTTCCATCCTGTGTCTTCAAACACTGTTGAGAACAGTATCAGACTTCTGTCTTCTCATTTTACTACATATTGAGTACTAACAATACAGAAAAAACCCTTCTTAAAATACTCAGGCTGATCGTTATCATCATTTTATGTATCCAAAGGAACTTACCATATCCTTGACCATCAAATGTCCAGAGGAAAAGGCAATTGAGTTGGGAGGTGTTGAGACTGGCAACATGAATGCATAGGAGCATCCTATAGTTCCTGGTATCATTAAATAGAGGGGATTCACTTTCAGACGAATGGCCTGGAAAACCAGAAAGGAACAGAAATTGGACCCTGGGGATTTGAGCTGCCAACAGATGAACCAAAGGATGCAAATAGCCAGTGGGGCACAGCCCCATCCCACACTCTGTAATAAACAATCACATCTCTCACAACAAAGTCTGAAGGATTATTATCCTTCAGTGCCCACGTTATGCTACAGGAGTTGTTGCTCCCAAGGGTTTTGAAGAGCCTGAAGCCCAGGAGCAGGAAAATTCCCCAGTGCCTGTCCCAGCACAGACCCAACACAAACCAACCCACCCAAGGGGCAGGGCAAGGAGGGGGCAGAGGGAGAGCTGCTCTTGCCATGGGATGACCTTACCAGCTCTGCCAAGACAGGCAGAAAGATGATAATAGTGGCAGTGTTGCTGGCAAACTCCGTGAACAAGGCAATGACAACTGTGATGAGGATGACAGCCACGGGAGGTGGCACACCCTCCAGGGGATGCAGACGGCCTCCTATCCACACAGACAAGCCAGACTCCTGCAGAAGGGAGAGAAAAAACAGGAGTCATCCTCCTGCATCCCTGCAGGGGAACTGGTCCTCTCCTAGAACTTGTCCTCAGGGTGTCTCACAGCAAGCAGCTTGCAAGGAGTTGTAGCCTCCTTAGATATCTGCTGTGTATTGTTGTCACTTGGAGTTGACAAATATGTCCTTTAGTGTGATGGCTGCATTGATGCAAGTTTTCCAAAGCCCAACGGGAACACCAAGTGACCCCCTGATAAGATCCAACCCTGCTGGGCAGGATGATGCCACGTGGCATCTGCTGTGGGCCTCACCTCACAGCCCTTGGCCATGGCAAAGCCTCCTCCAAGCAGCAGGATGATGTTCCAGGGCACTGTCTCCTGGGCCTTCCTCCAAGTCAGCAAAGGCTGGGTCTCTGTGTTTGGTGCTGGACAAAGAGGAGAGGCTGTGTCAAACACCCACCCAAAGAGGACCCTGACTGAATGATACCACAAGTCTGATAGCAGTGCTGAAGCTCACTGATCATGAGTTGCTGATCAAATACACACATGGAGTGTCTTGAATTAGCCAACTAAAGGAGTATTTAACTTAGTATCAGATGTAAAAATAAAACTAAAGACATTCTAGCAATAGTTTTTTTTTGAGGTTTTCTTGATTTAATATTTAATATTGGGTTAATTTTCTCTCTGTAACAGATATAAACATTGTCTTCAACAGATGGGGGTCTGTAGAAGGAGGAAATTTTCTGCCATTGGAATTAAAGATGTTATTAATTTTCCATTTGTCATTCAACAGCCAGTGAGTTTAACAGCAGAGAGCTCATGTCCCCTAAAAGCCATTTCTTAACACGTGGTAAAGTGAGCTCTGTTGTATGGAAGGATGCACTAATGGGACTGAAATTTTCTGTTGAAAAAGAGCACATATTTTATCCACAGGAGGCCTGTTTAGACATCTTCCTGTGTATGGACAAGACAACAAATGTGCATAACTCAGAGCAGCTGCTTTTTTGTTCCCACAGACCCCAGGCAATTCTCCATCATCCACAAAGGGCCTTCATCAGCTACTTCTCTCCATTCAGATCATCTCTTGTTCCAAACAGTTTCTTAATTAAAATTTGTATTTCTTTGCTCCTCAAGACAACTGACCCAAGACTTCAAAACCTGCTGGAGAGTTTGAGCTTTAGGAGTTCAAATTACTCCAGCAACTGGGGAAGAGCACCTATATCAGAATGGACAACTAGCCCAGCTCTGCCCTCTCAGAGGTCCATGCTCCCCTTGAAGGACAGGAGCCTTTGGGAAGTCAGACCCCAAACCTCTCTCCACCACCAGGGCTGCTGTGGTAAATGAACACCCATTTCAGGTCCCTTCATCCCACCATGGCATCAGCCCTGACAGCTGCATGAGCAACTGAGCCTTTCCTGCCATCAGCAGCAGGGCAGTGACTGCAGAGCCTCTGCTGGTATTTCAGATTTAAATAAAAAGCCTCTCTAGGATCAAATGTCACCTTCAAGCCACCCTGCTCCACACTGCAGCTCCAAGGGGGACAGCATTGCTCCTTGCCCCATGCCTGCCCTGCCAGGACACTGGCAAGCACTGAGTCCCTGCCTGGAGGGGTCTCCTACTCACCTTTCAAGTCAAACCACCACCTGAAGGAAGGTTTTTGTGAAGGGAAGAAGAACAGTATAATCACAATGGTGATTCCTGTAACTGCATCTGAGATAAACCTGTCCAAAAGCAGCAGAAACACTTGTAAGAAGCACAAGCCTGTAGAATTACAAAGTTTATGAGAACAGGGATTTACCAAAGAAGATTACAAGTTTCCATCAGGTTTAAACAATGCTTGTTGTTCAGAGTTCTTTTCTTTTTTAATTCCCTGTCGAGCTAATTTTCTACCATGGGCTGTGAACCCCCCAGAAAAGCTGCCCTACAAAAGTAAAAACCAACATCTAATCCCCTCCACACTGATGCTTTGGTTTTCTGATTGCAGAGTTATAAGGACAAGTTTCCTGAGCCTGTTGCAGGGAGGAAGAGAGACAGAGCCCAGATCATCTTATTTATTTGAGCTCTTGGCAAAATGCTCAAACTCTCGGGTGAAAGGCAGGCTCCACCCAGTAAAATTATTCACTGATAAGGAAAAGGTCCATAACTACTTTGTTAAATTAAGGAAACATTTATCAAACTAGGATTTTATTTGAAAAAACCCACTAAACTATGAAGGTCTCTTCTTTTAAGAAATAACAACACCCTCTCTGAGCTCTAGCATCCCCTAACTGCTGTATCTATTCATCTTCACAAGGTGTGCTTGTCACAGGGGACACAAACTTGGCAAACAGACAGGATGGCACTCAGAATCAGCTCCTGCCATCTCTCTTCAGTCTTCAGACCACTGGTGAAATCAGTAAATTGCCTAAAGAAGTCAGTATTTCACTGTAAATATACCTATAAACAGCATTCCCAACATTAAATCCTAGGGATGGCCTCAGACACATCACAACTTCCCACTAGCTTCATGCACCTCCTCTAGGAGACAGAAAATGCAAAGTTGGCTCTGCTACTTGATTTAATTTATTCCAGGAAATCTGAGTGATAGTGTTAAGCAACACAATTAGAAACTCAGGAATGTCAATGACTTGGAAATGTTACTGCAAAATGGCAGAGTGGAAGGAAAATAAAAAGTCTTACCCTGGTGCAAACAAGCTTGCCCAGCCTGGAATGAATTTGGGATCCCTGGAGAACAGCATGATTGCAAACATGCAGAAGAAGAAGAAAATTGCCTGTTCTGCAAACCTGAAATGAAAAGAAATGAGGTTAAAATGCTGATGTGCTAAAGGGGTGGATCCAAGCTAGGACAAGTATCCAGCTCCTGCTGCAGCATCTTGGCTGAGAAGTGGGGCTGATTTTCTAAAACCAGCTACACAATCTGTCATGACACATTGGGACAGACTGTAAATCTATTTGCAAATAATGGAGTTTGCCAGCAATAGTCTCTTACTGGAAAACATTAAGGAGAGGGAAGATGGAGATCAGGAATGTCCCAGCAGTGGGATGCCAGGCTGACCCTCTGGGTGTGGAAGGGCCAAGCAGCTCCTCATGGTCACTCCTCTGACCATGTCCCTCCAGCCAGGGATGGTGGCACTGCAGCTCAAGCCATACAAAAGGATGCCTGAGATTCAAATCATACATGAGACAGCAGGAACAAATTCCTCCAAGGTCAAAATCTAAACACTGTCCCTTAGACACATGACAAACAGCAGGGTAAAAGGCAATAGCATTCACTAAGTATCTAGTGGGGTTAAGGTTTAACCAAGGCTTAAGATGATGCCTCAAAATTCTATTTAAAATCTCTCTGAGCACAGGAAGGGGCACACAAGCCCTTGGGAAGAGGCTGCTTGAACTGATTTTTAGTTATGGGGTTGCTAATCAAATTGGTAGAGCTCAGCTTAATGGACTTTCCCACTCCTAGATCTCAAAGTGGGACTTTGATTCTTTCAGAGACATTTTGCAGGCTGCTTGATAATGTACTGAATGGAACAAATAAACCAATTGCTTTCATTTACAGCACAGGCACAGAGAGCTGTCTTTGAAGAACCACTCCATGTTCCACACAACAGAAATAATTACAATGTCGATAGCCTGACACAAACATCACTGGATATTCACAGCACTGCCCTGAGTATGAAAATATTGTTTTACAGATGGGGAAACACAGACCATTTAAGGAAATGGTCTACAGTTTCAACAGTCTTCAGTGGTCTTGGCTGCCCAGAAATCAGTGGATGGTTGGACATATGCAGGGTTGGATTTCTGGAGATACTCAGCTTTTCCTGCTTCTCCCTTTTTCTTGGCATTTCTCAGAAGTCTAAAACTCATGTTTCTTTTAGCTGGTGCCTTACTCCAAAATATAATCCCCATCATTGCAGTTTGTACCTTTGTACCAGCTTTTACTTTCCTCACTTGACTAGCATAGTTGAGGGAATTATTCAGAAAAAAAAAATTTGTTTCCATGGCATGGATCTGATTTCTTTCTGTATACTTTTTCTGAGCTTTAACATTTCTTAAAGTATATCCACAATCCATATGATTCATATACATAATAAGATTCATCAGCCTGCTCAGCAAATGCCTCCTGTTTTGCAGGACAGGTATGCACAAACCCTTGAAATCCAGCCTGTGTTGGTTAGCACCTAATTCACACAGAACTGGGTTTGATCCTGGAGTAGAAAAATCATAAAGAATAATTGAACAACCCAGCATGAATTCCCTCTACACCAGGAATGTTGTTCTTCAGAAGATTTGAGTGCAAGCTGCTATTTCCAATTATTCATGCCAGCAAAGGTGAGGAGGCTGGAGCATGCAAAAAGCAAAGTTCAGCAGGTTACAAACAGACTCAGTAGAAATATTGGTATAATTTTCTTTAAAAGTCCTCCACTCTTAAAACAGGATGTTTCCAAACCCACTTAATTTCTTTCTCATTTCTATCCCAGCTTTACAACTCACTTTGTTGGACCCAGTTTCTGATAGTCCTCCTTTATCACCTCCTTGGCTCGGGCTTCTGCATCCACTCTTAAATTTGACTTTTTTGTTTTCCAGCCCCTGCCAAGAAACACAATTACATTGTTATATGGATTTTTACAAGCCTCTGACCTAAATGACACATAGGAAATAATGCATTTTCTATGCAGCACATGCAGGACTTGGTGTCCTTCTCCAGCACCTGCTCTTCAAGGTTCAAAGAGCTGCACGTCTCTGGCAGCTCAGTTTGTGTTACCTTCAGATTATGAAGAATAACAATGAAAATCTCTGCTGAGATAAAGGTAATAAGGCTTTATTTTATATGTCCTTTTTCTCTGCATTCACACAAAGGGGTCCCTGCAGAGGTGAGGAAGTTTCCTCTCATTTATATTCTGAACTGTTTCCTCCAGCATGGGCTGTGGTTGCCAAATGAAAGTCCCAACATTGCAGGATTTCCTTGTCTTCCTTCCAAGCAAGTCACCTACTTGGGCAGAACTACTAGGAATAGGGTGACACAGAAAATTAATCTGCCCCTTCATTTTTCAAGTCACTTGTAATTTCCTGGGTGATCCCAGGATTCTGCTGAGGATCAACAAAAATGTGAGGAATTTCTAAGTGGCCAGGAATGTTAATGTGCTCCTGGCTAAGCCTCTTAGCATGGCTGCACTGACTGCTCACTGTTTGCTCCTTTGTAGCATGAGCATACAAATGATATATTCATATCTTGCACTTCATCTCCCATCACATCCCATGACACTGAACCTGGTTTCCAGCACTGCCTGTGACCTTGACCCAAACTACAACCCCAGATTTCTGTCTCAGACACAGATGCCCATCCCCGTGGTCCCTGCCCTTCCTACATTCATTTGTTGTTTCAAAGGCTGGCTGGATGTTCTGTAGAGATGAATGGCTGATCATTCAGAAGCTCCTGCATTTCAAGTTCCTGGCCCTTTAATTTCTTGGTTTTGGGAGGTGTTATTAATAGCAGCCTCAGCCCACTTCAAAAAGATCCATTCCCCACAGTCCTCCACTCTTAAAACAGGATATTTCCAAACCCACTTAATTTCTTTCTCATTTCTATCCCAGCTTCACAGCTCACTTTGTTGGACCCAGTTTCTGATAGTCCTCCTTTCTCACCTCAGCCTTTTAGTGCCTTTTGGATTCAAGCAAAGCCCAAGTGTCCACCTGCCCATGCCCTGCTGCAGGCACCCAGGACCTGCACACAGAGAAATCCAGCCCCTATCCCCAGGCAGTTACAGCCCAAGCAAGGCTCCTGTGGAGCCTTGGCTGTACTTGAGGAGCCTTGCAGTGTCTCCTCCACCACGGGGGAATTCTGGCATCCCTGCTGGCCCAGCTATCCCAATAGAGCCCAGCCCTGTGCTGGGGGATGAGCCAAAGCAAACACTGAGCATCACGTCCCTGGGCTCCACAGCAGCTCTGCCTTTCCCTGGCCTGGCCTCTTCCCTCACCTGAGGGGCTGGGGATGTGCCATGCCCAGGGACACGGGAATTCAGCTCTGCACAAGCCCTGGCACACGGTGAGAGCAGCAGAGCTCTCAGGAGAGAGCTGGCCAAGCATCACACAGCAGCACTCAGAGCCTCCTGAGAAGCCCCACCAGCAAGTCAAGGACAAGCTCTTGGCATTTTCTGGATTAAAACTTTCCCATTGATCTTTTTTTCCCCTATGTCTGAGACAATGTAAATATTTGGACACCTGTTCTTCTTTTTCCCCTCTCCCCACATTTGCATTTTAAAGTCAAAACAACAATTAAAGGCTTTTCTAAATATCACGAATTCTGTATGGTCCCTGGAGAAAGCAAGATTCTGACTTTGCTACCATCACTTGTGAGAGTGTGGAGGGGGAAAAAGGTCTCCACATGAGCAGCAGAGCAGTGCTGCAATTGCTTTAGGTTGTGCACACTGAGGGGTTGCATGTGTCCAGCAAAGATTTACAGGAAAAACATGTTATTCTCAGTTACAGATTAACGCCTTGTTGTAAAATTAAGCCCTGTTGTGAAGTAATCTGTTCTAAACCCAGGTTTTTGCCCCAAGAAGAAATCCTGTCTCTTTCATGGGGAACTAAGATTTTATCGTGGTGTTCAAAGCTAGATTCCAATTTTCCTTCTGTTATTAAAAATCTGCCATTTACCCTCCATAGGCCAAGGTCAGGCAGTAAAACACCCTTTAAAGATTATACATTTAAGTGAATAAATACAATGCATACTCTGTACATGTATTTCAGCTGGATAAAGTATATGTAACTATGAGATATCTTTCAAACCTTCCTATTCTATTTCAGCTTTTTAAAAATAGATTACTTGTTATGGGATGGGCCTGCTAGAGTTAGTTGTAAATTCCTCCACTTTCCAGGAGATGATCCTGGGTGATATCAGTAGATTTAGGATGAGAAGCATAATGAAAACATATTATAATGCTAATATAACCAGAGCACATATATGTATAGTGAATCTCAACATACCTCAGGTTAATTCCTCCATACAGGATGGAGATCCATAGCCATCCCATGAGAAGAAAAATCAGCATTAAAGGAAATGCAAACATAAACCAAGAACCAAAGTTCACCACATCACATTCTGGAAAATAACTAAGCAAATGGGAAAAATCAAGTTAATGCAAGATGGGAAAGCAACCCTTCCATCCATGGGTAAACAAGCATCTGAAATCAGCAGTGAAATACCCCACAAACCTGCCCCTGTGCATTTAAAAACTACCCCTGTGAGTTAGCTGGACATAAGGATATGTCAGGAGAGTTGTGTTGGGACAACTCCCAGGACACCCTGCCACCCCCATCTCACCCAGCCCAGCTGTGCAAGCCTGCAAGGAAAGTTCTGGAAATCTCCCTCCAGCTGACCAATGCCTTCATGCAAAGATCCTCCTGAATACCCAGGATTAAATCCTGCTACAGAAACTGCTGGGCAGCCTGGACATGAACCTGGCAGGGATGCTGCAGTGCCCAGGACAGGCTGTATGTACTTCTTGTAGAGGTCAGGAAAAGTAAGAAATACCTGTGGGCACCTGGGCTGGCACAAATCTCTGCTCCTATGCACATAGGAGGAATATTTTATAACTAAGAAGTGGTGTGTTCATTATTTTTCTTTCTCCCATACATCAGTAGCTATAATTGCTCACAAAGCACTACTCAGTCTGCTTCATCAAAACAGTTACCAGGTTAATTGTAGGTGTGGAGTCAAGTCCCATTAAATTCAATGGGATTAAAAGCATCAGTGAGGTGAAGCACACATGTTCCAGTTTGGCTGAGAGCCTGCCTGGCTAGGCTGGAAATCTGCTTATTAAGTCTAAGGCTGGTGCACTCCCTGCTTTCATTTCCGAAAATGTTCTGGAAGAGCATGGATTTTTCAAACTCAGCAGGAAGGAATTTCCTGCAGGGATGATGATTCACAAGGATCCCCAGGACAGCCTACCATACCTCTTCAGCTGTCCCAGAAGGATGAGGTTTGGTGCAGTTCCTGTCAGCGTTGCTGTACCTCCAATGCTGGCTGCATATGGGATTGAGATGAGGAAACCTTTCCATATGTTTGTTTTGTATTCCTCCTCCTTCTTTAAGTCTGAGAGAGCATCACTGGAAAGCTCCTTCTCCTCCGCCAGATCTTTGCTTTAAAATAGTCCAAAAGAGAATCCGGTGAAAGCCCTGGTTTAAATACAGTGCAACCACTTCAGATCCTTGACAGAAGGAAAAAAAATCCCAGTTTTTACAAATCCAAGCTAGCAGTGTGCTCAAGGACACCTTAGCAGCTCGGTGCTGCAGAGGGGTCTGCTTGGTGAAGAGCCACGTGGGACTGTCAGCCTTGCAGAGGACAGAGCACCCTCAGACCCATCCACAGGAGCTGAGGGTGCCTCTGCCTTGCCCAGCCCCTCAGCAGCTTGGAACACTGAGCATGAAGTCCACAGGACTGCCAAAAAGGAAAAAGAACTAAAATTTGATAGATTTGAGGGAAGAAACATCTGTTCCTGTGTTTCTGAAAAGATGCTTCCTCCCCATCCTTGTTATCAAAGCAGGACCATCGCCAGTGTGCAAATCCTAGGGGGTTTTACATCATCAGCTTCACACATTGGATGTTCCTGAGAAAACCAAGGCACAAATACCCAGCAGGAGACATCCCTGATTTCAGAGTGGCTGAAAAAAACCTCTGTAATGATTTGGACATGCAGAGGGATGCTGGACACACAGAGGAGGGTTTCTATCATCAGGCTGCTGGTGACTGGGATGTTCGGTACAATCAAAACATTGCAATGATTGAATTTCACATTCCTAACACTTGGTCTAGCTCAGGGGATAATTCTCTCTCAACTCTCTAATACAAACTTTATAGTTAACTTACTCCTCAGTACTTGCCAGAAACTGCATCTCAGTTGGTACAGTGTAAAGTTTATTCTGCTGTAAAGATGCTGAAAAAGAAAGATGAGGACTTTAAAACAGTTCAAAGCATCTAGAAAATTCTCCTTGAACCAAACAGAGGGACAGAGGAAACAACTACCATCTTAGAGGAGGGGCTGTGCAAATGAAGGGTGAGCTCACACCAAGAGGATGGGGTCAGGAGCTCACCTGGCAGGGATGAAGGAGCCCTCCTCCTCCTGCCCCTGCTCCAGCCCCACCACAGCACCCAGCTTCTCCTCCAACACCCAGGCACTTGGTCCCTTTACAGCTTCTGCCACAGAAGGTTGGCCTTTGGGATCTTCTAACACAGCCAAGACTTCAAGGGTATCTCTTACCAAGTCATGGGTTTGGGGGGGGGTTTCTTGGGGGAGGATTAACTTTAATCATCCCTAGGAAGGAACACTGTATCTGTAAGGCAGGTTCCCCAAGGCACAGCAGGGGAACTGAACTTCACAGAGCTTCATTCCCATGGGGTGAGAATTTTACACCCTGCAGACATCTAGTGCAGTCACCATAAGGCTGTAATTCCTTCTTTAAAGACAAGAGTGAGACACATTTGGGGATTAGGTTTTGTACCGGGTGCTCCAAAAGCCGCCCTTGACAGCAAGGACCATTCCAAGCTCATCAACCTCTCCACAAATGCCAGACCCTGCAGGCTGAGCAGCCAGTCCCAGTACTCTGGGAGCTGCACACCACTTACCACACCAACCCAGGGGAGAACTCAGAAATCAAAAAATAGAAATGCAATACAATCACTCTCTGTTACCAGACCTGGCATTGAGGCTCATGGCATTTGTGGTCATGGCTTGACCTCATCGGGTTGGGAAATGTGCTACCAAACCTCATTTTCCACGTTTCCTCACAGGACTGAAGCACTTGTGAGTTTTATCCACCTTCAGCCCAGGTGGCCCTTCCCCACCCCTGCTGGCTCTGCTGCCATTCCTTGTCCTCTCAGCATGGTTTTGGTTCCAGAGGTTTGTGTGCCTGCACTTCCCTGTGCTCTGCAGACAGCTACATACAGAGCCCAATTCCTGGTACTGCCACTCAAGCAATCCCCAAATTTCCTTGCACCCCTTCTTAGCCCAAAACCCAATCCCATTCCACCCAATGTGACCCAAAACCATGGAGACAAGCCAATGGTCAAAGTCTCTGGACTCACTCACATGTGCACCAAGACACCGTGCTCGTTCCAGCTCAGTGAACCAAGGATTTTTGCAAGGTCATGTTTTACACATGGCTAATTTCCTGAATTGGAGGGAATTGGCTTGGACACACCCATGCTGAGCTTCCATCCCAACCTTGCCATGATGAAGGGATGTAATTAGAAGGATGAACATTAACCCATGGTTGACTGTTGGTCCCTCAATGGATTTAGCCCAAAGGCTCTTACACTTCTGTCCCACTGAAGCCCAGTCCTGGCTCTGCAAAAACTTTTCATTCTACTTCAACATTTTTTGGCTTTTTTCCCTTTTTTTGCCTGGAGATATTTAAGGTGCTCAGAGAAATGAAATATTGCCAATGAGGGGTTAGTGGGCAGAAGCAGAGAGAGGTCAGGCTCACTGGCACAGCAGCTTCCAGCTTGTCACACACCTGTTGCTGGAGATGTCAGATAGAACTGCTCACCTCCAAAAGGAAAGTTCTAGAAGCTGAAAAATGTCTTTTGGTGTCAAATTTATAACCCTGCTTTGATCCACCAGAACCAGCTGGGACTTCAGCCTCCCAACCTCACTGCCTGCTCTCCTGCATCAGAAGCCAAGCGTGTGAAAATGAACAGATCATTACACTCAGCTTTAGCTGCCAATGACACAAGAATGTAAAATATTTGCTGATCTGTAACATGCTGCCCACATGGTTGAGCATGGACATAAGTGATCAAAATCTTGAGATTCTCTCATCAGGAAAAAAGTGTCACCAACTGATCAGAGATCACTTAATTTCAGGCACCATGTGTGCAAGCAAAGTCCTACACAAAACTGGTTTCATACACTGTGAGTCAAATGCTTTGAAATGTCACATGTTCTTTATTATATTTTAAATTGTTATTTTTAACCACCCAAATATTTTTTATGAAACCAAGTCAATTGGCAGATGGATTTTATCACATGCCATTGTACAAGTTTTCTTCCACATACAGCTCTCTTCACAAATGAATCTTTTTTGAAGGACAGATCACAATTCAGAGAGGTTATAAACATTTAATAAACTATGAAATGAGTATACCTTTTTGTCATCTGCACATCTCCACTCCTAAGTGTAATGTCAGATTCATCTCTTTTGACTGACTTAGGGTTTAGGGCTTCCTTCAAGGAACTCAGCTTTGCTCATCCATCCAAAAAGATTACAGGAAAGAATAAGTCTACCTTGGAACATTAAAGTTCAAATAAAAAGTCTACATAAAAATGCAGATTTTGATGCATGAAACGTACATTTTACAGGCTATTACTCCTTTGCTTGGATCATAAATAACTTTTAAAAGCCTTTATCTCAAAAAAAAAACCACACCAAAAAAACCATAATCACACCATCTCATGGTATTTGCAAAGCATCACTTTATTCATTCTTCTACCTGCATGCCCCTCCCTTGCCTTTTCTGGTTTCTCTTACCACTGCAAGTGTGAGTCAAGGATGTTAATTCTGTGCTTAACAGTGTCTAGGACAAGGTGGGGAATCTTCCTCTCATGAGTTCCCAAACTCTACTGTACTTACAGCCACAACTACACAGTCAAATTCAGAGGCTGGGGACAAAAAGGTTAAAAGCAGACTGACAAAACACAGAACAGGAAATTGTAGCGAGGAAATCAGTGGGGTTGATTTTAATAGATGTGAATAGTCAAAAATTCATAAGGCAAACATGATAAAGCAACCTGGAGTGCAAAATATCTCATAATTGCTAAGCATCAATGAAGAATGATTAACTGTATCTTTATTAGATGTGCACATGTTTGAGCCTTCTTCTGGGGACTCCTTTATTTGCCTCAGGACTCAGCAGGAACCAAGAAGCCACTGCTTTTAAATCACAGAGGCAGATGAATTACTAATTAGTGCAAGAAGAAGCAGCAGCAGAAGAAGAAGCTGTGGGCACTGCTCCAGCTATCAGCAATAGCTGCAAAGGGGATGTCAGGATGTCATTTCTGGATTGCTGTTTCTCATCACTGTCTGCCAGAAGCCCAAAGTTCTGGTGAATGGCTTGTGAAGAGAGGGCTGGAGAAAGACCTCACCTGGCCACATACTCCTGACCTATGCTCAACCTGCTCAGGAACAACACCAAACACCAACATGAAGATGGAAAAAAATCATAAAGCACTTTATAGAGAGATAATAACCCTGCCAGCCCTCCCTTGAGTCCTTGCTTTCTCCTCCAGCTCAGGCTGCAGTTCCATGGGTGAACAAGCAGGGAAACAAGAGAACACACATGTCCCAAGTGCACGACAGCCCTTGGTGCCACAGGGAGGGACCCCACTCATCACCTGCCCCATCTACAGCCCTCCCTGGCTCCAGCTATCCCCACTGCATCCCTACAAATCCCACCACCACCATGCCACAGAGCCGGACTTTAACCTGTGCCAGCAGCAGGTTTGTGGAGCAGGTTGGCAGGGCATTGCCTCTTTTTGGTTTTCCAGGCCACTCAGAAGCTTTGCCTCCTGCATGACATGAGGAAAGGGCAGATAAAAGGGAGTTTTCTGCCAGTGTTCTTCCACCATGGGAATAAAGTGTGCAGTAAAGTGGGACCAGCCTGAGATTGAGCTGCAAGCTAATGAACATGGTATTTGTGCCAGTGAAGTCAATAAAATGGGGCAGACTTGAGGGCAGCAGGGCAGACCTCAGCTGGCTTTTACTACTGCCCTGTCTCAATTACCTTGGTTTTCTTCATTTTCCCTGTTCAGATCCTTAGATGTGTCTTTCTCCCCAAAGAGGCTTTTTAAAATTGCATTTGCAATTGGAAGCATCATAGCAGTGGAGGCAGTATTACTTAACCACATGGACAGGAAAGACGTTGTCAACATCATCCCTAAGATTAGTCTGAAAGAGAGAAAAAAAGGAAAAGCTGAATTTCTTCAGTTTGGCAAGTTCTCTGACACACTGGGAGAGAAAGCTCATGTGCAGAGATAACAAAACCAATACCAAAAAGGATTTCTGTGACTCTCCTGAAACTGGGTAGAACCCAAGTATGGGACTGAACCAAACAATTCTCCCTGTGCTGCATCAGCCCAGGGGCAAACAGCTGAACAGATGGAGAAAGGGGGGTGTGGACAGCCCCCACTGTTGGAGCAGCACAGCAGAGCCCCTTCCCAAGCACCTGCAGCTCACATCCCCCAGGGAGAACCCCCTGCCCCCATAGTCACCTGGCTGGCTGGACTCCCACCAACATGAGCACCCGGAGAGCGATCCTGCGGTGTAAATTCCACTCCTCAATGGCTGAGGCCATGATTAAACCACTGAGGAACAGGAAATTGGTGTCTAAAAAGTATTGTGGGCAAACTTTGTTAGATGGGAGGATGCCCAGGAAGGGAAAGAGGACGATGGGCAGCAGAGCTGTCACAGCCAAGGGCAGGGCCTCGGTGCACCAGTACAGGGCCATCAGCAGGATCACATAGAGGCATCTTCCTTCCTGCAAAAGGAGAAGAGGAAAAGTGAGATGTGGCATTACAGAGACATCTTGCTACTTGGAGACACTTAGAGAAGCCAAATGCTCCAGTTCCTCCCTTAAGGATACAGTACTTCTCCCAAATCATTTCCATCAAGTACAACTTGATTGTTGTACTTCTTCCTACATTGTGTAAGGGGTTCAGGACTGATCTGAGACCACAGCAAAACCAAAATCCTCCTTGACTACCTGATCTTCCCACGTGCTTGCAGGCATCAAACAAGGAATCTTTGGAGACCAGGAACTGCCCCACAGTATTGAATTAGGGCTGGCATTGCTGCTGACATTCTCAGGTGTCTGACCCATTTAATGTTTGTACTTTCCCTCCAACTTCCGTAGACCACGCTCTGCACAGCTATACAAAAACAGCCTTGGGAGATGTGTGTCCCCCACATTTGCAACAGGCAGCACTCAGAAAGGTTTCTTTTCTTGGATCAGTCTCCCAAGAGATTTATGAGAAGCCATTCCATGGCAGCTGGTGCCAGTCCCTACGGAAATCAGTAAATCAAGCACCCCGGTGTCACAGCACTTCCTGCGGGCCGGCATCGCCCGGCTTCACCCCAAGGCTGGCAGAAACCCAGGGCCCCCACACCACAGCAGGAATTCACCCATCCACCCAGGAGGCACAAAGCAGACCAAAGCCATTTGTCACCACAGCCACGGCCAAAACAATGAGCAAAGGGAGGAAGTCAGGAGAGCCCAGGATGGGAGAGCCCAGCACAGAGCTGAGCTGGTCACAGCAGGGCTGAACAGGGACATTGTCAGCAAGCACAGGCAGAGTGCCCACAGCACTATAAATAACTGCTGAGCATCACTTGGAAGCCACAGAACTATTTATTTTATCACTTTTCCAGCTTGTTGTGCAGGTTGAATTGCTGCTCAAAGGCATCTCTGTCCCTCCTCTGGGACCTTTCTCCCCTGGACCAAGTCTGGGCTTCTGAGAGGGAGATGATGGCTCTGCTCCCTGCCAAGGCTGGGGACTGTGGGGAGCTCCATTCTGGGGACAATGTGGCCTCAGCCCCATCATTTGAGGGTTCAGCCAGGCAGCAGGGCAGGTACAGCACAGCCACACCTGCCTGTTCACCTACAAATAATTTGCTGCAGGCCTGGGCTGAAGGAGGTCAAAAGCAACAGGGATTTATGTTCCCCACATCTGCAAGTGAGGGTTTGAAAGGTGGACAAAATGAGAGAGTCCCTGATTTTCTTTTGGCACCCAGGCTTTGCACTGACAAGGGGTGCTGCTAGCAAGGCCCCAGCACTTCAGTGAATGTGGAAACATGAGCACAGCAGAACTGAGTGCTACTGATTTTTGGTTTATACATTAATTGTAGTAGTGTCAATGCCTCATTTGAAGTGCCCAAGATCTGGATTTAAAGATAATTTTCAGACCTAATTTTAGATGCCAATAAAATGACATATGAGAGTGTGTGAAGCAGAGCCCTCAGGCTCAGCCCAGCCCTGGCACCTGGCTGCTCTCATGGGCTCCCTGCTCTTCACTTCCCCCAAACCAGCAGGACCAGAGCAGCAAACCTGGCAGTGCTAAACTTGACAAAAATAAAGAATCATGTTTTCAAGTGTTTGCCTCTAGATTAGTGATTCAATTCCTGTGCCAACTGATAATTCCTCTTTACTATGGTTCTTTTTATATGCCAAATAAATAGCTTTGCTCTCATTAAGCTCTTTTCCATTTGACTTCCAAAGACCATATGGATAATTTTTTTCTCCCACTGGCAAAATATTCTCCAGTTTCCTGTAAGAAAAGTTGCACCAAAGTCAACTTCAAAATAAAGACACTTTAGCTCTTACTGGAGTAGAGCAACTGAAAATATTTAACAATGATACAAGAGCATATCAGTGAAGGCTTTAATTGACTTTACAAAATAGATGATGTACAATTTAGAAAACTAATTATAAGTAATGGATATTTATCCTCCAGTGCATGGAAAATGTTCTGGAAAACACTGCAATGAGACACAGCATCAATCTAATAACTCCTCTTCGCAGCAAGATCAAAAGCCAAGGGGTAAAAATGAAACAGGGCAGAAAGAACTGCTATGTGAAAGGCTTCCCTGAATTTTTGAAACCTATATGGATCAACAGGAAACCACCTGAAGAAAGCAGTAGTGCTGTTTATCCAATTTATTCTACCCTAAAAGAGCACAAATTGCAGCTATATTGAAAAGGTTTTTCAGATAGGACCACCATTGAAAAAAAAAAAAATAAAAGAACAAGACCAATCCACAATAACTTCAATTTCAATCAAGAATTCACCAGAATGAAAAAATTAAAAGTTACCAATAAAATTGAACCAAACTCTATATGAAATTGAAAGTTTCTTTAATTCAAGATATTTTGCAAATGTTAATTAATTGATGTCCCCAGTGTTTGGTATGTTTGGTTAGCACAGAAGCAATAAATGCTAACAAATGTCAGGAGAATGGTGCTTTAGGGATTTGGCCAGGACAGGCTGGGCTGAACTTGCTGCTCTGTGTGGCACCATCACCTCCACATGATCTTTATCCTTCCATCCCTTGGCTGCATCCTTGTCAAGACTCCTTCTACTTCTTGTATCTCCCTACAGCTTTGTATTTATATTTTTCAACAGAGCTCTATCAAAGTTCATGGTGGCACATATCAACTTTAAAATGGATCCTGTGATCAGGTTAATTTTACAGCCATTTAATGATTTCCAGGAAAGCACTGGTGGCTCTGGACTGCAGCAGTTCTTCTTCCTGTTGCTCAAGAGCCTTGGGATCGACCTCTGCCCCTCCAGACACAGATCCTGTCTTTGCTACACTCAAAGCATTGGGGATTTTCCACCCTGGGGGACCTGCTGAGCTGTGGCAGAGGAAGCCAAGCCACGAGGTTGTCTCCTGTGCTCTCTGGGAAGGGCAGATGAGGTGCCCCAGGGAATGTGGGTCAGGTGAGGCGAGCGGGCTCACCCAGGCAGAGCACTGAGACACAGGCACTGCCTGGAAGGGACACCAGGACCTTGTTCCCCATCAGACCCAGTGCCCACAGCTTCCCCACCAGGCAGACTCAGGGCTCAAAGCAGCCCTGCCTTGGCACTGCCAAATTTTGGGTTTTCTCCATCAGCCCCTGAATGCTGCATGATCATCACAGCCCCATCAGCCACACAGGATCCCCCACCCTCTAACCAGGTAAAAGAGTGGCAGACAGGGCTCCTCCAGGACTGTGATACCAAGAGAGATTTTGGCTGAATTGGAGTCCTTTTATCCCTGTGCTATCACAAAGAAACATCCTACCTGTGCTATACAGAACCAGCTGGAGCAGAAAACAAGCTCTGAGTGTTCTCATGGCACAGCTGTAACTGTGCTACAAACCCCACTGTGCCCACTGCCTGTTCTCCAGCAGGATGGATCTGGGAATCTGATTTCTACTAACCCAGCTCCTGCAGGCATTATGTAATCTGGACTCAGCCCAAGCCCTGTTTACCAGCCTCCCTGCCAGTGCAGTCATTTTGCTCCTGCTGGCTATTTGCAGAGTGGCTAGAAAGGGGCCAGTAACACAGGCCACAAAGCTGCAAGAGCTTCAGGGAATCTATTTTCCTCTGCTAAAATGACATAAAGCTTAAACACTTTTATTTAAACTCCTTGAGGTATTTCATAGTTGGCAAAAAAAAATAAAAATCTCTGTTTTAAAATGAGACAGCTGAAGCTCAGATAAAGTGGGCAAATTGAGTGTGTAGCAAAAAGTCACCAACTCAACAAAGAGCAGCCTGGTAGACTCTTCACTGCTCTTGTCAACTTTCACACATCCCATGCACACAAATACATTAACCACCTTGGCTGTGGAGAGCCAGTCCTGTGGCTGTGTTGAGTTAATTACATATTATGATCTCCCACCATTTAGGGTTTTTTTAATACTTCCCAAGGGAGGCTACAGATCAGCCTGGCCTGTGGTCAGCATCCCTGGTGATCTCCATCTGTACTGGGGCTTGTAGAAATACACCCACTTTATTGGCACACAACAAACTCTTCAGGCAGCTCTTGCAAAACTACTGGATGGAAGTTGTCTGAACTTATAGATTTTAAAGTAGCCAGTGTTAGATGTATGAAATTTAAAATTTCTGTCGCAGTAAAAATATTTATTATCAGTCAATTTCTTATGCTATAGGATTGCACTATCAGAATTTTGCTCAGTACAGAACAAAAATTCTTCACTGAATGTGGCTTTTTCTGCACTGCCCAACTGGCAACAGATTATAACATTTGTGTTCATCACCCTCAACACCCTGCCCAGGGATTTCTTCCATATCTCTTTTCATTGAGCCACAGAAAAAAGTAGTTTGGAAAAGATCTTTACAATCATTGAGTCAACCATTGCAGACACAGGCAGGAATCAGGCAGACATGTTTTATATGCAGAATTAATATTAACTCTTGTCAATAAAGACTTCCTTTTCCCCCAACCCAAGTATTGCTGCTTTCACATCCTCCCAGTGCCAGCTTGCTCTTTGCCAGGCTGGCCCTCTCTCTGGACTGAAGCTTACAGAGGATGTGGTAAAATGTCACTGTACCTGTCACTGTACCTTCAGTTTTCCCCCTCTTTCCCCACTGAAGTTCTTGCTCTCATCTTTTAACTGACCATTGCTTCCAGTTCTGTGAAACTGGCCTTCCCAAATCCCCACACACAAACACTGCAGAGATGGACTTTGTGTATGAAATGCAAAAACCAGGCTACAATCACTGCCAGGCTGCTCTCAGGACTGTTCACTGCCTGTCCCTGCTCCTGCTCTGCTCTCCAGCCAGGATCCAGCTCCCTCCAGCATGCAGGACAACCCACTCCCATCCCCTTTGTCTACATTTGCATCACCCTCTGCCCACCAAGACACCCTTCATGCTCTCTGCTTTCCAGTGCAAGCAGTGTCATTTTTCTTCTGGAAGATCTTAAAGTCTCCTTGTACAAACCAGGAGGACCCATCTCATCCAAGTTAATTTTAAATTGCTCTGTGGCCACCGAGGAAGTCAAGTCTGTTTTCTGAAGGCACTGGGCCCTATTTGCCTGCTCAGAGCTCCTTTTAGCAGATTTGGCTGCCTCAGCTGTTACCCAGCCAAGAGGCTGTAGACATTGAGTTCATTAGAAGCTGTTGGAACAAGCTCTTTGCACAGCTCATTAAAAGTGCCCCCATGCCCCTTCCAGCAGAACAGTTCCTCCAGCCCCTCCTGCCCTGCCCCAGCTCTTTGCAATCATTCACAGCCCTCCGAGCAGGGGGGTCACAGGCACTCCCACTCACGGGACAAATATTCAGCCATTTCAGCAGCAACCAGAGCAAGAGGTGACACACAGACCCCTGTGCAGAGAACTGGCTCCTGGGGAGTGGCTCCACACAGAGCACTTCCTTCTGCTGCCTGATGTCATGGACACAAAGCCCTGTTCCAGGCACAGCCTGGGGAGCACACCCTGAGGTCTCAGCAAACACACCCACAAAGCAGAAATTTCATTTCTCTATTTAGCAGAAAGGAGGCTGCAGACAAAACCATTTACACCAACTTCCCTCTACACAACCACCACCTACAGCAATTAAAAACAAGGGCAATTAACATAACAGCAGCAGTCACCATCCCTCTGTGAAGGGACTCACATGAGGAGAAAAACCACTGCAGAGTGACAGCTGGCAAGAGCTCTGATCACGTCTTGAAGATGGGGACACTGGAGTCCATCACCAGTAAGAGCAGACCTGATGGATGATTTTTCACTTTTGTGTTTCCAGGAGGATGTCACTTAAGTGTAGGTTTCCCTGGAAAACCCACTGCACCCCCATCACAGGCTATCACTCAGAAAGGACATACTAACCCAAGGAGCCACAGCCTGTTGTGTTCTATCAGCTTTAAGTCATGGGTTCTTGGTCTCCAGATCCAAGTGAAATGTTGCCCTTGAAACCAAAGCTGAAGTGGCTTTTTATGGTAGAAATCCTTTGGGTGATTAAAATTGCAGAGCATCCCAGCAGGGGGAACATAAATGGTGACACGATGTGAGAACAGATTTTTGACATCCACAGAGAGGAAATTACTGCAGAGGTGCCTGTAAGACACATTCTCACAAGGGAAGGCTCATCCTGAGAGCAGCAGAGGCTGAGCCTCACTGCTTCTCCTCCCCTACCAGTTTCTGTTGCACCCTGCCAGGCAGCATTCCAACGTGCCAGCAGGAGCACAGGGCTCTCCAGCTTGTCCACGTTCCAGATGCGCGAGCGCTCGGCAGCATCGCGGCTGTTACAGCAACTGCCCATCACGCAGGACCCCTCCTGCACCCGCCTGCTGTCCCTGGATGCCCTGCCTGGGACAGGCTCCCAGTGACTCCAGCACAGCCCAGGCAGTTGAGTTCTTGCTGGACACCTGCAGCAGCTCTCACGAGCTGGCTGCCCAGGAGAGGCCAGCCTGGGCTGCAGTCCCGTGGCAGGACAGACGCCTGACCGGGGCGGCGCAGTGAGGGCATGCAGCCTTTGCCATCACATGCCAGGACAACTTCCACACTCTGCCACCCCTGATGCCATGCCTGCTGACCCTGTTCCTCCCCCTTGCTGCTTTCACAGTGTGGTTAAAAGCGTAACCTGCTCCTTCCCCTCCCACAGCCCCTCGCGGCCCGGGCTGCGGACAGGGGGTCAGGCAGGCTCCAGACGTCAGAACTTAATCCCCTGTTGATGCAACAGCAAGTTTCTTTTCTTGTTGAACAAGTGAGAGAGTTTAGTGTTGAAACCCTGGATAAATCATTGACCCCTGAACATGAACAGATACAACTGTGTACAGGAGTTAGCAGCTACAGGTTCCCCCCCATGCCAAACCTTGGGAGAACTTGGGGCAGCTGCAGTTGGACTTGCTTGAAATACTCATTCATGTGAGCATCCAGGTTTTGACAGGCACCAGCCAGTGGCACTGCTACCACCTGTGATGCTTTAAAATCCATGGGGAATGAAGAACAGACCCCCAAGGCGAGCAGCAGAGCAGCCAGCTCTGCCAGGATCTCCTTCCATCACCACAGCTGTATCCCTGCTTTGCCGCCCGCTCAGCTGCAAACATTTCCACTTTCCCAACATCAGATTTTCTTGAATAAAACAGCATTGATCAGACCACCCTCCCCATGAGGTCCTCCATGGACTGCACCCTGGGGTGGACCACCAGCTCACTCTGGGAGCTGAGCAGGAGCGAGCAGCACCAGGACACCACAGAGACATTTTGTAGTTCTGTACACATACAGAAATCCCTTTCCTGAACATCCAAATCTTTGTACAGCTGGTGTGACACTGCACACTTCAACCAGCACACAGAGCACCTAGATCAAGGTGAGCACTGGGCTCATCTGTGATTTGTTCTCACAATTAACCACTGCACAAAACCAGACATGAGCTTGGACTTAGCACACAGTGCATCTCCTCCCTCTCTAATCCTATCTCACAATTTTACCAAGTGCCAAAGCCAAACAGGATGCTATTAAATACACTAGAAGTCATTTGTTCAGCTATTGAAAATTAATGTTGAAATGTAACTATTTAATTATGCAAGGGAATTTAGTACCTGTTGTGCAATATGTTTTCTGCTCCTTGAGGCAGACATTTAACACAGTCCCATTCATAACTCAGCCAACAATATAAAACAGAGGAAAAAAGTGACATTAAATCCAAAGAAATGTCTCTTTTAATATATGGTGTCACTAAAAAAAAAAACAATGGTCAATCTATATTATTTTTTAATTTAACAGGTGCATTTTGCATCTCAAAGGAGAAGGTTTCACCTGACAAGCACTGAACAGGCAGAACTAAGTGCCAGCTTTGTGTCCTTACAGCACCTAAACTATTCCATATTCACTACATACTGATCATCACTTATTTTCTGACGTAAAAAGAGTCATTCTCAAATGGATCTGAGTCAGAACACGAGGGTGAAATCCGGCTCACACTGAAGTCAACGGTGCAAAATTCCACAGTGTCTTCACTGCCCTGTGGACTTCCACCCAAGGCTCAGAGGTTCCTGGTGCTCAAGAGCTGTGCAAAAAAAATCCTCCAGCCCCCAAAGTCTTGCTGCAGATTGCTTTATGTGCAGCTCATCACATGCTAAAGCACAAACCCTCAGAGGAGGCCAGTTTCCACCTTTACAAAACACCACTTATCTTACTCGCAAAGCCTTTTCAGATACAGCACCAAAGGTCCCCCTGAGTCACCCACAGCGGGGCGGGCACTCCCAGCCCCGCAGCACAACCAGAGGCACAGCTCCGCAGCTCCCTGTCCCACTGCCACTCCCATCGCTCAGGGGATGTGCCAGCAATGCCAGGCAGACTCCCAGCACCGGGCACTTACCTTCTACCCCAGCCCTGCAAAGCCCCGCCCTGGGTGATGCTCCTCTTGCCTCAGTTTCCCCAGATGCCATTTGGGCGCTACTGATAAAAACTACAGGGCGCTTGGGTACCAGCAAGAAGCACTGATCATTGCCCCTGAGCTTGAGCTGATACGATCCTCCCACCTCCCAAGGTCTATATAAGAAACATTAACTAGAATTCACGTTATCTATCCCTTCTTCCCCCCTTCAAACCCGACATGACCGCAGGACTCCCAGCTCCATTCGCACTTTAAAAGCGTGAGGAGCGGTGCAGCCCACTCTGCTCCGTGGTCAAGCCCTGGCAGGCAGCAGGGTGACCTTCTCGAGAGGCGAACTCTGCCGGTGGCACGGAGCCCCCAGGCTGCGTCCCCGATCCTCCCAGGGTGGAACGCCGCTCCACGCACTTGGAGCTCCCGGTGCAGCGTCCCGGGTGTGTTCTCCCGCTCCGTGCCCCGCAGACTGTCGGTGCCCGTGCCCCTCGCCCAGAAGGGGGGTCCCAAACCCGCAGCGCCCACCGGGGTCCCTCGGCGGTACCTTGGGAGGGAGGCTGAGCAGGATGGGCACCAGCGCCAGCGGCGCGCACAGCAGCACCACGAACCTCCGCACGCTCCACGCCTTCTTCACCAGCGCCCCCAGCGCCGCCATCCCGCACCCATCGCCACGGCCACCCCGCGCACCCGCTTTATCCCCCGGGAATGGCCCTCCCGGTGGGCGGGACCCCCCCGGGACCCCCCGCCCTTCTCCGCCCCGCCTCGCCCACCGGGACGGGCCCCGCACCGCCCCACGGCGCCGCGCCCCGCTATACCGCCTCCTATCCACGATACCCGCCCTTTATACGGCCCCTAAATCCCCCTCCTTTCCCCCACCTCACCATTTCCCAGCCTTTTTTCTTGTTCTTTTTTTTTTTCCTTATTAAAAATAAACAAACACAACCAAACAAAAGGTCAGCGGCGCGGAGCGGGATAGAGCCATGGGAAATAGCGGAAAAGCAAGAGGCAAAGTCTTGGCTCACACACGTGTGAGCTCCAGCAAGCAAGCGACGAGCCTTGACTGTACCCTGGGAGTCCTATCGGGCTGGACCTTAAGGATGCTTCACGAGTCAAAAAGAAAACACAAAAGCTGTCCAATTTAAACTCCGAGGGTGGATTTTCTTGCCAGCTCTGCCTTGTATCGGGGCCATCAGAAAGAAGATGGGGGAGTACGTGGGGCAGGACGAGATCCCCTCTCCTGACCGTAGTGAATCTCAGCAAGCGCTGAGGAGGCTGCTGGTCTCGTCTGAGCGCAAACGGCCCGGGAAACCGAGCTGCTCCACTATCAAATGAGCAAGAGATCAGAGCCAAGGGAGCTGCTTTTTGCACCACCTGGATTCTTGCAACTGAAGGCTAAACAAAGCTGAGTGGTGGGGAGAAAAATGGGAAAGCAAAGTAACACCCTTAGTACTTCAGGAGCATCCTCTGAGTGCCATATATGACAGAGAAACCTTCGTTTCACAATTAATCAGCTCTCTGGAGAGTTACTCCCCCTTGATACCATTTCCTAGATCATCAGGGAAGTTGGAGTCAAATGCATTGGTCTAAAAAGCAGATGTGAGAAAACATCCCCCTTATACAACTCATGAATCACTGGCACACAGGGAAAAAGAAATCAGAATGTGGTGATACAATCAGCAATAGAGGCAGGACTGTGCTCCCATCTGAAAGGACTCTGCTCCTGGTCTGCATTCACCTCCTCCATTCCCCTCCCTCTTTTTAACCGCATCTATGTAATTTTGCACAAACAGTAAGTAACAAATCAGTTAAAGCCCACAGCCATCCCGAGCAGGGGCTAAAGGGTGGCGACATCACCACTGCGGCTCTTTTCAAACAGCAGAACGGAGACAAAAAGCTTTTGCCGGGCACTGCCGGGGGCCGCTGGCAAGGCGAGGATCCGGCATCCGCCTGGCGCCCGGCCCCGCGGCTGCCCTGCCCCGCTGGCAGAGCACCTTCTCTCGGAGCCCAGCAGAGAGCACAGAGCTGGCCGAGAGAAATCCATCAGGATTTTTATCTTGCTTTCCCTGAACTGCTCAACAACATGAATGCAAAGTTTTCATGGCCAAAGTAAATGAGTAGGAGATTGCTGGGCTGCCTCGATGCTACAGCAGGCTGTGGGAGTAGAAGCTGCTTCATTGCTAGGTAGTGGTGCATGATGGAGAGGATGGACAGAGGGATAAGTGAAAGCAAAATTCAGGCCAGTAAAACAATGCAACTGCCTAAAACAGGTTCAGCTTACCCAAAATACCCATCAGCCAGAGACTGGGAGCCTGTGTTTGAGTGTGTGCCACATGCCGGACCAAAGGAGCTCTACAAAACTTCTCTCTAAATCAACCTTGGAAGTTAAAAAAAGCTTCAAAACAATAACAACGGGCACAGTTTGTTCTTTCTCTTACAAGGATACACATTTCTGGCCGTGTGCAGGGCAAGGGGATGGGCAGCACGATCCCTGCGAGTCGAGTCGTGGCTCAGGCCGGGACAGCCCCTTGCCCTTCCCCAGCCCCACCCGCCCCTCTGGGCTCAGCGGGGCAGACGCTGGCTCAGCCTGCAGAGCTTCCCAGCCGAGCCCATTGTGCAGGAGCTGCACGCTGGTTCTCCTGGCCTTCAGAGGGGAATTAACGTTTAATTAGTTTGTTTTCTTGTAAACTCCATCTCTATCACCCCCATTTCCAGTGCCAGCAGCAGCTGCAGCTGCCCTGCCTGTGCCTTCATTCCCTCACTGGAGTCAGATCACTCCCGGGCTATTACTTCCAGTAAGTTTAGTTTATTGGCAAAAGAAAGGTGCTGTGAAGTGCCCAAAGGGACCACAGTGGGACACAGCTTGTGCTTGGGCCAGGGAGGGGCTTTATTTATTTGTAGTGACCCTCACAGGGTGAACCCTGGGTTGCAAATGAGCTTTTATGCTTTTATTGCACTAACTTGGTTTTCTATCAGCAGTGATGGGAGAAGAGGCTTGCAAAAGGTTATCAGTGTTCTGCATCTTGCAAAACTGGAAAATATCAATTTCCTGCAGACATCAAGGCTTAGACTATAAAAAGTTCACTGAAAAAAGCTACACCATATATCTTGTATGCATAGTTTTTACATATACACACAGTAACTGCCATCACAGAGCAGCCACTGTTCAGAAATCATGGCAACAGCATTCCCAGATTATCCAACATGTCTCCATCTCTGTTCCTTGCTTGTATGGTTGTTTTTTTTTTTTTTTTTTTTGATGTTTCTTTTTCCTCTTAGTGCTCCTCTAGGTCTCCAACTCATATTTGTCTTGAAAAATCCCTTTAGTTCAGTTCTGCCCCCATGGCAACAGTGGGCAAAACAGAACTTGGTCTGTTCTAAAGTCAACCTAAAGTCAGGCTGGTTGCCAAGAGCTCCCCACTCCCACCTCAGAAACCACTGATGATGTCAGATACCAAAATAAACAGAAAAGGCAACTCCATCAATAATCAGCAATTTCCTCAGAAATACTGCACTGCTCTTTCTGCTGATAAAATCCCTCTATTTCCATTTCCTTTGTGTTTCTCTCTTTCCTTTCATTCCTCTTTCCACATCTTATCTGCACCTCCTCGTATTCATGGCATTTTTGAGTGATATCCAGGTGTAGAGCAAGATCAAGCAGGTGCTGGGAAGCCTCTGGAAATGAAGCTGTTCCCAGCAGGCCTGGAGCTGATGTCCTGAGACAATAATTCACTTTTAAAAGCAAAAATATTCAAGCAATAGAAAGACCCAGAGTGATCAAGTGTACATCCAGCACACAGCTGTAAATACATCCTGCTAAAAGGTTTTCCCTGAACATACAGATTCTCCTGGTGCTAGTGATAGTGGCAGAGAGACCCCCAGTGGCTTTGTGCACTACCAGCCACCACTTATCACATCACACAACCTCAGGGTCCCCCCAACAGGCAAGCAAGAAGGTTTTGGGAGGGCTGAAGGATAACACAGCCTTTGGGAGAACAGCCCCTCTGGGTAGGACATCACCATTTCCACCAGTGCGGGTTGTAAGGACTTTGTAAAAAGTCAGGCCAGACTCTGGAAGAATATTTGTGACTGAAAACTGGATTTGCAGCAGATAAACTACTCAGGCAAAAAAGAAGGAAGAAAGAGAGAAAGAAAGAGAGAGAGAAATAGAGAGAAAAAGTGAAGAAGAGAAGGAAAGGAGAAAGAGAGAAAGAAGAAAAGAAAAGAAAAGAAAGAAAGAAAAGAAAAGAAAGAAAAGAAAAGAAAAGAAAAGAAAGAACAGAAAAGAAAAGAAAAGAAAAGAAAAGAAAGAAAGAAAAGAAAAGAAAAGAAAAGAAAAGAAAAAGAAAGAAAGAAAAGAAAAGAAAGAAAAGAAAAGAAAAGAAAGAAAATAGGAGTCCTATTTACCTTCCAAGAACAGACATGCACTGGACATAAAGCCTGAGTGTTAATAATTCCATGGCAAATTATTTTAATAACAACAATAATAGTAATTCAAATCTTTGTGTTTATGAGCACAGAGATGCACAGAAAGCTAACACAGCAGCATGTCAAGCTATTCCCAGCCAACAAAAACTGGAGCCTCCACCTGCCCTGTGAACCAGTGGTTTTCATCCAAGGAGGTGCTGCTGCAGACACAGCTCATCCCAGAATCACAGTGAGTGGGAAGGGACCCCCAAGATCCCCAGCTCCTGAGGGGCTGATACAGCTGAGGCTGCAAGAAGATGTGGGGTGGACACTTTGCATGTCCAGAGTGTCCTTTTTGCTGGACATGAACCTGCTGAGATTTTTCCACCTTCAAACAGCAACAGTTCAGCGTTCTCTACAGCAATCCATCTGACCCACCAGGCTGAGCAAGAGGAAATATCAACAAGCCCTAACACAGATGTGCAGAAAGTAACACTTATATCAAAGGAAGGGGTTATCACGCAGCGAAAAAGCAAAACATTTTGCTTTTCATGACCAGTAATGTCCTGCTTTGTTTTGAAGCTCCATCCCGGAGCTGATTTCAGCAGAGGCCGGTTCAGCAGGCCCTGCTCGAAGGCCAGTCCCACGCACAGCTCCCCGGGAGGACTGGCCTGACCACAGGCTGCCGACCCGGCTCAGGGCACCGCGCCGCCCTGAAAGCCTCCCGCGGGTCGGCTTTGTTTCTGCTCCGCTGTCCCGCAGGGAGAGCCGCGTTTTAGCAAACACAGTGATAGCTGGAAACACACTTCTTCAAAGGGCTTTGCAAACAGAACTCAATCCTGGCATCACCGGGAGTGGTGAGAGCGCTGTTTGTACAGATGGGGGACGGCGGGCAAGGGAGGGGGTCAGGCTGCTGCCTCCCCTCCGCGGGGCCGGCACTCGGGGCACAGATCCCTCGTTTGGGACTCGTGAGCTCACATCTACCTGCTCCCACCGAGCCACGAGACTCCTGCGGCCCGCGGGACACCCGGCAAGTACCGATCCGAGTGTGCCCGTGTGTGCTCCGGACGGATCACAGCAGGGACTCTTCCAGCGCCGCTCTCCCTCATATTGGCACAGGGGGGAGCGCCCGGGGCACACGCACTGAAACAAAACCCACCAGCTCCACGGGCGCTGCAGGGAGCGAGGGGTGCCCGGCGCGGTACCAAAGCTGTGGCTGGGCGGTGGAACCCGTGCCCCACATGCCGGGGTCGGGCACTCGCCCAGACGGCTGTTCTGGCAAGAGGTGAAATGCGCGCCGGGCACGGGCAGCCCGCCGCGCCAGGACACTTGCGAGCCGCGGGACGCGAACCGGCGATCTGCGCGATCAGGGGCGGCAGCGCTGCGGCGGCGCCACGGCGCGGAGCGCAACAAGGGTGCAGAGATGCCTGGTGGTTCTCGGCGCCGCCCGTTCTGTCCCCTCTGTTCAGCCGCGCGGCTTCAAGAGGGCAGGGAAAAGTTCTCATCCCTTCTGCCCTGAAAGCCCTCATCCCTTCTGCCCTGCCTGCCAAGGCAGCTCCTCACAGCTGCCTTCTCTCCCCCCTGATCCGTACGGGTCCGGTCCGTGGCTGTGCAGAGGCGAGGGACTCCACTCCCTGTTTTTCACGAGCAGTTTCACAGCACAAGGGAGTGCACAAGAGCACAGAGGATCTTCCCGAGGGATAAACACAGCGAATCGCTCAGCAAGCAGTTCACTGTTTCTTTGTATCATTACCTACAGACAATAATGCTCCCGCATTCCCCCAGCTCACACCCCAACCTGCTCACAAAGCTGATAATCTCCTAACCCACCCACTGTGGGGTGCACAAGATTTTCCCCCAGCACACCTTCCAATCACACTGTTAGATACAGTAAGCCAGACAAACTAGGTAATATAGAGAAAACATGGCAAGAAAAAGGCAATTACCACCTACCTCTGCCAAATGCCTACCTGGGCAGGCAAGGGCAATACCAGCAGTCCCCCTTGTAAAGCTCCAGAAGAGGAAATTTACAGCAAATTTCTTGCTTAAAGTAGAAGTTTCTCAGTAGAAGACTACTCTGGATTAACAAATTTTGTATTTCCTTCAGACAGTACTATTGACTGAGAGTAAAAAAAGACAATTTACGACCGGAAGAAAATAAAACTGATTTATGTTTAGTGTGGTATTTCAGCATTGACCATGTTCCAGAATTCAGTTCTGAAAATTCTCAGGATATGTTGAGTCGTTTATAGCAGATTTAAACCCTTTGTTGTAAAGTCTTCTGAGAAAAACAACACACTTGTTTTCCTCAGTTACCTTTTGTAGATGCTGTTTCGTAGCCTCTGAAATAAGAACCCCCCACGATTTTATGGTCTACAGGCCAAGAAAGATTGCTCTGAATGAGTCTAACCACACAAAGATGAGTAGAATGACACTGTGAACTACTTTGTATTAGAAATATTTAACATTTAGGACAGAAGTGACCTCCAATTGTTTCTCTCTTGGCTGTGCCCCAATCTCACAATGACTTCAGTTACTTGATGACACTAAAAACTCTTTCAAGTTTATTTATTTGAAGACACAGTTATCAAAATAGTGATCTGTGAAATAAAACCAACTAGAAATATAAATAACCCTCTTAGCAAAACCTACTATTTCTCCATTCCTAACCTCACTCTCTTTTACCCAATCATGGATCTCTTCCTTCCCCTGAGCCGAACCTCATCCAGCTTTTTGATCACAGGACCAGATTTTTTAGAAGTGGCTGCATAGGTCTTTAGCAGAGCTTGGAACATTGCTTCAGTATCTGGATGAGTGCTAATGAAGGCTTTTTCCAGAACATACAAATCAACTCCTTTATCCTCTGGAAGACCTGAAATAAAACTGAGTCCAAAGTCTATCAACACCAAGTCCAGCTTCTCCGTGGGTGGCCGCAGGAGGAGATTGGCAGTTGTGAGGTCCCCGTGGATGATATCCTCATCGTGCATCCTTGCTAACAGCTCACCCATCTTCTCTGCTAACTTATGGAGGTCACTGGTATCAGTCCCGCTCTTTTGTACAGAATAAATATGATCCTGAACAGTAATTGAGTCTACAATATCTTCGAGATAGATGGAGTTGGTGACATAATCCACGAAGTAGACCACTGGAGCTGGAATCCCTATTTAAAAGAACAAATCAAATGCCAGCAGTTAATTTACATGATTCCCAGCTTTATTTTAACAAAACACAACCGATAAAAGCCTTAAGCAGAAATGCCAGTTGAGATCACACCCAGCCACTGGTGATCCACCCCTTGGAGTGGCCCGGCCAACACTCAATCCAAGCCATCTGCTCAGCCCCGCAGCCTTACAAGGACTTGGCAGCTCAAACCTTTTGGCAGCCCAGCCCCTCCTGGGGGAGCCTCCCCGATAAAACACGCTCTGGGACACACCGAGGGCAAGATGTGTTTCGGGGGCACTCTGAAAGAGCAGAGCGTGTCGCCCCGGGCTTAGAAGAAGCTCCCGCATCCTTCAGGATGGCGCTAAGTGCCTGAGATCTGCTCTGAGCGACTTGAGGAGCCGGGGTGGTGGGGCTCACCCCGTCCTGGGGTGTGTCTGTCTGTCTGTCCGTCCGCCCTGCCAGGCAGCCCGGGCCCGGCCCGCCCGGCCCCGTGCCCACCTGCCCGCCGGCACCGCAGCAGCGACCGCGCCTCCTGGGCCATGCGCCGCCGGCTGAGGCGCTCCTCCAGCGCGGGGTGTCGGTACCGCTTCGGGACGCGGAGCTTGGCCACGGCTGCCCGGCCGAGGAAGAGCCCGCGGTACACGTGCGCCTCGGCGCCCTGCTGCACCAGCCGCAGCCCCGGCAGCGCCGGCGGCGCCGGCGGCTCCTCCGCCACCATGGCGTCGCCCGCTCCGCGCTCCGCACCGTCCACGGCGGGGCCCGCGGCCCCCAGCTCGGCCGTGGCGGGGCCCACGGGCCCCACGTCGCCCATGGCAGCGCCCGCGGCTCCGGCCGTGACCAAACGCGCACCGCCCGCCTCCGCCTGGGCCGCCGCCATCGCTGCGACACACACACGGCGCATGCGCAGGGCGGTTGTTCGGCAGCGTTCGGTAACCTTCGGCCATCCCCGGCAATGCTCGGTGGGCTGTGACGGAAACCTACGAAGTGCCGAAGCGCTGCCCGGCTGTACCGCTCGGCCGCCCCCGCTATAACGCGCCCTGCCCCGCTCTGCTGCCGGAGCTGCTCCTTCCAAACCCTCCCTGTGCTTCCCCCCGGGAACCCTGCTGCCCTCTGCTTGTCTCTGGATAACTGCAGCGTGGTGGGACTCGTTCCCGAGCATCCCCGAGCCGGCGCGCCCTCCCGTGGTTTTGCCGGCGCAGGAGCGAGACCTGCAGCTGGCCCAAGACTCGCAAGGGAGGTGTTGGATGCGTTTCTTCCCGAGGTGGCAAGTGGGAACTCGTGGTTCCCCCGAAGCTTTCCCCGCATCACCGTGGAACCCCTTCCAGGGTTCCAGGGATGTCCCATCATCCCCGGGACACCACGGCCACTGCATCACCCCCACCACTGCAGCATCAGCGTGGGGATTCCATCTCTGGCACATCACCACCACGATGGTCCCTCACTGGCTCTTTCATGTGCCAAAAGCCTCTGCTGGAGCCCGTGCAGACACACTGCAGCTGCCCAGCTGGTGGCTGGGAAGGAGAAAGGGTTTGCCCGTGAGCTGACAGGATCAGCAGCCTGCAGCAGGGCATGCTGTGACCTCGGGTCCCCACGCTGGGCACCACCAAAGCTTCTACCCCAGCTCTGCCATGGGCCACTCATGCCGTCATTCAGGTGACTCCTCTTCCTCCAGCAGCCAAGTTCCTCATTGCCATCTTATTAGGAGATGGATAAACCTCATTATCCTCATAAACCTCACTGGAGCAGTGTTTGGGTTTTTATGGCACCTTGAAATGCCACTGCCCCACTGGGTGATCTGCACATGCTGCAAATATGTTCCTCAGAAGATACAAGAGAATTCAGCCCAGTCCATGTCAGTATGTTTTCAATTGTTGCTTTTGGAGGTGCCTCAAGTCCATTTTGTCTTTGTTTTCTCCCCTACAGCATTTGTTTCCTTTTCAGAACATTTATATTTTATTAACACATTCCACACAGCTTACATGTCATTGCATGATGGGATCATGACTGGCAAATATTTATCTTGCTTCGGTGACAATTTTTAAACAACCTTCCCAAGGTTTCAATGATACAGATAACCCATCCTGTAATTCTGCCCACCCATGGCACCCTCCTGCAGCTGTGGCAGGGCTTGCCCAGGGAAAGGGGTGAATTCTCTGTGGCTGGAATTTGCAAATGCCTCAAACACTCAAATAAAGCAGAAGGTTTTCCCCGTGTTGTGATCATATTTTATCAGAGCATGTGTGCACAGATACCCCTATAAACACACATATACAACCTATAAGCAAGAGTACACACATAGCCTTGGGTTCATTATTCTGGCAAACACGATGGTTTTCTCTCATGCTGGCCAAAAACCTCCTCCAGAGCTTTCAAAATATGAAAGAAAATATTTTTGCTTTATTTTCTCCTCTATTTTATTTATTTAAATTTTTACTTCCCTGTGATTTCACTTATTCTTTTCTCTTTTAAAGCAATAAACAGTTGACATAGCCCTTGGAAACTAACTGGAGCCATTTACAATATTTATGGTATCACCCAGTATTTTTATTGGAATATTGAATCACCCCAGAGAACTGCTCTGAAGCCACAGACTGGGAAATGGTTTCATCATGTAACTTTGTGCTCCAGGTGACAAGCATTTACAAACTCTCCTTTCACAAACAATGTAATTCAATTAAAAATTGCAGCCCAGCAAACAAAGCTAATGGGGAGCAAGGCAGATCTCATGGGCTCCTCCCTGCTGTCCTACAGATCCTTGGCATCATGTTCAGCTCTGGAAGCAGCTCTTCCAGCCTATTTAGGGATGGAGGCTGACATCCTCGGATGGACAGATGGGAAAAGGGATGAGTCTGAGTTCTTGCAGGGTGCCATGCTGGAGGCATCCTTAAAATGTACAAGGGAACAAGATTCCTGCTGGTACCAGCACTGCTGACCAGTATTGCCAGGGAAACCCCTGGGTTAGGACATCCTAACAGAAAACACCTGCACCCGGGCATCAGGAGGAGCAACCTCTCTGGGATGTAAATGGATGTGCAATAAATGCAGGTTCCTGCTGAGCTGGCTCCATCCAGGCCAGCCGTGACACTTCTGCCAGCTCAGGGACCATCACTTCCATCAAGAACCAAATGGAGTTTGGTCACTTTGGTCCTCTGAGCCCCTTCCTAAGCGTCAACCATAATAGAAGAAAATACTCTTGAGGGTGTGATGAGGATTCCTGAACACGTCTTTCTTCTTCCAGGATGGATTTATTTGTCCTGTTGTATTTGTATTTCAATTTGTGATTTTACAGCCTCTTTCAGCTGCTCCAGCTCAGAGGTAGAAGGCAACATTCCCAGGAATCACAGGCAGGTGGTGATGCCAAACACAGGCTGCCGAGGTGGAGCTCTTGGGAGCACATTCCTGCAGTGCAGCCCTGGGGATGGATGGGTGTCTCAGCCCTGGGGATGGATGGGTGTCTCAGCCCTGGGGATGGGTGTCTCAGCCCTGGGGATGGATGGGTGTCTCAGCCCTGGGGATGGATGGGTGTCTCAGCCCTGGGGATGGGTGTCTCAGCCCTGGGGATGGATGGGTGTCTCAGCCCTGGGGATGGATGGGTGTCTCAGCCCTGGGGATGGGTGTCTCAGCCCTGGGGATGGATGGGTGTCTCAGCCCTGGGGAGGAGCTATCTGCCTGCCAGGGAGGAACGCTCCTCTCAAGCCCGGCAGCCAGGAGCAAGATAAGGATCACAGAGGGGAAATGGCACTGCCAAGGTACACGGACTGCAGAGGAGGAGGAGGAAGCAAGGACAGGAATGTGCCTGCAGGCACAAAGCGTTGGTGGATCCAACCCCCCCAGACCTTCTCACGTGGAGCTTAGGGACAAAGGTGCTGGGGAAAAAGAAAAAAACCAAACCCAAAAAAACCCCACAAAAAACCCCAAAACAAACAGATAAATAAACAACAACAAAAAAAAAAAACAAACAAAAAATGCAACAGTTTTTTACAGAAAGAGTGATTAAGTTCTGGAGTTATTTGCCTGGGGATGTGGTGGAGTCACCATCCCTGGATGGGTTTAAGAAAAGACTGGATGCAGCACTCAGTGCCATAGTTTAGTTCAGGTGTTGGGGAATGGGATGGACTTGATGATCTTGAAGGTCTCTTCCAACCTTCAATTCTGTGAATTCTTTCAGCGGGCCCTGAACACCTTCTGGCTACAAAAGGTGTGATAAGAAAGCTGTACTTTAAGGACCCCAAAGAAAGATTTTTCCCCCCCAAATTATCCGTGCTATACATCATAGCAGGTTTTCACCCTTTTCTCCAGAGGACAATAACCCACAGCCTCTACAGTGTCCATGTGGCAGCTGCATTTCTGTACACATTGATGTCATCTTTTTGTCCTCCTTTGGTAAACACACCATAAAGCTCTTCCTGTGCTCACCAAGACCTCACCTTTTTGTTGTCAGTGCTGATAATATTTATTGCCCTGCTGGAGACCAAGAAGCCTCCAGAAAATGTTCAGGTGGCAGAAAAATAAATGCTGAGTGACCATTACTATTTTTATAACCATTTTATTACTATTAAACTTTTAAAGTTTTAAAACCAAGTGATTGGCGTTTTTCACATGGACCAAATGGCCACGCACCTCCGTGTCCCCGGCCACCCCGCCGGGCTCACCCGTGGGCTCCCCCATCCCCCGGACCCGGCTCCGCTCCCGGCGTCGCTCCGGGGCGGTGCAGCGCCCCCCGGCCGGGACCCCCGCCCCCGAGAGGGGCGGGCAGGGTGACTACAAGCCCCAGGCTGCCCGGCCGGGGGCAGGGCAGCAGCGACGTGGCGCGGCCCCGCTCCGGCTGCCGGCCCCGCTCCGCCCGCTGCGCTCCGCGCCCGCCGGGGCTCGGCCCCGCCATGGGTGAGTGCGGGACGGGACGGGCCGGGGGGCACGGGGGGCTGCCAGCCCCTCTGGCCACGGGGCAGCCGGGGAGGAACGGGAACGCGCTGCTGCCCCGGGGAGAAATTTCAAAAAAAAAAAAAAAAAGAAAAGTTTGCAACTTTTCCTAAAAGCTCGGGTGCATCCCCCGCCCCTTCCTTTCTTTCCGTGCTGGTTTTAGCGGTCCCGGCAGCGCGTACGGCGAGCCAAGGAATTTCCTGTGGCTCCGTCCCGGGAGGGGAGCGGGGTTGTCCCGGGAGCGGAGCGGGGCTCGGGAGCGGGGGGAGCTGGGTTTGCTGTGCCGTGCCGATTGCTGGCCTTGGCCTTGGTGTGAGCAGAGTCCGGCTCAGCCCGGTGCCGGTGCCAGCCCGGCCGGACAGCGGGTCACTGCCCTAGCCTGCAGCACGGCCCTCGCACCGGTTTGCTGTAGGGAGGGAATCGCCTGGCACAGCTCCTTGCTCCACCAAACCTTCTGTCCTCGTGTGGAGATCTGAAGAGTCCTCAAATTCCCCAGCTACGGTAGAATAGACGATACACAAACCGGATTTCAGTCAAAGTTCATAAGCCATGAGGACTTATTAAGTTAACAAGAAATGCAGCAAAACCTGATGAAATGAGCCATGGGACTGTCTGTGTCTAATAGAATTTGTGGCTTGAAGCTGATGGGATGGCCACTTATGCCTTATGTTCTCAGCAGATATTTTTTCTAATTGTCTACATAACATGTACAAGGAGTGCTAAAAGCAGCGCAGATGGTCACACAGAGCATGGTGGGAGGGACTGGGATAGCTGGCATGGCATTAGTAGCACAAATGAAACACAAAGGGTTGCAGAATAAATTAAAAAAAATTGTATTTATATACAGCAATCAGTGAGAAATAGCCTTAATTGATAACGGTAATTAAAGGCCAAGCAGAGACAGTTCCCATTAAACACAGCTTGTGACAGGAAAAAAGTCCTTCAGCAGGGTAAGAAAAGTTTCCATGGTCTGGTGGTTGTGCCCACATTTTTTCCATGTAGGGTCTACCAAAACTGTGAGTATTCCTAATGCAGATAGCATTACATGCTGCAAAACAGCACAAACCCCAAAACAAATCCACTTCACCTATGCTTCAGCAGTGTGGTTGGAGGTGAGGTCCCTGTCACTTCTGTCCCCAGAGGTCCCCACATCAGCCCTTGCCCCAGTGCAATCCCTGCTGGTGGAACATGGCTCGTGGCTCACACATGGTCACCCCTTCATCCCCTCCCCATGGTGACAAGCACGTGCAGCACTTGGTTTTGTAGGGTTGTTTTGGGCAGGTTGGTTTGAGTTGCTTTTGCTACTGTTTTTGTCTTATTTTAGCTAAATTTGCATACTTAGGAAACTGGCACACTCAGCCCTGTGGGTAGGGCAAGGTCAAAGAGTCACTTCTTGTGTTTGAGGGTGGCAACAGTAAACTTCTCAGCTCACAATGAAGTTTTCCTGTGGGTCTGGACCAGCCTGAGAAGACTGCAATGGACTTGGAGATCCTGGGAGCTGTGGGCTGCAGAAGGAGAGATGAAGAACTCAGTGCCATCCCACAAAGTCATGCTGAGGGTACAAGATTAAAGGAGAAAATAAAGGAAAAATAACCTTTTTTGAGCAGGGCTTTTAACCACAAGATAGGAAGTAAGATTGCAAAACCTGCAGGGAGAGCTGGTCATACCATGTGCACTGAAATGTGCAAATGATAATGCAGAACCAGAAAGCAGAAGCTGCATTTCCTGCCCAGAGCAAATTTTGTAGTTACAATCAAGAGATACCACAGAGGATCCCACTGCACAACTCCAGGCACTACAAATCACTGTCCTGCACTTAAAAACAAGTCTTAACTCTGTTTAGAAGTCCTGATTTCCAAGTTCTGCACCCCAAATGAGTACCCCTGCATTAGTGGAAGTCTGGTGGGTTGTGTGACTGTCTGCAAGTGCCTCTATACACGTGACTTAGTGACCTATGGGGGAATTCCACATCAAGACTTTGTTGATGGAAAATTGTGGCTGTCCTGGGAGAGCTTTTTCCAGCCTATGCATGCTGACAGTTTGTTTTATAGCATCAGAAAACTGAACCTAGCACTGCTTGCTTGTTTTCCAGGTCGTGCACTGGTGGTCCTCCTCTTGTCCGGAACAGTGTCTCTCCTGGGCGGGCTGATATTTGGATATGAGCTGGGGATAATCTCTGGAGCACTGCTGCAGCTGCAGGCAGACTTTGAGCTCAGCTGCTTCAAGCAGGAGGTTCTGGTGAGCGCCGTCCTTATCGGAGCCCTCCTGGCCTCCCTGGCTGGGGGCATCCTCATCGACCGCCACGGCCGCCGGAGAGCAATCCTGGCCAGCAACCTGGTGCTCCTGGTGGGCAGCCTCATCCTCACACTGGCCAGGGCTCTGACCCTGCTGGTCATTGGGAGAATGACCGTGGGCTTTGCCATCTCTGTCTCATCCATGGCCTGCTGCATCTACGTCTCAGAAATGGTGGCTGCTCACCAGCGAGGGCTGCTGGTGTCTCTCTACGAAGCGGGAATCACCGTGGGCATCCTGCTGTCCTATGCCCTGAATTATGTCTTTGCAGACGTGGATGAGGGGTGGAGGTACATGTTTGGGCTGGCCATTGCCCCGGCAGCCATGCAGTTCCTCAGCATCCTCTTTCTCCCAGTGAGCCCTGTTAAATTAAGCTCGTGGGACTCAGACTGCCAGAAGGGCCTCATCCCATTGCAGGACCCAGAGGACAGAGCGGCGGCAAAGAGGGAGCCCCATCAGGAGAAGCATTACTCGTTTCTTGATCTTTTTAGGACCAGAGACAACATGAGGAGGCGGACTCTGGTGGGCCTGGGGCTGGTGCTGTTCCAGCAGTTCACCGGGCAGCCCAATGTGCTGGGCTATGCCTCCAAAATCTTCCACTCGGTGGGGTTCCAGAGCAACTCCTCAGCCATCCTGGCCTCAGTTGGGCTGGGAGCAATAAAGGTGGTGGCCACGCTGGTGGCCATGGCCCTGGCAGACAAGGCAGGCAGGAGGGTGCTGCTCATGGCTGGCTGTGTGGTGATGGCCGTCTCTGTCACCACCCTGGGCCTCACCAGCCGCGTGGCTCCGCTGGCCATGGCCAGGGACTGCAGAGCAGCCGTGGGCCCCAATGCATCCCAGAGCCTCAGCCAGCAGCCCCTGACACCACCTGTGCTCCCCCAGGCTGCTGTGTCACCCGTCCCACCAGCATCAGGTGCTGCCAGAAGTCAGGCAGGCCCTGGTTTTGCTGCCACAAGGAGCCTTATGGAAGTTTTTGGCAGCACTCAAAGCAAAGAGGCTGTTCCTGATCCTTCCCTCACTCAGAAAAGGCACTTGGCAGGTCAGGCCAGGAAAGGAGCACTGGAAAGCACCAGCCCTCCCCTCAGTGCTGCTCCCTGGGCACAACATACAGTCCTAAATTGGATTACACTGCTGAGCATGATGGCTTTTGTGAGTGCCTTCTCAATTGGATTTGGACCAAGTAAGTGTGGTGTTTATCCTTGCATTAACCCAGGGAATAAAACTAGGGCTGGTCTGCAAGCTGCCTGCTTGAACTGTTCCTTATGTGTCTGCTGTGCTGAGCAGCTCACTGTCTGGGAACTGGAAATATGTCCTCTCCTGCCCCCTGAATCATTTTCTAGCACTGCAGCTCTGTCAGCTACAGCACTGAAGTAACTTTCTCTTCCATGCTATTCACTACCCTTGTAAAGCTGGTTTTTTCTCTGAAGTTCAGTGGAAACCCAGAGCATCCTACAAACCCTACAAGCACTACTTAAACTTCCTGTCACCCTGATGAGCAGGAAAATACAGAGCTGAGGACAGAGGGAGTGAAGGGCTTGTGCTGTGTGATTATGAGAGTCAGTGCAGAACTGGAAGTTGAACCTCTTTTGAAGTTTCTCAATATCAATTTGGGTTCTTTTATTCTATTTATTATTAATTTTTTTTTTCTTCAGATGAGATTAAAGATTAGTTCTTGCTTCCATGTAAGTTCTACTGATTTCTGGCATTTAAATGCCTTGATGTGAGAAAACAGCATTTAACTCAAGAAAAGAATGTTAGGTGAGCAAGTCTCATGGGTTTGACAGCAACCCCGCAAGTTATTTCAAGTAAAATAACCCCAGGATGAGAGGGACTTAAAGATATGTATTGCTTTAACTCTGATTTTAGCCCAAATGCAATGTTGTCTCCCTAATTCCACGCTTTTCTCATTTCTTTACAAAGAGCATGACCTGAAGCAGGCCTGTCATATCTCTTCATCTCCTGTGAATGGCATGACCAGCTACCCTGCTTTCTTCTTTACTCCCTGGGCCTGTTTATTGCTATTTCATTCCTTCATGAAGTGCTGAGCTCAGGGGGTTTGAAGTGTTCTGCTGTGATCTGCCTCTGAGATGGATGAATGTTTGACACCACCAGCAGCGGGTGCTGGGTGAAGCCAGAGTTTAAACCCCCTGCTGAAATCTCCCTTGCTCATTTCCCAAACAAATTGCTTAACTCCACACTGTCTTTGTGATCTCTCTAATCTGTGCAGTGACCTGGCTGGTCCTCAGTGAGATTTACCCTGCTGGGATAAGAGGAAGAGCCTTTGCCTTCTGTAACAGCTTTAACTGGGCTGCTAATTTACTGATCAGCCTCTCCTTCCTGGACCTTATTGGTAAGTAGCCCCTTCCCCTGCCCCACAGCTGGGAGGGAAGGTGGCCAGCACGAGCCATTTGGAGATTAAGTGGCATTTTGAACTGTGAGGACTTGAGGCTGGGATAGGTGTGACCCTTTGCCCCTGAGAGCAGGAAGGCCAGGCACCAGCAGCTCTGCTCAGAGCCTCTCGTTTATCAAATTCACCAATTGCCCACTGGGCTGCACTGTAGCTCCACAGTTTGAGGAAACTCAGAGTCTGCAGCTTCCACACAGGCAGCTTTGCAGCCCTGCTCAGCAGGCACTGCTGGCCCTGGACCTCAGCTGCCTTCTTCCCCCTGCTGCTGGCAAAGCCTGGCATGCACCAGCCTTTCCCTTTGCCCATTTCCAGTCCAAGCCTTGCAGATAAGGAATTTCCCAGCTCTCTTGAAGGCTTCACAAAATAAGGTGCCCCTTTCAGGCACCAGTGATCACCTCACAGTAAGCAGCCAGTTTCCTTTGTACCCCACAATGTGACTCCTACACTCACACAGCTGAATCTCTGCAGATGCCATTGGATTCTCTTGGATGTTCCTTCTCTATGGGCTGATGGGAGTGATGGCGCTTGTATTCATTTACCTTTTTGTGCCTGAAACAAAAGGACAGTCCCTGGAGGAGATAGAGCAGCAGCTCTCCAGGAAAAGGTAGGTGTGCTGCTGTCCCAGCAGGAGTGCTGCCTTTGGGGGCTTCCCACTGCCAGCCCCTGGTGTCTCTGGCACTGGTCTGTTGTGAAGTCTGGTCAGTGCTACTGAGAAAATAGAAAATGTCATGTTTGTGGCAGGGCTGTGGGACAGGGGTGGGAGAGCTGCAGTGCCTTCATCAGCAGGTCACTGCCCTGAGACTTGTAGCTCTGCTGCTACAGGGCAGTAGTGACACTCAAGAAAAATGGGTTAAAAACCAGGACTCATGGTCGAGGAGAGGAGGCCAGGACCACAACATGGGACAGGAAGGTCAGGACTGGGAGAAGGCAGGAGGGGATGATAGTCCTGTCCTTTCACCTTAGAATAATCCCAGGCTGATCCTTCTCTGAGGCAGAGACATCTCCTGGAACATGGGCTCCCACTGATAATTTTCACACAAAGTTTGTAATGGACTAGGGAAGATCAAAATGTGGTTTTGGCATCCTGGCTGTGATGGAGATGGCAGGGCAGGCACTGCTGGAGTAGGGGAGATGGTGCTGCCTCACGGCTGATGCCAAGGAGGGGGAGCACCCAGCCCTGGGGGCAGGAGGGTTGGCAGCTGTCAGCCCCTGCCCAGCTCCCTGCTGCTGCAGCTGCTGCCCCTGACCTTCATCACTGCCCAGCAGGGTGTGGGAAGCGAATGTGTTCAAGCAGAGACGTGGAAGAGGAGTGAGCTGCACACACGCACTGTACCAGAGAGTGGAGCACGGCAGCAGCACATGAAACCAGGGAGCTGCCCACAGCATGGAGTGTGAGGAGCTGCACCAGCAGAGGAGCAGGCTGGGCCATCAGGACACTTCTCTGGGGCCTTGAAGTGGTGGCCTCTGGTCAGTGACAGTTCTCCCTGCAGTGCCTTGGATCTGGGAACACACCACAGCGTGTCCTTTGGGTCCTTGGAGAATCTCTGGTCCCAGGCAGGGACTACCTGCTTCCTTTGATACATTTTAATTTTTAATCATTTGTGTCTCCTAGCATTTAAGAGATTCATTGTTTTATACGCAGGAATTAAAGCACAGGTTTTGCTGACAATTTCTCCATCCCTGAGGCTCGTTTGTGAGTAAGGTGTGTTATTTTCCACGTCTCGGGAGCACCGGGATGGGGCCGCACCGCGCCGGCTCTGCCGCCAGTGGGCGGCCGGCACCGCCCGCTCGGGGCTCCGCGGTCAGACCCCGCAATGCCCAAAATCCCCCGGAGCCCCTTCCCTGCCTCCCCGCACTGTGCCCGGGGCCTGGCGGGGCCGGGCCGCAGGGATATGCCAGTGGGAATTGGGGGTACCCTGCCTGGGGGTGGGCAGGGGACAAGGCAG
Source organism: Serinus canaria (assembly GCF_022539315.1). Classification (NCBI taxonomy): domain Eukaryota; kingdom Metazoa; phylum Chordata; class Aves; order Passeriformes; family Fringillidae; genus Serinus; species Serinus canaria. Next base: position 6,389,601 of record NC_066333.1, read on the forward strand.
GCACAGGGTGGGGATGCTGGGGTGTTGGGGGGACAAGGCAGGCAGAGCATGGGGGTGCTGGGGTGTTGGGGGGACAAGGCAGGCAGAGCATTGGGATGTGGGGTGTTGGGGGGACAAGGCAGGCAGAGCATGGGGGTGCTGGGGTGTTGGGGGGACAAGGCAGGCAGAGCATGGGGATGCTGGGGTGTTGGGGGGACAAGGCAGGCAGAGCATGGGGGTGCTGGGGTGTCAGGGTGACAAGGCAGGCAGAGGATGCTGGGGTGCCACAGGCACCCGGGGCAGCAGGCGGGGCTGGCTGTGCTGGGAGAGCACCCGAATTAGCTCTGGGGCCAGCAGACAGGGCTGGGGACAGTGCCAGATGCTGGGGTGAGGTACAGAAAGCTGTGAGCTCCTGGTGAGGGGGCTCAGTGAGCCCGGGGTAAAGGACTGTCACTTCCACTTGATACAAAAAACCACCGTGCATTTTCCAAGCCCAGCAGCTTCAGCCCCCAGGAGGAGGAACCTGTGAGAGGTGCCCAGCTTGTCACACACTGCTCAGGGTTTGGTGTCTGTGCCTGCACAGCCTGCAGGTGTGGGAGAGCCCCGGGGCTGCAGGGAAGGGTCCCAGCTCTGCTCCTGCAGTCCTTGCCATGAGGGGTGCACATTCCCAGGAAGGGAGACTGTGGTGTTTTTGGGGTCCCCCATTGTGGGGAGGAAAGATGAATTTGACTCTATGTTCTTAGAAGGCTAATTTATTATTATATGCTATTATATTGTATTAAAGAATGCTATACTAAACTATACTAAAGAACAGAGAAAGGATATTTACAGAAGGTTTAACAAGATAATAATGAAGAACTTGTGACTCCTTCCAGAGTCCCGACACTGCCTGACTGTGATTGGTCATTAAGTTAAAACAATTCACATGAAACCAATCAAACAACTACCTATTGGATAAACAATCTCCAATCTATATTCTAAAGCAGCAAAACACAGGAGAAGCAAATCAGATAATTATTGTTTTCCTTTTTCTCTGAGGCTTCTTAGCTTCTCAGGAGGAGAATCCTGGGCAAGGAAGGTTTTCAGAAAATATGACAGTGACAGGAGACAGCTCTGGAGCTGCCAGCTGGTTCCCAAGGCCTAGCTCCTCCATGGCAGCAGAGCTGGCAGGTGGCACTGCAAGATGGAAAAGCTGTAAAAGGGTGTTCAGATGGAAAGCTGAAGGAAGGTCAGTGGGTGCAGAAATTCAGACTGACATCCTGGTGAGGAGGAGGTGGCCCTTATCCAGGGGAAGAGCAGCAGGGAAATAAAGGAAGCAGCTGAAGTATAAAAGGTGAATTTGGCCATGAATGGTACCAGCAGATTCACAGGAACATTTTTAAGCAGCCAAAGACAAATCCTAGATGTGCTTCTGTCACTATACCAGAAGCTTAAAAATAGGATAATGCCAGACTTTCCTATCCTGAATAACAATTCCAGAACCAGTACAGATTTCTTGAGATGGGAAATCACAGATTCCAGCAAAAAAAAGAAAAAGAAAAAAAAAGGGTAGAGCAAGTAGTGTGTTACTGAGCCCTGATAAGAATAAAGGTAATGAACAGCAAATATAAAATGAGATTAGAGAAGTGAGTCAGCTCAGTGATCCATCAGGAAGGAATAAAAAGTGGGTTTGGGTACAATAAAGGGTCTCCAGGACCAAGCAGTGCTGGAAGTGCAGGGAGGGCTGCTGCTCTGGGTTTGGTGGGGAGAGGTGCACAGGACCTGCTTCACAAGGTGTTTGTGGGAGAGCTGGTCTCTGCTAGTGACCACAAAACAACCCTTAATGCTGTAGTGGGAGAGTGCACACCAAATAAATCCAGCCTGGGATCTACGATTTCAAGAAAGGGAACTATGAAAAAAGAAGGTGATTAGTCAATAACAACAAACCAAAAAGGAGCAGGCAGAAAGCAAGGAGCCTGCAAGCAGTCTGGAGGTGATTAAAAAGTGCTCCATTAAAGCCTAAGCAAAACATGTGCCACAACTCAAAAAAGAACTAAGAGGTCCTAAAAAACACCCTGCCTGACTCACTGCTAAGGTTAAGGAGGTATCACAGGGAGAAGGTCAGTGTTTTAAAAGTGAAAAGGTTTCCCACATGAAGAGAAAAGGGAAAGCCATAAAACATGGCAAGTAAAGAGCAGACAGAAAAGACAGCTTAAAAAAGAGCATGAAAATCATGCAAGTATCTTCTAAAAATCTTTATTTAACTATATCAAAAGGAAGCAACTGGCTGGGGAGCCATTGCTCAATACAAAGATGCAGCAGGGTGCCAGGGAGGATAAGACATGATGGGACAGCTCAGGCACAACTGCTGCAGGTATTTGGAAGAACCTCACACCCAGTAAATCAGAGGAACTGGATCAGTGTGACTTTCCAAATGGCTGCAGTACCAGAGGGGTGGCAGGTTGCTAGTGCAGCTCTCAGCTACAAACCAAGCTCTGGAGGGGGACCCTGGGAGCTGCAGGGCTGAGTGTCACCTCTGTCCCTGCTGGGTGGGGGGGTCTGCACCAGCAGCAAGCACATGGCAGCTGGGGCAGAGCCAGCAGACAGGGATGCCAAAGAGGGAAAGCTTCCCTTGCCAGCATACTGGGACTCTAGGAATATATCAATTATTCACTTGGATAGGGAGGACCCAACAGACAGAACAGATGAAAGATTTTGTCAAAATTATTTTAAAAAAACATTTGCATTGCCATGGGATTGAAACAATGCTTCTTTTATGTATTGAAACCTCTTTAAGGATATTCCTCTCTTGTAAGTAGCAAAGTACAAGCTTTAACAGGCAGTTTTTGAAGATAAATGAGATTCAGCAACCAGACTGCCCAAGAATCTCTGTTGGATCTGGTTTTATTCAGCACCTTTAGTGTTGGCAAGGGAATGGACAGCAAAATCTCCACGTTTGTGGATGATACTAAACTCTTTTAGGAATGAACACATTGTGCCATTGGCAAAGGGCTCTGTAAAACCCTTAGAAATGGGATGAGTGGGCAAAAAGGGCATCTGGGTTGGGTGTGCTGGGGAACGCTGCAGGCTGGTGCCAGAGGCCCCTGAAGGCTGGCAGGGGTCAGCATGGATGGGAGGAGGGCTAGGTTGGGTGAGTTGGCTCCCTCCATCATCATCAAACTGGACAAATGTGTCCCCACTCCAAATTTTGACCCATTAACATAGCAACAGGCTGTTTCTCTTCTCTCCCCTGAGGCTGAGACCTCATAAGACCAGAGGATACAGAAATGCTTGAGGCAGTGATAAATCTTCTTTAGTGGGTTTTTATTTCCTTTTCTTTCACAATATTTTCTTTAGTTTCCTAGCCAAATTTTTTCTAAGGAAAGATTTCTGACTTCCTTTGAGCCACAGCTCAACATCTGTCCACATTGGGGGCTGAAGTAATACACTGTTAAGGGGTTTTGATGTCAAGCCCAAAACCCCACCAGGGATTTATGCAGCTCTCCCCTTTCCTCCCTCCTCCTCCTCTTCAAACAGCCTTTCATTTGCTCTCACTAATTGTGCTGTCATGCCTTTCTTTTTCCCCCGGTGGTGCAGACAGCCTTCCAGGCAGGCAGGTTTGGGTGACGGATGCCGTGAGCTGCGCAGGGGCGGGCGGTGCTGCGGGGCGCGCATCGCCGCAGCCGCGCTGAAATGGTCCAGGCGCGCATCCAGCCCGGCGCGGATCAGCCTCGGCCGTCCCTGCCTGCCCCCGAGGTGCTGCTGCATAATCACTGCCGCTCGGCAGAGCCCCGCCAGGCCCAGCCCACCCACACGCACCGCTGGCTCCTCAGAGCGGGCAGGAAAAGATCAGCAGAGCATCCCTTGGAGAACTGAAGAGGAAAGTGTTCAGGATTTGGGCTGGGCGCGGGGACGTGTCACTCTTGTGCCGAGAGTGACACAGGAACAGGCAGGAGGAGGACTGTAGAAAGGGAAAGAAGGCTTTATTCAAGAGAACCATGCAGTTTTTATAATGACACAGGAACGGGCAGGAGGCAGTATTGTAGAAAGAGCAAAAGAAGACTTTATTCAAGAGAACTGTGCAGTTTTTATAGAGTGATACAATAGATTCTATTCTAACAAAAAACACCTTTCTCACACACTGTCCTTGAGAAAAACAGAAAGACGAAGTAGAAAAACACCACCTGCAGATTGTTTATACTTAACAAGTTATCACATCCTTACAACTCCCTCAAAATTTTCACTTAAGCCACTGTGAGAAGTGCTTGCCATTCCTCTCTCTCTGTCCCGTGCCATCCACAGGGATGCTGCAGAGCCTGGTGGCTCAGGGAAGGTGCTGTCGGGGCAGATCTTTAAGAAGCACCAACAAGCCACTCCCCACTCTTACACGTGCCATAATGAAAATCTGAGTGATGTGGAAAATAAGTACAAACTTTGGCTGGCCCAGACTGACTTTAGGAAGTGTCGCTATAGGACGCGAAATAAAACGACATGCACACTGGAACCACCAAGGTGAAAAGAAGGGAAGTTTATTTTCTGACTCTAACATTTATAGACTTTCAGAAGTGACAGTGGATTGGAGAATGGAAGTGCCACCTCTCCAATGACACTGGACAAGACAACAGTGCATCAAATTTCTCCTCCTCCAGAGAAGAATGTAAAACAATAATTATTTACATAAAAATGCATGAGAAAGTTCGTTACAAGAGTGTAAACATTAGAAGGCTTAAAAGCACTTAGAAGAACAAGGAGACAAGGAAGCAGCTTGTAGAGGGGTGATATGAAGTGTCAGTGGCAGCACGTGCCATCCCTGAGCCCACAGTGTCCAGCTGTGGTAACGTGACCCAGGTGATAGACTGAAAGCAGAGCAAGGTGTGAGTCCCTGCTGCAAATATTCCCACAACTCAGCAGAGAAATGTGGGATGTGAGTCCACATCCCTTTTGTGCATGTGAAGGCAGCAGGCTCAAGAACTGGATCCTGCTTAGTGTCTGCTCGGGGGGATACGGAGCTGGCTGAAAGGAGCCAGAATACGTGAAACATGATAACTGGAAAAAATACAAACCAGAAGATGGGCTGTTTAATGCACTACAGATCCAACAAAACAACCAGAGCTGAACAAAAACCAGTCCTCATACAGGAACAAAGATACCAGCTCAACCCAGGCTAAACCTGGAAGGAGATGGGTGTGTTGTGTTTTGTTAGCTTGTGTATCTCCAGGCACTGCATGGGTCAGACCAAAGCCTAAAACTTGGCTGGTGCTTCCTCCTTTTATCACATCTCTCCCCTCTGCAGAGCTGCTGCCAGCACCAGCACCTCCAGGCTCTCCAGGTTTGGTAACTATGGCCTGTGCTCTGGTTCCTCTTGCTCCATCTGGCCTTCTTCCTGCTGCTCCTGGGCCCAGCTCCCCCTGCCCTGAGGTCTCCTAATTCAATAAGCAGAGGGAAGAAGGGGAGTTGCTGTCACTGTTAATCACAGCAGTAAAGCAGAGACACAAAGATAAGGTCTCCACCCCACTACTGATGGTTTGCAGAATGAGTTGCTCTGACAGGTCACCCACCCAGAAGAGCCTGCTGTCTGTAGGGAGGGGGACAAGATATCTTTGGCTGGGCTGGGGTGAGACCTCAGGTGCGGCAGGAGCAACACCAAGACCATTGCTAGTCCCCTGGACCTACCAGGACAAATTCAGTTTCCAGATAAGCAGGAATCCCATCAGTGCCTTTACTGGGAAGTTTTCCATTTTTCTTCTGGTACTTTACAGCCACTCTCACCACTGGGAATCCTCCTCTCCTTGCCACCATGACAAGAGTTGCAAGGAGCCATCTCCACTTGTAAAGGTCCTCTGCAAGGGTCTGGGGGAAATGGTCAGGTTCAGGTGCCACAGTCCCAGAGTGACAATCCTGGCCCACACCCCTGACAGTGTCCCAGCTCACTCACAGCTCCTGGGGGTCACAGACATCCTTTTGTTCTCACTCAAACTCACAGCTGAGTGCTGGTGCACGATGTGACCTCCTGCAGCAACACAAATAAAATGTCAGCACCATGACTATTAATAGTGTTTCTATTCCTGCTGCCATTATGATGGCTTTTGCTACTATTAGTAATAATATTTACATATGCAAAACCACAGATGCAAAACAGATGTTTTGGTTGGGATCTCTGAAAAAAACTTGTCTCTGCCACATATATTTATGACAAAGATGGAGGGTTAACCACACAGAGTGCCATATAGAGAACAAATAGATGGGGAAAAAGAATGAAATAATTCCTTCCATATTCCTAACAGAGGCCAAAACTTATCCATTCCCTCTCTCTGCTTCTCTCCTTTCCAGCATTTGAGACTTTTCCAATACCAAGCCAGGGATGGTTTCCATATTTGTTCAGACTTGTCTAGTTTTATTTTCCAGTTCAGCTATTTTTTCAGATGCAGCTTTTCCTGATGGATGGAAAATACAAAAGGAATTGCTCATCTGCTCCCTGAAAGCTTTTTCCTGACCACTGGGAAGCTCAGGCACTATTCCAGCCCTGGACTAAACCTTGCCTTGTGGAGAAAACTTGATCCTTGTTTGCTGAGTTCACACGTCTGGGAATAATTTAAGCTAAGGGGAAAAGTAAAAGTGAGAAGGACTACCACTGTCTCTGAGCCCACCTCATTCCCTCCAGCAGGCAGCCCTGCCTGGGAGGATGGCTGTGGCCCTGGATGAGGAATGATCACATCCCCACAGCTGGCCAACACTGGAAAGCAAGAGAGTGGCAGCTCAGGGCAGGACAAGGGTTTTGGCACTTTCACCCAAGCTTGTTTCACAGAAACAGAAAATAACAGAATCTGCCAGCACCAGGGCATCCCCCTCTGCTTTTGGCAGTGGCTGGTCTAGGACTCAGGGACACAGCCAGAAGGATGAGGAAAAGCAGAAGGACAAGGCTGAAACAAGCACCTCTCTTAGAGGCACTGATGAGTGGTTTTGCACTGGGGTTATGCAGAGCCCCACCAGCACCAACAGCTTCCCTGTGAGCCTGCTGTGGCCTCTTATCCACATATTCACAGTTGTGTGAGCACCAGACATTCCCTGCATCCATGGGTCTCATGTTTGTGGCCAGCTAACTTCAGCCCTTTTCTGCTGACAAACCCCTCCAGGACACCTTAATATCCCTGAGCAGCCCCAGGTCCAGCTGCTCCTTCTATGAACAGGAGGAGGAAGAGGAGGAGAAGGAAAGTTTCATCTGCTCTGCAACAACACAGCAATGCTTGAGCAGAGAAAGCCACCAGACAGCAAACTGGTGGCTTTATTACTCATGAGTCCCTGAGCACTCATGAGTAATAAAGTGCCCCACAAACTAAAGAGCCCCCGAGTGCTACTGAGGACTAAGTAGTCCCTGAATGCTCACATCTCTCTCAGGTCAAATTCCACTCTTTAAACCAATCCCCATTACGTTTTACACATCGGGCTCTAGGAGGCCTCCAAGGGGCTGTTAGAGTCTATTGTAGGGGAATAAAGAAAGTGTCAAAAAGACTTTTAATGCCCAGTTAAAAGTGGCCAAAATACAGTCTGCAGTTACCTGATAAGCTGCAAGGTCTCTACTGGGAGAAGTATTTTGGTTTTTCAATTGTCTCAGCCCTTGCATGCTTGCAAGAGGCCAGCCTTAGCTCTGAACCAAAGCTTTGTCAAGTATGTTAAAACATTATTAAAAGCCTAGCTTTTGTTCCATAAAGACTTTTAATACTTGCTGGTTGGGTTTTGGTTTTTTCCTTTATAATGTTTAAGACCAGTAATTATTGAAGATACCAGAGCACTGCAGATTGCTGCAGCCTCTCTGTGGTTTGCAGCATCAATACTTTTCCCAGCACAGTGGCTGTCCTGCCACTGCCATGCCCACTGTGCAGGTGTGGGAATCAAAGTGCTTGGGGGGATTAACAGCTCCAGAGATGAATAACAGGCAGTGCCAGAGCCAGAGGACAATGCCTGATGCCCTGTTCATGGGCTTGGCCCATTGCAAGAGAAAATATTCACTGTCCTCTCTTGGTGCAAATTACCCTCTCTAAAGGGACACTTGGGACATTTCACCTACTTGCTGGTTCAGTTACCCTTTTTCATGAACAGCTACCTAAAAACTATGGACTACACCTGGTGTCCATGGCTCTGCTGGTATTTTTATGGAGATATTTGGACATCAAAAAGCTAGGTATTTGAAAAGCTAGAATTTTGGGTTTTTTTTAAAACAGATCTGTAATTCATTCAAAGGTTCAGTCTCAGAGTGTCAACAGGCAAGAGCTGCCAAGCTGCTGAAAGCAGGGTGTTTTTCACCATCCCCTCTTTGCTCCTCTGCACTGTGAGGGCTCTCTGGGGTGGACAAGCCCTGTGGTGCTGTTTTGCTGCTATTGCTGTGCTTTGGGAAGGGTGTTTGCACAAAATTAATGACATTTAAAGTTCAGTGCAAGTCTTGACTGTCAGGAATGCAGCACTGAAAACAAAACTTTAAGCTTCCATATTGCAAAACCTATTAACTGCTTTACCGTTTTTGCAGTTGTGCCAGCTCACTCATACTGGAGCTTTTACCAAGGCATGACAGCTCATTTGTTTAGCTTGGGCCAGGCTTAAAGTTCTGATGAAGTCTAATCTTGTGACCTGTATTTATTTTGGCCAGGGATGCTTTTTGCACAGACGACTTCCTATCCTCCCTAATCTTTCCCGCAGGAAAGGAGCTGGGAGTTACGAGGCAGGGGAGGAAGGCAAAGCCAACCAGACATGCAGTGAGAGAGAAACAAGTGCTGCACATGTCAGTGAAGTGGTCCAGATTCAGGGACCCTGTCTGTTAGGGGAAGGAATTAAAGGGGGAGTCAACACCTCCATGGTCGTCGTTTGAGATGTGTCAAATCCATTATGGTTTCTCTGGAATTTTACCCATCTGGAAATATGGCTGTCGGCAACTCGGACAGCTTCACAACTTAAGGATGGAAGTGTCTCTTCTTAGCTCAAACTTATCACACATCCCACTGAAACAGAGAAGAATTTTGGGGGTATAAACCCCCAGCAGCCCCATGGGATGTGTCACAGGTTCCCCACAGCTGTCAGTCCCCCATGGAGGGAGCTGGCCCTCAGCAAAGTGCCTGTGGGAGGAGTTGCTCTCTCCTGTGTGACTACAGAGGGAGGACAGACCCTGTGTCAGGCAGCCCAGCTGATGCCAACAGTTCCATAATGTGAACTCCCTCTCTCCTCAATTCCATTTCTTCTAAAATTAACTCAGACAAACACATTTAAGTACCTGCCTTGGGCATCAGGCTTTCACCACCCCCCTAAAATCTGCCTCTTCACATCCCCTGCAACCACAGGCCACTTGAGCATTATGTGTCCATTTACTGTAAAGAGATCAGGGAAGGCGTAATTGGTTTAAGTCCTTCACCCTCTGCTTTAACATGCAGGACAACACCAAAGTGTGTGGAGATGCCCCATCAGGACTCTTCTGGTACCTTTGCAGCTTGAGCTGCACCAGAGAACACCAAACTCCCCCTTGGCCTCACCTTCAGATACCCTACACAGTAGCTGTAAGATTAAAGACAGGGAGAAAAAGACTGAAAACCTCAGCACACCCTTCTGGTTGTTTTCCAGCAGAAAGCCAGAACCCTGTGGGGGCATCTCCCAGCTCTGAAGGCACAAGTCACCTGGGACATGACACCATTTTTCCACTGAAGCCAGGTGCTTGAAGTACCAAACTGCTTTCTAAAAATGTCTTTTCTATCAAGTTGTGAAGCGATGTGGTAAGCACAAACCTGCCTTTCCAATGCAGCAGTGGGACTCTGCACTGTGCTGGCACTAGAACTGCTGGTGACCTTCATAAAACCCCTACTTTATATTCAGAAATAGGACTCTGAATACAGAGCCATGGCAAAGGGGCAGAGGGTTTTTTGGAAAGACAAACCACCAGTTAGGTTTGGTTTCTGTTTGACATCTTGAGTTTGACCAATTCCCATGAGTTGAAATAAAACTTTCTGAGTAGCTGGAACTATTCCCCAGTTTCATTCCCATGGTAGAAAAGTGCTTAAAAGCATTCTAAGGTTAATGGGAACATAATGAAAGAGACATTTCTGTAGAGCAGCATATAGAGTATGTGCCTCCTTTAAATACATTTTCCAAGCATTAAAGCAGAAAAATTTGGGATAGATTTCAAATCCCTCAAACCTCTGGAAATTGGGTGGCAAGGAACCAACCTATTGCACTGCTGCAGGGATGCTCCAGTTCAGGGCTTAAAGGCTCTGCAGTGGCTGTGCTGAGAGTCAGCACCCACATGAGCAAATCCCCCAATGAGTGGGAAACAGAGCACCCAAATTGTTCTGGTAAAAGCCCTGAAACCCAGCCCAGCCAGGCAGAAGGTGTGTGCACTCTGCCTGCAGGGATTTGGCCAGGAATGACATCTTTGCAAGGCTGCCTGACACTCTTTCCCTCAGAGGGGAATGTGTCATCCTAAAGCTTTCCTAATTTAGCAGCTGGGGAGCATGTGGGCATTCTGCACACCTAATTGCCATCTAACCACTGGCCAAGAGCTGGGATGTGGGAAGATGGTGAAGTTGGTCAGTGGCAGGATGACACTTGCCTCCCAGTGAGAAGCTGCCTGTCCCAGAGGTGCTTTACAAACCCCGAGGTGCACAGAAGACATGAATTACTCAATCAGGGATGATTTTCTCTCCCATCTGCTCCAAAGGGGCTGGGATTTGCAGAGGAGGTCACAGCAGCTGCATGTGGTCACAGTGGGCTTTCCCTGCCTGCCTATGTGCCAGCTGTGACTGCATACAAAAGTTGGTAATGCAACTACACATTGTTAATTAATTGTACCACCATTTAAACCAAAGAGAAACATGGGCCTAATAAATAGCTTAATAATTAATATTTCATTATTATGTTTTCTTTGTGGTTTACAAATACACTGACATTGGACTGAAATGGTTGCAAATGTTTTGGTAAGAATTTCAAACCCTCAAGCAATGTTAGGACAGAGCCTGAATAGGCCACTGGCTTTTAAACTACCTGAGAGCTCCTTAATGTGCACTGTGCTTTGAGTTTAGGTCTACAACAACTGCCTTGCAAGGTTACCCTTACTGTGTCCATTAACAATAAACTTTAAAAAGACTTCACCATCAATGCACATTTCAAACCCTAGGGATGTGTTTTATGCAGAACAGACACAAATCTCACAGGTGATTTGCTGAATCAGGACAGTAAAGTGGGAACTATTTCCTGCCACTGCCCTGTGCTTTTCTAAGGCACTGAATTTTAAATGCCCTGCCAAAGAGGAACACTGATCTCACCACTGACGTGCTCTTGTCCCCTCTGCTCCAGTGCCACCCTGCCTGGATGTGCTGTAGCCCAGAGCTGAGGGCCCAGCAGATCAAATCCATCGCACAGTCCCACATTATAGATGTTAGCAGACAAGCTCCTCGTGACCCCTCACCTTTCTGCCACGGGAAAATGCTGGGAGGCTCATTCCCTCCAAGAACAAACAGCAGCAGTTCCACATGGCAGGACAACAGCCCATTGAGGAGCTCCCTTTGCAGTGCAGGTAAACAGTTGTGCAAATCATGGGCAAAGTTCTCAAGCATTGTCAGGCTGAGGACACAAGTGTTTCACTTCTGTTGACTTAGCTGAAGTGCCACAGAAGGCTCTGGGAAGAGGGGTGCAAAGAAAGGCTGTGGTGATGGACTGCCCAGCTGAGTTAGTGAGAAGCAGCTGGAGCAGAGCAAAGCAAACACGGGGCTGGCTGTGCCTCCCATCCTGTTTGTGTTTATGGGACTCAGCCCCTGCCACAGGCTGCACTGGCAGTGATGGATGGCTTCTGCAGAGCCCTCTGTACCTGCTGGGCCATGAACAGCCCGAGGCAGCACGCAGTCCATAGCCCTGGTCTGTCCCAGGTGTGCTGTGCCCAGCAGTCAGGCCCTGCACAGGGGGCAGCAGGACAATGTGTGTCTGGACAGGTACACAGCAGCAGCTCCCTACAGCCCCCTCCTCGGGAGAGAGGTGGGACACAGGGAGCTGACAGCCACAAGGAGAAGGCAATGGGTGCTTTAGCAGCTGCCTGTGGCTCACTGACTCCTTGCCTGTGCAGAGCATGTGTGTAGAAAGACAAGCCTCGTCTTGGAGTTTAGCAGCATTCCCAGCATGTGTTTTTAGGGAGCCACGATGATGTTCAGGCATTGGATCACCCCTAAAAGCCACCAGCCATCACCAGGCCCATGATGTCAGCCCTGGGCAGTGCTGGTGCTGGAGAATCTCCGGAAGACAAGCAGCACCTTACAGCCCCACATGCCACATACCTGAGAAATGATTTAGGAAAGGAAAAGGATTGAGAGTAGCTGCGTTCAGGCATTCATTACCTGAATGGTAATGCTCTGTCAGGGGTTTAGTCTTCTGCTTGTAGAAGAAATGCTTTAGCAGTTCCTCAGCAGTGATGCCATGATCTTGTTGACAGTGCTCTGTGTCATTGATACTGTCTCTGATGAAGCTTCTGTTCAGACACACTTTGCTTTCATTAAGCTTTCATCTGAGCTCTCCCTTTTGCAGGACATTTCCCTTAATTTTCTTACAGGTCCTAGAGCATCTCTCAATAACTGTGTAAATGAAACTTGCAACGAGGGTGTTTGATATTAAACGAGCATTAGGAAGAAATGAGGTAAGTAACAGCTCCAGAGTCTTTGCTGCCTGTAGCATGACCCAGCTCATGCCACAAACCATCTTAAGGCGGGGAAGTGAAGAGGCGCCTACCCCCAGCACCCACAGCCCCCTTCCCTCCGAGACCCTCCCGAGCCCCCGTTTGCCCCCTCTGTCGAGCAGGCTCTCCACAGCCGGTCTCCAGCTGCAGCCAGCACGGTCGGCTCTGCACGATCTTTAATTTCTCATCACCCTTGACCTGCATCCCGCCGTGCCGGGCGCACCGAGGAGTGCGAGCCCAGCCCGCCGCGCTCCCGCAGCCGCGGCAGCCCCGGGCTCCCCGCACCGAGCAGCCCCAGCGGAGCCCGCAGAGCTCCGGCTGCCAGCGGGCTTGCAGAGCAGAGCAGAGCGTGTCATACTTCTAAAGAGTGACAAATTGCCAGGAAGGGCCCCCCCGCACCCCGGCTCTGCTATGCACTGCCCAATTCCCCCGTGCCGCATTAACAGCTAATAAAACAATAGAGCTTTTAGTGGGGAACTTCAAAGGGCTCTCAGGCAGATGAATGAATTTCGCATTTCTTCACTTACTGTCAGCACTAAGGGAGAGAAGGGCAGGCTGAGGTCGACGGCTTCAGCAGGCAGCAGCAAACAAATACAGCCTGGTATTCGGGCTACTGCAGAAAACGGAGTGGGAAATCAGCTAAGCACTTAGCAAGTACCAGGATTTTCGTTATCCACTTCAGCTGCCCTACTTTCTTTCTTGGTTTTCAAAATTTATAAATTATAAATAAATTAATAAAGTAATTTATAAAAATTAAATAAACCGCCATAGTTACACCTAAACCATAGGCTGAGCCAGCAACAGCTCATTTTAGTGTGGAGAATCTTTAGGCAGAATCCCTGGCCCAAAATCAAGCAAACATAATTATTTTCAGCAACACAATTGTATTTGGTAAATGTGCCTTGAGGTCCCACAGCTAATTCACAACTATGTGTCAATCTACAAAATACATTCTGCAAACCATTAGCTCATTGTCATGTGCAGCCACAGTGAGCACCTACATGAATGAAGCTATGAATTGGGTGACCAAGAGTGGGTTAATACTACTTAAAAGATATTTCTGGGTTAGGACATGGAGAAGGAAGTACAATTAAGCAGGAAAAATGGAGAGAATAATATTGCATAGCTAAAATGATAGAATCACAGAATTGTTTGGGGTGGATTTTAAAGCTCATCTCATTCCAAGCCATGGGTAGGGACACCTTCCACTACCAGAGGTTGCTCAGAGCCCCATCCAACCTGGCCTTGGTCACTTCCAGAGATGGGGCAGCCACAGATTCTCTGGCCACCCTGTGCCAGGGCCTCACCACCCTCACAGGGAAGAATTTCTTCCTTATATCTAATCTAAATCTTCCAAATTTCAGATTAAAACCATTCCTCCCTTGTCCTAGCACTATCTGCCTGTGTAAAAAACACACCTCACTGGCCATGTAGATTAGATTCTCCTGCAGGTTGTTCTCACATTGAGCAAGAAAATCAGGACCATAAATTGCACCTACAACAGAGATACTAGCTGGTGGAGGAGACAGTCAAGGCCACCAGCAAGACTCTGCCAGCCACACCTTCACTAGGGGTGGAGCCTAGAGGGCAGTTTGGAAGGAAACAGGGATGGAAAAGATTTTAAACAGATGAAGCATCATTTCATAAAACTGCCACAAGCAACACAGCTCAGCTTCTTATATTTCTCCTCTCTTCTGACCAACTTTTGTTAAGTCACAGCCTTTACCCCCACACAGTATCTGAAGAAGAAAAGAAAAATCCGATTGTTCTGTGCATGGCTTTTTTTTTCTTTTTTCCCAATCCTTATGTAGTACATGATACCCAAAACAACAGGAATAAATTATTCTAGTTTTCAGAGCTGGCATGTTTTAGCCCCTTGAATACCACCATCTATATTCTACATCACTTCCAAGCACAGCCCAAACGGCTTGTTCTGCAAAATAACTTTAAAGGTTGCAATCATTTATGTTGCGCTCAAATCTGCTGCCAGATTTTCAAAGCATTCTGCCTTTGGCTGTCCTGGCAGCCACGCCTGCATGGGACACTTTGCCAAGGGCTCCCCGTGGCCGAGCAGGGGCAGCGTTTGCAGGCAGGGAGCTCCCGGGGAGCCGCGGCAATGCTCAAAGCAGCCGGCTGGCAGGAGGGGAGGGAGGCTGCCTCCTGATAACTGAGCTGACAATTTCTAGGTTCTCTAAAACCAGACCCTTCCAAGAATGCCCTTTGTTCAGCAGTTGCTCCATTCAGTCTCTCTCCCTGTTTGCTTGTAATTTATTCCTTCTAAAAGCCTTGCCCTAGGCTAGCAGAAAATGAAAACAAGGAGCAAGATGTTCTTTTTTTTTTTTCCTCACTTTTGCTCTTTCATCAAGAACAGTGAAAATTTGGCACAGTCAAATATTTTGTTCAGCTCTTTCTTTCAGTCTTTGAAGTCCCCTAAAGCCTTGGTAGGAGTCTAGGCTTCCACTCACATCTGCTTTCCATGAAGCCATTTACCACACTTTATTTGTGCCATATTAGATTTTTCAGGACAGGGACAGAACTAACGAAGCATTTACATTCTTGGGAAAGTGGCATAGATACAACTACCACATTACTCTGATAGAAACAAACTCCAACTGACACATTTCAAGTTCTAAAGCAAGGAGCTGGGTCATGCCACAGGCAGCAAAGACTCTGGAGCTGTTGCTTACCTCATTTCTTCCTAATGCTCGTTTAATATCAAACACCCTCATTGCAACTTTTTTTTACACAGTTATTGAGAGATGCTCTAGTATCTGTAGGAAAAAGAAGGAAAATGTCCTGCAAAAGGGAGAGCTCAGATGAAAGCTTAATGAAAGCAAAGTGTGTCTGAACAGAAGCTTCATCAGAGACAGTATCAATGACACAGAGCACTGTCAACAAGATCAAGGCATCACTGCTGAGGAACTGCTAAAGCATTTCTTCTACAAGCAGAAGACTAATCCCCTGACAGTGATCCATTCCAAGACCTCTGTTGCTGTTAGAGCAAGGAAAGGGTGTTGACTGAATCTCTATCAGGAGCATCGTGGCAATGCCTAAAGGAATATTGATTATCCTGCTGTTTTCTATTTTGCACTTCTCTCTTCAATAACCAAACCCCTCCTCTAAGAAATATTTGTCTACTTCTCATAGACAGTATTATTGAGAGAGTTCTAAGTCAGAAGTGATAAAGTAGCAACTGAGAAAAATATGCCTTGGAGGAGGCAAGATCAAGAGCCAGCAAGCTCATCCTCTGAGCATGATGTCCAATGGCCTTCTGAGCTTAATGAGGGGGAGTTTGTTAAAAAGCCAACTGGAACTTGGAAAGTTCATCACAGCAGCTCCAATCACTGAAGCTCATGGAAGAAACATTTTTTTGGAATCCAGCCCTTTGCCATCCAGGCAAAGGACCAAATCACTATCAAATGGCAAATTATGAAATGTGCTTGGATTCGTTCAGGCTTGGGAGGAAAAAGTCACTTACTGGTTGAGCTTGATCACAGGGGCTGTTCATCAGCAGGTGAAATTCTTCATAATATTGCTTTACATTACTTAGGGCAGAAATGGCCAGATCAGGCTCTTATACGTGGCTTTGAGCAGGCAAATGCCAATTTTGTTGTTTATACAGATATGGAAATCACAGCCCATGCACAGCTGTGAACAGCTGCAAGGAAGGTGACAGCACAGCCTCCTACCTCAGCTTTTCTCTGTGTTTGCAAGTGAGAGAATAAGGTGTCCAGAAGGGAAGTTATTCACCACATCCTGACAATGAGAGGTAGGACTGTGGATACAGGAGGACAATCCTGGGTTTGATGGAAAGCATGGAGAGGGTACAAATCCCCATTTTTGTAAAGCCCCCTTCAGTTTCCCCCATCTCAAGCGGAGCAGTGCTGGTCCCCTCCCTCCTGATACATCTTTCTTCCTAACACTTTCTGCTTCTTCATCTCTTTCATGGACAGTGTTTTCAAGGATGGAGGGTATTGAAATAACCCACAGATTGCAGTTCCCAGAAGATGACAGCCCTGCAAGAGGTGTCACATTCCTGGAGGACACCCTCACTGTTGCTACTTGTTTTGCTGCTGAATTGAACAGCTCTTACAAAAATATTGAGACATGATTCAGGTGTGTAAAAGGAGCTTAGACCCCAAAGCCTTCCCCAGCCAGGGCAGGGGATCAGGTGCCCCATCAGTGCTCAGGTGTCCCCTGTCCAGAGAGACCCAGCTCTTGCTGGGAGGTGCTTGCAATCACTGGAGCAGGGGCTGAGGTGGATGTCAGGAGGTAGGGGCCCAAGAAAGGGATGCTTTCCCTTGCTGCCCCAGCAATTCAAATTATTTCATGATGGCAGAAAATTAGGAGAGGATAAAACCACAGCACTATGTTGAAAAAAAGAAAAAAGAAAAACACGATTTTAAAAAATGCTGTGCCAGGTAAAACTCCTCTGCTTTGTTATTCTGAGAGTTCCCAGCACTGATAATTTCTCCTAGTTGCTGGTTTGTAAGTTACTTCTGAGTAGAAAATTCAATTACATGGGCCAAGTCAACAATAATGTTTTTCCTGGCAATGGTTCATTTTGCCAGTGGAAACATTTCCCCCCCTCCCTTTTCTGGATTCAGCTCTGCAAAGTTGCTAAATTCTTCCAGATCTCTGGTCTGATGTGATCATAAATATCCTGATTGTATTCGACTGATTGACAGACTGGGGATGGATTAAGTGGGGATTACAGCCTGGAATGATCAAAATGTGCTTTCATGGTCAGTAACTCTGCAATAAGTCATAGTTCCAATGTACATTAACTATATAATCTAATTAACATGGCTGTTTATGTATTTAATATTATTCTTAAAACTTTTTAATAAAAGAGGTTTTAAAGAGAATTAAATGTTGTTTAAAGTATAAGAACCTGTTCCTTGAATGAACAGTAGTTTGGGGTTTGCTCTGTCATTAAGATGAGTAATAAAACTCTCTCTTACTATTAAAATGAGATTTGAGCAGTATGAAGGGCCTAATCCTGCCCTAACTAATAGTTGTGTAAACTCAGGTTTTCTCTGTTTTATTTAAAGGTGTATTAATTCAGGGCAGAATTTAGTCCATTAGGATTAGAAAACTACTTTTTAATCAACTGAGAATATTAAATACAGGTCCATATAGGTACATAACAAAAAGTATTTTAAGGTGCTCAGCACTCACAGATCTCACAGCTGTCCTTATTTACTGAGCAGGAGCAGCAGGAATTACCTTTACGGGTACAAACCTTAAATGTTTTACTGCACAGGCTAACACACCCCCATACATACCTAATGATATCAAACTGAATGAAACAATTCATCAAGGCAAAACTCCCAACAACAGCAATGTGTTCAGCAGCTGCACTTGTGAGTATAAAAAGAGCTGGCTACTTGATGGCAAGGGCAGGGAATTATAGTGGAGATGTTATGCAGTTGTCCATAAAAAATGAAATCTGAAACGAGTAAATATTTCACAGGACATTGGGTTCCCTGCTGTCTCCAGTGCTCCAGTCTCAAAGTCATCTCCTCAGAGCTGTGGGTCAAATTGCTCTGCAGCTATAGTGCTCCTCCAACACCCTTTTTAAGTTTTCAGATTTTTCATTTCCACTTGAGAGGTTCCCAAGCCAGTTTGCCATGGTGTGTGAGCAGTGCTGGGCCGTGTCCATGGAGATCAGGGGCAGAGGGAGCCCTTCTCCTCCCTCCACGGCATGGCCAGCTTCTCATCTGTGTTCTTACAGCTTTTTCCTGACCTGAGAACTTCTAAAAAGGAGCTAAAAAAATTCAGCTGGTCCAGCAGTTGGCTTCTGATGTCCTCCCTGCTGTCCTCCTGGCCAGAGGATGTGCCCCAGGGACAGCTTGTTCTGGTGTGTGCCATCTCTAAACCAGGGTCAGGACTTGACCTGGAGATCAGAGAAGGGGTCAGCCCTCTGCACACCCCAAACTTGGGTCCTGGCACAGCTCACACCTCCACTGGCTGTCACCAGAGATCAGGGATGGCTTGCCTTGAGAATGACATTGCACAAGTCAATCCATCAACACCAGGATGAAACCCACTTCATGGCACTGCTGATCCTCCAAGCCACACAGAAAACTCTGCCCAAAGTCCCTTAAATGAAGCAGGAATGTTTCAATTTAAAGGAATTAAAAGCATTTTTAAAATGTGATGGTTCCCATCACACCGAGTCCCTGCACAGTGCACTGCCCGACAAGCCTGATTATTCTCCAGCCAGCCAGGGGCTTAGAAAGTATGCTGAGCACTCAAACCATTTTAGATCCCACTGCACTGCACATACCCAGAATTTGAGCAGAGTTCACATTCGAGGGCTTATAAAAACTTGAACACACTCCAATAACCTAAATCACTCCGTGAGGTTTATAGTGATTTAAAGCCATTGGAACTCTCCACGTTTGGTGCACAAGGGCTCCAGCTTGGAAAAGAATCAAGGCATGTTCCAGCATGGCAGCTCCAGGCATATTGAATCAATTTCAGCATGTAAAAATAATTAACAATGATAAAAATACATTAATAATACTGTAATTATAAGGCCAGACCAAAGTTTCAGCCTGAAGAAAAAAAAGAAGAAATTCAGCAAGGTTTGTGAACGGCTTGGACTGGGACTAATGAGGGATTTCTGTGACAGGAAAATGAATGGAGGCAAATCAAGGGTAAGGAGTAAAGGAAGATCACATTTGTCAGTAGTTTAAAAAGTTATTCTGGCCTGAGCTGCAGGACTTGCTAAATTCTGCCCTGGAGGTGTGCCAACACAGCACTGCTAGGCCAAGGGATCAGACACAATCCAAGGTCCAAGTTCTTGCAAGCCATCAGGACAAGGATCAAATGCTATATATCATGGAGCTGGCTCATAAATCTCCACTTTCTAGTAGCTTTGAGTAGGGAGGCCAAAAGTAGCACCTGTCTGGAAAGGATGCCACACTGTCTGAAGGATGCTTTTCCAGAAGCTGCTCAGTCCCTGCAGGGTGATGTCAATCCCCCAGGGCACAACAGAGCTTTGGTATTTCTAACAAATGAACTTTCCAGCACCTGGTACAGTGGCTTCAGCTTGGACCAGCACCAGGAAATGCCTGAGGCTACAGGAATAAATACAGCCAGGGACATTAACCACCAAATGGTTTAGTCACATCAAACAACTGATTTGTTCTGGTCAGCAGTCCAGGATGACTCTTATTTCATCAAGGCTGATTCACCCACCCCACTTGTTCTGTACTCAGCCATCATGCAGGTGCCTCCTTGAGCTTCCAATAACAACTGTGCAGAAGATTTTATGAAATGAACTGACAGCACAAGGTCTGTCCAAAAAAAAAAAAAGGCTGTGAGGAAAAAAAAAAAAGTAAAAAATGAAAATTTCTAGTGCACGTGTTTGAGAGAAAAGGATTGGGCATAGAATAGACAGGTGATGTCACCTTTTTGTAGGGGAAAGACAAGTTAATTGGAATTCCCCTGGCAGCAGTATTTTCCCATTGTTCATGTTAAGCTGAGTTTCTGCCCACAGAAGACAGTGACTCTGTTCCCAGAGCCACCAGAAAAAAAAATCCTTCTCATATGCCATTATATCCCCAGTTCTTCTGCAGTTTTGAAATTAACCTTTTGCTTTGGCACAAATTCCCATCTCAATTTCTGTGAAACACAGCAGAGCTCAGGACAAATTCAACCAGGAGAGATTTCTATGGAGGAAAAAAAAAAAAAAAAAGAAAAAAAAAAAGCCTGTAAATCCTTTACTATCTTTAATCATGAAAATAATTCTGTTGCTGCAAACGTGATATTAATGGCCAGGGCCCAAGGACATTGCAATTCACAAAAGCACTGAAGGGATCCATAAAGAGAGGCTGGCCATGAGGAATTTACACTTGTTTTTTAAAGGGAGTAAAAATGTGGCTGTAGCAATTTAGAAGAGTTTATATATTCTGGCCTCAGAGGGGTTTAAATCACTCAGTTAAGAAAGATGCATTGGTGCATTAGTGAGCCTTCAGGAAAAGCAAAAGGCCAGAAGAAATTATATCACAGAATGTTTTGGGACAGAGAGTGCTCTCAAATCTTGCTCTGACCCTAAGTGGAGTCCCTGGCTCACACTCAGAGCATCCTCCCAGCTTCCCCCATGTCCCTTCCACCCCTCCACAACCAGTCAGGGCCCCTCACACCCAGCTCAGGTCCCCCAGCTCCCCTGGAGCTGCCCTCACATCATCCAGAGGCTGGGAGGTCCCTGGGTCCCCTGGGATGGCCAGGAGCCCTTGGCCAACAGAAACATCCAGGACAGGGAGGCCCAGGAAGAAAAGTGCTTTCAGGGGGCTTTCAGAGGGCTCAAGATAAGATGTGGTCTTTGGGAGATAATGACAACCCCCAGCCCCACAGCATGCAGGACTAATTGCAAAGCCCATCTCCCTGACCCAGGTCTCCCACTCTAAGCCCTTCTCTGTTTCTCAGATTCACTTGCTAATTCTGTTCAAGCATTTTAATCCCACCTACGGCCAGGACAGAGAAATAAGAACTTACTGTTTGGAAACCAAGCTAGTAAAAACACAGAAATGCAGGGCAGGAAGAGCTGCTGCTGTGCAAGGGCCATGATCTCTGGTTCTGCAGGATCTCAGGGCCCTGACCTGGGTGCCCCACACTGCCCTTGGGTACCTGGGGGTGCTGCTGCCCATCTGCAGCCTGGGTTCACCACCACAGCTGCTCAAGCTGCCTTCCAGTCACACAGCTCTGACAATAAATGCCATCAGATGCTGCTCCCCCTGACAAAGATTTTCTGGCAGACTGCAAGAATTCAGGGCGAGACAATTCTGCTGCTGGCAGGGGAGGTGACACAGCAGCAGCTACTCCAGACCTGGAGCTAGAGAAACCCAGGAAAAAAACACCTGATGCCAAGACATTTAACACAACACTGATGAAAGCATCTGGCTCTCAAGTGGCACATGTTTGCAGCTCAAAGAGCCACAATTTCACCTCTGCATCTCCCAAAGCTGCCATCCCAGGAAAAGCCCAGTTGACTTTGCTGGCTGCTCACAAGCCCCAGTCTCAGGAGCAAGTATGGGGAAAGGCACTTTTCTTGTTCAGCTTTGGGTGTGTGTTTTATTTGCCTTGCCTTGGTGCCCTCAGGGTGGTTGTTGGCTGTAGTAGATGGTGGGTTTTATTTTCCTGACTGGTTGTACCCCTCTTGAGAGAAGTTGTTACAGTTGTAGTTGTATTTTTCCAGCTTTTCCAAGCTTACCAGCTCCCCAGGGTGCTGTTTGCCTGAGTGGTTTGGTACAGTTTTATTTTTACAATAACTATTACACTTTTAAATTTTATTTTTGTATGTTAATTAAATACTTTTTAATCACAATGCAGACGCAGTTGCAGGGGCCAAGAAAAATACATAAACAAGAAGAGAATCCAAACATATATCTGCCCAGCATGGTACAGAAAGACTTTCCAAACCCAAGTTCAGCCTAGCCCAGTCCTGGATCTCTGCATTAAAAGTTTAACAGCAGAACTCAGCCACCAGCAGTCTGCTCTTGAGTTCACTGCAAAGCTTTTCCTTGCATTGTGGAGAAGGAAGTAAAATGCCCAGAGAGCAGCCCCTGGCATATGAAAACTGCTGACCTGTGGCACCAAATCTGCCCACCCGAGTGTCAAATCAGAGAAAAATACCCTACAGTTTTCTGAAATAGTGTCTGTCAGATCATGCTGAAGAAATGCTGAAATTGTACAGCAAATGTGAATTGTTTCTCACCCCTGGAGCTGGGCACCTGTCAGGCTGACCAGCTCAATCAGCTGTGCCATACATTTTCTCCCATTCCAGTGCTTGCCCCAGTAAATTCCACAGGGAATCAGCTTGCCCACCTCTGCAAAGGCAGCAGAAAGGAAGCAAAGAGTCTGTGGACATCTGGAGAGACATGTCTGTGCCTATAGCATGGCCAAAGCCACCTCCTTAGAGTGCAAGTGCTGTAAAATTCTTGCCATGCCTGAGAAATAAAATGTGAGGTTTAATTTAAAATGAGAGATATTCGAATGGCGAGCTGCAGGTGATGAGGTGATGGCATTTCCTTGGCTCAGGGCCAGGAGGGTAGGAAAAGAAAACAAGTGAGATGCATTATATCCTCCATTCCTTGGCAGCCCAACAAAGTGACACTCATGTAGGGCTCATGAGCTAGGCAATTAATGACAGGGAAGTGGCAGAAAGAGCGCTGTAAGAAATTAGAGCTGAAGTTCAAAAGCACAGGAGAGACAAGGCCAATGAAAAAAATAAAAATCCAGCAGCAGTGTGTGAAAAGTCAGTGCAGTAGGTATGCAGTGAAAGTGGAAAAGGTATTTCTTCTGAGAACCTGTGTATCCTTGCATACCTGTCACCTCCTTTTTATTAAATGTTTGGCAAAGTGGTGATTTCTTTAATATCTCCATGTATCTTAATCATGTAAGTGGTGAACACAGTGGTGCTGGGTTAACTGCTGGACCCAATGACCTCAGAGGTCTTTTCCAACCTTAATGATTCTGTGAAAGGCTGGGAATGGTACAGGTTGGAACAGCTGAGCATGAGGACCCCTTGTCCCCAAAAACAGGTTTTCTACAACACTCTCAAATTTACCTGATGAAAACCACAGCAAGGGTATTATCTGGATATGTACAAAAGGTAAATAATAGTATTTCAGGTGAACACACATGCATTTCTCTTGCCAGCACAGTGGGTGAACCACCAGACCACCTCAGTGGGGAGAGAACCCTGCTGGACACAAGCAATAGGTGACTGTGCTCCCATTTTGGCTTTCCCACTGCTGGCATGAGCAGTGGCTCTGGCAGTCCCTGGGCTGAGCAGGAAATTTTACTGCTCTCTGTGTCTGTTGTGGCCCCAAAGACCCTTGCAATCATTTGGAGAATTTTTGAGGCTGAGTCACATCAGAATGATATTTTCTTCCTATAAATTATTATTACCACCAAAACTACTTATACTCTTCAGCTTGAAAAACCAATTCTAAAATAATGTCCAATCTCTCAATTTAAAGCTGGGCAGAAAAATCAAAGCAGTATAACTTCATAAAACATGTTTTGACTAAAATAGATTATTTTATGATATTACAAAGAAGATTTGAAAGACAACATTTTCTTGGAAATGTCTATTTTTAGTTATTTCCCACAGATAAGTTTATTCTAAGTTTGTTGTTATGTTCATGGTGGTGGGCTGTGCTCCCCTTCAGCAGAAACTGCACAGTATGCCTGGCATGGGATAGACTTATCAAATCTGCTGTAAATAATTTTTTAGTTATTTATAGCAAATTAATTAGAGCTTTTGTGAACAGGCAGCAGCTCTTCCACTCACAATTTGCCCAAAAAGACAACAACAAGGCTCAGCTGCTTGGCTGCCAAGCAGAAAGGTCAAATTACTGACCTCCATTTTGGGGTATCAGTTACAGCCACCTCAGCACTCCCCACTGCTGCTGCACTTGTCTTCTAAATATAGCAGCTCTCACTTGCAGGATATTCTCTCCTTGTACACAATGCCAACATGGTTCATCACTCCCCCAGGAAGGCCCATCACAGGGTACTGGCAGTACTTATCATTAAAAGTTACAGGCTTTCTGCTGGCTTATTTATTGAGTGTTGACAGAGACTTTGGTGCTGCTGGTACACCCAAGTAAAGACAACACTTTTTGAACAGTTTAAGCCTGAGCTAGCAAAGCTGGGCTGGGTAAGTTGGCCTAAATAAAGTCAGATGAGTGGCTCAACAAAATCTCAAGTCATTTTGCACGTAAAGATTAGGTCCATAGATATTTTCTGCACTGAAGATTATTTTACATTTCTTTCAAATCACAGGAACACAGGTTGATCTGAAACTTATGATTCAGATAGACCAAAGAAATGCAGGACTGAGAAATAAGACCTGGAAATAAGACCTGGACCATGGAAGCAGCTCAGCTGCCCATGGGCCTCCTTTCATCTCCAGCACAACAGCTGGTGGGGACAAAGCCAACCCCAGAGCTGCACTCTGGCTTGGCCTAATTTTAGACACAAATGTGTTATTCATAAGAAAGGCTCAGGGTGTCTATTGGTTTGGGAAGTCACAACACAACAGTGGGAGACTGATCCATCTTTCTTCAGGGAAAACCCAGTGGTGTTTGCCAGCCTGCCATAGCCTGGGGCAACCAGGGACTGAGCAACACATTCCTTCATAGTGGCCTCCCTTCCTCTCCTGCTACAGCAACATAAATATACAAAACTTCTGTCCCTAGAGGATCTTTTTCTTTGACTAATAACTGGAGGGATCCCTTAGTGCCCACAGTTACCTACAGAGCTCACCCTGCAAGGACAAACACCAAGTGATTTCACTGCCCATCATCTGGGACCAAGGTTGGACTTTGGGGACAAAGAAAAAAGTCTTTCCAAATATGCGAGGGATAAGTGAGTGAGTTTGGCTTGTGCAAGACATTTTTGACATTCCCACATCTCAGATGTCCAAAGCTTAAACACAAACAAAATCAGTGGAGATTTGAAGAACTTTGACCCTATATTCTTCTTGCCTTTCATTTCCAAAGGAGAAGCCAAAAGTCCCTCATGCACACTTGCAGGCACAGCTGAGCACCCTGGCTCAGGCCATCTCTCCATCTCTTCCAGGGGGATGAAACTCCCCACTGAAGCCTGGCCAGGCTGTCCAGGGCACCTCGTGCTTGTTTTCATATCTGCAGTCTCAGCAGAGCAGTGAATAAGCACTGTCAGGAGTGTTGAACAAACACTGTAGTTGACTTTTCACTGGGTTCTTATGGGCTCAGAACAAAAGCCTGGATCTGAACCCACAGAAGTTTTGGGGCATGTCAAATCTGAATCCAGATCTGAAACTTGAGGTTGGATTTCCACCTCTAGGGTTTCAGTTAGAGTTCAGTTCATAAACACTTCTGCCACGGCCGCCTTCTATTTTACTCCACCATGAATCAAGAGTTACTGCCATGAAATTAAACTAGACCTAATCACAAGTGGGAATAAAGCAAAGTTTATTCATATCACCAGCCATACCTTTTTGCTCATTCATTTCTATAATATATCTATCATATATATAATATATAAGGCAGTCCCAGACAGTAGCTCAAATGTACACAGATTGTGAGCACAGCCCTGGGCTAAAGCGTGGTGAAATGATGGTAGGAGGAGGTGAGAATAAACAGAACAAAGGCTCAGCAGAAGAACAGGAAGGATTCAGAAGTGGTTATAAAAATTCATCTACATCCTCTGTCAAATGCTCAGCACACACTGCAGACCCCCCTGACCGTTCAAGCCTTGCACACATCCACCAACAAAATGTTCTCACTCATGAGCTCCTCACCAAAAATTCAGCTCCCAAGCTTTGCTTGCCATTCAGAGCAGGCAGGAGTCACATGTTTGAGACTTCACCAGGTAAAGTGATTCAAAGAAATAATAAACAATTTAACATAAATTAAGAAAAGCTGCCTATGGGCTTGTAACAGTAGAACTCCAAACATGCACACCCTTTTTCCAAGCACATTGCTCTAAGAACCACTGTAAAGCTTTTTTGCTCCCTTCCCATGGAGGTGAGAATCTGAACTGAAAGATGCTCCCCAGTCTGCCCCTAAAGGTCTGTGAAATGGGGAGCTCAGAGTACCAACACTCTGCCTCATCACACAGGGTGATGCTATCACCCTTCCTTCTCCCCCTGAGTTTTGGATGCTGGTGGTTCCATTCCTGCATTACAAATTCCCCACTCACTGAAGACTCTGTGGCAGAAGGCCTAACAAGGACTTTTATTCCTTGCTGGCCATTTTCACAGCATGGTATCTTTTCAAGGCTAAAATCTGTTAGGCAGATCCTTCCCACAGTTGATGTAAGCTGCTTGTGCCTTTCCTCTAGGATCCAACAGATTCTCTGCATGCTCTGCTGTGCCTGTGCATTGCCTCCAGTGCACAGTGTTATTTCCTATTTGCAGAAGGAAAAAAGAAAATGAGCTGGTTGTGGGGGGAGCAACCAGATATAAACCATCATCCAGTTCATCAGAAAACTTTTCACTAACCCTCTGCATATTCAGTGCTTCAGGGGTTAATAAAGTCTCTTAGAAAGCAAAAGGTTTCCATCTGTAATTGGATCCTTTGTATGTGCTTTCCGCTGTAGGAATCAACTTAGCATTGACATCCTCGTAAAAATTTCCATTAGATCGAGCCCTGAATGCCCACTAAGGCTCTGTGTGGTTTTGCAATTGATTCACTGAATGAAATCTTATCTAAAATCTTTTTATTTTATGCTATTATGGGCACAAGGGAAAATAGTGATGTAAAAATTTTCACTGCTTAGTTAATGCACAGTGCCTCTTGGAAATGGCCTTCAGGTTAGCTAAAAAGATTGCCATTTCTATTTCCCACTATTTTGTTTCATATTACCAGTAATTGAAAAATGTTTCATTTCTTACTGAGTTACATATTGACACTTCAAATTGAATTCAGAACCTTTATCTTTAATCTTCTCATTAGATCTCTTCAGACAGCAGCTCATGCTTTTGAGGGCAGGAAGACACAGCTCATCTGTTGCATTTTTTTCAGCAATAGATAATTTTCACAAGATATAAGTAAAGCTGTTCTTGTGCTTTAAAGATTTAAAGAGCAGCCTGGCCACGTGGAAGCTACAAACCAGACCTTGTATTGCCAGGGTCCCTTCAGTGAGGGTGCTCCCCAGAGAAAGGTGGGTCAAAATATTGTTTCCAAAAATATCAAATCTTTTATTCTTTAAAATTATATCAAATCAGGAGCAGGGAGAACCAAAGGGAAAGAACCTTTTAAGATCTACATGTATATGTGGATTATCCACTACATCTTTTCCCTCTTTACAGGTTTGTGAAGAATAATCACCCAGACCAAATTCAGAAGTTGAAGCCAGAATGAAGGTTGAACTGAGCAATTGTCAGAATTCTTTGCAATGACTTCTTATGTCCTCCCAGCCAAGTAGATTGGACATTCCCATCCATCCACCACAGCCACAAAGAGAACCACACACTCACACCTGTACTCAGAGTGCCCTTAAAACCCAGGGCAGATGCCCTCATACAGCCCCTGCACACTCACACCCAGGGCACAACTGCTCAGATGTGCCCAATGCCAGCACTTTGTGCACAAATACCTGCACTCAGCACACAGACACACGGTCTGCATGTGAACAGTCTGCATCTGAAACTATCAGGTTTATTTTCCTTTTCTCTTCACTGGTTCTGGCCTGGGAACACCTCATGTCCCAACAGCTGTTGCAGCATCCCTTACTCCAAGCTGGAAGACATTTGGGGCACTGAGAAACACCATCCCAATTCAAACAGGATCCTCATAGTCTGCTCTTGGGCACCTCACAAAGCAGGCAGGAATAACAGCAACAACAATCATTTGTTTGCCCCTGCCTTCCTGCCTCTCATTTCAGTTGCTGGAGGTCTTTGCAGTGCTTAGAAATGAAAATAAAACAATCCTGTGCCCTACTGCTGGAGGGAAGGCAATGGAGCACTGGAGCAGCCAGGAGCAGTGAGAGGCTGTGCCAGGCTGGAAGGAATTTCACATCCCAGGGTGCAGAACGTGCCCTGTCCCCTGGACTGGAGGCAGTCAAGGGAAGAGGAGCAGCCTCAAGCCTTGTTCATGATGTCTGAATGATCCTTGCCTGCCCAAGTTTCTCCACAGGAGGAATGTCCACTTTCCATGCTATATGGTTCTCTACACATTTAATGATAATTGGAAAATATCCTAGCAATGCTGTCCTGTCAAGTTTCCAAACATCTATTTCAAGCTGAGCTGGCTGGCAATTTTCTAATTTTTTTTCTCTGAGAAAGCTACCTTCCTAATATTTTTTAGATAACCTTAAATTTTTCTTTTAAATCAATCTCAGATTTCAAAATTAAATTGTAGAGCTTTTACTCCAAGTGTTATGAGAGCTCTACTCTTTCCTCTGCCTTCCCTTGCCTCCTGAGTGCAAAAACATGGGAAAGTAGAACAAGACAGCAGGAAAGAAATGATAAAAAAACAAACAAAGGTAGAACCAAACCCAAAATTTCAAACTAAATTTTCTTGTTTTCATGAGTTTTCTACTGAAAATGCCAAAGCCAGTTCTTTTTTCACAAAACAATTTTTAAAATAATATTAATGAAAACAGTCATTTTCCCTAACAACTCACATCTGGCCTTAGTAATCCTGAAGGCACCTGACATTAGATGAGCCATGGGACCGTTGGCTCAGTGGTGATATTTGTCATTAGTCCAGCAAGAAACCTCAAACTGGCAGAATTTTCATTCTCTGCATACACGAACACACACAGTGTGACCACAGCCTGGAAACTCCCCAAGACGACAAATGAGCTGAATCCCAGATTTCATTTCAAAGCCCTCAGAATTTCCATGGTGCTTTGAGCCCTCCAGCCTTCCATCCAGAAACCAATGAGGTGACATTGGCATGGAATAAAAATAATGTAGTGATGAAACAGGGCCCTAAAGTACTTCGCAGTGACATTTTAAAAACTGAATGCCATGTGAAAAAAATGAAGTCAAATGCCCTTTAATCTCCATAACTCTGTAGTGTCACAGTCTAATTAAACCCTCAGCCTTTCTGCTGACTTGGAGCTACACCCCCTGAAAAAGGATGCCCTGTGATAGACATTATTAGGTGACCTCCTCCACCCCAACATCTGTATAAGTGCCCTTAGCTCTAATGAATGCACGTGCTGGAAGAATGACGGGATTTCCTACAAGCTCAAATTCACCCCATAAACTGCAGAGCATTGCTAATGTTTCTGTCTGTCCTGCTAAAATCCTGTCCCTGGATCAGACAGGCAGAAGGAATGAGCTGGACCCCTCAGCTGAAGCCCTGTGCAGTTTCCCTTAATATAAATCTAATGCAGGAATAATGGCAATTTATAACCCGGGCAGTCAGAACGCAGTGAAATGGAGCAAGCAGCCAGTTCACAGCCCCAGCAGTGCTTTGGGACTGAAATGCAACTCCTGGCCTCAGAGGGTGGTTTTGGGAGAGCGATTCCACCGTGCTCACATTCCTGCTGGACACCATTCCTGCCCCCAGCACATCAAGCAGGAAAATCCTTCCTGCACTCTAAGCAGGAAAATCTTTCCTTTGGCTGTGGCCTCTTCCCCATCCACATGAGCAAACCAGGTGCAAGGAGAGAAGCCACAGAGTGGGGTACCATGCTGCTAAAATTCCTGTCCCAGGCAGCAGCTTCATTTGGGCCCTTCTCACCCATCACTGAGCTCAGCACTTTTGGGGACACACCTGTCACAAGGCTTGACACCATTTCTCCCTCTGTCTCCATCCAATGCCTCTGTGCAATATAAGAGCTCTGCAATATAACATTTTGAAGACCAGTAATATTAGTGAGCTTATGACTAAAGCAACCATCTCTCTCCCAAAGAACCCCTTGCCAGTAGGGATTAAATGCCCACTGGTTTTAATGGGCATAATATCAGTAGGAAACAGTCCTGCTTGTTTCAGGGAGAAAAGGACAGATTTGTCCTTCTTCTCTCATGTAT
This sequence comes from Serinus canaria, assembly GCF_022539315.1. NCBI lineage: Eukaryota > Metazoa > Chordata > Aves > Passeriformes > Fringillidae > Serinus > Serinus canaria. The sequence goes on from NC_066333.1 coordinate 6,419,744, forward strand.
TTACCAGTGGACATTTCTATTACTCTGCATTCTCACTTCCCTTCCAGACCACAAATGCCCCACATTGAGCTAAGGCACCACTCAAATTCCTTGCATAGAAACTTTAGAAAGAGTAAGCAATAATAAAATTGTGTTAAAACACAGCCCTGCTTGCAGTAGAGATCCATAATCATCGACCACCCCAAGGCAAAGTTTTCACAGCCCAGTTTAAGACATTCCCCAGGTTACCCAGCAAATCCAGGATGGACTAGAGAAGATTCACCTCCTTCAAGCCAGGCCTGCTACATCTGCCTGCCCTTCCTGAGGCCAAGCTGCCTTTCCCAGGAGATGAATCCACCCAGCCAGACTGTGTTGCTGTCAAAAAGTCACTCCCCCTCCATCTTTTGGAGGAAGGTCCAGACTGCAGCAAGCAAAGCCAGGGGCTACGAGGCAGCAAAGAGGGAGCAGAGGGGAAAGCTGGCTGGAGATACAGATGGGACCATCAGTGGGATCATTCACTGATGGGCACACCAAATGCATCCTTATCCTATGAATACTGCAGGGTGCAGATGGATTTTCAAAGCAGTTTCAGAGGCTTGAGCCCCAGGTTTGCTCTTTACAGTGAACCTCCACCCCGGCTTGGCAAAATGAATGATTCACAGGTAGATGCTCCCAGCCTCCTTCTCTGTGCACCTCCTGGGGAAAGCAGGCACTGAGGGGCTGCAGAAGGAAGGAACAGCCCACAGCACCCAGCCAAGTCATTTCTAGAAGGGCCCTGGCACCCTGTGCTGGGGCTGGCAAAGAGGGAACCTGCAGCAAGAAAGCAGCAAAGAGCCAATTTCTGTGCTGGCACCACTTGAGCAAGAAGAGAACATGTATCCACAGGCCACAGTGCTCATGATTTACACTGACATGAGTAAGATCAGAACCAGGCCCTGGTGCTTTGTTACAACAGTAAACACGACAGGGAGCTTTGCCTCTCCTCCTCAGGGTATATCCCTATGCCTTTGTGGTACCAGCACAATAAATAATGCATTCCTGGAAAAGGAGATCCAAGGAGCTTTCCATAAACAATTCAGGGTTTCTCCTTTAAAAACCTCTGAAATATATTCTTAATGCCTGAGCCATGTAAGTCATTAGGTTTCTGTCAGTGTGCTCAATACATATGTATGTGCCAGAGACCAGAATCCTGGTGGAGTCTGTACTGCAGGACATCTATAAAAGAAAATTGCAGTTGAAGTGTCCAAAACAATGATCTGTGGGTGGTCCTCTGGTTAGCAGATGGGTTTCTACAGTGCACATATAGCTACTAGCACCAAACACCTCCTTGTTTTTGTCTCAGTAGCCTCTGCATGTAAAGAAGGGTTAGTGCACAGAGGATTCACTGCCTACAGATTAGCAGTTCATGTGTCTTTGTAAGACAGAGGGTGCAATCCTATCTAGGCAGGTTTGAGAGCTCTAATTGCATTCTCACTCAAAATGGAACTGCTTATAGACATTTATCATCATAAAATAACAACATCATGGCTTCCAGGGGAAGCCAATCCAGAACAGGTAGGGTGAAAAAGGAAATTAAAACCTCTTTTCCTTAGACTCATGGAGACACCCATGCAGCCAGTGGGATGATCTGCCTGCTTTGACCACAGACCCAGCATGGAGCCTCCTCAGTCCAAGGTTTCTTTCAAACAGACCATCAAGTATCACCTTGAACATCACAGTTCAACCTAAACAGTGCTGCTCTTCTGATTTGGGAGGAACAGTTGCATAAAGAAAACTGAGGTGGAGAGAACAGTGAGGGATGTGGATGGGGAAAGGGTTGTCAGGAAGGTCAGAAACCTTTATAGGGAGCCCATGAAGGTTCCCACATGCCAGGAGTTCACAAGGGAGGGAGAAGGGTTTAACCCACACATGCTCCCAGTAAACAGCTGCCAAGTGATCACAGCATCCCAAATCCTCTGCACACCTGGGAACAACCCAGACCTTTCTGGATGTGAGGAGAAGATAGGGCAGGCTCACCAAGTACTGTTGTTCTGCATTTCCACATAGAAATGTTACCTTTTACAGGGCTTTAGAAAATTCAGCTGAGTTAACCAACTGGCCTCTTGAAACTTCCTTTCCTGCCTCCGTAGGCCTTTGAAGAGTAAAATTTACCTGTGTAAAAATGAACTGATTCTAGTTTACAGTTCACTGTATGGACAGAGATCACTTTAACCCTCTTGGCTTTAGCCCTTATTTAGTCCACAAGGATCATTGTTGGAATGGGACAGCTTGGCCAAAAAAGCACTGAAATTATGAATGTTCTAAAACATCCACTCCAAAGTCAATTAGTTCATAAGCACTTCCAGAGCACATGATGTTTCATACTGCAGAGCATGTCTTAAATTTTTCATCTGGGTGTAAATCCTGGAAGAAGATGTCACCAGTCAATTCTGAGAAGTGAGAGTGTCATTAGCATGTTGCTTTAATTGTGTTTTAAATATTATATTAAACAAATTTTTGTACATTTCCTAAGAAGAGTCTTCTTTCATGAGGAGTCCCAAGTCTCATGTCAACTTACTATGGCTCAGATGTGTACATCAAATCAAATTAGCACATTCCAAACCTCATTTCCACTGAAACACAATCAATTGTAACTTATTTTTGAATCACACTGCTTTCTCTAATTGTTAGCTCCAGCCTCTGCTGAATAGGTGGTTAAGCAAATTATTTCATCTCACATATGAAAATTGTGCTATTTATGCTGGCAGCTTTCACAGTTACTGATGAGGTTTCTTGAGCTAATGAAATAATGAAAACACAAAACAGATTTAGCTTTCTTAATAAGGAAAAAGATAATGAACTAAAATTAAAATTGAAACTCTCACTATACACAGAGTTACTGTAATATCATTTCTTTTTTAAATTAATGCCCATGCTTTTTTATTTTATTTTTAACATGCCAGTGACAAAGCTAGTTAAAAATCCACTTCAGCCATGGTAATGTAAAGATGCTATTACTTTATTGCATTTTTTGTAATGTAATTATGGGACATACAGTTTTAGTGACTTTTCTGTGTGATTAGTCATACGTGAAAGGATAACACTGTGATTAGACACTGTGCTTGGCTTCATGGAAAGGGAAAGGTGAAGATGGAAGAAAATGACTTTTGGTCACCTTTACATCCTTCTATCTTTGATGGATGGGCACCTAAGGACTGGCACCTTCCTGGTGCAAATCTGCTGGGATTTGCCTTGCTGGAGCCTGCAATGCAAGCCAGTTTCCTCCCTCATCACTGAGCAGAGATCTGGCTCATGAGGAAGTCTTGCCAAAGAGAAAGCCCAGCCACCCTGTGCTTAAAAACTCCTTCTTACCCCAGGGCTAAAGCAGGGAGGAAACCTCAATTTGCCCTTGTCACCTGTAGGGCAAAGCCTCCTTGCTTCCTCTGGCTTGCCCATGTTGGGTTTGAAAGGGCCTTGCAATGGTGTTTTTCTCTCTCCCTCATGGTCCCCATGGGGAGGCCAAGGACTGTGGGGCTCCAGCTGAGGCTGAGCTGGTGCTCCCTGGAAGCCAGGAAGGAGCCTGGCCACAGCTGCCTGGGCTGTAACAGGAGATACCCCTGGCACCACTTCAGAGCTGGAAGCCTACAAGCATGTGGTCCCTCTGGTTTTGAAATATGCACTTCTAGAGCTTAGCACCATTGGTTTTCATTGCTGAGAGAGTTTGGCCGGGAATACAAAATCTGAGAAATTTGATACAGGGCGACTGTCAGGATATATTGGTGTTTCTGTCAAATAACCTGCACAGCAGGTCTAGAAGATGCTCCATGTGTCTGTGACATGTCTTTGGAGTTTTGCTGGGTTACTAGCTGGATCCTGAATTCATTCCTCAACCCTATCAGTGAAGTTTTCTTGAGGAAGAGGAGCAAGAGCAGAGCCCAGTGCCAAGGGATCTGGCTGCCTGAGGATCCCAGCGCTGGCACATCACGCTGTGCCCCTGCTTTGCTGTATCAGGAAATGGCTGCTAGAGCCCCTCAGGTTCCACTCCCTCGCTGGACTCTCAGCTCACACATCCCTTCTCTATGCTGCAGCACCCAGTTTTGTCCTTACCCTAAAACAATTAAACATTCCTGTCAATAAATACCATACCATGAGTTAGCGGGCTTGCTGGCTCTGTGCCTCCCAGTGCAGGAGGAAATGGCCTCATAAATATTTGTGCAAGACATCAATAAATTTGAAGTGTTGACTCGAGCACTCAGCTTCCCTATCTGGGACCTGGAGCAGAGCTTCCGGAGTTCACATGTTCCTGCCGCCAGGGGCCGGCGCTGGAGGCCAGCGAAATCCCCAGGATGCTGAAACTGGAGCTGCGGAGAGAAACCCCACAGAAACCCTTTGGAAAAGTCCCTTGGAAAAGGTCCTTGCAATTCAGACAGGGGAGGTTTTGAGAAGGAAGGTGTTCCCCTGCCCATGGCTGCTCCTCAGTTTGTTGTTTTTTATTCCCCATTTTTTACTGTTTATTACTACAGAAAAGCCATTGTTGTAGAGCTTCATGTGGCCAGTGAGCTGGGCAACCCCCTCCAGCACAGCTGCTTTAGGCTGTACACAAGACCCAAAGGAGGATGGGTGACTTTGAGTCTGTTCAGAGCACCGGGACATGGGTGTTGGGAGCCCCCCCGGGTGCTTCCAAGATCAGAATAACTTAGTTATTAAAAATTAAAATTTTTAGAATTTTAATTAAAAATATTATTTTGAGCTGCTCTACTTTCATAGTGCTGAAATGGCACCACTTCAGACTGTGGGCTGTTATTCTGCCATTGGGGTACTACTCCCCAGCCTGGATATTCAGAAGCCTTTTGACTTCCAACTTGCCCAGGTTTGCAAGATTTTTTTTTTTTTTTAAAGAATTACTCCTATTTGCAGCACCCCCACACTTGTATTAGTGCTGGATGCTCTTCTCCAGATAAACAGTTTTCACCAAGAGCAGAAAATGGGACCAAGGCATTGGATGAATTTGATTTTCTCTCTGCTCTGTGTCCATGGTGTATGGAGTGATCCCAGGGGCATGCCCTCAGGAACAGCTCCCTTCCATCCTCAGGAGATGGTCCAAGTGGTTTACTGAGCCTTTCATTTCTTGTAACTCAAGTGTTTGGGAGTCTTGTCTAGAAGTGTTCTCTTGCTACTTGTGAAAATGTGACTGTTAGGGGGAAAAAAGGCTCTGAGGATGTAAGGAGAAAAGGTGAGGGTCAGGAGGTTTCCCCAGCGCTGTGTGGAACTCCTCCCTTCTACCCCAGGAGATGAGCAGCAGCCAATAGCTCCATTTTAATGAAACAGTGTTGATTGGAAAGACAAGTGTGATATTTTGTTCCTACCCAGGCAACAGGCTCTCCTGTATTTTCAGTCTGTGAGGTCTAAGATCATGACAATTAATAACAAATAGCTGTGAAAAAAACACATGTGCAGAACTTGGATTAGAGGGTGGAGCAGATGTGCAAGGAAGGTGCTCTCTGCCTCACTTTCTCTGGTGTTCCCAGCTCACTGTCTAGACTCAGCTCTCCTGGGGGAGCGAAGGCAAGAAGGCTCAAGGAAGAAAAAGAAAAAGTGAAAGCTAGCAATTGTCAGATCTGTGATAATGCTAAATTCCATCATTATTATCCAGGCTACTCAGGAAACCATTTTTACAAGGCTTAGAAGACATCTGGGGCTCAAGTCAGATGTATTTATTAAGCCACTCACATCCAGGTTTGCTAAAGCAATTGCTTTATCTCCTAATTTCCCATGTGTTCAGATGGTTACTGGATCACAGACCTGGAGAGACTCCCCTCACACACCCAGCCCACCACGGACCAGCAGTGGCACAGCCAGACATCATCCAAGGCACCACTTCCCAGGGACCAGGCTGGCCCAGCCTGCTCTCCACGGTGGCCCTTGGCTGCTCCAGCAGCTCTCACTGGGGCTGCTCCCACCAGCACACGACCTGTGTGGCTGCTGCTAGCACACAATTCCTGTGTGATGGGTTCCCAGCCCCACTCTGCTCTGCAGACACAGATCATTCACAGCTCGGTGTTTCCCCAGCCCAGCCTGGCATCCCCAGCTCCCACACCAGAATTTGCCATTTGGCTGCAGCCAGGACTTGGCATCATGATCCTTCTTCCCCTTTGGGGCCTGGCTGCTGATTATTCTTTACATGTTCTTTTCAAGAAAAAGCACTTTTTTCCTGCCCTGCTGGAGGAAATCAAGGAGCAGGACAAGAATTCTTCTAAGTTTCAGGAGGTCTTTCTGCTTTTTTGCAAGAGGACGAGGGCTGGCATGCAGCAACTGGGCTTTTCCCCCAAGTTCTGCTTCATGAAATGGATGTTTTAGAGAAAAGGAAAAGCATTGCTGGTGAAGTAACCTGAAGGGGCTGTGGAGCTGCTGCTTTGGTAGGTGTGTGTGCATCAGTTGGGTTCACCTCAGCAACCTCATTCTCAGCATCTCCCCAACTTCATCAGCAAGACATTCAAGCTCAACCCCACCTGTCAGTCCCCCTGGCTTTAAAACATGAGTCTTTATGTTCATCATCCAGATAAACACTGCAACAAATTGGAAATCTACACTGAAATTACTGCTGTGATAAAATCAACTTAATGCACCTACTGTAACACTGGCTACAGAGAAAGATGGCAAAAATAAAGAAAGATCCCCAAAATAATTTCCCTTAAATCTGCAAACAGCCATCAAGCATTATCAAACTATTGAGAGAAGATGGCAAGAAGACAGCATTTGTTTTGTTTGCTGTCACTTCTGCTTGTCCTGGTTACCATGTACCACCTTCCTTACACTGGTTTTCTTTCTCTTGTTAAACATTTTTAGTTTTTTTTCTTAAGAAAAGAAATGTTGCAGAACAGTAACATGTATGGAGGGAGAATTGCTGACTAAGGGGATTTATGCTGGCAATGTTACACACAAAAATTATTCCTCAAAGGGGAAAATATATGCCACACTTTTTTGGCCATCAGAGATCACTCTTCTGACAGAGAATCTGTTCAGCTGAGCTGGTGGGAAAGACTCTCAAGAGCAGCTTGGAGTTACTGGCACCGCACCTGCAGCGGCTTTCTGGAGTTCACGACTTGGAGCCCAGAGCCAGACCACAGAAAAAGGCAGAAAAGGCAAAGAACAGCCAGATATTATGTGCAGCCATTGTGACTCACTAGGGCTCCTATTCTCAATTTGCTGTGACCTTTAGAGAAGTGGAGCTGATACTGAGCAGACAATGCAGCTCTCTGCTCCCAGCAAGCCCCAGCTCCTGCCCTGTGCCTCTCTCGGAGCACAGCCCAGCCACACACACCACCTGACCCGCCTGCCAGGCCTGGGATGACGCACCAAGTCATTTTGATTTGTGGCACCTCCCTGGGTAAGATGGGCAAAATAAAGACAGATGGCAGTGGATAAACTCCAGCAACTGTGAGGCTGCTATTAGCAATAGCTCCCACACTGTGTGCAGCGCCCTCAAATGAACTTCCCTGCGGCCCCAAGCCCCTGGTAACACACAGAGATACTCCAGCCCATCTTTTAGAAAGAACTTCTCTGCCTTTTACCATCTTTTGCTTTATATTTTTTTTCCAATGTCCTGACTTTCCTTTTAAAAGCCACCACCTTCACACAGCTGTTCCTGCAGCCATCGCTGTCCAAGTTAGTGGTGGTACCTTGGCCAAGCAGGGAGGTCTCACTTTCAGGGTCTGTGTGGGAAAGCTCCTCCCAAATCCAGGCTTTCCATGAGTTCCCATCACAAAGCACTAAAATGCTAGCTCCTCCAAATTATTTTCTCTCAGGATTTCTGCAGCATCACCAAACCATGCAGAACCTCAGCAGGAGGACCCAGGTGATAATCCAGGCACCTTTCTGCCCTGGGGGCAGTTGGCTTCTCTATTCTTCATGTTACTTCCTAGTTCAGATGCCTGAGGTCTGCAGTTTTGTATTTCATCCAAAATAAATGCAGGCACACCAGTGTTTTCTGATGCTTTTTTCCTGAGGTATATCAATAGAATTCCACCACTGATTGTCTTTTCCAGAAATGAAATTAGGAAGCAAAAATAACCGAAAAGCAAAAGCCATTCTGGGGTAGCATTTTTATAAGGAACCTCGGTGGTTTTGGAGCCTACCTGTTATTTTCAATAGTATTTTTTTCCACCTTGGATTCAGGTCAGTTTTGAAGAAGAATCCTACCTTGCTCACATGCCTTTGCAATTGTTCCTTTCAGCCTTCAAAGGTCATCTCACCCCCAGGTATACAGCAGGGACAAAACTGGGATGGTTTCATGTGAATGATAAAACCTGAACCTTCTATGAGAAAAAATATGGAAATGAATGACACAATGAGAACAATAACCTTTGTGGGGCTTAGTCTGACTATTATTACTGTGGAAGACATGATAAAAGAAATCCCACACATTTCCAATGGAGAACAATCTGGCTCTGCCCAAATTAGCTCCCCAGCCCAGCAGAGGCTCAGTTAAAGCCTCTGGTAGCCTCACCAGCAGAATTCCAAGTCACTCTGGTGAAAGCAAAGAATTTCCTTATATGTGCAAACATACCTGATGATTGGCATTATCCCAATGAACACACATTAGGTAAGTAAAAATATTCCAGTGTATTGATATTAATTCCACAGCTCAGACCCAAGATCAAGTTCTCATTTGTCTGAATAACAGAGCATTTAAATATTTCGTTCAAATATAAAGAATATTTCGGCTTATGTACGGTGTGGGGGGGAGAAATCCAAGGAACAAAAGTTTTCCTTGTAGCATGCACAGCGATGATTTCCAACCCTTGGCAGCCACAGCACAACACAGCCATGGCAAACGTCTGGCCAAGACAAATCTATAAAATTTGCACTGTACATGCACGCCTTCCATGCATGAAGGTCTAATAAGCCCAGATACTTTCTGCCTCTCCAAACAGTTGAGCTAAAGAGGTTTCCCCATGGATTCTAGCAGGGCCAAGAGCATGGAGACTTTATTATGTAACAACCCACATTATTTAGTGAAAATCTGGAATGTGCTTTATTAGTTGGGCCTTTGTTTGGTCAGGAAATACCTCCAGACAAATGTGATGACACAGGCATTTTTAATTTGCCACTTCACGTTCACAGCAAATTAGGTGATTTTACGTGTTATTCCCTCCATTAAAAGCGACAGGCTGCAAGGTTAGCAGTTTCCCTCAGAAGCTCTTGATGACATTACAGACACACATAGAAAGCACAAGCCCATCAGAATGAATTAAGATCACCTCTCTTTGCCTGTAATCTGAAAGCCTCCATGTGGTCCCTCTTAGCACCAGTTCCAAATGCCAACCCTCTGGAACAGCATGTGCAAGTGGTTGGAGGTAAGGGGAGGAGAGGTCAAATTCTGTGTGCTCCATACGATCAAATTTGTGGTATTAAACCAACAATTACCAGTGAAGTGGTGAGTGAAAAACAAACCTCCTATCTATTACCCAATTTCAAATGCCAGTGCAATGCCTGCAGGACTCTCAGTCCTCTGCTTTTTTCTTTTACATACTTGGTAATGTGTCAAGTCTTAATACCTGCTTTCAAATGGAGTTGGGTTTTTCCATTTGTGAGCTTGAAGTCATTTTCATTTCAGAGCAGACTTTAAAAAAAGCCAGTTAGACTGCTGCTAATATAGTTGGTGAAAATATCCATTGAGGATATATTCCTCAGTGGATTACACTTCTGCTTAGGATAAATAGGAAAAAATGTAGGAGATATTATCTTAAATACAAAATATTTGGTCTTGACTGAATATCACTGAAGCAGCTCAATGAAGACCCAAAGGAAACACTGGCCGAGAAAAAGAAAGGGAGGGAAAAAGCCGTCCTCATTTTCTTACAGTGAGGATTAGGAACTGAAGTTTGGCCAGCATAGCAACATACACTTCTGCTGGACTTCAGTCCAGGTAATAAAAGCAAAAATAGAGATTGTGTAGAGCTGGGTAATAAAAGAGGTAGCAGTGGTGAGTCTGCTGCGGCAGGTTTTTTGGCTGGAGCTTTAATGACTGGGGCTGAAGCTCTGCCAAGCAGTGCTGAGCAGGACTGACGCAGCTCCTGGGGTTTGCCTGAAAAGGGGAAGCAGCCGTGGAGGTCTGTGAGGGAGAGAGGGAGAGGTGGAGGTCTGCAGGCTGGGAGAGGGAGAGAGGGTGGGAGCCTGTGCTGGAGCTGCTGCTTAATCCATCAGCAGGGAGGGACTCGCTGACACCTTCCCGAGCTCCGGGTGTTTGTGCAGGCTGCAGGATGCCCTGAGAGCCCCCCTGGCTGCACTGGGCTCTTTTATGGCCAGGCAATGAGGTATGGCTGGGATTTGGAGGAATAGCAGGTGTGTGCTGGAGAAGCTGATTTCCAGCTTTCCAGGTGGGTGGCCCTGTGCCGGCCACTGGCATCTCCAGGAGAGCAGGTGACTCCCCTGAGCACTCGCCTCAGCCAAATGCCACCAACAGCCTTGGGTGCAATGTGCAGGGAGCAAGGAAGGAGGAGGACCACGAGGAGGAGGAGGAGGAGACAGGGCTCCACATAGAAGTTGTCTCCCAAAACCAGGAGCTGCAGACTTTAATCTCTTCCCACCTCTTAATGAGGTACAGAACTTAAGTATGATGTTTTTTCCCCAAACTTCTCTGAAGTTGGGCACCTAAAACTGTCAGTAAAACTCAGGTTTCAGCACAGGAGGAATAATCTGGCTGCTCTCTGCACACATATTTGAGAATTACTCCCACATCCAGGTACATTTCTGCACAGTGGTTTTGTGTGTGTTATTGCAAACACCTCAATGGGGACTGGGTAGAGGGAGACTTTTTTCCTTCAGGTCAAGAGAATTCAGGCTGTGTTTGTAATGCTGTTTCCAGGTGTTGGATGGTCACTGGCCTTGGCAGGCACAACATCCTTTTAGAATTCTTTCCAATCTCAAAGATAATCCCACTATGAAAATATCCCCTCCCTAGCAAGGCACCTCAGCAGGTGAGACAGGGGTGGTTTGCAGGCCCTTGTCTTCAGTCTCAGAAGGTGCAGGGTCTGGAGGTCAGCCAGGTGTGAGTGTGGCAGTGAGCATCTGCTCCTCTGCCTTCTGCTACTCAAGGCTAAAACACAGGAAATCCCATTCTTGCTTTTTTCCCCCAGCATCAGATGAATAATCTTTATTTTTAAAGCAAGAAGAAGAACCAGGTGTATCTCCATACCTGCCCTACTGTTGTTTGCCTCACCCTCTTGCCACCACTGTGCAGTGAGCACTCTCTGTTGACTTTGTCTGCCTTGATGTGTTTTAAGCCCATGTTTAACTGCTGAGAAACCCTCTCTACTGAAGAGTCAGAGGAGAGTTTTCTTTGTGTTTCTTTTTGCTTAGAAGGGGCTGAAGCAGCAATCTTGACTTAAAGGCTGACTCTGATTGGAAAATAAACAACTATAAAGTACAATAAATCCCATTGAAGAGCCCAGTCAAAACATCCCAATGAACAGCTAATGCTCCACTAACCAACTCCAGATGTCCCAGCCTTGTCTGGCACTAATTGGTTGACTGGAGAGTCAGTAACTGTGTAACCTGGAGGAAATCTCTACTTCTTGCACTTGAGATGAGTTGCTAAGACAGAAAATGGTTTTGTTTTGTTGTGGTCCTTAATTTCCAAACTGCAGAGGAGTCACAGGTAGCTGCTGATACCTGCCCAGTGGCTGGGCACTGTCCAATTTTAGGGACCCTAAGGCACCTCACAAAAATTTTCTCAAGAGCATGAAGCTGCCTTTGACAGCAGCTCGGATGTTCTTCCATTCCCAAGCTTTTCTGGGTTTATTTGTTTAACCAGAGGACGTGCCCTAGCAGATTGCAGCTAAATTCTTAGATAAAGGTAGTTGCAAACTCCATCTGGAAATGTCTGAAGCACCAAAAACCAACTAAAAAAAAAAAAGCCTCAACCAAAACTAAACTAAAACCAAACAAACAAAATCCCAAAGAAAGCAATTGCTTCCAATTATAATTAAAACACATAGAATCAGAAAGATGAGTTTGGAAAGAGAAAATATTTTTTTAAAAAATGAGATGAGCCTGGTGCAACCCAATTCCTACACTCTGAAAATTCCATGCCTGTCTGCATTGGCCAGGACTTTCCAATGGGCTTTTTTTTGGGATATTTGACAGGATCTCATTATCTATTCTGTGTAATACTACAAAGCAATGTGTGCCTGCAGGTATCTCCTCTGTTTTACCAGAATACTTCCCAGTGCCATGACTCTGCACACACTTATGTTGTTGATGTTCAAGCAAAGATATCCCACTGGCTCCTGAGAATTCCATGACATTAAAAATTGCTATTCATAATTCATTCTTGGGGTTCCAGTCATATCCTGAGCACATATGAGGAGGTTCTGTGAAAGAATTTCCTAGAAAGTTACTTAATAAGTTTTGTAAGAGCATTTTAGAACTACATAAATTTGCACACCAAAATCTGATGTAGAGCTTCTGCTTGCTTCCATATAACTGATTTTTGTTTAGTGCTTGTAAAACTACTCAAAAAAAACCAGTCTATAACCTGTTTCTCAAGTGTCAAAAGCATTTTTTCTGCAGAGTGCTGTGCAATACAGCATCTGTTTGGACACATCCAGCCATATCTTTCACTCCTGATCTGCAAGGGAATAACACAGGATTTGAAATACAGTAGACACTTGTGCAAAGCATGAACAATGAAAATTACATCCAGCCCTTAATCCAGGGGATTCTGAGCTGAGCTCAGCCTCTGTGGGTATACATATCCATTCTGCATTTAGTTCCACATATTCCAAGACTGGATGTTTCCCTATAAGAGTCACATGGGAGCAAAAGTGGGATTAAGGGGCTTTCTCTCCATGTTTTGCTATTAACATTACACATGTAATATCCAGCACATGAGTAACTGTGCTGCACCATGGTCAGTGATGAAATTAATTTCTTCCAAGTTTCTAGAAGGTTTCATATTTCAGGTATCATCTTTATTTTGTTCACAGCCTTGGGAGAGAATGGATGGAAAAGAAGCAGGAGGTTAATCACACCCCATATATTGAGATTCAGAAAAACTTTGATAAATCTTCCTCCTTTGAGCCTGATGAAGGTCTGGTTCCTGCCAACAGAGGACCCTGCAGAGCTGGGTCCTTCACCAAACTGCTCCTTTTGTGCTTTTAAATCTGCCAGAAGCTGGCCTGACTTTGGCAATGGTGACACAACCATTCCCAAAGGATGGGATTCCTCTGGGTTCTCTGGCTGCTGAGTTTGTATCAACAGCAATAACACCCCCCTCCTTGCTGGTACCAAGGTTGGGTGCAAGGAGCACCTCATCTACCTGGTCTATTATTTGGCTCCAGGCTGGTACCTCTCACCAGCAGGAGTTAGATCTGTAGCCTCAATACCAACAGAAATTTTTTTTTAAATGCAATGCATGAAAGTACAAAATTTAAGTAGGTGAATATTGAACTGTTAAGGAGAGGGGATTGAATTTTCTGTTCATTTCTATTCTGTTTAAAAGTTCCTACAAAGAAATTGTGGGACATTAGGAAGGAAATGCCTATGGAAGTTAAATTTCTGTTTCTGTTGAGCCAAGCAGATAAAAATTCTGAAATAGGTTTTATATACCATTGAAGAGCTTTTCAACATTCAACATTAAATATCTCTGTTTATCACTAACCACTTTAGAACACTAAAGCACATCTTTAAAAATCAGCTTTTGATTTTGGCAGCAAAGTTGTCTGTTAAAAGAAACTGTTACCATTCAGTTGAGTGGCATTTGGAAGAGAACTGGCAAAGTAAACTCAAGGGTTAATGAAAGTAAATGAGATAATCCTCATTGATCCCCCATAATCGCCATGGCCTGAGTGCAGCTGTCAATCACTGGGAGAGACTTTTTCCTAATCTGTCCCTCTGTGAATAAGTTATTCCAAACTGAATATCCTTTATACACAGACATGTATTCAAATCTACAAACACACACTCTGAACATATAACAGAAAACTTAGCACAGTCAATTCCAAAATGAAGGGGAAAATAAAGTATAGCTAAAAACATGGTGCATTAATTTAAAAAAGTGAAAGTTTCTTTTACTAGCTAAAACATATTCCAGCTGTCATTACTAACTCACTGTTTCCCATGTAAGCTGGTAGCAACTAATGAATCTGTTAAATCCCTCCTCTGTAAAGGAGGAAAGACTGTTCCCATAAAATTAAAACTTACTGTTTAACAGATTGACCTAAGCCAAATATGGTCTGGAGCATAAAAGAAATTATTTCAGTACTTTTCAGGGAACTGCTGACATGAATAATATATTAAATCAAATTATGTCGTATCTGAGGCTCAGAGGAGGTTGCAGGAGGAGTTGGGTGTGGGAGGGAAGGGCACAGAGAGCTGTGCCCATGACTTGTCCTGGCTGCTCTCAGGCCCTTCCTCAGCAGTGCCAACCCCACCCAAGTTGTCTCTTCTTTTGGGAACCACATCACTGCAGGGCCACCCCACACTCCTATGGGGTCTGGACACCAGTGGTAACTGCAGAGCCCAAGCTCATCAACCCACTGTTCCCAGGACTGCACTGAGTTCAGAGACAGAGGCACCAGTCTCTCCTTAACTCTTCTTTCACTTTGGTCCTTAAACCCTGGAGCAGTTCTGGGCTCCTCCTGCATGGGCACAGCCAGGGAAGGATGCTTATGGACAGGCACCAGGTGTGCACTCCCAGAGCTGGAGAAGGAACTGGCTCAGGGGGCAGTGTGATCTGGGGAGGTGAACACATCTGGACCATGAGGGCATCAGCTCTCCAGTCTGGATTTGCCTCAAAAGCTCAGTTGTAAATTCATGCTTGATTTTGTGAGAAATCCTTTCAAGATGCCCAGTGCACAGACACTGTTAATTGCAGCATTTATAAGTACCTACCTATTCTAGGAAATCTCCCTCTAATACTTTGCATCTGGAATTCTTGATAATGCAGACATGGCACTTAGGGAGGTGGTTAGTGGTGGATTTGGCAGTTTTACATTTACAGTTGGACTCAATATTAAGGGTCTTTTCCAACCTAAATGATACAGTGTTTCTATGCTAGAGTCACTTACAGAGAAACTCTCTGGCATTTAGAAGAAAGACAATCTTTCTACAGAGAGTTCAGACACACCTGTAATAATGTTACTGTATTCTGCAGAGGAAAAGGAAATTGTCTGTCAAAGGTTTGGGATAGAAACGCTTCACACCGCCCAAAGGTACCTCTTGATAACACAGTGCAACACCCATTTTCCTCCTGTAAACACTCAGAGCCACCACCTCTAACCTGAGGCTGAGTTGGAAATAAATGCCCCACTCTCAGGTTTAAAGAAAAACCAGCTTGGTAGCCATTTGGCCTGCAGCCAGGATTAAAGTGTTAACTCAGTGTCTGTCAGCCTGTCACTTAAACATTTACAAAACTACTGACCACTTCTATTAAAAGACCATTAAACCAGGATTAAGCTTTTCCAGGGTTAAGCTGATGTAAAAATGCAAGGAATGTCACACCAAGGGCAGCTCATTTTATTTGTATTGTAAACAGGCAGAAGTTGGAGGATAAAATGTTACATGTGTATTAAATATGAGGATATACCCCTGCTTTGCATTTTCCCTTTTTTCAGCTTCCTAAACACAGATCCTATTACTCAGTGCTCCAATAGCTGCAGAGCACAGCAGAGTGAACATGGAAACCTCCAAGTGCCTTGAAACCAGCCCTGGGTGCTTCAGAACAGGCTGGGGTGGCTTTGCCTGGAGGGGGGATGTGACATGGTCTGGCCATAGTGCTGGGAATGGCCATGGATATAACACAGCACTTACCTAATGTGTCATATTGTAATCAAAGATAAATTGTTAAAAAAGGAGAGTCTTATCAAAAGCAGGAGCCTATTTGGAGCATTCCATGAATTTATTTTGTAAAAGCAATAAAGTCCACCAAGGGGTACCAAGTGGAACTCCTGCAGGCTGAGCTGGCCAGGTGCTGGGATGGGACACTGAGATTGCTCTGGTTTCTTACATTTCTTATCCCTTGCCAGCCCTTGGCACAGACAGGGTGCAAGGCTGAATGGGCTGATGGCCTGATCTGCTCTGTTTGCATCTGCCACATCATTAGCTCTGAATAAAAGCATGCTGGCCTGTCTGAGCATCAGTGCAGAGACTTGAATCACAGAATTATTGGTCTTTATTTATTAATTACTATCCTGAAAAATTTCAAAATATATAAGCCATTGAGCAAGTCTGCCTACATAAATATTACAGAATTGGCCACCCCCGTAAAGGGAGGTACACACATCAAATGAGATTTCTCTCCTTCCCCACAGCCCTCCATCTAGCCTGTTATCTTTATGAAATATAATTTTGCTTTCAGGAAGTATCTATGACACTTCCATCTGAAGCAGTGCTTCCAGTATTTACAGATATCAAAGAACTGGTCTTAATTTCATCTGATACTTTAAAAAGCCTTTTATTCTAAAATAAATTATTGAAATGCGGTATTGGTAAAATGGGTTGCTCCAGTAATGGATTTACTGTGATGGTGCAATCAATTTCAGAGATTGGATTTCAGGATAGAAACTATTCATCACTCTCCATGTCAGGGCAAGGTTTACCTTCACACTGCGGTCACCCACTGCAGCTTATGGATACCAAGGGCAGAGGAGGATCCATTGGAGGAAAACACTTTCTGTTGTTTTTTTTCCATTGTTGCTGAGGTGAGAGTTTGGAGTTTTGACAGCTCCAGCAGCTCCAGAGCATCCTGGTGCCAGTCAGGGGGGTGCAGAGGGACTCACCTAGGCAACAGCAGATGTGCTTAAATATCCCATTTATCTGTTCTGCCAGGACTCAGTGCAGGCTTTGCTATATGAGTTTTCCAACTCCCTATTTCATTTCAGGATCAGCAGAGCCTTTTATCAGGTAGAGGCCTTCAGGGGTAAGGAATATAATGGTTTTAATGGGAATGATGGGGAGAGACCTGTGTTGGTACAAATCCTTCCCACCCTTTAACACTGAGCACTCAGCATGAGTGACACTAATGAGGGGAGAGAGGAGGGGAGCTGTGACATGAACCATCCTCCCTTACCCCTGCACTGACCCTCTCTTTGACATCTGAGGTTTTTCACAAGCTGGAGA
This sequence comes from Serinus canaria, assembly GCF_022539315.1. Taxonomy (NCBI): domain Eukaryota; kingdom Metazoa; phylum Chordata; class Aves; order Passeriformes; family Fringillidae; genus Serinus; species Serinus canaria. The sequence continues at coordinate 6,436,823 of NC_066333.1, forward strand.
CCCCAACACCTGCTCTGCCATAGCTGGAAATGGAGCTCCTGGACCTCTGCAGCAAAGGAGGAGGTTGAGAACAGAAGCAGTTTAGTCCTGGAGGTCAGTAAAGACAGGATTTTTTTCTCCATTTATTTTTGCTCCATAGAGGCCCATGTGCCTCTATTAGCATAAATACATATTCAGAGTCTCATTAGTATCTCCTCTTGCTTTCTGCCTGGCAGAGCCACTTCAAGCCTGACGGGGCCACAAGCCAGAAAGGCTCTGCAAAGCACCACCAAACACAGCTTCTCTGAGGTATCCTGACCTATCACTGGCAGGAAAAATTGGCATATCTAAGCCTTGTGACACAAAAAAAAAAATGAAAGCTTTTTTCCCATCCTCATCTCCAATGAATCTTGCTCTTCACTCCTAGAAAGCAAAGGCAGCTCCATAAATCAAGAAGTCTGTGGATTTGGGGTTTTACATTAACACTTTCAAGTCATGCTTTGCTGTGACCTCTTGGATGGGGGTGAACTATTCTACTGTGCTGGGAAATGGCAGCTCCAGAGCCAATTTTAGCACCTAGAAAATTTCCCTTGGCTCCCAGATGCCTTAATTTTAAATCTGACCCCCTCCTTAAAGACAAAGCCATGTCTACATTTGATTTCAGGAGTTACATACAATAACTTAAGAAGTTATGTAGGGACCCAGAAAGTCTCTGACTATGGAGGGGGTTGGAAATATTATTTGGAGGCAGAATTTCAGATTTCTTGGCTATGGTCTATCTACCAACCTCAGCTCTGCATTTAGTCTTTCACCGACTCTTTTAAGCACTACAAATGATGGAGTTTTGCTCAGCTGGAGAATCACCATCAATAAATACAGCTGGATTGGAATAACTAATGAAGGGTGAAAAACTGGGCTTGTTATAGTTATTTATAATGCCTCTTAAGACAGTTAAAATTAAGGGAAAATTCTCTGGTGTTTTAAATCTTTCTTCTCACTCCACTTCACTACTCACACTCCTTCTTCTGTTTTTTTTCATATGAAATATGGACTATACTGTGAGTTTATTTAAAAAATCAAAACTCTGAAGGAACTCATAAAAGGCACTTTGCAATGGCTAAGACAGAGTGCGCCTTGGCAAGAAAACTACTGCTGATGTGAAACCTGCAGAGGAAGGGCTCCTGGAAGGGCACAGATGCCAGGGAGGGACAGCTCTAACTTGGGTCACAGCCATAGGGGTGCTCAAGGTTCCTCTTCATGCTGCATTTAAATGCACCAGTCCTGCATTTAAATGCCCAAATCCTTCCATCCATCCATGGCTGAGCCTCTGCCTCCCTCACTATGGAACCTGCCCGCAGCCTCAGCCAGTCTGTAAGAAAGGCAACTCAGTTCCCACCTTGCCAGTCCTCCTGTCTCTGCTCAGCGCTGTTGATTTTGCTCAGGGATGAGATGAGGCTGCTTGCCTGTGCCAGGGACTCAGTGTTTTCCCCCTGTGGTACACTGGAACACTGTAATGAGCAGGCTCCTGGGCTGCTGCACCCCTGCAATCCAGCACTGACCAGAGCAGATCTACCCAGCCCAGTGGTCACCAACACCAAGGAATCTCCTTTGGGAGTGCTTGGGGAAGGGAGGTGATGGAAGGGTCCAAGAAGAAGCAGAAAGACTGAGGGGGAAACTATATTGTAAATTAAACTTTTCCTTAAAATTCCAAATTTTGAATTTTGCATTTTCAAACCAGCAGCAACTGCTGTGATGAATGAAGAAATACTTTATTGGTGATCCAGCACTCCTCACTGCTCAAATAAGATGTAAGAAATCCAAATATGCTAAATAAAAATAATAATCTATTCCCAAGTCTAACCATCATGTTATAAAAACCTATTCCTGCAATTATTTTGTGTTTCCTATCTTAGGAATATCGATGGACTGGAAATAAATTAAATCCAGAACACTCTTACAGCCTTCTTAATCCACTGCAAAAAGGGAAAAAAAAGGATACAACTGGAATGGTTAATGACAGCTGGAGTTCAGGACACTCTGAAGTTATCAGGGCTGTGTTAGACATTTCATAGCAAAGCAGAATCAATCACTGTCCAAGGAAGCTCTGAGAGCCATGGATCTGAAATTATGGCCTGACTCTGGTATTCCTCAGGATCTCACAGCCCTTATACCTGGTTCATCCATGAGGGGATGAGATCTCAGATCCTCCCTGGATGAGCCAGCAGTGCCTCCTGCTGTACTCCAGCCTGCATTTGTTCCCAGGCTCCCAACTCTGTCAGGTTTCAGCTACCAGTGAAGGCACTGCTGGCATTTTGAGAGCTGTGATGAGTAAAGGGAGATGTGTCTAACTGGGCTCAACAGCTCTGGAAACATCAGTCAATCACAGGAACCCACCCTGCCCGGTCCAGCATGGGACAACGGGGAGCTGAGCAGTCTGTGAGGCAGCCTGGAACCCCCCAGAGATGTTCTGCTCATAAACCAGCTTTTAACACATTTCTGGGTGTGTTTGAGTGTCACAGCACACCAGGGCTAATCTGTGGAACCCAGAGGGTTCCAGCCTGCTCAGCCATGCTCCCTCCTCTTGCTTTTACACATTTCAGCACTAATCTGCAGGAAGTCCTGCTGCAGTTCCACGACCTTCTGCTGAACAGGCTTTCACTTGTGCTGACCCATGACAACCCATCACAGCCAGGGAATGCTGGCTGTATCACAGCCCACGTGAATGCCAAGTCTGCCTTAATCCAAAAACATCAGAAAAAGGAACTTGGGGTCAATCTCACTTAAGGAATGTGCCAAACTTCCTGGAGGTCACAGCAAGAGAACAAGCCCAATGTTTCACCTCTGAAGCTAAAAGACTGAGAGGTTTTAAATCCTTTTGAGTCACCAGTCTGCAAAGCAGGTAACTGGCAAAATAAAAGAGGGACTTGTCTCTACTCTGGGCTGTTAACTGGAAGTCTTTCACTGGAGAGGGTTCTTCCTCCCCCTCAGGGTGGTTTTCTGCATATCAGGTAGAAAATCTCTTTGAAAAACAGCAAGTCAAATCTTTCAAAACAATCATTATGATAACAAAGAAGAATGAGACTACTCTGTTGCCACAGCGACCCAAAAAGTTTCCGAAGGCTTTGCAGAAGCTGTTTATTGAACCTCAGTGGCTCTGGGGAGGAGCATCAACATCAATCTCCTCCACATCTCGCTGTAGTCATTCCTCACTGCAGTTGGAAGAGCTCTGAGGTGGCTCCAATTGCAGAATGTGGCAGCAGCCCACCACCCTTCCCTCCCCAGGGCTATGCTACTCCTAAAAACCTGATCCCAGTAACTGACATCAGATGATGGCACTGCCAAACAGGATGTCTGTCTGTCTGTTCCACTCTCACACCATTTGAATCAGTCCTGTTTGCCGACTTCCAGACACTGGCACCAGGTAACACCTGCAAAGCAGTCCAAGATCTTGGATTCAAGGATACCATGGGTGCAAAGTAATATCGTTTTATTCCCTGGCAAGTTTTAGACTACCTCTAATTTTCACAGCACATGTGGACACTTCTACAATTCATATTCAGATAAGCTAAGGCAGAAGGTCACATGGTTTCTAAAAATGACCAAATGAAGCTGTGGGAGTGCCAGATAACCCTTCAATGATCTCTTCCATTACAAAAATCCCTTTGATATTAAATTCCCATCAAGAATTGAGGAATATCCTAATACTCCAATATATGAAAGTAGAGAAGGACATTTTTACCTGAAACAAGTTTAATCAGGGAATGGGGTTACTAAACAACCTTCCTTATGCAAGTCCCAGTTCAGTGGCCGGTAGGAGGGGACAGTGGACCTGGAAGCTGTGACACCTCCCTTGCCAGGACCACAGTGCTCCTGCCAGCCTGGCTCTGGAGGCTTTGCCAAGTCCAGCTTTGCTGCAGTAATCCCCTACCAGCAGCATAGCCAGGAAAAATGTGGTCTGCAAGCTGTGATGCCAACAATGAATGAGCCCTAGGAGGGAGTGCCAGGGCAGCCAAAGGCCCAATGAGTAGTGGTGAAGGATAGCCTCAGCTGAGGAGAAGGTTCAAAGAGCAAGGACAGGATGGTTTGGAGGCAAGAAGGGGCCTGGGAACACTGATAGACTCACTCCAGCCTTATCCTGGGATAATTGAGGGGAAAATCTGGATCTTGTGCATGCAGAGCCACAAGTGAATGTATGCAAAACCTGAGTAACACAAGGGAAGTGTTTCTAGTCATTTCTTTCCCCCTATAACCATTTCCCCCTTAACCATTTCATACCTCTTTTCTTCTTCCTCATTCCAGAGGAAAAGCCTGATCCATCAACAGACAGACAATCCACTCATTATTTCAACTTTTCTTGAAACTCTCCAAAGAAACATTTTTCCTTAGAAAATTATCTGCTCCCTCTGCAGACCAAAGTGAGCATCATCTTCTGAACATCTGTTCAAGCCAAGCCAACTTCTAAATTGTTGGCAATTCAAAATTCAGAGTTCAAGACACAGCATAAAACTGTGCTTTCCACAGCTTCTATTGAATTCTTAGAACAGAACAAGCACTGCATTTGGGCAGTAATGCAAAAGTATTAATTTGCATTATTAAGATTGTTTTCTTTAGCTTCATTGACTGCTTTCCAAAATTGTCCCTGAGAGTGAGGTTAATTAGAGCAGTAATCCTTTTGACATTAATGGGAACATGAGCATGTGCCAGGCTTTCTGAAGTGAAATAGTTGATACTCACTGTCAGCCAGAGGAAGGAAGATGTGACCACAGCAACTCTCTGCACCCTTGTCACAGACAATTTGTGCACAGCAGCAAGAAATGCTCAGAGTGAGAGTTTATATAAGGGAAGGGGAAGAGGCTTCTTGACTTCACACACTGAGATCTGGAAAAGAATGTTTGCAGAAAGAAAATTTAGAATTCATTTAGGGAGAACTTAAGAAGAAAATATAACATTAAAGGCTGAGTTCTTCAGAGACTGAGGTCCTGTATCAGTCACCCAGTACCAACCTGCAAATTCACAAATGAATTACTTCCACAACTAATGGAAGGAAGGAGCTTGCATGAGGCTGCTGCAGGACAGTCCAAGAGCATAACTCAGAATATGTTAATTGCTGTTAATTTTGGGATCTGCTTTAGCTGTTCCACCCTTTTCTTGAATAATTGTTTTTCTCTTGATGATCTGTTGTCTTTAAGCATCCCAGCTCCATTTCCCAGGTCACCACTTAAAGGGACTGACAAGAGCAGGTCCCTTAATTTTGACCAGCATGACAGGACCAGGTACAATTGCAGAATATTGCCCAGCCAGCAATTAAATCTGACCAACTTTCTGGCTGCCACAAGTCTTCTGGAGCCTCCCCATCTTAGCAGAGGAGCAGTTTCTGAGCTAAGCTGAAAAGACAGGCAGCCAGGAACTCATATTTTTCTACCATATTTTGCAATTATTTTTTTAAAATGAACTAAACAAATTTTGTCCTTCTCTGCAGAAACAAGACCTTTTCTAAGTCACTGTGCTTTCATGCATATTCACATCTTTATGCCAGTGGGACTCTAAACCAAAGCTGTCAGTCAGTCTCAGACAGAATAATCTCTTCTCACAGTTCAAATAAGTACTTTTTGGACTGGTTTCCTTTCTCTCAGGCATTTATAGGTGATTATCAGGAGGAAAATGTCATATTCCTCCTTTGTCTGGCAGCCTTTTTTCCTTCTTGTCTCTCTATTCTCTGAATAGTAATTTAAAAGTTGGAGTTTCTGGGGGACTTCCCAAATTTCTGACCACGCTTGCCATGGGGTTGCATTCCAGCATAAAATCCCAGCCATTTCCTATTTTTCTGTTGCAACTAGTAAACAAGGACCACAAAAGATCAGCACATCTAGGGAGGAGCTGTGGGTAATCTGCTGGCAAATGACTGCAGTTAAGTACAATTTTATATTTATGAAGTACCCTCTTCTCATGAAAAAAGACAGATGTATTTTTCCTACTTACTATACACTTGAGAATGATGTCTAGCTGAGCATTTTATTACAGTTTGATAACCAGAAATATCCTTGGAGGGATTCAATTACCTGGTACAATCCCTATGAAGAGCCTGGCAATTAGAAGCAATTAAGATCCCTGTTAGCTTTTGGTGGCTTCCACCCAGCTGCTTCCTTCAGCCTCCTGAACATCTTCCTGCCCTCACTGGCCTCCCTTCCCTTTATTTCTGGGGGAGCCCAGAACAAGCCTTTCCTTCCAAGAGGGGTCACAATGCTATGAGGCAGAGAGGAATCCCCATTTTCTCCAAACTACTGGCTGTGCTTTCATTAAAACACCCCCAGGCGCCTTCATCACATCTGTAGTCTTTGTTCCCTCCCTCTCCTTGCTTTCCCTCAGAGGAGATGAGCAGATCCTTTCAAACAAATGTAGTTTTCATGTGTCCTTTACCTTTGCATCATGCAAAAATAAAAGGAGGTGTTACTGATTTTGCAGTAGCCTCATAGTTTTGGAAAAAAATTATTCTTAATTTCGCCTGCTTTTCAGATAAACTCTGGGTGTAGGAAAGCCTGAAGGAAATGAAATGGGGCCCAAAATTGAGCAAATGTTAGACAGCTGCATGCATCTTTCTGAAGTAAAACAGATACTGAATGTAACTGCTTGGAAATGAAGATTTTCTGCTTCTGCTATGCTTGTCATCCTGCAAGTTCTTCTTGTTTCATTTATCAGTTTGGATGCACCTGACCTTGTCTGTTCCATCTTGAAAACCTCCTTGTGCAGAAACAGCAGCTGGGCACCCATCCCACTCACAGCCCTGAGCAAAACAGCCAAATGACCCCAAAAGTCTGTCCATCTGTTTGTTTTGCATATTGTTTACGCAAAAAAGGAGGGGGGAACTCAGTGAGGTTCACCAGCCCTCCCCAGGAGACATGCAGATGGAAATCCCTCTGGGTTCTCAGCTCACTGCCACTGCTGCCCTGTGGCTCCTGACCTGACCACCCTGATGGAGAATAAACTCTCCACCCTCCTTCCTCCCAGCTGTCCTTACCCTGATGAAGAATAAACTCATCTGGGGAGAAAAAAACACCCTAGAGAAGCAAGGAAAAAGTCACTCTTTGTACAAATTTCTGTCTTGTTGAGGAAAATGTGAAATGAAAACATCTCCTCTTCAGTCATGGGGTGATGCCAAGCACTCAGTCTCTTCTCCCTGCCCTGCTCCCTGCAGTGCCTGTGGGGTGATTTGGGGAGCTCTCCCTCAACACAGGCCAGACAATGTGGGAACCCAAAGGAGCTGTGGCTGCACATCCCAGCCCTACACTGAAGAACCCTCTCACTGCTGCCAGATGTTCACCAGGGGACTTGGTGTCCCTTCAGGCTCCCTTCAGGGACTGGCATGCATCTTCATTTTCTTCAGCTGAGAACAAGAAGAGATCCCCTCATATCCAAACTCCCCCAAGCTGCTGAGGAGTGCTGGCCTGGCTCTTCCCTCCTCTCTTGATCTCTAGGCTGGTGACACCATGCACCTGTGAGTTGTACCAGGAGAGGTCCTGGTCCTGGGCTCTGCCATCTACATGTACTTGGATGGTGAGATTAAAGAGCTTGATTTCATCTGAAGGAAAAAGGGTTGGTGCCCCAGGCAAATGCAGAGGTCACTCAAAGGCAGAGGCTCCTGGACCTCAGTCCTCTGGAGATCTGGCTCCACTCAGGGCCTCTGGCCTTGTAAAGATTGATAATTGAGGTTGGACACCCCCCATGCTGTCCTGTCCCCTGAAGCAGTGTGAGTGATGGACCAGGGTCAGCCCAGCCCTGGCCCAGCCCCAGCCCTGTGCTCTGCAGCAACCACAGCTGATCATCTCCTGTCTGTCACCACAGGACAGCATCACTGGGGCCACTTCTCACCTACCCTGCCATGTGGCCTTTTACACCAGGGACAGGGCCTGCAAAATTTATTTAAAGCAAAATAACAACAGCCCACATCAACCATACAACAGGGAAATGAAAATGTGAGCATTGAAGAAGCCAAGGATCAGTCCTCTCCTGCACAGTAAACAACTTTCCCATCTCAGGATAATTTCTTGCCTCCTCTCTCTTTAAATCATCAGTGTCACTGTGGAAAAACCAGAAGGATGCAGTCCCTTAAAGCTCTTTCCTCTTTTTGCCTGTTGTTTAATTAAATTATCCTATAATGAAATCTTTCCCTAATGAGTCAATGTTTAATAATTTATTAGCCACTGAAGCCCTGCTTGGAGTCTCATCAATTATGTATCACAGCACCAGGCACTTTCAATCTCTCTTTTTCATTTCTCATTCACTTCATTAAAAGCCCCAGCCTTGCTGCTTCTGGGGTTCAATTCACTTGCCCGGCCATGGAGGTCAGTTCACTGATAGCAGCTTTGCCCAGTGCCCACCAACAGATGTGTGTGCATGTGCTACTGGGCTAAAATGACACCTGGCATCTGGGTACACATCTGTGCACATGTGGGACAGAGGTGGGCACCTGCCTTTCTGCCTGGGAGCAACAGTGAGCATTTATCTCAGATTTACAGTGATTGTCATTTGGTGCACATGTAAATAAGTTTGGAGATGTATGAAATCTGTTAGCACTCGTGCAGCTGCATCTGTAAGGTCAGATTTGCTCACATATCTGTGAGGAACATGTCAATACTGGCATTCCTACCTAGGTCAGCATGTCAGCACACCCTTCTAATTGCAGTGAATTGATTTGTCTTATTCTGCCATCTTTTTCATTTTTGGTGTATTTAATGCACAGATAACCCATAGGAATCAGTCAGGAAATACAAATGAAAGACAAGGAGTTGATATCTACTGAAGAGATTGGGAAGGGATTACCAAGCACACATTGCTGCAGTGCTGACTGTCACCCATGGGGCACTTTGGAGAGAGGAGCTGGCTTTTTAATGAGGTTTCCCATCCCATTCACTATCAGCCTTCTGCACTAATCTTTTACATGGACCAAGCTCCTCCGGTGACACACAGGTAATTCTGGAGTCACTAACCCAGCTAACTGTTTATCCTACATGCATTTTTCTGTGAAGAATTGTATAAAATACACTGCCATAAAAAACTAGTCCAGGGGAAGTTTTCCTAAAGTACTGTTGGCCTTGGAAGAGTTATTACAAAACATTCCCCTTTTGCTCCAGCTTGTTTCTGTGTCAGATTTCTTCATTTAGCAGAAAAACACAATTGGTTTAATCTCCATTTTGGGAGTGGAGAGTCAAGCTCAGTTGTGTTAACTCATGCAGTGTCCTGGGTAACCCTGGTGTGTTGGAGAGCTGGGGCAGGTAAAGCACCTGGCTCCACACACCTGAGCTGGGAGCACAGCTCAGTAGCACTGGCAGTAGACGAGCAGATCTGGTGTTCAATTTACACTGTCCTGCAGAGGCAGAGTGTTCTTTGGTTTCTCTTCCTGAGCAAAGCCTGGCTTAACCCTCCCTGGATCTGAGCATGTGGAAGCACCACTGGTTTATGCTGATGTCTTACATCCCCCTGAAACTCTGGGTCAGGATTGTCCAACTGCAGCAGGTCTGAGGTTTTGGGTTCAGAATGATGCTTTTCACAGTAGCCAGTTTGAAGAGAAGAGCAGAGGAGCCATGGTGCTGGCTGCCTTTCACTGGGGTCAGATTCTGACTTTGTCCAACTGCTCAGCTATGCCAAGAGAGAGCAGACCCACAGCACATGCTCCCAGAGACCAGGAGGAGCCAAGGACAGAGGGGTTCCTTCTCCTCTGCACAACCAGCACAGCCTGGTTCTGCTTCACCTGACCACTGCCCCTGGTAGATCAGGGCTGCTGCTCCTGTCCCTGGTGACACAAGGTGGGGTGTAAGTGCTGCTCCCACAGTGTTCCCAAGGATGGGAAAATCACAATCACTCACATATACATGCATTTGCATTTTAAATACTTAACTAGACAGCTGGGAAAGACTTTTTTGATCAATTTATACCCTGAAGCACAAAATATGATTTTCTTCTTAATTATCTTATCAAGCATTTCTAGAAGAGCTGATTGCTGTACCAATCTCATCAGGCCATTCAAAAAACCTATTGTGATCTTGGAGGATCTTTCTTTATCTCAAATTGCTTCTTTCCAAGTGAACACTTCCCTTTGACCATTGCAAAAGAATCTGTAACAAACCAATAAAATACATTTTACTAAATAAATCTTAAAAAAAAAAAAAAAAAAGGGATGCAGCCCTCCAAACTAACCCTGTATTGGTGTCACTGGAACCCTGTGTTGCTCGTCAGTAAATATTCTGTGTCAATAGGCCATTAACTATTAATCCCAGTGCTGGCCATTTGAGAACTTTACATCAACACTCTTGTTATTTTACACATTGCTTCTCATCTTATTAAATGCCTTGTGCATATGGACAAGGGCACAGGCTCTCAAATGAGCCCACATCAATAACGCACAGGACACCACCTCTGATAAGGAACAGAGAGAATCCCAAGAAAATGAATATGTCTGGGGCTATCATGGGTATTTATTTACACTGAGAAGAAAGAGAACCTGTTCTTGAAGAGCTTATTGTATTACCTAAGCTGAACTTCCAACATATGTTCACTCTCAACCACATCCTGGCTTCATTTTTTGGTTTTTTTTTTCTTTTTTTATCCTTAAAGCAAATTTGGTGTTAGTGAAAGATGCCAGACTGACAGGCAGCGCTCCCTGCTCACCGTGCAGGCTGCTGCCCAAATGTTCTCCTCTCCTGCTCAGCTCCCTGCTGCTGCTACCTGATGCAGAGGGATGATTTCCAGGGTGAGAACTGGGCTTGCTGATCCAGTCCTACACTACTACCAAGGACTATCACCTCTGGGAATGTCTGCTCCAGAATAAGAGACAACAAGGGGAGAGTTGAATTGCTTTGATTCTCACCCTTTTCTTCAACAGTATCTTGCATTAAATGCATTGAATGCAAAAAGCAGGAGGAACATTTTAATAATGAAAAATGGTGCATCAATAAACAGTGTTTTTTCAAATTATTCCAGCATGCTGGACATTGTTCCTCCCAACAAATTTTTTCCAGGCACCTAATTTATGATCTCAAATCAAACCCTGACCTACTGATTTTAACCTGACTCTTCTGTAAGTCACCCTAGAAATATTTTGATTCCCCAACTGGCTTTTCACTTCCTTCCATGTAAGAGTCATGCAAGTCCACAAAGCTACTCCAAGCAATTATTCAACTGGACAAACTAAGAAATACAATATCCTGTATCCAGCTACTAGAGATATCCCTATAGTATTCCGCAGGCTGTTACAGAAGGTGACTGACAAAAGTTTTGAAAAGTCCTATTAGTGACATATGTAGTGAGACTGAAGGGGAAAAATACTCACTTCTGGTTTTCTCTCTAGCAGAGAAATGGAAGTGAGGGATAAGCAAGGAACAGAGATTTGCAGTAGGTGTCAAGAGCATGTAGCAACGTGGCAGCCAGACAAACGTGTGCACACATGCACAGAATTGAATAATATTGATAGATTTGCTGCTCTCTGATTGCATGGCTCCAACTCCTGCCTTTCAGCTGGTCAGAACTCAGCAGGAATCGGGGTGTCTTCGACAGAGAGAGATGATGACATTGCAACAGCTGTGCTCTCCAGTAAAATCTGCAATGATACTCAGGTTTTATGGCTCTCTGGTTTGATTCCCAATAGCAACTCTCCCATTATCCGTGGCTGAGACAGGTTAGCACCTGCTAAAAGCAATTTCTCATAAATTAGTCTGTGTCAGCTCGTGGATGGCTGACGCCGGAGCCGAGGCCTGCCCTGTCCCCACACAGCTGGGCCGAACAATCGGGCCCTGTGAGAGCCCTGCCAGGTTCTGCCGGCCCTTGTGGGACCCACACCTGTGCTGGGCAGATGGTGCCTGTGCCCCTTCCCTCATGGGGCTGCAGAGGAGGAGCACACGGGCTGTGTGGGCATCTAGAGCCGGGTGTCCTGGCAGCCATGGGCAGGAGAGGGGCCGGAGGGCCTCTCTCAGCACAGGAAGCAGAGCCCACGCTGTGCACGGTGTCCCTGAGCGGCCTGAGGGAGCTGTTTGTGTCTGGCACTGGGAAATGGGTCCTCTCTCAGGAGCCAGCAGGGCCACGGCTCAGACATGCAGTGGGCCCCACCCACCCACGCTAAATTCTTGCTGAAACATCTCTCAGGGTTTCCAGCTCGTCAGAGTGACCCTGAGAAATGTTAGAAAGTCTCTTTCCTCAGCCTGGCGCTCGAAGAAGGAGTCAGAGCTCTTCAGTTCTTGGTCTCAAGGTTGTTCATTGTTCCTTATCTATAAAATTTTTTCTCCTGTCCAGCCAAGGTCCACTCAGCAAGACAGCCCAAGGCACTCTGCTTGCTCCGGGGTGGTGTTATCTTTTTATACAAAAAACTACATGTACAATATTTATAATTACTTCCCAATACCTCTCACCTCTGTTAGGCAGTGAGCATCTACTCTAAACCAATACAAAAGATTCAACATCACAGCAGAAGATGGAGGCCAAGAAGAAGAAGAAGAAGGAGAAAGGCTGGACATGCCCAGATTCCTCCATCTTGCCCTCTGAACCTCCATTCTATAAACCCCAAAAATCTATTTTTCACCCCGTGATAAATTCACTATCACTCTACTTAAACTTTCGTGGCTTGTAATTCTTCATATAAAGGTTGATAATTCTTTTTTCCATGGGTTAAAATCAAAGGCACAGGGGTCTTGGGCTCTGTGCCAAGGTCTCTGAGCCCCCTGGACAGGGGCTCGAGTCCTCCAGGGCAGCCAGAGGAATTTCCTGGGTTCCAACAAACATTAGTCATTATTTTTGCATACTTCCAACCCAACACTTGAAGGGAGATTCTTTACCAAATTGCTGAGGCCAAACTCAGCCCTAAGTCCATTGTGCTCTGAAGTGTCACCATGATATTTTCTGAAAAATCCTCTTTACCCAGGGTTTTGTCCTGGGAAGCTGAGGAGCCTCAGAGAGGAATAAAAACAATAATTATCTGATTGCTACTCCTGTGTTTGCTGCTTTGGAATGTAGCTTAGACATTGCTTACCAGCAAGTGAATGTTTAATTGGTTCCATGTGAATTGTTTTTAATTAATGGCCAATCGTGGTCCAGCTGGGTCAAGGCTGTGAGGAGTCACTGGGTTTTCGTCATTCCTGTGAAGCTTTCTAATGTATCCTTTCTCTTTCTTTAGTGTAGTTTTAGTATAGTATTCTTTAAATATAATATAATAAAATAAATAAATCATCCTTCTGAGAACATGGAGTCAAATTCTCATCTCTCACCTCATGCTAGGGACCCTCACAAACACCACACTAAAGGGTTAAGAGCAAAATTTGAATCACTCAGCTGTAGAAATGCAGGTCAGACTCCAGTTCCCCCTGTTCTTTGGCTGCTAGAGACCAACAAGTGCTTTGTGCTCTGTGCACAGACCCAGACATGGCTATTTGTGCCCACTTCACGTGCAAACCCAGAGATGGCATGCTGGAACTTGACCCACAAGCAGCAGCTTTGTGGGCTGAGCCGCCAGCGTTGACCTTGGTGGGGACAGGGCGTTTGCAGGACGGCACAGATGGAACATTTCCTTGACACTGATATTACACAGAGTCCAGTAGGTCACTGTGAGTGCTTTGGATCAATGAGGCATCTCACAAGAGCCCATGCAGGCCCCCAGACTGGGGTGAAATCTGATCTCGTGGCTCAATGTGTTAGAACAATTTTTCAACTGCATTGAAAACAAGAGGCTACAGGGAAAGCAGTTGTCTCTCTTGAGGAAATAGCAAGGAAAGGATGAGGTTTACATGAGGCATGTTCAGGATCACCAAACAAAAAGTAACAGTTGTGAACAGTGGGAAGCAACAAAACCTGCTGCCAGTGAGCTTATCTGGCAGTGGTCAGAGCGTGGATGATCAGCACAACCTCCAGTCATGGCCATTTCGTTGGCCTGGCATCACAGAGCAGCATTTCCTGCAGATGCCACAATTACCCCCTTGCAGACCATGGAGCCTTGTTCCACCTGTCCTGCTGGGCTCCAGACCCTCCCTGCCCCTGGTCAGAGTCTCTCTCAGGCAGTGACCACTGCAGAAAGCTGGCAGAGCCTGCCCAAAGGAGGCACAGGGCTCTCTCCCCATATCCATTACCACACTTGCGTTTACTCTAGAATTCCTTTTATATTTCTGATGTTTTGTTACCATTTTTTCTTAATTTCCAGGGGATTTTTTTTTTTCATTTTTTCCTGTGTATCTCTTCCTCCTACAGAGTGTTTCTTATTTTTCTTTTCCACTCAGTCCTACCACCACCTCTGCTCTGGAAACTGCATTTCCACAGCTCCTTCTTCCTCTTCATTTGTGGATAGCTTTTATTTTTAACTCAGCGATTTCTTTAGCTGTTGGACAACGTACTAAACCCTACCAGAGATTTAGGTTTCTATCAAGAGGGAGGCTGAGCAGACTTTTCACTCTGAGAGTGATAGCATGTCACACTTTTCAGGCAGAACATGGATGTAAGCAGTTTCAAATTCACATTAGCTAACAACTACACTGACTGGCACACCTTCACCCACAATCATGACTCTTGAGAAAAACATTAAATGTCATTTTAAACAGTGACCACAGAGCAGACTTGAGTCCTGTAGGGTGGTGTGGATATGCACAGGTGCAGAGCCCCAGGCAAACCTCCCTCCCCCAAAACTGTATTTCCAGCACATCCAATTTCTCAACTGTTGAAACACAGCGACAGCAAAAGCCAAAAAGCAGACAGCACATATGCTCCAGAGTTAAATTGTCACAGGGACAGGTGCACCCAGCACCCAGGACAGCAGTTGCCATGTCTCTGAACAGCAAAAAGTTACATGGAAAGTTGGAAAAAGCCAGGAAAGTCAATACAGGAAAGTCACGGTCAGCAGGAGCATAAAGACCTCGGTTTACAGCACCAGACAGGGGGAGGGAAAAAAAAAGGAAAAAACCCACCAGAGTCAACTTCATCTGTCATAGGCAAGCTGCAATCAATAGACACTTAATGGTCTCTCAGAGTCCCATCTGGGCAATCAGCAATAGCATTAAGCAAGCAAAGACATATTGTAAGTCTGTTCCTTCAGTGGAAGTGACAGAAAAGAGAAATAAGAAACCAAATTACATCTTTAGATCCAAATTCTTTTCTCATTAATACTGCATGAAACCTACTGTCACGGTCAAAAATGGAACAAAACTCAGAGTTTTGTTTTCTTCCTGCAATTTTCTGGTGGGTTTTGTTGTTGTTGTTGTTGTTGTTGTTGTTGTTGGTAGTGGAGGTTTGTTTTAAATTCAAAAAATTCAATCTCAGTTTCAAACTGAAATAAAATCTATCAAAGTTGGGAGATAATTATGAATGCCAGTGAAAGAAAGAGTGACCTTTGGAGCCATATTTTTTTTTATCAACAAATAAAAAATAATTATTTTGAATGCCCCAAATTTTTCACTGAAATCAAGGAAAATAATTTATATTTTCACTCTTTCAACCCTAAAATGCAGCAAGCATCCTTCCAGGCCTTCTGAGGATAAAAATCAGCCCTAGCAATAACTGGAAAAAGTAAAGTTTTCTGTACATCTTTTATTTTGTTCATGACAAACACTGAAGAATAACTTATTAATCAGGCAGAAGTGTTTAGTGTGCTTTCAGTTTTATTAAATATGACACTGATGCACTATAGATGACAACATTATATACTACAAGTCATGCAACTAAATTACTGTCTCCACTGTGATCTCAGGACACTTTTCCTGAGAAATGAAGCAGATCCTGTATCCTGCCCAAATTTAGTTGATTATCCCACATTTTTCTCTAGCAATTTAGCTGACACACTATTGTGCAAATTTTGACCTGTGATTTCACAGAAAATAAAGACTAAGGTTGCTGTGGGATTGGAATAAAACTTTCTATTGTAAGTTGTGTTCTTTTATTATCTATCTATCTATCCAGATCTTCCAAAAATAACAGAGAAAGTCAATTATGAGTACAGGAAGTTCCTGTGTGAGGTATTAATATTGCACAAGCAAAATGGGAATCTGCAAACAGCCAACAAACTGGGTGCACTCTTGCATTACAAGTACTTACCTGTTTTGTGTGCCATCAGTGAACTTACACAGATGACCCAAATTATCATACAGAAGTCAAGTCTAAAATGGAAAAAAAGTTTTGAAAGCTTTTTCTCAGCTCAAGACTTCAGAGAGTCAGTCAGAGTTAGACTGGAGTGTTAGACTCCACAAATTTTGGCAAGTTATTAGCACCTTTCTTTATCCATGTGGGGCTACCAGGATCAAATTTGCAGCAGATGCTTTTAACTTCATCTGTGGAATTTTGCAGACAAAACAGACAAATTACAGAAAGTATGTCAGGTTGCCAATGGAAAGTCATATTCTGTCTATAAGTAAGTTCTGGGGAGCAATTAAAAAGGACTGGTGGGATGTGCATTCCTCGTGCCTTTGCTTTGTGGCACAGCTATGAACTGAAAATGGTAATCTCAAAATGATGGAGCAGGAAAACTCCCCAGCTCTGAGCATGCTGACCCTGTACTGGGATAACTTTCTGCATCACTTACCAGTGTAACAGAGACTCCTTTGAGCTCTGTGTTGCCCCTCTAAGAATCAAATTACATCTTAAACCTGCAGGGCTACTATTTTTCTTATCTTTGACCTACTGTAGGAAGCAACTTTAAATCTGCCCTGAGTGGACCTGTTTTCAAGACACTTTTAAACTTTTGCACTGGTGGTGAGTTCTGAACTCCAGAAGCAGTAACTCACTTGTAAAAGCTTAGTAAATCACTTTATCTGAAATAGTTGCCAGTGAGATAGAGCTTGTGTTTCTTTGCAAAATCTTATCTGAGAAAGGATTCTTTATAAATGCTTTATTAAATACTGCAAGAGTGACAGACATAACAACTGAGCCACAACCAGATGCCAAGAGTCTGGCCATGGTAGCAATTATATTTGGCAAGATAAGTTGCTGAAATGCTTCTGGTCATTGAATTTCTTCTTTCAAACCCCTTTCTTTCCTCTGCCATAATGAGTTTTGCAAACATATATAAAAGATGGCACTGAGACAGCTTGTAACATATTGACTGGGTTAAGCAGGTCTGCCTAGAAGGGTTTGCAGGGGGAAAGTGATACTGAAAGCAATCCTGAATCTTGGCTGCTCACTCCTAATTGATTTACATAAATGTTTATGTGACTCCGATTTCATAAACATTACATGCAACGTTAAGGGATTTGTAGGACAGATTTCTACAGCTTTCCATTTGGTCTCCATTTATCAGCAGAGACAGAGATCAGGCTGAGAAGGGCCAGAAGGAGAGGCAGAGAAGGACCAGGAGATCTAGTGTCAGGTACTTTACATCAGATTAAGTTCATAATTTCTAATGGGCTTTTAATAAAGTTTCTGGGCTCCCCAGTACAACAGAGATATGGTCATACTGGAGGGAGTCCAGCAGAGAGCAAGAAAGGTGATCAAGGAACTGGAGCATCTGACATCTGAAGAGAAGCTTAAGCCAGGACTGTGGAGCCTGGAGAAGAGAAGCCCCTTGGGGAGTCTTATTAATGTGTACAAATATCTGATGGGAGCTGGCTGAGAGGATGGCTCAGTGATCCCGGTGGCAGGACAAGAGGCAGTGGGCACAGAAACAAACACAAAAATACCATTTCAACAGATGAAAAACTTTTTCTAAGGTGAGAATGGTCAGAGTTGCCTAGGGAGGTTGTGCTGATATCCAAAACCTGGCTGGATTTGGCCAGAGAAACCTGCTCTGGCTGACCCTGTCTTGAGCTGGGGGCTGGATGTCCAGGGATCCCTCCCACCCTCAGCACCTTTGGGTTCTGCTGTATGGATGGGCCTGAGCAGCAACAGCCACATTACCCTGCCTTACACCATTGGAAAAAATGAATTTTATTACATTCTTCGTCCTGTAGATTATTTTGGTGGCATGCAAAATATGTTATAATTTATCATTTATTACTGTCAAACACTGTGGCAGCACTGTAGATAATTTTTTTTTCTCTGAACATGCTGTGGGTGTCTGTATGTTAATTACAATATCCTGCACCTGGGTATAATTGTCATTATTAATACTGATGTAAATGAAATGTTAATTCTTGCTAATACATCAAACGATGAAATGCTTTAAGAGCAGAATTGCTGTAATAAAAGCAATTGGGCTCTTTCTTTGTAATTTGATGGCCCACAGAAGTGCAGAAACATGTCTTATGGCTTTACAAATCTGTGATAATTTCCTTCAACTTTTCCTTTTATTGCCTTGTCATTAAATTCTCATTGAGTTCTTAAAACAAAAATGTTTAAAACAGATGTGGCTGTTAAAGTTACAATATGAATTTTACAACCTTAAATTTTATTACACTGAAAGAAATTTCAGGCACCAAAGTGACAAGAATTGAAGCAGAAGGCAGCTCTAAAGGTGACAAAAATCCATAATTGCCAAAAACTTAGGTCAGTATAACACACACATTTTAATCTAATTGTGTAAATCAGTATTCAGAATGAAAAATATCCAAACCCCCATGAATTATCAGAATTGAATAACAAAGAAATAAGAAAATAAAAATTAAAAAAAAAAAGTGAGGAAAAAATAAATGGGGAAAAATGAAAGAGAAAAAAATTTCTTAGTTCTACTTCTGTCCTTTATCAGTTTCCTCTATGGCTCTAATTTATTTGACCTAAACAGTTATCTTCACAGTGATCCACATAGAATTTTTCAAGCAATCCTAGGGCAAAAATTCATTTTTTAAAAATAAGTAATTTCCATCGTATTTTGGAAAGGAAATTCAACTTCCATTTAATCTATCTATAAAAACCCTGATATCTGATTTCACCAGAAGTCTCACTATGGGTAGACAGACAGACAGAAATGTAGACATGGTCTCTTTATGTCCTAAAATAATTCCCAACAAGTGTAGGAATGACCCCTTGCAGTATATTATCCCACACAATATGTTTTCTGAACTTTTATGTGAATTGCTCCATGCTAATTCCTCATTTCCTGGATTTAAGTCTGCGTGCCACAACCCTTCACCAGTGTGTGCATGTTTCCTTTGCTCCCTTTCAACAAGAAACATCTTCCCATGCTGAATATTCTTTCATGTTGAATATTCTCAGTCAGTTCAGCAGGATTACGTCAGGACTATCCCAAGTGAGAAAGGTAAAATCAGATTTAAGACTTCTTATTTTTTCTTTCTGTCTATTTTTTTGGCCTTTCCAGTTCTAAGGATGTCTAAAGCTTTGTTCCTCCTAGCAACTGCATTTTTATTATTTTCCAAGGCAATTAATATTAATGGTCATTTGCTAAAATTAAAGTCTATAAATTTCAGATATGGACTGAGTTGTTCTCTTTACAATGAAACATCCTTAATTTGGTTTAAAACCTGCCTTCCTTTTGCTGTTTGTCAAGTTCTACACACTTCAGCTTTGTAACCAATAAATAGTTTTAGTGAGGGTTTTAATCTTATGCTCAGGGAAAGTGAAAATTCAGTCCCAAATAATCTTTAGTAAGACTGTATGATCTCCCTGTGTGCTGTGAGAACAACTGTGAAGTTGTCCTCTTGAGTTTAGTGGGATATGTATTTAAATAAAGGCTGGTATCATCTAATTAACCTATGCAATCAAGTTGCTACAGAGACTGGTGTTTATTTCTATAGTGCCCAAGTTTAATGGCTCAGTTTTGTTCTTTAACTGTCAGCAGCAATGTCCCTGCACCACACTGCTCCGTATTTCTTCTCTCCAGCTCTCCTGCAATGAGCCCTGCAGGCTTTTCCTGTTCCCCAGCTCCCTGTTCTTGCTTGTATTTTGCTCAGGATTGGGCAGAGGCTTTCCAGCTTTGTTCTGGTCCCTGATTTACTGCTTTTCTTCCCGTGCACTTCGCAGTGACTTCCCCATGCTCATTATTCCCATAGCATCAGGCACGTTCTAGGAAAGGCAGCTCTGTCAGTCAGCCACATGATGACGTACACTTTTGGCTTCAGCAGAGCAAAATCCTTCACCTCTTCTCTTCCAGTCAGTCCCAGCTCCAGCCCCTCTTCCCCAGCAGCCACATTACCTCACGGTTTCGGCAGCCCTGCCTCTGATCTTCCCTTCTCCCGTGACTGATCTCAACTCTGGCCAGGTAACTTTCCATATTAGCAGCTAATCTCTCTGCTCCCATATGGCTGGGGTCAGTCATCGTTTCCATGACTTATTTGTTTCAATATCCGTAAAAAGTGAGGAAGTCCTTGGCATCAAGTAGCTTTAAATGATGTCAGGGGTCAACTGTGCCTTTGTTCCAGAGCTGTGAATGTTCCCCTGTGCCTGTGCTCACCTCTGAGCACTGCCCTGCTGTGAGCAAAGGGTAACACAGGTGCCCTCCCATCTCATTTAATTTACTGCAGACATTATTATTTTATATCCATTGTAGTTCAGTTATTAATAATATGGTCCCTTTTCTACCAGCCAAGCATGTGAAATGTCTGTTAGGAAGGTGAGTCTGGGGCTTACAGGGAAATCTGATAAAGTACTGTCTCACTTCCAAAATCACCATGTCAGCAAGACCTAAATCTGTCTCAAAATCTGTATCATCCATGCAAGGTCACAAAGGCAAAAGAGGGGAAAATAGATATACAAAATGATCTTTAAAAAACCCAGAGATCTGAGTTCCCAGAAAAGAGAGGCACCATTGCTAAGGAAGGATGTAGCTTGGTTTGACAGTCCAGTTTGCTCAGACCTATTAAACTTCACCTGTTTTTAAATCATTTTCTTATGATTTCTCATCCATTGCTGTGTAAGGTCTTTAAGATCTGTATATGCTTTTAAAAATAAAGCATATATATCTGCCAGCATCTTGGCTCCTCAGTCCTCTAGACATGTTCAGAGAGGGATTGAATATCTCTGATTAATGCTAATGCTTGATTAGTGAACTAATGCTCTCATGGATGGTAGCAAGCCACCACATAGACAAAGTGCTACATGAAACATTTAAGAGACTGGCAGGAGAAGATGATCCAATAGGCCTCTTAACATTTTGTTTTATTATTTATTGTAGCTAATTCATGTACAACTTGCATGCTATAGTGTTAACATGTCTTGAAAAGTCATCAATCTCTTTGATATTAAGAGACTCATGCACATATATACAGAAATTTTTTAACTACTCTCCAGACATTTGTAACCTAACTATTGCACGTAGCTTCAGAAAATTCTTTTTTTTTTTTTTTCTGGAAGTATCACCATCAGTTCCCATGTACAAATACTTTGGTCATGATATAATGACAACAGTGCTTCAGCCCAGGCAGCCCCCAGATTTCACAGATGTGGTGTGTAACTGGCTGCCACCCAAGTGGTGATACACTCCTGTCAGAGCAGTGCAAAGAGATTTCACCCAGACAGTCAGGCCAGCTTTTCCCTCAGACTGCAGAGTGTGAGCTGTGTTTGTCAGCACTGACCTGCATGTTTTCAGCAGCAGCAAAAACAGATGGGGCATCATCCACAAGTAGTACCAGCTGGGGGATCCTCTGAGACACAACTGTTTCCTTTTGTCCTTAGGGAAAAAGAAATACACAAAGAAACTCTGGGAATAAATTCCACCTGCTGTTTAAGGACCTGTTCAAGAGCTAATTAAGGCTCTTCTAGTCACAAGCCAGAAGGAATCAAACAG
Source organism: Serinus canaria (assembly GCF_022539315.1). NCBI lineage: Eukaryota > Metazoa > Chordata > Aves > Passeriformes > Fringillidae > Serinus > Serinus canaria. The sequence goes on from NC_066333.1 coordinate 6,458,430, forward strand.
GAGGAGGAGCTGAGGGTCTGTGGAAGGTTTTCATCACATTAGGAAGCTCCAAGTGCTGCTATTCAGATCCTGCCACCCTGACCCACCTGGATGATGTCTCTGAAGTTCAGAAACACTGTAAAAATAACAACCTCATACACATTTCACTGAGTTTTTGCCTGCTCCCATCTTTTCAGCAAGGGCTTAACATTTGCTGGTGTGGGACTGTGCGTGGTGGCTGGATGTTTTGCAGTCCCCAGTTGTGACTACAGCTCTGCCTGTGTCTGACTCAGGCAGTTCAGAATTGTTGGTCTGCAAACGCTCACCAGAGGCTTGTGGAAGCTGAGTGTGTGTTTCCTCTGTTCAGCTGTAAAAGGGGGGTAATAACAGGATTGGCTATTGCAGCATTGATGCAAAGGTGAAGTAATTAATTTTGAGATGCGTTCAGATAGAATGGTGATACCATGGGAATGTACACAACCATATTCACTTTCATATTCCAGCAGCATTGGAATAATGTGCAGTACAAAACATCTGGGAACATGTATTAAAAGGGGTTTAAAAGTGCTGAATAGCCAGTGAGTATCCAGTGGATGAAGCAGGACAGGATGATGCAGTTATGGTTTACCTGAACAAAGTATAGGGGAAAAAAGGTCTGTGTTAAGGTTACAACATAAATTCCTAACTATTTTCAGTTTTGAGTGCTTGAATGAAGAATTGCCGCCTATTTTGAGTAAAGTAATGTAAAAAATTTTGTGCATATCTTAATGACTTCAGTGGAAGTGCATGTAGGTTTGACTAGGCCATGTATAATAGCCCTGCCACTTTTCTCTCAGTTACATTACAGCTGAGAAAGCAGAGATACATGTGAAATATATACAAACAGGCATCCATTTCACTTGCCAGCTCTGGCATTTAGAAGTACCTCGGATCTCAACTCTGCTTCAAAGTTCCTGTGGAGCAGCTTCCCAGCTTTTTTCAGCTTCCCTGATAAATGCACTCACAGAAAATGCCTGTAAGAAAACTTGATATTATGTGAAACTAATCTGGTTTCACATTCTGTCAAAGCCTCCAAACCAAGTACCTCCCAGCTGAAAGATTTGTGTACCTGGGACCCACTATTGTGCTGCCATGAAAACTGAGCAAAGACAGGAACAGATGCTTTAGACACACAAATGAGATGATTACGACAGTTTAAGCTAAGCTTAACCTCTGGATTTGGGCCTCATAGTCTGCAGCTGAGTGATAGCCAGAGTAGACACTCTCTCACACATATAAATGGGAAACATTTCTGCAGGGTCCTGAGAAATGAAATACAAAGCTGTAACCGGAGTCTTCTCAGCTCCTTCTCAATATGGAGATAACATCCCCAATGCCAAGCAGTGCATAAACACTGTCAAACCAGGCTTTGGGATGTGTCCCCCCAAACAGACCCTATAGGATGCTGAAGTAGCCTGGACTTTTGTTATGAGCATGCAAAACAGAGTCACAATTGCAGAGACTTTATTCTCACACATTCATCCTGCCTCCCTCACCCATGAAGATGGTCCCTGACCCCTGCACAGCCCCTTCCACACCAGCAGCTCAGCAGGCAGTGAAAATGGTGACCAAAGTGATCATTCACTGATGTGTTCATGGCAGCACTGGCCAACAGCCTTCCTGTAATTCCCTCTTGGCTATGACAGAGAAAGCATCTCCCTGGTGTCTGCTCCTGATTGTCCTTTCTCCTGCCATCCCACGTCAGACCTGGGGACAAACACACCAAGCTCCTTCACAAGGGAGCAGCCCAGCCTGGGCCAGGCTGAAAGATTTGGATGGAGAAGATGAATTTTTTAGTAAATTTTCACTTCCTGTGGGGTGTGCCCATGAGAACCCATCAGTGTGGCAGTGGAGGCAGAACTAGTTTGGTTCTGTTTGAATACACCATCATGGAGTGTTTACTCTTTCTCACTTTGCTTTCCATATAAATGCATATGTAACACACAAGTAAATACTGTAACAAGATTTGCATTTTCCAGACTATAGTCTGGTCTGTGTGTGTGAGTTCCTTCAGCCCTATACCTTCATCATGCCTTACTTGGTTGGTTAAATTAGAATCTCAGCAATATTTATGGTAGCCCACTTCCTTAGTGAGTTTAAACAGGCAAATTCAATGAACTTGGATTTGGATCATTCAATCTCAGTTTGCTGATTCTCCATTGGTTTTTGTTCTTTCAGGCTAATAAAAGTAAAAATCAGTAAAAACTTATTTTTGGCACTAGAGACAGCGGGTCTGACTGAATACAGAAAAACAGGAGATGGACTAAAATGGTTCCATTATTACATGGTCATTTTGAATGTTGAACTTCATTTCAAGCCAAAGAACATTCTAAAGAAAATAAAGCTTGAATATATTGTTCCCACATTTGCAAACCACTAACATAGGAATATTTTTGAGCATCCTAAATATTCACCATTTTTTGGCTATGACTTTATCTCAGTCACCATCTCCAATGCCAAGTTTATTTTTAAAGAGCAGTCTAGTTCCTGCTCCTTCAGGTTTCTGCAGACAGCTGTTTTGTTTTGCTCTTCCCATGCTATGAAAAATCTGTCATTCAGTATTTAATTCTAGCACCTAACTGCCTCTCTTGAGACAACAGAGGAGCCTCCAACAACTATGAACCCATCAAGATTCCCAACTAGGATAAAAAACCCCAAAGTGAAGGTTAAAGCAAAACAGCAGGTCAGGAAGCTCAAAGGCTTGTAGCATTGATTTCTTTGGCACAAAAACCACTGGGTTAGTCCAGTCTGTCCTCTGATTTAGAAGGAATTATCCTGAGGTAAAAATAAAGGAATGCAGTGGTGAATCGGGATCATTGTCTGGGTGTAGCATGAAGCTGAGATGAAGGCGCTGGGCTGCGTGTGGTGCAAGGTGAAAATGAACAACACAGTGAGCAAGGCCTGATCTGTTCCTTATGGCCTGTGCAAAACTTCTCTCAGGTGCTCCTCTGCACAGCTCCTCAGGCCACACAACACTCGTCTGTTTTCTAATAAAAATATTGAGCTGATACAGCAAGACCTTGAAAACCCATTGGAGCCAATGCAATGAGACTCCATCATTTCTCTGTCAAAATCTGGAATAAGCCATTTTTACTTTGTGAGGGTTTCAGGCTGCAAGCTCATTTTTGTCAGTATGTGCTTGGAAGTGATTTGCTGTCCTTCTTCTACTCCTTCCCTGTGATTGCCCAACAACTGCACTTGAATTTTTCACTCCTTTTGAAGGTTTAGGGGCTGCTTCTGCTGCTGCTTCCCTCCTCCAAAAGAATTTCTGTTTTCTGCTCTGAAAAACCTGCAGAAAGCAAGGCTTTGGCTGGCCAGTCACACAGACTGCAAAGGTTCATGTGGGGAGAGGCTGTGGGGAGAAACCAAGCTGGGTAAGAGCAGAGCTCATAAAGTCCTTCATGTGGCTTTCAACAAATATTGCTCCACTGTGCTTTATATCCCTGAGGAAAGCTGTTGGCAACTGACACAGCCTGACTCAGGCTGTTCTAAACTCTGCTCTCTGTGTATCAGGCATAAGCAAGGGGCTTACCAGACCTTCTGAGTGTCCTGCAACGGGACAGTTGCACCCTCCTCATGGTATCAAAGCTTGTCAATTAGACTGGCATATTTGAGAATTGCCTCACACAATTTTTTAAGAGGGGCCCACAAGACAGAGATAACCAGAGAAGCACCCACAGAGCTTTTCCCCAAACACCACAGTGTTTGGAGCTCTGTTTAAAGCACCAGCCCTAATGGCATGGCTCTGGATAATGAGATGTGACTTCATGTGAAATACATGGAGTGCATAAAACATCATCACAGCCATGAGGACAATCTAAAGCCCCAAAAGCTCAAAGAGCACTTCACAATTGTTTTAAGCATCAACTGATGCTTACACTGGGGAGGGAACCTCCCCGAGCTGCTGGAGCTGTGGGATTAGCAGCACAGTCTGACTTGCAGGGACCATGACCTGGGTGCACCCATGACTCCCAGAGAGACGGTGACACTTCTTGAAGCAGCTTCCTGCCTTAACAGAATACCTCTTCTGGAGATTTTCATATCTCCCTATAATCTGGCTGAATTTTAAACAGAAACTTAGGTGAAAAGGGGCTTCTCACTGTGTTTCACAATAGCTGGCACTGGTTGTTCCAACAGTGAGCACAAACGCCCTAAGAAAAACACTAGCTCAGCCATAATTTCCTGTCTTTCTGTTTCTGCTTTTCGGGGTTATGCATACCATTACCCAGGGCTTAGCAGTGTTGTGAAAGACACTAACCAAGTGTAATGACTTGGGGAATTCAGCTCACTTTGGAGTTTCCAGAAATCTTTCTCCCCCAAGAAGATTTTCCAGCTATTTTACAGGCAGCAGAAGGAAAAACAGTTTGCCCAGACAGCAGCAGCGTGAGCTATCTTTGGATCCACGCTGTCAAATGCAGAAGGCATTTGCTGGGCAGCTCTCAAAGTGTGCATACCACAAGATTTAATCAAGGAAACTCAAGTTCATGTCCTATTTTGCAAGAGGTATATTCCCCAAAAGGGCTGGGCATGCCTCCAGAGAAAACTCATCACTGCTATGGAGCAAAATAGTGATGGCAAATGCTTTAAGGCTGGAAACACCCATGTGCTGCTCCTGCTCTGCCTGGTGACCCCTGGCCTGCAGACCTGGGACCACAAACTGTGCCTGGGCTTTTGCAAGCTGTGGGGCAGAGGCACTGCTCTCAGCATTGTGTTCTTGGCAGCAGCCCATGCAAAGTCCCTTGGCGGATCATCTAAAAACTCAAAACTCATTCAGATTTGTGAAAAGTTGTGACAAGTGTTTTTTCCCTTTGTTGGGCAGATAACTTTGATTTTGAAATGCTTTTTTAACTTGGAGACAGATTAATTTGGGAAGTACATTCTGTCCCACAAATGACATTGGGGTTATACCAGCCCGACTAGAAAAACCCTCAAGAACCAAGACAGAGAAGAGCAGACAGGTTCTGTTATCTTTGCTCACCTAAACCAACAGTTCTATAAAAATAACCCCACGGAAGCAGACAGTTATTGAACAAGAAAAAGATTAGTATTAAAATAATATTCAAATGGCATGAGAATCCCTCTTTTAGAATATCAAAAATTAATGTCAAGTGTGATAACAATCAAAACTAATAAGGAGCAAAATGAGCTTCTTTTTAAAGGGAACACATCTGCTCTGCTTTGTTTCTTCCCTGATCACTGTGAAAATAGTAGGTTTTGCCTCAGGAGGTAGAAAAGGTCTCACTCCTCTAGCAATGCCTTCATTTTTCTTCTGACCCCTTGGATCATTTAATTGGGCTCCTTTTAAAGCCAGTCTGTAGGTAAACTGCATGCATAATTAGCCAGCTGCGTCCCCTGCCAAGAGTGTGTCATTTAGTATCTGTGAGTGCCAGCAGGGTCAGCCGTGACACATGGTGCAGCTCTGAAAAGCAAACAACCTTCGGGTCCCGTCCATAAAACAGGGAACACGTTCAGGGCTCCACCAGGCTCTTTCAGCAGTTTCTCATGCATGACCAGAGGTGTGGATTTTATGTGCAACTCATAAAGAAAACTCTCCAATTTGCACGCCACAAGCACTAGCAGGTGATGGCTCAGGGTAGCAGAGGAGGTGAAAAAAACTTTGGCAAAGACATTAAACTGTGTCTGCATGTAAAGAATACTCTTTTCCATTTAGTGCAGGCAGCAGTTGCCATGTGATGGCTTAAGCAGCTAAGCAGCAAGTTAGAAATAGCTTTGTGAATCACTTCTTTGTATGCCAGCAGGACTAGCTCAGACCCTTTGGAGGGTGAAATTTTAGGAATCTACCTGTAAGTGCATTTTAATTTTAATGAAATGCTCAGGCAGGACCTACCCTTTGCTTTCAGTGCAAGGGTGGTGCTTTGCATAGCTGGCAGAGAGTTAATGGTGCCTTGGCCACATGGTGGCCCACCCTAGGTGGATCCTAGAAAAGGTTTTGTGTGTAAATTGAGCTCCAGGCATCTCTGCAGCCACTTGGAAAGCTCTTGAAGTACCAGAGCTGCATCACACTGTTACCTGTGACTGAAGGGTCTGCAGCAATGAGATACACAGAGATTTATCTGGATCTGATGGGCAGAGAAAGAGTTTCCTGAGCACAGTAATCTCAGCATTATTATACCGCCACTTCCATCAAGTCACTCTTCCCTGAAGTATCTGCCTTGCCTTCCATTCATTTCCCTCCAAAATCCAAGTAAGACTCACACTGGTGCTGAAGTGTTACCTGCCTGCACACAGTGTGGAGCCATCAGACACCACCTATGTCAAGAGGTTCCCATTTTCATCAGCCACCTCTGTTCTTCCCCTGGCTCAGCTGTGACTCTGCCACTGAAGTTATCCATTCCCTGAGGGTAAATTGCCAAGTCCTTTGTTGCTAAATAAATGCATTTTTTGATGAGGAGAACTGTCACACTTCATGCAGGAAACAGAACATGGAAATCACACATAAAACCAGTGATTTAGGTACATAGTGACATTCTTACCCTGCTCAGCACAGACCCAAAGTCAAGCCCCAGATGTGGATCCCAGCAGTTCTTTACTTGCTAAACTCTCACACTGTGGCCCTTCCCTGCCTCGCAGAGCTCTGTAAAACACCCACCTGAGTGATTCCAAAGAGCCACAGGTGAGGGATGAGCAGGAATTCCTGAAGTATGTCAGGATCCCAGGATGCCCATACCACCTCTTACCAGGCACTTCATTATTGTGGACACTTGATAGGCCACTGCTTTCATTTTCTGAGGGATGGGCAAACTTGCAGATTCAAAATAGAAAGATCTTCCAGATCTGCCAAATCAGGAACTGTTACTTCTTTGTATTTTACTATCTGAATCTTTCAGAGTCTCATTTCTGAGCTTTTCTCCACAAGTAGCAACACCAGTAGCTCATCTGTGTGCTTGCTTATGTAAAATACATGGAAATGCTGACAAATTCATTGATTCCAGAAGCTGGAGATTCAAGAAAAACACCCGGTATTGTGAGACTCTCAACAGTCACAAGACTTTGATGTTTTGAATGATGGAGTTTCCACCACTTCCACTGGAGACTAGTCCAAACCAGGCCCCTGTATACTCATGTTGCTGTTACTCAGCAGTTTTGTATTTTCCCTACAAAACCACTCCTTTCATATCATTCTTGACATCCCATACAGAGGAAATCCAGAGAATGGAGGTTTCTCAATTCTCCATAACACTTAGGAATATGAGATTAATGCATTCATGTGGTCCATTTAAGGTTATCGTGATTGTCTTCAGGAAATGAAAGGGGCCAGAGCTTTCACACAGTTTTTTGAGCATATATAAAAATAATTATTGAAAAAAAAATTGCTTCAATCTTCCTGTTTAACAAAGAAGATATTGTTCGGAAGATAGAAAATAAATTAATTTTCTACTATGACCTCATTAAGATTGGATTTAAGTTCCAACCCAAAAGAATTTTAGAACAACATTAGTCTCCTGCCCTTAAATCTCCATCTATTGAAGCTGGTCTATTTATTAATTTCCCTGCTGGAGAGCATATTTTGACTGGCCTGCGAGCTGAGCAGACAGTCTCTCCCCAAAAGCTCACACATGAGGGCCATTTCCTTATTCATTTCTTCTCAGTAAAAAGGGTGTTTCCAGCCATATCATTTTTAATCAAAGCACTCTTGACTCAGACACAATTGTTCACATTGATGGACAGATGGGGATTTGATCCAGACCCAAGAAAACAAAAGCAGAAAGGGCAGTGCCTCTCTTATCTTCAATGAATGAACAAGATTAACCATAACCTGTTCTCTTCTCACCATACAAGAAATCCAGTGTGTGCTCCCAGCACAGCCACAGATTCACATCTTGTAATTTTTAATACAAGACATATACAGCCTGAGGGAACAAATTACTCTTCTGTATTCAACATGCTTCAGTGCCTTCAGAGGACTGTGCTTGAGAAATACAGTTACTTGGCTTGGCAGAAAAAGCCTTTGAAAACAAAGGAGAGGGCTCTCTGTGATGAAAGTCAAGTTCATCCCAAAAGCAACAAAAGAAAGCAGTTTGGGAAGTTGGACAGGCTCTGGTGGAAAATTGTCCAGACACGAGTTCACTTTCTAAGTGGCACCGTGCAGCAAATTGGTTTTCTGTGCAATCCCAAAGCATGACTGTCTTTAAAAAACCCCAACCAAAACACAAAAACCACAGCTCAAAATGGGCCAGGCTCCATATCCCCGTTTTCCTGTTGGGACCTGGAGCTGAGCTGATGGAATGAGGGAGCCCTTCTCTTCCTTCTCCCCTTGTCTGCCTTTCTTAAAAGCTCAGCTCCTCAGGAGAGATGCTATGTATGCTCTCATGTGAAAGTGCAGGAGGGCTGGGATCTCAAATGCTACTGAAATAAAAATTCCAAAGGGAGATGAAAAGCCTGTGGGTCTCTATAAATAAGCCCAAGTGGGCTGGTTGTCTGATAGCCTTGGCAGCTGTGCCAGCCCGGGGACACTAAATCACTGCAGGGCTGCTCCACACTCACACTGGGACACCCACACCAGAATCATGAGGTTTTAAACACTACAGAGTTTGAGAGATCTCAGTTGTTTCATTCAGTATGAGTTGGTTTGAGTAGAAACTTACTCCATCTCAGAAACAAACAAAAAAATGGAAAAAAACAACCTGAATCAAAACCCCCAAAACAAAAACCAAACAAAGAAAAACTGAAAAAAAAACCTCAAACCAAAACCCCCCAAACAAAAACCAAACCAACATACAAACAACAATAATAATAAAAACCAACTAAACAAACAAAAAACCCAAGGGAAAAGAAAAAACCAAGAAAGAAAAGAGATTTGTCTGTAATGGCCTGACTTCAGAAACAAAACCCCACAAACAGTAAATTCATTTTTACTGAGCAAGGAAATGGGAGACTTTTTTATATTGAATATTTGACCAATCACATCAGATGCTCTGTTCAAATTTTTTCCCCCAGGCTTTTCCATGGGAAAATTTCTATAGGACTGCAAATGTCAAATACAGAAAATATTTCTATTTCTCTGCTTCTATATTCCTCACTGACCCATCGACAATACTTCTTTTTTGAAAGTGCTCTTCATAAGAATCTTTTTCAAGAAAAATCCAATTACAAAGACTGCAACTTTTCTGTTTCCAGAACTGTTTTCAAATATGATATAATTCTATTTCCATTCTAAATGGTCCAACTGAAAATATCAAAATATTGCTGTTTTATACTGCATCCGTTCAGAACATAATTCTAGGTTTTGGCAACTGAACATTTTTGTTTTCCACCTCTGCTGGCAGGGCAGGAGGGTTTCCAATATCCTAACTTTCTCCCTCTCCACAAAAAACCCCAACCAAACCATCAGAGCTTTTAAGAGGCACAAAAAGAGAAATAAAAAGGTTAAATAAAAGAAAGAGTGATATTGCTTAGCCTAGGGGATGCAAATGATGTTTATTTACCCCCTTTGTCTCTAAAATCTTCATAAGATTTAATTAGAATGCCATTTTTAGACACAGCTTTTTTTTATGACTGATTTGAGATTTTCTTATGCATTAAAGTCCAACATTCAAGTCCAAACTACAGTCCTATTATCTCTTTAAAATGTTGCTAGTTCTAAATGCCTCTTTTCCTTAACGGTTCCATGGGTTTGGGAACAATGCAGGTTGTATTTTCCAGTTTACAAGTAATAAAATCTAACTTCCGGAAGGAAACCCAGGATAAAGTATCCTGTCATCTCTCTGTGCAGTGTCTGGTGTATTCATTTGCAGAACAAAGTATGCAAAAATATAAAGAGACCAAGTCAAATGTCATTTTAGAGCAGACACAATTGCATAGGGAATGATAATACCTTGTTTGTGGATCTGCTACTTTTTCTCTAAGTGCAATGTCGCTCAGCCTATTCTGAAAATCTGAATTCACACACCCCCAAATTGTACTGGGTATCTTCCTTGCTAATAATTGCCATAACAACAAAGAAAAGACATGTGCAAGAGTTTACATATGCAGTGCCTATTAACACAGACTCAAAAAAAGAAATCTTGCAAAATCGTATATATGCTCCCTGCCGTGGATTTGATTTTGTCTGGCCTGTAACTAAGGTCCCTTGACACTCCAGTTTTATGAGGGTGTGATGTAGTGGTAAATCAGGGCCATACTGATGATCTAAATCAGAATAACCAGCATGTTTTTCATTTCAGAAGGAAAAAAAAAAAAAAGAGTTTGTGAGAGAAAGTTTGCCAGTTTCAGCACTTCCTGGCCGCCAAGAACATTTACTGAAAATCAATGGTCTGTCCAAAACCTAACGTGAGCAGGAGTCGTAGTGCAGCTGTTCAGAATCTATACTGCTTCCTAGGCAAAGTTTCTAAGCCCTTTCAGTCCTTTAGAATAATAAAAATGATTAATGGTCTCAAACACTGTGAACCAAGTGTTTTGAAGTGTAACCTGCTACTTGTAATGCACTCAATATTTCTGATCTGTATTGTGCTGGCATACGGCGCCTCTGGAAGTTAATGTTAAAATGGGCAATGTTTGAAATGAATGAGGAGGGGTTCATGAAGCCTGGTGGCAAAATCATTTTCTCCCAAACCAAGATATTATTTCCCATCAGTTCATAAAGGCAAAAGAACAAAAAATGACTATGAATATATAAAAATACCTATTATTTTCTATAAATGTGCTCTAAGAGAGCAATGTGGATACCTCACAATGCAGAAAGAAAATGTTCCATCTCCTTCAGCAAAGAGACATCAATTCATTTTGGAGAAAAACAAGCTGGGTCTTCTCAGAGACTGTGCAGCAGAAAGAGGTTCAAAAATGTCACAGAACAACTTCCTCCATCTGGGCCTTCCCTATTCCTGCCCCAGCTGGGCACAGCCCCTGCCATAAACTCAAACCAGTTTGGTCCATGCCAAGAGTTGGTAGAGTCACATAAATAACAGAACCCAGCAAGGCTCAGAAAGTCGCTGGTGGCCAGAGCTAGCAGTGCCTGCAGGGCAGTGACACAGGTGACCTGGGCACCCTGCTGGGCACAGAGCCCTCTCCAGCTGGCACACCCCTGACTGCCAGCTCTGCCTTCCCTGGGGCTGCAGTTGCACAAGAAGCTCCCTCTCACGGGCTGGAGCCAAGCCCGAGCTGTCGGCTGGCGCCTGTTCATCCCGGCCTGTTTGCTCATGCCCTGCACCAACAAACAGATTCTTTTGGACCACAGCTATTGCCAGATATTGGCAGCACCCTGCATGCATGGAGTCCTTAACTGCTCTGAGCAGCCTCACCTGGGCCACCACCCACAGCCCCTGCCCATGGCCCAGGAGCTCTGCTTAGGCTCAGCCCAGGGTACCCAGTCCCTGTCTGGGCTAGAGGCATTTGTGTGTCCAGCCTGGAGTCCTGAGTGAGCTTTGTTCTTGTGCTGTGGGTGGTTTATCTCTGGTGTCCTCTTTGCCCCCTCCTGTCCCCACCTGGCTGGGCTCCCTGGATGTACCCTGGTTCACTGCTCCTCACCTCTGGGGTTCTAAACGAGCCCCACTGCTGGCACCCATGGCTGCCTGGGCTGCAGCCACACTGGGTCCTGAGCCCCCTTCCCTTAGGGATATATTGGCATTTGCTGCTCCCTGAAATACATAACATTGAAGTGAACAGTTAGGCAAAATATCTACCAAACAGGAGAAACCCTGTCCACTGGATTTTCACTTCATCCTGGCTACCTGTACTGCCCTGTCTTCTTGCTGGGCGCAATAGAAGCTTGGGAAAGCATTTTTAGGAACACTCAGTTTATGTTTACAGAGAGGTAATGTGCCAAGTTCTTTTATAAAACTTTCAACTCTAAATTTACAGGCCTTATATGCTATATCATTTTGGGGACGGCATATTGTATTCATTAGATATTTAAAATGGTATAAACAAGGCAGTAGGAGTACTCAAATTGCTGCAAGCCAGATGGAGATCTTATCATAATACCTCCCACAATTTGGAATAAGTTCTTTTTGAAGGTTTCTCTGCTCACAACCTAGCAAAGGAGTGGATCTCCTGGGTCAGCTCTGATCTGGGCTGTGTAGGGCAGACAGTTGCCTGTCTCCTCTCTACTAAGGAAGAACATGAAGTGCTGCTCCTCTGCCCTAATACATGGGAGCAGAAGGGCTTAAACAAAACAGTAGGCTTAAACAAAAACAAAGTAAAAAATTAGATCATGCAAAGTCACATTTTTGGAGCATAAGGGAACATTTTAGTCCAATTATCTTCTTGAGCACAGAAAGAAAAGGAAGCATTTTACCACAGTCAGTTTTTAAAAGAATTATCCTGGGTAAATTGATCTGCAGAGAATTGCCCCCAAAACTATAAATCATATTGATTTCCTTGCTTTACACTCCTAAAGGGTGACCAATGAGTTATAGGAAGGATGCATGAAGTGCTTGGCCTCAAAGATTGAGGATGGGGCTTATTCCTGCCCATAATATGAATTAGCAAAATGTAAATTATCTCTGTCATAACAAACAGGAAGGGAATTATTGTATGCTTGACCAAAAAAATTGAGAATACACTTGTAGTGATTTCCTAGCACTAACTGACTAGATCTGACTTTCTTGAATTTGTTGTATTTGTACAGGAGTTAGGAACGAGCAGTTACTCTTTTAAATTGGGGTGGATCTCTACAGTTTGTAATCCCAAGCAATATGAAATGCAGTACAAGTTGTACTCTGGAAGCACATTTCCTTTGGTACATTCCACTTCTTTCAGCATCTGCCCTTTCATTAGTTTGTAAAACAAATATAAAAGTCCAATGACTACTAATGATGGGAAACTGGCAAAATGTTCTTAGGCATCTATTGTATTCTCAGATTGTTTCAAAATACTTAACAGCCATGGTCTGGAGCAATTTTTTTAATATTGTGTTAAATTTCTAATTAAAGTTTTGCGGCAGCCAGAGTGGCTTATCAGAACAAAAAGATTGGTTTGGCAGAATTGAGTCATGGTCATTCTACCTGACAGCATTCCCTTTTGTGGGAATGTAAGTCTTACTGTGAAAATGTTGTACTAAGCAAACCTTAGTTCCGCTCGTAAATCAGTTCGATGAAAGGTTTGAAAGCCTGTTTCTATGGTGCAGCTAAATTACATTCAAAGTACAACTGAATTTGCCTCTACTTTTCCATCGAGTATAATGTGATTTAAAGAAAGGTTCTTTAAAGATAGAGAACAGTTTAGAAAGCCAGATGAGAATTCCTGAATGAAAGTAGATAGAATTTAGGTAAACATTCTCCAAGTTTAAAATAACAGACTGAAGCATTTGTCTTTGATTATCAATTTTAATGTACATAATAATGAGACTCATTCCCACTAGGACAGGCATGCTAAAAAAGTTTTGGAGTGCTTGCATTCCAGTTCCTAAAATCAAACTCTTCCTTGCAGTCAAAATCAAGAATGGCTTTTGATTCCTGTGTGAGTAAACTTTCAAAATACTTGCAGTTCTACAAGATAAATTAGATGAAAGATTTCTGGGAGACTGCTCAGGCTCTCTGTCCCAGCAATGCTGCTCAGTTGCTGCTTCAGCCCAGCCAGGGCATTTTGATGCTGTTGCATCAAAAGCCAACCAATGCCTAATTTGGAGCCCACCCAAAATTCAGCTTTTTTTGGCTTATAGAAACATCAGCCGCCTAGAGAGAGATACAACTTTATATGGGTCAGAGGCAACTTCAAATTATGTCTTGCCTCATGCACACTGCTCCAGTTGCAATGAAACAGAGCCAGAAGCTGTAATTCATGAGGGGGACTGCCAGCCTATGGAATTTATAAGTCTTCCCTGAAGAGGAAGCTGATATCTACAAAATGTTTCACCTGAAGTGTAAAGAAAAAAATTTTTAAAAATCCAAGGACCCATGAGAAAATAACTGCACAAATCCTTTCCATTTTTACTCACAGATACAGGAGTAGACCATGTGTCTTACTTTTAGATAACTAATACATATTAGATTGAAAGGGAATGTGCTTTTATTAAAAGTTTATATAGATTTTATTAATCTGGATTTTGATGCATGCATTGATTAGGACTGAAAATTGGTCATTTCTCAGCTCTGCTCTAGTGTAAAAAAATCCCCCCAATCTTCCTCTCCAAATGGATCAATGTCCAAATTCTTCCTAGTGATTTTTTTTTTTTTTATTGCTGGTAATTGAAATAACATCAAACCTTAACTTTAAAATATTGCTTTAGCTCAGGGGCAGGTTTTCAAATCTCTCTGCACACCATCATTCCTTCCACCAGCAGAGCCATGGCATTTCCCATATTCAGATCTGGGTTCAAAACTGCACGTGGCAAAGTGAGTCAGCAGGAACCAGGAATTTGCATATAATGCTCCATGCAGGCAGCACAAGACAAGAATTTTGGTCTCACATTATGTGATTAAAAGAGGTCTTGGAAAAAAACTCATGAAGAAAAAAATGAGTCATAATACTTATTTTTCATTTTAATACTTTTCTATGCAAACTGATTGTTTTTCAGCTGTGCTCAAAGATGAAATTTGGTTTACTCCTACTGTTAGAGATGCCTGCAGTAAGAGTGGAGGATCCCAGCCTGAAACAAATCACACATTTTCTGTCAGTGGAAATTTTATTTGTGAAGTTGTATTGTCTGCAGAGTCCAAAACATTTTTCCTCTAAAGCATGAGGAAACAGGAAGGATGGAGTAGAGATCTACTGTTTCTACAGGAGAAATTCCAAGCAAAATAGTGGGAGAGTATTGGGGAAAAAATGGAAAAAAATTCTGGTTTTTTTCATTTCAATCCAGTAGTGGAAATTGATTAATGAAGCCCGTCTGCAGCCGGTACAAAGGGCCAGATCTTCAGCTAATATTAAATAGCAAGCTTCTACTTTTGAAAACCAGAAAGAGGAAGGGGACATAAAACTAAAAAACAAACAGGCCTATTTGATCATTTAGTGGTGAATAGATCAGGCACTCCTCAGTTGCAGGGTTTTATTTTTGTGCATTGTGTCAATGATTAGAAACCATATGTTTTAAGACCAGCTTCAATAGTATCAGTAGCTACAGTCCTGCTCTCAGATTACTTTTTACTGCCTGCCTAATTTTGAGCTTTAATAGCTAACATGCACTTTGTTTATCAGTTACAAATGTTCTGAATGTTGATGAAACAGGCTAAACAACACATATTGGCTTATCATCAATGCCAAAGACTGAGATAAAATTTGTTAAATGTTGTGGCCTGCTACTTTGCAAACAAGGAGTTCTTAGAAATAAGAAGAATCATCTCAGAATTGATGGCTCTGGTTCTGAATGTGAGATGTTAGCACTCAGATCCTGACACAGCTCTTGTTTTCCACAGAAGAATCCATCCTACAAGGAGCAGAGCCTTTTGGCACCAAAAATGCAACCAAGTACAGCACAGTTAAGCCCCCTCGGATGGCACAGTCCCATGTGAAATGCTTTATTGTACTGGGGGCAGGCTGGTGGCATTCAAGTTAAATATATTGAAAGTATTTCCAGAATCAGACCCTTGGTGTCTTGAAGGCCTGAGCACTAATACATGAAATAGGTCATTTTTACATAATTCTGTCTAGCTGTACTGCAAAGAAATTTAATATAATCTCTAGATTATGTTATTTATCCTCTAATTACTTGAGGACAGAGTACCTCTCCTCTGTTTTTAAATTGCTGCATAAATTAACAATGTTCTAACAATAACAGCAGCAGCAATTCAGGACATTTACCAGAGAGAAAGCAACCATTAGCCTTGAGAATGAAATTTCACTGGAATCCACAAAATATTGTGTTAGGAAATATTATGGTTGCCAACTTTTGCAATTTTGTTGAAAGTCTTCTAAAATGTGAGGGTTGGGGTGTTTGGGGTTTGTTTTTGTTTTTTTTCCCCACAAAGCCAGATGGCATCATGTGAAAACATGAAAATGTGAGATTCTCAGTTTTAATTTTAGAAGACAGCTAAGTTACTCAGCATTGTGGTTGCAAACAGAAATTGAAAACATGAACCCAAGGACCAGAGAACAATTAGAAAGAGCCCAAAATGAATTATTTTTAAATTCTTACACTCTGTAAAGCGATTTCTGACTCGAGGTGTTTCTTTGCTCAGGGTAAACCATATTCAGTACCCCAATAAATTCTCTGCATCCTTTTTGAGAACTTTTTACTTTGGTTTATGACAGAGGGTGACATCACATCTTAATTGTGAAGGAGGGTGATGAAGTTCAATACTGGCTAATTTCTTGTTTTTAAAAACAGAACCAGTTGTTGGTACTGATGTAGCTCTCTTCGTTTTGACAATGAGGTCAACAGCAGACACTGGAAATATTTCCTCAAGGGCAATGCATTTCCACAGTAACTAAAATTTGGGATCTAGCTCTTCACCTTCTCCTCAGAGAGGTTGAGGTGTGGCTCTCCTACACTATGGGATAAACCCTCTGGATCCCAGGGTCTGGCAGAAGACAGCTCTCCCTGCTCCCTAAGGACAGGGCACTGTCTGCCTGCTCAGGTGCCAAAGGAGGACCATTATCTCTCAAATCTATGCAGGACACTGGCACACAGCCCACTGATGAGGAGCATTTCCATTTGGAGCTTTCTGCACTGTTTCCATTAAGTCTTTGAGTTCATGATATGTGGGAATGAGCACAGAGTAACAAGTCAAGCAAACCACCTTCTAAACCTGCCTTGGTTTTTGACCAAAAAAAATTCCACCGGTCTGAGAAATCCTGGCATTGTATGGCTGATGATGCCCCAGCCTGATGAAATTTGAGACTTTTGTCAAGCCAACTACAAGGAGTGGCTCCTTGCCTCTCACCTTGCAGCCTGTACCCCGTGCAGCTGTCTGACCCATGCACACCAACCCACAGTCCTGATGGGGCAGAAGCCATACTATTCCCTTGCCTTTCCAAATGGCTTTTAAGATCTACAGGTATTTTCCTGGATGCTAACAATGATGAAAATACTTAAAATACCTAATTGAAAAAATATCCTTTTTTTTCCTCTTTGCCCACCCTTTTCCCACTGTGCCTTTATTACTTTTCTAAATATTGCATACGTTTTTGGTAAATAAGAAGGATATTAGAGTAGACAAATAATGTTTACTCACCAGCTCATGAGAGGTGTTTCTGGCACTGATTCACAAGTTACTCACAACTTACAAAAATTACCTCTACTGAAAGGGACAAGGAGTGTCTTTTTGTGTGCAGGCTGCTGAACAAACAATGAGGTCCTGGTCCCTGCCTGGCTTGCCGTGGCATTACCACAAACAATACTAATTCTTAAATACCTGCCTGACTTTAAGCACTTAGGTAAATAATTGTATTGATTGTTGTAGGACTATTCACATGCATAAAACTAAGCATATATTCAAATATGTTGTGAAATCAGGGGTCGGGAGAATTTTGCAAACAAGGCATTTTTAGATCTGAATTTACTTGTTAAAACCAGCTTCAAAAGGAGCTAATGTGGCAATCAGGCTTTTGGGCACGGCAGGTTGGGGAAGGAAAAGATTTCTTTTCAAGATGGATCCAAGGACTTTCTTGTACTTCGGAGACTCCTCACCAGAACCACAATTACAGGTGAGAAAGGCAGCAAGGAAGCCCCCCAGCCAGTGATTGCTCAGAGTTTAATGTGAGAGCAGTGTAAACTCAGAACTGCAGATAATCCATGGGGAAATCAGGGGGTTAGTGCCGAGAACTGATGGGGAATAACAACTGAAAGAGCTTTGGTTTTTCTAGGCTGGCGGGAGGTAGCTCATGCTAGGAAGCCTGCCAGCTCCACACTGATGCTGGGAGCTTTGTCTCCTTTGGATTGTAGGAACACACTTTGCAGTCAAACTGATCTGAGAGATTTTGATAGTAAAAACAGCTGTCTCGTTGCAATGATGTTTTTGTTCCATTGTCAAAATTTTGAGTTAAATCCATGAGTGGGCTGCAGCTTGTTCAAACCCTGAACTCAACACCCTTTGTGCTCCTTTGGCTTTTCCACTGCGGTTCATGGGATATCTCCTTCCTGAGGAAAGGGCTAGGTGTAATAAAAGCCATCAGGACAAGGAATTGCAGGTCTCCCCCAATGCTTCCCCAGTGCTGGAGAGACAGAACTGGAGGACTGCAGTCTGTCCCAGACTGGTGAGGAGGGGAAATAAGGAGGAAGAGCAGTGTGTGGAAATGAAACACTCCAATGCTGCTGTGGCCAGGCTGCATCCCCAGCGAGCAGGTATGCCAGTGGAAGGGGGAAACTGTCTGGTACCCGAGCAGGGTCGAGGCCAGCATGGGCAAGGGGAAGCAGTTTGTAGGGTGTACAGCACAAGGGGATTCAGGGAAGGGGTGTGCAGTGGGATGTCCCAGCCCCATCTTCCCAGCATAAGCCATCTGAAGGTGCCTCCTGCCACTTTCTTAGAGGACGTGCAAACAAGCAGATGAGGTGCCTGATTGAGGCATCCAGCAGATCAGACAGGAGCACAAGGGGCACATGCCAGACTGCCTCTGTTTTTGGGCTGACATGAGAGATGGGACAGCACCTCTGTACGGCCACAAATCCATTCTGTGTGGTTTGAGGTGATGGGAACTATGGGCAGGGTTTTCCCCTTGGGGAGCGAGGAGCCGTGTGACGCTCTGGGAGTGCAGAAAAGTGACTTGTGTGAGTGATGCTGTTTCTGCAGGACCCATGGCTCTGTGGCACTGTGCGTGTTAAGACAAAATAGATGTCACCAAAACCCTTCCTTTTAAATTGATATTTAAAAATTGTCGCTAGAGACCCGTAACACAAGGACTGTAGTGAAAGTGACTTGTTTTCATGGAAACAGAGGCTACAGACAAGGTGATATTCACATGGTGTTCAAGGGTCCAAGTTCTACCGGAAAAAATTCTTTCAAGGACTTGCAGCTCGATGAAGGCTGACAGCACCAACATAAAACCATAGCCACGGGCGGGAGCAAGCGCGGCCAGCGCGTACCTGCCGCCACTGAGAGCGCAGCCCGGCCCGCGCCTGGTAGCGGCGGCTCCGCGCTCCCTGCGGCTTGGGGGGCGCGGGCAGCTCCGCGACAGTAGCGGGGGGCTGCCGGGCGGCCCCGGGAGGCTCCTCCTCCGCCCCGGCACCGCGGGCAGCGCGGCGCTGCGGGCGCCGGGACGCGCCGCGGTCCCACGCGTGCGGTAGGTGCGCCCCGACGGCGGCGGCGGCGGTGGCACCGGGGCAGCCCCGCGGCGCTGCGAGGGACCGGCGGTCCCGGGCTCGGGCTGCCGCGGGGGGCGGAGGGCCGGTGTGCCGGGCGAGCAACAGGGCAGAGAAGCCGAGGGCAGAGGAGCCGAGGGCAGAGGAGCCGAGGGCACAGGAGCCGAGGGCAAACCCCCGGTACCGTGCGGTGCCGCGGCGCAGCCGTGGCGCTGCGCTCCGCGCCCCGCGCAGCCCGAGGGCGGCTCCGGCGGGAGGCGCGGCGGGGAGGGGGCGGGTGGGCGCGCCCGGGGCGCAGCGCGGGGCGCGGAGCCGCCGCCCCGCTCCGCTGCGCTCCCTTCCGCGGGCATGCGCGCCTGCCTCGCACATGCTCACTGCGCCCGCGGCGGGCGCGCACACTCCGCAGCGCCGCGGCTCCGCGCTGCACCGCCGGTGAGTGGGGCTGGGGCTCTGCGCCCCTCCGCGGGTGCGGGCTGCCCGCCGGGGCTCCGCGGGTGCGGGGCGAGGGGCGCGGAGCCCGTCGGGGGACGGCTCTGGCGGAGCGCGGGCGCGGAGCGGCTCCGGGTGCGGTGCGGAGAGCCAGAATTAGCACGGGGAGTTAATTGCTGCGCAGCGCGCGGTTCGGTTTTACCGTCAAGCGAGCCCCGCTTATTAATGGTTTTAATAGCTGGAGCGTGCGTTTAAATAAAATGAGCCGCTGCACTTTCCCGCGGCTGCTTCTATGAGGAAAACTTGTATGTGATTTATGCTGTTTAAGTAAACTTTTCTGAGTGTTAAATTGTGCTTGAGCCCAGTGAATGGCCTCTAAAGGAAATTATTCGTGGTGTACAGCTACTGTTGTTCAGACATTTCAAATAATGATCTATTCTGCTGTATAAAGTTGTGATTGCTAAAATACATGTAGTGAGCCAATAAACAGTTTATTGGTCTGTATCAAATATTAACAGAAATTTAGTTCAGCGCAGTATCAAATTCACGCATCCCTGAGCGCCGTTAAAAGCGGTGGCAGGAATGGTTTATTGTTTTGTCTCTCTTGTGGACTTCATTAATTTACTGAGAATTTCTTCTCTCTGCAGTGCCATCCGTGGAAGGGTCCCTCCCCTTCTTCTCCCCCAGTTTATTGAGAAAGCATGTCTAAATTTCTTTATGCTAGTCCACATCTGTATGTATTAGGGCAATCTGGTCCACAAAAGATAGCATACATTTAAACTAGTAATTCTGTGTCTAATGTTTCTTAGGTAGTTTCATACATTTAGCATTGCATTGTTTTATTACTTGTTGCTTCAGACAGGATAAATTCTTTCTTATCATCCTTTTTTATGTGGGGAAAATGTTTCCTTAATAAAGCTGAATTTTTATTTCTGCTTTCAAATTGAAGGCGTCGTGTGGCCTCAGATGTAACACAAGCAAGTAGGAAAGATTTGCAGTACAAATGCCTCGAAAATAATCAGTACTCATAGCTGTGGAGACATTCCAGAAACTTTTTAAGCATGTTTTGAAAATTTAATTGAAATGGTAGAGCAGCTGATAACTTGACTCAATTGTTCTAACTTAAAACTCTTAATTAAAAAAAAAAAATCTAAATTTATGGTGTGAAATTGAATTGTGTAGTTACAGAGTCAAATTGTCCACGTAATTCTTGTGCCTTTTCTACTCACCCACCAACAGGTCAAAACATTTGGCTAAATAACAAGTGGTGTATGCTTTTGGTTTTCCGCTCATCGATTTGTTTTGCTTTACTTTGCTCAGCCCACTCCCCTCAGCTCATTTTCTTTTAAAATAGTGCGTGGAGACTCGATTCCCATGACTCGCTAATCTTATCACCATTATTTGGTTGAAATTTTTGAAACGGGTTCCTGTTTCAAATACCTCACAACATTGGCAGCCTTAGGTTCCATTAGAAAAGCTTCATTAGGGAGAAATAAAAATGTTGTTGATAACTCCCCCTCCAACAATAAGCCCCGTATTCAACTCCACGCTGTGTGCGGATATGCCTTGAATTATAAGAAGGAATTAAACTCAGGTATTCACACAAAGAACTTGATCTCAGAATATCACTTAGAGAGTCTCTGTGTTGCTGTGTTGTTATGCATAGCTGGTTAATATGCTTTTCTTTTTTTTTCCCTGAAAATGTAATAATTTAGCTATTAATCCTGCAGATATTAGTTGCATGTTTGATTTTAAGCCTGCGAGGTGTTGGGCTGAATTCTGCGTGGCTCTGTTTGTGTGTCAGTGTGTGTGTGTACACACTGCTGACAAACAAAACAATTAGAGACGTTACTAATTTTCTGCTGTCTTCCCAACTGTTATTTATGATGTGTAGTAGTACAACAGCTATTCTGAAATCAGCTATAATTCTCTTCAGTAAGATTTGTTTCTTCTGTGCCAGATTTTGCAGTAACCAGATGGTCTTAAGGTGTCTTCAGCCAGAGAACAAGCATGAGCAGTGCTGAAGACTAATTATTCCTTGCAGTAAATTCCTTCTGCAATAAATTCACAGGTTGTTAGACCTAATCTGTGGGAATTATTGTAAAGATTGCTTATGCAGTGAAAAATGCTTTTATAAATCCGTGAAAACTAGCAGAAGTTCTTAGAATGCTAAGGAAAATATTTTTGAATTAATTTTGCCTGGCTGGGGTTAACTTTTATTCAGAATGAACTGTTAAATGAATTGCAAGTTGAAATCCTTTTCATAAGCCATGGAACACTGCAGTTTTAATATGAAGATTTTAAATGTATCCTGTAAGTGGAGGGGTCATTTGGTAGACCGTGTAGGGAAGGAAATCTCACACCACTGCCATTCCCATTGTATAGTTAGTTTCCTTGTACCTGTGTATTTTTCACAGCAGTAGCAATGTATATTTGGTTAGTGCATGCTGGAGCGTCATGGATTAACAATCAGATTATTTTCATTAAATTTCACGTTGTACTGCACATGACAGGAAAATAGTTAGGAACAAAAAATATATTTGGAGTTATAAACAATGGTATATATAAAAGTAAAGCCATTTGGGCTTAAATATGTCCTCCTTTTTGTGGCTTAATTTAGTCAAAAATGCAAGATTTATTTTTTTTTTAGTATATGTTTATTAGAAAAAAAGAAATCTAAGTACTCAAACTCTTGGCATTTTCCTCACTTTGATATGAGTTGGGAGAACTTGTCAAATCTCTTTCTCTTCCTTTTCTGCTGAAAATCCTGGCTGGGACTGTTCATTAAGAGATCCCATCAGAAAACAATTGTTTCATGGCAGTCAAATTCTTAAAACAATACTTCATCTTTATTTGCAGATCTTAACTCAAGTAATGATGTTTAACAAACACCTTGTTTTAATTAGGTGAGGATAAGCCCTTCAATTAGGATGCAAATAATTGCTCCTCTTGGTTGGGTCATTTGGGGCCTGGAGGTGCTGCCATTTGCAGGTAGATTTGGTGCTACCCAAGGTTTGAAGCAGGAGAGAGGAGAAATCTGGAATAAGGATTTAAGTCTTGTGCAAAATATTTTTTTATTGCAGCATTCAAAACCCGATCCAGCTCCCTTCTCTGTCAGGCTGTTCAGTTGATCTTGATTTACTGCTGCAAGAGGTGTGAGAGGAAAATTGGATCCAAAATAATGTTCGCTGCAGAGATGGTTCCAGTGAGTGTGTCACAGAGTGAATATTTAATTAAAAATAGTCAAACCTCTTTTCACTCAGTCTTTCTGCTTCTGCTTTAATTATGTATTTTAATTATTTCAAAGATGTGTAAAATGAGATGAGAAAGATTACAAGGGCATAATCCTTCCCATTTAAAATTATTTGTCTGCAGCTGCCTAAATCCTGGCATTAGGAGCCACATACAAACATGTTTATTTAACATCAGCGTTATCTGTTAGATTGTACATGGTTCATTAACATGGAGAGAATACTTTTTGTTTAATAGTGTGTGGGAGCTGCCAGAGGTCAGGAGGGGTTGTTTGCCTGAAGTCGAGATGGCATCTTGGCTTTGCTCTCGCTCTGTTTGTCACCTCCGCTGTGCCCGGAAAACGCTTCCTTAGCGCCGGGCTGAGGTATTTTCCCTGGTGCTGAGGTGCAGAGGCTCTGTGCAAAGCCAGAAGTCTGCTGCAGGGTTGTGGTAAGGTTTATGGGGAATTTCAGGGGAGGTCTGGTGTAATTTGTGGGGGATTGTTGTAGTTGGGGTTCGGTTAGAAAAAGCGGCTTGGAAGGGATGGAGCGGGAGGGGACAGAGGAGCCTGAGATGTTGTGGTGGTGCCCACAGAGTGCATGGTTGTGATGGAAGGATTTTACAGATCTGGGGTGATGGCTTTGGAAACTGAGAGTGTTTTGGGTGCCAGTGAATAAGGTTTTCTTGGTGTTGCTGGGTCAGAGCTGGGCTCAGGACAGTACCTGGGGATGGTGCTGAGCTGCAAGAGGTGGCAGATCCTCTGCAGGGGCAGCACAGGATGGGACCCTTCTCTCTCCACAGAGCTTGTGGGGGGTTCTCACTCTTTCTACTGCTGGATTAGAAACATGCGTGGACATACAAAACCATATCAGGGACTCCAGAAATTCAGAATTACCCATGGCCTCAAGTTTAAAAAGGTCAATTAAAATGTTTTACCGTGACTTCTGTATATAAGGTAATAGCCATGCACTGCACACAGTATTGGGAGAGAGATGTGCATGTCCATCTCCATGCACAATTTTAAGTTTAATTTCAGCTTCTTGAAAATGTTTCTGAATGTTTCCTATAAGTCAGTGAATTTCTCTGTCCTCATTTGGATGATGGAGCTCTTTGGGCTTTTGTGCCTTGGAGGGAGAAGATAATTTAAATTTCCATTAGAAAAAGGTAGAAAATTGCCTTCTTTGATTTTTATCAAGCAAGGATCCCTGGTAGATAATAACCAAAAGGCGTTGAATAAAATGAGCATTGTTGCAGAATTCAAAGTGCAGTGGAAGATGCAATGTGACTGAAGCATACCGCAAATGTGCAGTTTTTATAAAGCATAACAGTAAAAATAGAAGGGCTTTACAAAATAAGCTGAACTACTGTGTTGATTATAAGTTGTAGCTGAATCACCCTTAAGGCCTGGATATTGTTTTTAAAAAGCCAGCAAAACATCTATTTCTGAAAAAATAGCAAGTTCCCTCAGAAGGGGGGAGAGCGGGAGAGAGCAAAAGTGTTATCTTGGAGGAGGGAATGTCTGGGGTAGGGTTTTTTTCCTTTGAATTATTTTCAACAAGTACTTACTCTGTTCTGTATTTTTAAGAAATTATGTGGACAGCAATTTTGTTGCTTTACCAAGGCAGTGAAAACACCAAGAATCCTTTTTATAATTTGGAAAGAATGTCAAAAGAATGAAGTAGTTAAACCTAAGTGTATTAGATCATACGCCTTAAATGCATAAATAAGCATAGCTGCAATCACAGAAACCAATGTTAAAACCACCAGGAAAACTCACCCACAAACCGTAATGACTTAAAGGGAATGACCTCAGCCATTGTGAAATTTGTGCCTATTTGTTGACTGACATTTATGTAGTAGAGGCAGGGTGCATGTTTTGTTGGGGTGTGGGATTTTGTTATTTGCAAAACTGCTGGGATTTTTTTGTTGTTGTTGCTGCCAGGTTTGAATACAAAGAGTGAAAACGAGCTCGAGGCTGTGAGAGCCTGGATCTGATTTGGGCCGTAGCAATTTGGAAAGCAGGTGAAGGATTTGTTATTGATGCACAGAGACTGGTGGAACTGAGGTTTGTTATTCAGATGTTAGGAACTTCCTTGATGATAGCCCACTTCTAACTTATTCCCAGCTGGTTTTCTGTTAAGGAAATGAAGGTTTAAAGTATTTGGTTACAAACCTGAGATTTCTTCACGTCCCTGTCTTTGTGTGAGTGCTGCATGAAATGCTGGTGTCATTCATCTCCCCTCTGCTTTTTGGAGAGGAAATTGATGCATGGTAGAACCTCAACTTGCCTTTGCTGCAACACCACTTAATAATTCAGGGAATTGGAAGTCTTGAATTATTTTAACTATAATAGACTTCTTCAGGAATATTTTTACATAAACCAGCATTACAGACTTTAAGCTCGACCAGAGCCATGTCTCTCTGCAAACAGGATTTCTCTCTGTTGCCTGCTCCTGGATGTGGGCTCCTACTTTTATGGGTTGCAATAATTAAAGAAGTTCCAGTTTTAATTGTCCCTTTTTAGATGTGCAGAGAGGTTTGAGAAAATGGGTCAGTTCATGCTGTTGGCTTGAACACCCAAGTCTAGACATTCGGTCTCGTCGTGCAGAAACTCTTGTTTGCCGGCCCTGCTTTTGAGAAGGAAAGCAACCCAGCTAAATAAAAAATTAATCCTAAATAAAGAAAATTATTTAATATTGGTCAGCCCAGATAGTAACTGGTCAACCCACGGAGAGTTGGTGCCTCTGTCTATGCTGGAAAGAACAGACTTCACAGAGAAACTCAACCAGAACGGGACTTCCAAAGACAGGGGGACGTGGGGAATGTTCCTTCAACTCAGCAAATGCCTTAAAAACTGGACATGCCTCTAGGATTACTCAGGCACCCACAAGACACAGTGAGGGGAAAGTGGGGCAGGCATCTGAAATGTTTTTGTTTTTTAAATAGGTTGAGTAAGCAAAGCAGTCTGGGGGCCCCAGTTATTTACAGCTCTGTCTGTGCACCACGCAGAGAGCCTCATCAGCTGTCCTAACAACAAGTTTTCCATCAATTGCAAATCGTGTCTTCTGGTGACACATTTGATTTGGCTGTTTGCTGTGTAATTGTCCTACAGCTACTCTGGAAATGACTTTGATCAGTTTTGAATATAGATCTGTATCACTGCTTTTGATTCCCCATGCGACTGCTGCTCTGTGCTCAGTTACCATCCGTAGAGTTTAATTGCAACTATCTGACAATTCTTTGTCTCTAAGACGAATCAAAATGTATTTACAAAATACTTTATCTTCTGTAAATGTTGACAGTGTGTACTTCATTTTTGTAAGCTATGTAAATTTATTATTTTTCCCCGCTACTGTGGGTGAAACAAGACAAAATCTTGACTAAAATTGAGCAATACTTTTTATTTGAAAAAGAGAGATTGTTTTTTCCACCCCTTAACAAACTAAAAAGCACCATTTTTTTCTGAAAGACGACACTTTTTTAAGTAAAACATGTGAATGTTATTTTCACTGTATCCAGATTTTCCTTTTTAGTCTTCTTTTGTAGGCTGACTTTATTTTTGAATTTATAAACCCATGTTTTTTGCTAGCTTACATTTGATAAGTGCTGTGTTGGTACTACTCCTCTTCACTGTGATAGAGTTAGGAGTAAGTCAGCCTTAATGCTTGTAGCAAAATACATAAATTTTCTCCTTCCCAGTGTTCAACTGTGCATAAATGTATTAGATCCAGTCGTGCTCTCACTGCAGTTCCCAATAATTTCACTTAAGTAAGGGTTGAACTTTTTTGAGTGGGAGCAGTTTTAAACCTTCTGTACTTGTTGCAAAACTGCATTTTTTATTTATTTTTTTTAATCCCATCATAACTGCTGCCGATACAAGTCCAGCTGACTTCAGTGCCTGAGCCTTGCAAAAACCAGAGTGGGAATCAACATCTTTCTGTGCTGTCCATGCTCAAATGTCTATTTGCAAATCAGCAAAGTTTCTAGCAGCAGTTAAAAAAGCTGAGAAATCTGAATTGGGTGGAGAGAGGGAGGTACCACAGCCCTTTTGGTACCAGTGGTTGTAACCTCCTGTTCCAGAAATTTGCAGTAATATGACTTAGTCTGTGGTATCACATCTCTGACCTAGTACTCCTAAGTGTGTTGGTGGAGTTAGGTGTGTTGCAGGAAAATAAGGCAGACACCATTTTCCTTTTTATTTATTGAAATAAAATGATGAGATCCTTATTCTGTGCAGCCTTGGTGGCCTGTTGTGTAAATACCTGCATTTAATTTCTCTCTGAATAAGAGGCAAGCTTAGGTCTCTGACCAGAAATACTCAATCATTCAGCAATGCTGTAAATGTGTGTCACCCTGCACAAAGCAATGTAAGATTATGTTCTGAATAGCCACTTTCAGAGACCTTTGCTGTCTTTCCCTCTTCAGTGTCTCTTCACCTGAGAACTCTCAAGTTGTGGTTTAAAGGAAGGTGTGTTCTGCCTGTTATATATGATTTCATATTGTTTGTTTGGCAGCCATCCTTCCTGTTCACTGCAGCAGATGAATATAATTTGGGGAGGAGAACTAGATGGGGAGGGGGCTGAGGAAGCCAAGTGAGTCTGCTGTAAAAATATTTGAGATGCAGCAAAACCTTCTGGGCTAGATAAGTTCTGAAACACCCCTTATGCCCCCCTGCAAATTAGGGGTGGGGTGTGGAGACAAATGCTTGGTTTTTAATTGAGTGTAATAAAGGAAGACAAATCTTGGTTTCTGATTGAGTGCAATAAAGGATGCTGCTGCTCAAAGTTAGAGGTGTTGGTGCTGGAGCTTGATGCTTTCCTTCTCAAAGCCCAGGGCTTCTCCTTACCCCAGCCCCCTGCCACAAATGAGGATTATTCAATCCCAGCAGTGGTGTAACCATGTCTGTGGTGGAGCAGGGTGGTTCCTGAGTGATGCACAGAAGCCCTGTGCCCTGGTTTAGAACGGGAAGTGGAAAATGAATATTGTTTTGAACTTGAACTCTGGGAGCAGACAGAAGGTAATTATTGGAGCTGGAACTCCCCCGGGAGCAGCGGGGGAGTGATGCTCTGCTCTTGTCAGGAGCACTGTGGGATCTTAAATGCCTCGTAGTGTTTAATGCTTTGGTTTTACATTTCTGCTTTTTAATTGATCTTCTGCTCTTCTCATTTCTTGGCAAATAGAGGAAGAAACAATTGGATGTAGATTTAATGTGCTGTATTTATTGAGGGCACACTTCTGCCCTCCTTTTGCTGGTGGGGCAGGGCTCTTAAATTTCAGTCTTGGTGTTACTTTAAAATTAACTCCTTTGCTGCTGGCTTACTTAGTGGACCTTTTATAATCTGAGAAATTAATGGATTGATGATTAAAAGCATATAAATCTATATGAAGCCATTGAATCAGAAGCTGTGAGCCACTTCTGTAGTATTTAGCTTTGGTTATAAATTTATCTGTTTTATGAAGTAGAAAACCCCGCTGTAATGACACAAAATCTGTGTGGCTGTAAAGTTAACGTTTTGAGAATCAACTTTTTAATAATATATTGCTACTAAAATAATAGTAGCCTTCTAGTAAAAAAAAAAAAAAGGTAAATCTCTGCCTTCACTGAATATTTTGCTGTATTTCAGTGGTCTGTGGCTTCAGTAATCTACCTAAGTGGTTTTACATTTTTTTCCCCCTCTCTTCTGGCTGCTACTTTACAAGTTCTTCTACAAAAAATAGTGAGTGCAATATTTCTCCTTTTTTTACAGACTGTGTGGGGTCTTCTGGAGATTTTTTAAATACTGTTTCTTATTAGATAATTAAACAAGGGAAAATATTTTTCTGTTTATTTCTACCTATGGTAGTACATGGATTTTCTTCTCAAAAAGGAATAATTCCCTATTTTAAAAACACCATGTAAAGTATAAAAGTGAATTCACATTAATTTTCAAAGTATAATTAAATACACACTGTTTTGGTCTCCCTGACCAAATTCAGAAGACTATTTCAATGGTGATGAGGTTTTAGAGGCAGTAAAATTAAGTCACTTTAAAAGAAAATTGTGTGATGATTTATTGTAGCAGAGCAGGTGAAATTCCTCTCGAGGTTTTAATATCTTCCACCTGGTATAGAAATGAAAAGAAAATATTCTTTAGCTGGTGACTAATTTGTCACTAATACCCAGGGGTTCCTTCATTACAAAGCAGAGATGTCAGTTCTAAGAGAAACGTACGGTGAAAAAGCCAAGTGGAACTTCCCGTTGGAGGCAGTTACAAAAAGGAGAAAAAATAAAGGTCTGGAAAGCAGCTGAAGTCGTGTGAAGGAAGGCTCTAAAGCTATCAATCAGGGCAGAATGCCTGGGGAAGGATTTTACCTGCAGGCTTCAGTGGAATTCATGGAGGGAAGTCACTGGATAGAGCTCCCGAGGAGGAGCTCTGGCACGCAGCAATGCCCAGTTCTGCTCCCAGCTGCACGTACTGATCCTGGGGATTGCTGCTGGAGGAACTGGATTGCTAAAAACAAAAACCAGCCACACTCTGCTTGCTGATGGCTTTTCTTCTATATCATGTTGTTAAATGAATTACATCCAAGGCTTGGGTAAAAAGCTGCTAGGGCATATCTGCAGCTCGAACCTTTCAGCAGAGAGCGCGGTGTTTGTGCCACATCAGTGTTTTTCTCAAGTCGTTTTTCTCAACAGAAAGTTCCTCCAGTGTTCAGAGGCTGGCGTGGTGTCCTCACTTTGCCTTTTGCTGCAGTAACACAATTTTAACTTCGCTCTTGTCCTTCCAGAGCTGCCGTTTCCAACAGCTTGGAGTGAGGGGGAGCGTGAGCCAGCGCAGTCCCAGGGGAGAGGGAAGTAAGGATTTCAGTCTCTCTCCCTCAAGAAACAAGCTGCTGAGCCTGCAGCAGCAGCACTCTTGCTTCTTCAGGGCTTTCTGGTTTAGTCCAGCCCAAAAAGTTGCTCAGGAAGAGCGTTTGCAGTAGATGTCCATGACAGAGGTGGTGATTCCGAGTCAGGACTCCAGTGGTGTTAGAGATTTGGGAAGGAGAAGTGAGTGCTGCACCAAACAACATGAATGTTGGGAGCAACCTGCCCAACAGCTTTGTGGTGGAGGTGTTTATGTCTCAGGGGGAGCCCTGGCATGTCCTGCAGACTCCAGGACATGGTAACACAGTTCTGTTTCTCACTGGGAATATTTAACCTCAGCTGTTCTTTGGTTAGTTGGAGAAATGGAGGATTTTGTGTTCTGTCAGAAGGGGATTATTGGAAAGGAAATTTATGGGATTTGCAACATTTCTTCCAGTTATAGTGTATTCTTCAGTCAGAGCACTGAGGTGAGTAAGAAACTCTTGCATTTGTGCTGGGTTGATGATGGCCAGATGTGCACCCAGCTCCTCACCTGCTCCCCATCCTCAAAAGGTCAGGGGAGAAGATATGAAAAAGAAGCTCATGGGTCAAGATAAGAACAGGGAGATCACTCACTATCTCCCATCACAGGCAAAACAGACTCAGCTTGGGGAATGATTTTGATTGAAAATGTAGTTGTACTTGTATGGTAACATGCTGGCTGTGAAATGTCTTGTCTTTTACATGAATTCCTGAACTAGGAACATTTTTTTTTTTGCATGTTCAGGATCTTATATTTCCTAGATATGTTTTCTTAAGTGTGTCTTCTGATTTTAAGTTGCCAGAAAGTTTGTAACTGCTCTGAAGACTGGAAAGGCTCCTGTAGGAGACTTCTCCTCTTCCCTGCCTCTCCAGAGGCCAAATCTTTTTTAATATTTGGGGGTTTTTGCCTGTATTTTATTAATATTCATATCTAAGGTGAGATGGTCTTGCCAACAAATGGTGGCCATTGTCTTGATTTGAATCATGCATCCAAGGTTTAAATAACATATAAAATTTTCTTGATGCATTGGGCTTCAGAACTTTTCAGACAAGAACCCTAAGCTTGCATGGCAGCACTTTTTTACCTTATTTATGCTCCAGAAAAGGCATATTCAGTTCCTTAAGAGCCACTTGCCATTCCTGATGGTGATGGCAGCTCTGTGCCTAGGAAGAGCCTGGAGAGTGCAGGGCAGAGGTTTTCTGAGGAGGGTAAATGATCCTGCTGTTCTCAGTGGAATTAGGTTTACTTTGAGAGGGATCTTGCTGAAGATTTGCCTGTAGCTGCTAACAAGGTGGTAATGAACGTGTGCTGCTGGTGTTACTGCATATATGAATGTGCCAGATGCTCTGGCAAGCTAACATTTTGTTGTGCTTCTTTTTTCTCCTCGAGATAGCCTTACATTTATGTTCTTGTCCTGGGAAGCAAGTTAGAGAAGTCATTTGATCAGCAGTGAGCTCAGGAGAGAGAGCTCTATGTAAGCATTTTTATGTTTAACCTGACAAGCCAAAGTCTTGCCCCAAAATGTTGTCTGCTACTCTCCAAAGAGGCTGTCAACCCTTCATTAATCATTTAGTGGTCCTTCAGCTGTACAGTAAACAAAACCCACCAGGCCTGTGTTGTCCTGCTTGCAGCCAATTCTCTTCTGCTCAACACCTCATGGAGAGCTTGGTTTGAAACCCAATCTAGCGAGGTGCAGCCTTCCCCAGCAGACTGCTCTTAATGGCCCAGATGTCTCCTTCATCAAAGGGCTTTGTTGTGCCAACACGATGCTCTCTGTCTTTCCTCAAGTGGAGGCTCTCATCCTTGATGCAGATACCATTACCAGAAGAAGCAGAATGGAACCTGCAATGTCGTAGTCTCTGGAACTCAAAATTTTGTAATTACTCTTGGCGTATACTCGTGGGAGTTACTTCATCCAGGGGTTTTTCAGCATCACTGAAAAGCAAGCTCCAGATTTTGTTGTGTTTATTTTTGTAGTGCCTGAAGTGGCTGATGCACCCTTGTGACTTTTGGAAGTGCAATTTGGATTGCATTCTGCAAATTAAATGTTAGTAAAGAAGAAATAGCTGGGATGTGATTTGTGGAGGTGTTTTTCACAATGTCCCCTGACAGTGAACAGTCGGGTGCTCAGATGTTGGTGTATTACTTGTGCTAAAGGAAGTCAGAGTTTAGTTGCCAAAATCTGATTTCTTTAACTTGTGAAAGGATGGAATATAGGTATGCTTTGCCCTGAAGCCTTAGCCTAGAAGTTACACAGCAGTTCCCAGCACGGTAAATTTGAAGATTTCCAGGCTCACTTAAGTGCTGTCAGCCAAGGCTTGTGTTCAGTCTTAAGCATTTTTCGCTTCACTTAGGAGAGCCCAAAATAATCAGTGCTTGGAAAGGAAGCTGTGTTATCCTGACATGAGTTTAAAAGAAATATTACTCCCAGATTGCACATGTCTAAAATACACTTCTCAGATTTCTTCTGCTGAATGTTAACTTACAATGGTGAAGGTAAGTGACTGTGAAGATAATTTTCATGTTTAATTAGTTGTGTGCATGATTCATATGTATTTTATTCTCATTTCAGTTTCTTGCCAGCCTTGTATTTTTATATTGCTGTAAATCTGTGAGTGTGTATTTGGAGGCAGTACTTGTGGAGTGATGGCCACCAGCTCTCATCTTTTTGAATGTACTAAGTCCATTTTTAATCTGAGGATTTTAACCCTCTAGATACTGATGAGGCAGATTTATTTTTTTCCAATACAAAAGAGATAAAATCCAGTTGTCTTTAACAATGCATGTAATCTCAGAAGAGTAAATCCCAATGCTTATCCCTTAAAAAACTCCTCAGAGAAAGAATTGCTTGGAGGAAAGAACCTGCTAAGCTTTCTTTGGCTTCAAAATACTTGCAAGTACCCTGAAGCCAGCCACTGTGTTCACTGATACTAAATGTCAGTGAGCAACCTCCCACCCATCCCTAAATGCAATTTAATTTTCTGGTTCTCTAGTTGAACTTTTTGGCTCTGTTTTTAACTGCAGTAGATGACTGACAAGCTGTAAGCATGACAAGAACTAAACACCCAAAGTGCTGCAAATACCTGAAGTAGATATCAAATAAAAATTTGCTTAAAAGTCTGGTTATGGGTATAATTTATGGATTAGGTGGTATGGGCAGAGTCCTCAAAGCCATTAAATTAATCTCTTTGTCAGGTAACACAATGGTAAAAGTGGTGCCAACTTCAGCTGTGTTGGGGTATTTAATTGTAATCCTGTTTTTGCAGAGAAGTGCAGGTAGCTGTCACCTCAACAGGGGAGCAGTTTGGGCTTGCCTTAGGTGGCAGTGGAACTGAGGCACCCCATGGGCAGTGGGACCCTCCTGAAGCAATGGTGTTGATAGATCCCATGTATGAAAAAACTATATCAGAATTCCAGATTATCTGACTGGGAGCTGTGTCCTGCTCAGCCTGGCTGAGTGTTCCTGTCTCCTCCTCAGTGATGGTGCCACTGATGTGCTGCATGCTGGATCACCAAGTTCATCCAGCAGAAAAACAGTAAAAGATGAGTTTGTTGGTCACAGCAGGAGGCTGTGGCTGGCCCAGGGACAGGTTGTGTCTTTGGTCAGGAGTAAAGCCTCTGAATGTTTACAATCAATAGGAGTAAATCAAATCCCAGGGTAGATGATGATACAGTTTTCAATTAACCATGGAGAGCTGAACTTCCAGGCAACAATTTGGGAAAGAAGCCAATTTGCAAGTAGTCATTGTGGCTGTTGAGGATTGATCAGCTTAATACTTCAGTTTACATGGGGTTTTTAACGTTCTCTTTTATTCACTTAATTTATAAAATTTCAACCCTTACCTGGCTTGAACTTCCAACAGCATGTGCCAAGTCCTGTCCTGTTCATTCACCTGTTTCCCAAGGGCAGTTTTAGGTAGGTATTTTTGAAATATGCAGATTAAACACATTCCAGAGAGGTTCAGAGGAAGATGGGAAGTTTACTGCTGCTTGCTTTTGTAGCAACCAGAGAAGCTGGAGGAGAATCATGGTTATGTACTGAACGACAGGAGTGCTTGCCCCAGTCATAGGAAGCCCAGGACAATTTCCTCCATGTGCAGGCTGTGTGAGACATCCTCAGTATATAATAGTAACACACTGATCCTTATTTAATTCCCATTTGGAATCTTGTCAGAAGTGACTTGCCCAAAATCTGACACTGTATTAGTAGGACAGTGATGAAAACCAGGTATCCTTAATTTCTGAAGTCATTGGTGTATTACCTGCTTCAGACCTCTCTGAAATGAGCTGTAGCAATCCCAGTTGCTTGGTTGCAATTTGTAAATTGTATTTTAAAATAGCATTATCTCTTCCTTCAAGGGGGGGTGATAGGATTGACTGACAAACCATTTTAATTACTTCATATATACAAGGAAAACTTCTCTCTGACAAAAACATATCTTGGCTCTTGGTACTAACTAGCTTAACTTAAATTTCACATCTTGCTGCCAACAGCTGCCTTACTGAGACACAGTGCTCATAATAAATGAAATTTCATGAAAAAGAAAAATGAAAACTTTGTTCCAGCTGGATTGTAAAGGCAGTTGGAGCATTTCTATCATAAAGCTGCCATCCACATAAACATTGCAAATTAGTTTTTCATTTTTAATAATCAGGATCAGACCTTTTCTTATTATTGAGGCAAACACAAGCTATTAGAACCATACCATTTCATTCAATGTCCATTAGCTGTTGAATCCTGTCCAGAGTTAAGTGTTGGAGTGTTTGGGGAGAAACTCACCTTTTAGTTTCAGGTTTTCAGGTTTCTGACAACCTCCTTGGATGAAGACCCTGAAGTGAGCAGGCTGCTGTGGCCCTGCTGGGTAGCACTCAGAGGGGTGTTAGTTACATCATTGTTGAAAGCCCTGCAGCTGGTGAGTGCTTGCCCAGACTACCAACAGGAATCTCAGCTGAATTATCACACACCCTCTCTGCACATGGAAGAGATTAATTCTTATAGCCACAAACAGAACGAACACTTTGTACTTGGTACCATCCTGTAAGTTCATGCTGAAATACAGTGCCAATAACCAGCTCTTTACCCAATAAAATCACAGTTCTAATAACCATGTGTTTTTACAGCATCCTCATCCCAAAGGATCAAAGCAACATTGATTTATTTAGCTTTGGGTCCCATCCCCTGTTCTCACTCCTTCCCTTGCTCCCCATGAGCTCAGCAGAGCCATGTGTGAGCTGGAGCCCAACTGTTGGTGTGTAGCCCACAGCAGGGAGGGACACTCTGCAAAACCACACCAGAGAACATTCTAGCCAGTGGAAGTGACAGGCAGTGTTGTGGGCAGGCAGAACACAAACACGAGAGCCTGCTTTGGCCAGGGGTCAATATCCACACCTCCAAACTGCTGTAAAATTTGTTATTGACAATAAATGGATTAAAAGTTTTAAAATTCAGCCTTTCAAAAATTACACTGCATGTTACATACAATTTTGCCTCTGTATAGAAAATTTTGTTAAAGACAGAACTGACCTCCCCAAAACCTGGCTGAGGATGTCACAACCAGTGTTGGTTCAAGGCACTGGAGGGGAGAAATGTTGATGTGAGTGCCTGAGGCAGCAGGCAGACATTGTGCACTTGAGGTGCCAGCAGCAGGATTTTGTCCTTTAGTAAGAAAAGGTGAACAAAGCTGTCAGGGAGCTTTGCCACCCCATGGCTGAGCTATGGGTAATGTGACCCTGCTGCTGTGGGGGCTCCTGGTCCTGGTGCAAGTGTGTGCTGAGCCATGGTGGAACATCTCTCCTCAGCAGTCCCTGGGGGCTGTCAGGGTTTTTCACCTCAAGGGTTTCCACAGTTGTAGGGCTGGTTGGGGTTCCTCATCAACCTGTACTTCCTTCAGTACAGGAAGGTTTCTGCCAAGTTGAGTGGACAGAACTATTTAGCATGCAGTGCTGAGTCTACATTACAGAGTTTTGTGGTTCAGTGTGTGGTGGTTGTTGATCACAGCAGCAGGTAGAGGTCCAAGACCTGCTGTGGATGTAGATGTAATTAAAATTACATCTACATTCACATTAAAATTAAAAGCTTCTTGCTTCAGAGTATTTATTTCTTACGATCAGAGAAAAAAGCAATGTGGGCACAAGATACAAATTGCCATGACCAGGTCGCTGTTTTGTTGAGAAATAAACCAAATATTTGGGGTTTGCCTCTGAATTATAGATCTTTGGAAAAGCTTAATAATTCTTAATAACTAAACATTCTACTTCTAAGCCTACAAATTTTGCTTCTGACTAAAAAAAAAAATCCTCCTTTTGAAAAAGAACCTGTGGCTGTATAGCTACAACTTTCACTGTTTTAAAAGCTTTTCCATCTCATCTTAGATGAGTGCATGAAATAAGTTGTGTGCTGGCCTGTGGGTCTATCAGAACTGGCAGTTTGTCACAGAAAAAGAAATTGATACACTGCACAAAAACCCTGTCAGCAACTGGAGAACAATCCTATTCTGGCATAATTCTTACTCCAAGATATTTCTGCTGCTGGGGAATATTGTCACCTTGAGCTGTGCCTTCTTTGCTGCTGCCTGGGGTCTCTAAAGCAGAGATTGCAGCCAGTACTTGAAGCAGCATCAGTTCTTGTTACCAACAAGAATCAGTGTTGTTGGGAGAGAGGGAAAAATTACATGTTTTGTGCTCAAAACTGTGTTTCTTAGGTGTTTATGGAAAGAGAAGGTCCAAAAGTGTTTGCTGCAAAAACGTCACTACTTTGTGTCTTTGTAGAGGGGAATGGCAGAATTACTTACATGTGTCTGCTTCTAGGGAGAGAATAATTGTTGGAAGTATTTAAAAACGAGAATGATTGAGTATCTAAAACTGTTCCCAACACAAAGTACAAATCTTTTTTTGACATTTGATCTATAGTGTTCATAGATCTTTTATATACACAGAGGGATTTACTGCTTTGTAATCAAGCTGCTGAAGAAAAACGTTGTCCTTTTATTCGCTGGGGATGACTGTAACAAATTAAAATGGTTTCCCATTAGCCTTCCCTACTTAGCTGAACCACTTAAAATTACTTGGGACTTTGCCCTTCTCCGACCTCCTCACCTTTGCTCAAACATTTCTGCTTCCAGGGGTGCAGCAGTGCTGGTCCCACAGCCTCACCTCTGTGCCTGGAGTTACAATTCACGTTGGGCTGCAAGCAGAGAACCAAGACAGAGCCCAGAGTGAAAAGAAATGTTTAGTTTTAAAAGCCTGATGCACTGCAGGTGATCTCTGACTTCAGAGGCTGCTGATGGTGTCAGGAGCTAATTGTAGCTTGATTGCATGTGTATTTTTCAGTCAGACTGTGCCTGCAGATGAAGATAGGTTGTTTTGATTTTAGGTTTTTGTGGGCTCTTGGGTTGGTTGGTTTGTTTGTTTGTTTTATTGCTCCTGTGATGTTTCTGTGGCAGTAATGGTTTTACCAGCTTGTGGGCAGAACTGTAGAGCTGAAACACTAAAGCTCTGAGGCTTGTCTGAGCACAGAAGTACATTTTAAAAAGTATATGTAAAATTCTCTCTTTCTTACATTTATTAAGTGCAACCAGAGTTACACTGATTTACAAAACAATCTACAGGTTTGAAATGGCTTTTCTGTCAAATGTGCAAGTTTTGTTTTATCACTGACAGTGCCCTAATGTTGAATGCACACACATTAATCAGTTTTTATGATAAAGCAAAAAGAAGGCCAGTATTTGGGTAGTATATCTGCAGTTGAAGTCCAGATTGCTCCAGTTATTATAGGAATGGAAGGTTTGTATTTCATAACAAATTCCTAAATCTTGTTTGCTCCTGCCTGTTCCTTCTCTTTGTACCCAGATTCTAAATTCAGATTTTATACCCCACACTGGCTTGTAGTAGTGTCTTGGAGGTGATTGAAGTTGTCTTAGTGCAATGTCATAATCTGGAGAGCCTTAGAGAAGATTCTACCTTTGGAACAGAGCAGAGAAATACATGGCATTACTGAGTTGTGATACAGATGAGCATAAGGAATAGCAACAGGACTGAGAAGTTTTTTACCAAATAAAAATCACTTGTTTATGCATAGATTGACTTGTTTCTATGCTGGGAAAGAATGCAGGGCAGGCCTGGAGTGACCCCAAGTTTGTGGTGTGCAGGGTGGTTCAGCCATCTGACTTTGGAGGCACCACGAGTGGAAAATCCCCCTGGCTAACCCTGGGCATGCACACCCTGAGGGATGGCATGCTGAGTAATGCCTGCAGATTAATGTCTTGTTTTAGAGACAGCAGAGCTGGAGAGAGCTCCAGCTCTGTCTCAGCACAAGTAAATGCAGTGGGGAGAGAGGCAACTGCACCCTTTGGAAACACAGCACACTTCTGGGAAGGCAGCAATGGGAAAACAAAGGGAGCTCAGCAGAGGTGTCTCGTGGTAGCCTCCTGTTGCAGGAATTAGTAGCTAATGCCAGCCCTTAAGATTGAGGAAAAGTTCCAAAAACTGTCCTGTCAACCCCAACTGTTCCAGTTTTGAAGTATTTTTGTTAAGCAAAGGCTAACTTGTCAGAACAAAAAGAGCAGCTGTAGAATTCTTGGCTGGTCATAGTGAAGATCTCATATCTTAAATATTCTCAGCTATCTGTGGTTATTCCACATAGGTAAAAATAACTTACAGTCTGCATAAATGTGGAGAATGAACACAAGGAAGCACAAGCTGACTGCAAATGTTGCTTGTAAAAGAAAAACAATCTGTATGTCATTGATCAAAGGAATAAAATCATGGCTGAGGGCAGTTGGGTATCTCTGGTGTCTTCTGGTCAAGGCTGTGCTGGGATTTCAGTAACTCTTGGGGTGTTGTGGGTTTCAGGTGGGTTCTACAGCATAGGCAATGTCTGGCAAAGAAATAAGAAAAACTACTGAAGTTTCTGAGACTATTTAGATTCCCTTCTCTTGTATCTGGGGCCATTGGGGTGCCAAGGACAATATTTTGAGCAGTTGAGAAAAGGAAACGTTGCCTAATTTTGCAATTGCTGGTGAGTGTTTGCATCCTGGGAGGAGATCAGCCCAAACAGAGTGTTTGCCTAGTGAGGCTTGTCCCTGCTCCAAAGCACACTCTGAGCTTTTTACATGTGGAAGTATGCAAGA
Source organism: Serinus canaria (assembly GCF_022539315.1). NCBI lineage: Eukaryota > Metazoa > Chordata > Aves > Passeriformes > Fringillidae > Serinus > Serinus canaria. Next base: position 6,497,237 of record NC_066333.1, read on the forward strand.
ATTCATAATCTGACCCTCTGTTTTGTTTGTGTGCATACACAACCTGCAGTTCATTACAGAAATCCTTGCTGCAGCTCGGCCCCTGCCCTATCTGGGAGTGATGCAGAGTCAAGAATGGCCTTAGAAATTGCAAGGGGTTTCATACAAAACCAAGAGCTTATCACTGGTGAGAGAATGATCTCTGGCATTTCATAAATCATCAGCAGGACTAACGTGCTGTTTGGAGATTTGAATCCTTAGCAAATTAATCGTGCTCAGGAACTCTTGGGTAGCAATGTTGGATGAGACTGTGCCAAATAAACTGCAGGGAGAAGGGCCTGGGGGATGGGAGGTGGAGAGGAGCAGCCAGGCTCAGCTTTCACATTACCTCAGTGCTGTCCTCGATAGCAGTCTTTAAAAACATCAGTCTTTAAAAACTGCCAAGCAAAATGACAGTGAAAAGCTTCTCAGCAGCTTGCCTTGCTATTGGCAGGACATGGAGTGATTGCTGCTTCTGATACCTTCAGTGTCATTCCTTACAAGAGTTACCCACAGGAGGTTTTTCAGTTGCTTCCGAAGTCTCATCTCAGCTCTCCTCCAGCCCTGGAGAGCACATGGTCTTCAGGATGAGTGGAGGTGTTAGGAGGTACCACAGGAAAACCTCTTTTTGGAGTGAAGTTCCCCTGGAATTCCACCCACCTGAGTATTCATGTCAAAAACCATAGAGCTTTTCTTGGCATGAACCCAAAGTTTTGGTGTAACCAAGGGTAATTTTGCCAGTCTTTCTAGAATTTCATTTATATGCTCAGTTATTAATAGATTCTTGTGGTATTCACACAACTGTTTTTCCCTTGAATTAACCAAACTTGACATTTGAATTCTAACCCAATTAGCAATATTTGCCATACACTGCAGTCTCAAATGCATGCTTAGATGTAAGTTTCCACACAGCTATGGATGCTGTTTATCCCTCTGCTTCTCTGGTGTTATCTCCTTTTCCCTTGAAAAAATAAATACAAATGTATACCAGGAGCCAAAAAACATGTTGGGCTATTAAATCATGCCAATTTTTCAGTTGCTGTGTGTAGCCTGCAAATTAATTTCTCTAGCAATGCAGAAGACTAATAAAGCCATTCTGTGCACAGGTATTTGATAAACTGACTTGTATATAGCCTTTATTTGGCTTTTTTCTTTGACTCCACTTTTTTATTAACCAGACTGGAATGCTGCCACTAGGAAGCAAAGCAATTAATTTCAGCATCCTGGAGCCAGGACTGTATTTTGGGGGTTGCCATACATTGCATTAATCTGGAGACCACCACTGTTCATTCAGTGTTCTGGTGTAAGTCAGATAACTACAGTTAATGACTAAACCCTTGGTATAAATCTGCTGTGTTTCCAGACAGCTGTTACATTAGTTCTCTCAATTCTTCTGCTGTGCCAGTGGATGCCAGCAAGTTCCTGATTTAAATGCTTTTTAATGCTTTGTGCAGCACTGGACACATTTTACAGAGCTGAGTAGGAGATATGCTATATTGTGCTTAATAAACTATCCTTCAGAATATCCATGATTCAGCTGCTTGCATGGAAAAATGTATGCTTAGCTTTGAGAAAAATCTTAACTCTTACAGCTTTCACTGTCAGGCTGTTGTTCTTAAAACTTGGACTTTAGCTTAAGGTGTGTGTACGTGCTTTTCATATCATTTGTGTCACATATATGCTGGCAAAGTGGTATGTGGCAGGACAAGGAAAACGTTGCCTTTTTCAATTAGATGTTGTTAACTTCTCTCCAACAAGCCAGAAACTCAAGTTCTTGTGGGCAGTCCACAAGAATTAGAGGGAAATAGATGGAGTGTAATTCTAGCAGAAACTTGTTTTGTTTGTTGAGAAATTGTACTGAAAGTTTTTGTGGGTTTTGTTTGGGTTAGTTTGGTGGGTTTTTTTTTTTTTAATCCAGTGCACAGAAAGGTTTCACAAATTGTATTTTTCAATAGTACTCCACAGCATTTCAAAAGGCTTTTCTCAAAAAGCCTTTTCCCAGGAGCTTTTTACTTCTGTGTCACACATTCTTCTTATTTTGTGCTATTTTCTTAATGATTTTTGTCTTTCTTGGCTTTCACCCACTGGTGCATGAACACTAAGGAGGCAGTTCCTAGATGAGTTTAGGAGATGGAGGTTCTGGCACATGTTGTCCTCCCGTGTGAGACTTTGCAGTTTGGAATCTTTGCACCCCTCTACTCTGCAATATCTATTGCTGAAAGTGCACCCCATGAACCTTCAGAAACTGTGTTTGAAGTGCAGGATTTTAAGCCTTTAGGTGATCCCCCAGTGCTAGTTTGTGATTAGAAGCTGAACTAAGCCGGGCTGGTTCTCTTCATTGCGGCGTTTCCATTCCACACTCATATTTGCAGCTGAACTGAGTGAATGCAGTTCCTGGGCTCCTGAAGAATCAACCCCCTCCCAGCAGGCACACAGGCAGCCTTTGTGATGACAGCCTGTAAAACCAGCAGCTGTCCAGGGGTTAGCACATTGGTCATGCTCCATGTGGAGCACGGCAGGACATGTGCGAGCAGGGCATGCACAACCCTGGCACCTCCTGCTCCAGGGAGGAACAGACCAGCTGCAGTGCCATGAAGAGTTACACAGCCCAGTGTGAATGAAAGGGAGAGTTTAACCATGCAGAAGTTGGGTGCTGGAATGAGGAGGGGAGATATGTGGTCTAGGAGGGAACAGGAATGTGAGACTTGGGCTTCTGTTTGGTGCTGACAACTGCAGGCAGTGCCTGCTCCCTACACGGGTTCTGGAGTGGTAAGCAGAAGTCAGAAATACACTGGTTTCATGGCTTTTTTTGTAGGTGTAGGGCTGCTTTTCTGTCTTTGGTGTTTATATATTTTCCTTCCTCGTATCCTTGTGCTGATTTATCTGAGTGCAGCATGTTGCCTTCATAACTTTGAGCTCAGCGTGCTCAGAAGTGGAAAAATGCAGAAATCGCTGTTTTACAGAGAGGAAGAGAGGCAAGCAGGTTAAATAGGAGTTAGCTCTGTAAACTACTCTAGTAACAGGGAGCCTGTGGCTGACACAGGACTGAATCCAGGTCTCCCTTACAAGAGCCCTGGCCGCTGGATCATGGCATCAAGCTTGCCATTTCTGTCAATTCCACTCGAAAGAAATACATTGTTTTTCTAGTAGCAGTTCTATTTGTGCTAGTATTTTAAGGTCGCTCTCTAATTAGTGATTGAGGGAAATTAATGTGGAACTGTAACTTGCTTGAGCTCAGATACCTTTGCTCCAATTTTTGTATTACTCCTATCTATGCACTAATTAAAAAAAAAAAAAGGCAAAACATGATCTGAAATTAGGCACAGTCTCCTTTTTCCTTGTTTTTTTTTTTTTTTTCCACTAGAGTTATCTGATTTTCTGTGAAGGGGAAGAACAGGTGAGCAACTGTATTTCTTTTGGAAGCCAAGCACTGCATTCATCTATTTTGCACTGTTGATTTTATATTTTTAATTTTCTAGTAGCTCATTGCTGCAAACAGTTGGAGTCAGCAAGAGCATCTTTGCATGCTGCTTGTGAGTGAATTGGACATATCTGTAGTACCTGGGGGCAGGAAATGACTGGTTCTTTTGTCTGTGCTGGAAGTTACTCCATAAAAGTGTCAGAGAGAAGCTACACTGAAGGTGATGAGCTGAAGTTAATCCAATGTCAGGAAACACATCCACTGTTGAACCAAGCTGTCAGGCTGCTCCTCTGGGCTGTGGAAAGGGGAGGGCCTTTGAAGTCCTGTGTGTGTGAGTGAAATTTGCCTTTAAGCTAAGGAAATTGCAGATCAAATCTGAGTTTTAATTCTAAGGCAGTCACCTTGTCCGTGGCACATGTCAGCTTCCTCTCAAATATCCAAGCAGTGAAAGTTGGCTTTTACATGCAGCTGGATTTTTTAATCTGTACAGATGATAAAACTCTTTTCTTCGATTATCTGATCAAACTCCAGGAGCTGCCATTTTCTGTTTCTGCAAGGAATTATCTGGAATTGTCTCTGAATGGCACAGTTGCCTCTTGCTGGTTTGGGTCCCTCTTGTTCCCAGCAGTCCCAAGTTGGGCTTGAGTGGTTGCTGTGGGCAGGTGGGCTCAGAGGTGAGGAGCTGTGTCACAGAGTGGCTCCTTGAGAGTTCCACTGGGGCTCCCAAGGGTCAGTGGTGTGTAATGTGATAGGAGAAAAGTGCTCATTAGAGAAACAAAATGGCCTTTAAGGTGCTAGTTTTGTCACTGAAGCTGTGAATATCTAATAAAAGATACCATGGTTTGTGGCCATTGAAAGTTGCCCTTTGGTTTTGGATTTGACATGATTTTTGAAGAGTTTGAAGCCATCAGAAAATAAGTTATGTCATAGTAATCAGAGTCTATTTTTTTCATTTTGATTTTTGGTAGTGCATTTTCACTGTAAAACAAAGCTGCAAAAGGAAATCTGTAACTTGTGTGTTCCTCCCTACACAAACACACGCTGGCTACCCCATTAGGAGTGCTTGTTGGTACTGCTGATGGAAGTTACTGCTTGAAATCTGCCTTGAATGCTCTTACATGTTTTAGTGCTAACCAAGTGACACAAAGTTGTTACAGCTTCTGACTTTTATCTGACAGGTGAAGGTGGTCCCTTATTTGAGAGCTGGTGCTTAAAGAATTTTTTAACTTGGTGAAATTTGGGATGGAATATGGAGCTCTTCTGCTAGGTAATGAGGTTTCTTTTAAAAAAATGAAGTAGCAATTGGAAGATGCTGCTATTACACGGCTGTCTAGTTGTCTGTGTGAAATAAGCTGGTGGCATCTGTCCAGTTGCAGACAGATGTCCACATCACAAATCATCAGGCTCCTTTTATAGAGCAGAGAAAATCAGCCCACGCTCGCTCAGTTCAAGCCAGGAGGGATCCAGTGAGGAAACCTTGCATTTCTCCTCTCTTCCATCTGCACTTAAAGAAGAAAAACACACATATGTGCCTCTTTCCAGAGAGCTGTTCCAGCATCACTGAATAGGAGCAAATGTCCTCCCAGGAAAGCATAACTGAAAAGTACTGGCAAGAGAAAATTTGTTGAGACAGATGTGCTCTTGTACAGATCAAGTATTTTTCTTTGAATAATTTGGTGGAACTTGCAGTTGTGCATGTTAATTCTCCTGGCTGACAGGTAGCTGGCTGGTGGGTTTTGTAGGCTCAATTTGGTCTGATGGACAGATGAAAGGCACTGTTATGTTACACTTTGGTCCCTGCTACTGCTGCTAATTTTGACATGCCATTGTAAAACTCTTTACTTTTCATACATGAGAAGGTGTTAGATTAAGTGGTTGGCTAATGGGCATCTTTGTTCCAGTTACAAACTCACACTCTCTTTCAGCACTTTTCCATTTACTGCCCTGGCTGCTGTTTATGGCAGCAGTGGCAAGAGCAAGGCTGCCAAATTTATTTTAAAGATCGTGGTGCATGGTGCCAACCCTAATCTCTCTTGGTGCCAAACTTGGCTCCAGCAGCAGTAGCTCTACATTGTTATTCTTGTGCAACACTTGCATTACATCATGCTGAAAGGAGGAAAAGAGATTTTAAAAATTTCAGTTATTCAAATGCAATATTCACAGTGGGGAAAAATACGACGGAAAACAAAACTCCTGCAGTTCAAATGTCAGTGTCCCTCTGTACTTTGTTAAGTTTTTTGAGGCCTGTTTAATGTCATAAAATGGCACTTCCAGGAAGTGTTTTTCATTATCAGATCAGGCTTTGCAAAGGAAAACAGGGACATTTGTGTGCATGGCATTGGTTTGGTGCATTTGTTTTATTTGGGGTTTTCACTGCTGAGCATCAGCGACTGGATGGCAAGATCTCTGTGACTCCTCTTTGTTAAAATCCTCTGGTTATCCCTGCAAAAATTCCTTCCCTCTGTCTTGAAAATAAACCTAGCAGCCAGCAGCTTTGGGAACTTGGGCCCGGGTTAACTTTCACCTGGGCTTAAAGAAAAAAGCTTCAGCCTATTATCCCACCAAAACTCATAGGAAATCAGACCTTGGCCCACCTGAACATACAAAGTGAATCATGCTGTCTCATTTGTTATTCCCGTGTTGTTATTTTAGCCTGAATTTCAAATACCCACAGAAACAAATTATTAATGGAGTTAATATCAAGGAAAACATTGTGAGCATTTGCTCTGAGTAGGTTCCTGTTCCCCTTGGCTGTTTCCACACTATTAATTGGTATAAGTAACAAAGTGCAGTTTGCTCAAGCATTGCTTTTGATTATTGTCCTTTTTTCTCCTAACATCTCCAAGATGAGTAGCAATTACATTTTGCTACTTTGCTCACTGCATTTGTGCTGTAGCTCTTTAAAACGAGAAATCTGCTGCACTTTTGTCTGTAAACTCCCATAGTCAGCCAACCTCATGATTCAGAGTGTCCCTTTTGAGCCTTTCAGTTTTAGATACCAGAACAACAAAATTGACATTTCAGTATTTCTACTGGTGAGGTAACCAACTTTCACTACAGAAATACTATGCATAATGACAGTTGATTTTTATTTTATTATGAATCAAGAACAGAGGGAGAAAGTGGCTTTGGTTATACCTGTGAAGAAGAGAAGGGAAGGATAACTTCTTGAAGTTCAGCTGAGTGATAGCCTCTCTTCCAGGACTACCCTCTGCTCTTCTCAAAGGGGAAGGATTGTGACTAAGGGAATGTTAGATGTTCATTAATTTGATTTATGTAACCACATATTTGGTAAATCCAGATTGGTAACCTGATTTACTTGTTATCTAAACTGGGAAGGTGTATCAGATAAAGTTGGTTCTCCTCGTCCAGGCCATGCATTTGGGAAGCAGCTTCAGGGTTAAAAGGTATTGAGTGAGCAGCTGCATTTGCAGTGCCCTCCATAGCAGCTGCAGCAGTGCTGGACCAGCCTTGCCTACAGCATTTGAGGACAGGAGTGTGTTAAACAGCACCAAAAGGGGGGGAGCAGCTCTTGTTATAAGGATTAACTGGTTTGGCTCAACATGTTTGAAGATTCACTGTTGGTCACAGAACGGTCTAAACTTTGTGAACTTGGTGTTTCCATAAATTGTAGCCCTGACAGAGCAGTTCTGTTCAGAAGTGCCATAGTCATGTCACCATCACTGCTCTTCTATTGATAAGGAAAACGAGGCAATCAGAGATTCTTCAGCCTTCACACACAACAGCTCTTTGCTGTCCTCTCTGCTTGGAGAAAGTCTGACCAGAGGGATTTAACCAAGGAGAGAGTACGTCATTCTCACTCCTGCCTCACCTGTACTGTTATCCTAGACTTTTCCTTCACATCCAAAGTCCTTGCTAACTTACATTTCATAGTTCTTTTCCCATAGCTCCTTCTGAGTTATTATTCCCCAAGTGCTCCTCCTTTACAGGCTGAGAACGGAGGTGCTGACACAGGCCTGTTATAAAGGGGCAGCCCTACCTTTCTTAGTGGGTTGCTGGAGCCATTGCAGGACTCTGACAGGTTTGAGAAGTAAATCAGAATGGTGAAGAAATTCTCATAGTCTGGGAATGGAGAGATTTTGGACCAAAAATGAGTGAGAGAACATGCCCTGAAGGACAGGTCTCGTGCCTCGCCTCCTTGGCTGTCTCACGTTCACGTTGGTCATTATTCATTGGCATGATATCAGTACTCCAGCAGTGTAACAGATTCCTCCTAAAGATTTCAGATGACTTTCCAGCCCCAAAAAGAGCTTAATTGGCAATTTATGCTGTAGTTCCCAGTTTTACAGAGGCCTTAATGCAGTCCTGAGAAACTTGCCCCATCTCATAGCGATTGGAAGAAGTCAGGAGTGTTACTTCAAGGTAAACTGCAGCTCTAGGGAAAATATATATAGATATATATCTTAATATCAGTATTAGGAAAAATATATATAGATATATATCTTATAATATCAGTATTAAATAAACTGCAGTGACATACTGCAGTTTATTTAATACTGCAGAGCCTGGAGGTCTCACGGTGAGTAGGACAGCATTGCACTGGTGAATGCTTCATGTGCATAAAGAGGAACACTTGTCCTGCAGCCTCTCCAGGGAAGACACACAGAGGGCAGGAAACCCAGTGGTCCAGGAATCAGCTGAGTTGCCAGGGGCAGAGCAGGGAGAACACCCCAGGGTTTGATCTGCTGTTTCTCTGTGACAGAATTAATCTGTGGTGTCCTCTGTGAGAGCTGTTCCCGTGTGAGTGAGCCCCACCTTTTCTTGCACACACTTACCTGTGGATTTTAATGAGAGTATTACTTCTCAAGTGGCATGAGCAAGTATTTTCTAATACATTGATTTTTCTGTGGGAACTTCATGGAGTCATAGAATGGCTTGGCTTGGAAGAGACCTTAAAGATGATCTTGTTCCAAGCCCCTGCCACTAGAGCAGCTTGCTCACACTCTGAGGCTTGGGCAGCTTCGGGAATGGTGCATCACTACCTTTTGAATGAGGAGGTTTTTGTTAAGATGTGGGAGATACAGATGTTCTAAACTTTCTGGAAAATGTTTTCCCTTGGCACTTGTTCCAGCTAATGGCTAACTTTCACTGCACTAAACTGTGCAGGGATAGAATTCCTGCTGCCCTGCAGCTCCAGCTGTGTGCTTGGGCTTTCCCTCCCAAGCCCTCTGCAACTTGGGATGGTTTGTCTTGTCCTACTGCATTAAATAGAGTTTCAGAGAAGTTATTGCTTGCCTCATTGAAGAGTTAATTTTACAAAAATGATTGCCTAAAAGTAGTTTCTGTCATGCCACTGGAGTCTGGGCAGGTGTGCCCGAGGCTCCACAGGTAAGCAAGGAAAGCTCTGTTCTCTATTTGTGATTTTCCACTGCTTTTTGAAGCAAATATTTTTTTCTGTGATGTTTAGTGCTTTATTGTCACCCCTTCACCCTGATATGGTAGAGCTGAAGTAGTTCCTGGATGCTTAATTTTGCTTATATAATTGCTTTATGTTACAGTGTATTGATGATGCAAATGTTTTACAAAATGAGGCCTGCAAGCATGCACACCCAAAAATGAGTTTTTTCCTCATAAGATCAGAGCTTCATGTTCCAGCAGAGATGCTGCTCTTTACTCACCATGACATGGGAGAAGAAAGCAGAAAACTGGAGGGAATAAACTCTAGTTTCATATATATATATATATGAAACTAGAGTTTCATATATATATATATGAAATATATATTTCATATATATATATATATCATATATATATATTTCATATATATATATTTCATATATATATATATCATATATATATATTCATATATATATATATATATATATATATATTTGTGTCTTTAACCCTTGTGATTCTTAGGAGAAGGACTAAAAAATGTAGTTCTTCAAAGTGGAAAGAGGTGCCTGAATAGTGACAATTGTCATGAGCTGGACCCTGCAGCCCTTGGTTTGGGAAGCCCTGACTCTGGGAGCAGTTTTTTTGCAGTTATTTATGAAGGGCCTTAATTCTGCAGCTGGAGCTGCTGGAGTGGTTTTCTGCAGTCACATGCAGCCCTTGCATGCCTGGGGGATCTGAATAGGAAGAGGTGTGATGAAATTAAAAAGCTTGTGAATGTCAAAGAGGAATGTGAAAGTTGAAAGAGATTATTTATGTACTTTTGTATGTGTGCATACACATACAATGGTATATTTCAAATCACTGTAGGCTGTAGGCTCATGGTGTTTCTTTATCAGTGCATCCTGTTCTGTGTGGTACTTGCTTGTTCACAGTAAGGAAGCAGAGTAATTCTGTGCTTTGGAAAATAATATCTTTGCAAGGGTTGCTCCACTTAGCGAACAGATCCAACAGACCCAAAAAAGGCATTGTGAAAAATTCTCCTTTCTTGTTTTGACGGTTGTTGAAATGAATTTGAAAGGACCCAGTGACTCCAGCCAGTGTCATGGTGTGTGTCTGCTCAGGCTGCCAGGCTGAAGCTCTGTGCCTTGAGCCCCATCATGAGCTCACTCCAATTTTCAAGCTGCCTCTCAGAGTGTGCTCTCAGAATGAATGGTGAAGGAGCCTTGTCCTGGGTGGTTTTATGGGCACTGGATCCCCTTTCCTGTGGGCTGCTCAGCCAGAAAATGCTGCTGCCCCTGCTCTATCTTCCTTCAGTCCCTCCCATTTTAATTGCAGGAAAGGCAGGGGAATCCCAGCCCAGCTCATGCCCCTTTTTCATCTCAGCCTGCTCTGTCTGCAGGGGGATCAGGAAAGCAGCACCTGGAGAAGAAGGCAGTAGTGAAGCCCTGCTAGGAGGAGGAAGAACATTTATTTATATGAAGACACCCTACTTTTTTTTTTTTTTTTTTAATTAACAGGTCTGAGCCAAAAAAAGAAATATTGTATTTAAAGAAAAAGAAAAAAAAATAGTATTTAAAGAAAATTTAAAGAAAAATCAATGAAAAGCAGACTGAAATAGCAGGTGATGAAGCCTGGTGAGGCAAGTCAATGCTTCTGGAAATTCAGGACTTCCAGGGAAACAAGGCATGCAATTATTTGTGCCGGTTCCAAGCACTGAAAAATCTTAAGGCTGACTTTCCTTCCAAAAAAGAAAGAAAGAAAAAAAGTTAATGTGGCTCAAAAAATTTGTGAGACAGGAATTTTCATCTGTTTTTCACTGTCTGGTCTATGGGTTAGAGCAAGACAGATAACTTCCAGTGAAAGTAAAATTTTGATAAAAATGACTATCTCATTTAAAGAAAAAAAAAAAAGATAAAACACAGAAACCATGTGGGGAAAGATTTTAAAGCTGATGGAATACTTTGTTTATTTTTAAACAATAGTGGTTTCAGAAGTGTGAAAGAATTGGTCTATTTTGTTGGTTTTTCTCAGTTATTTTTCTTAAACTTGTTTAGAATTAACACTTTTTTTTAGAAAAAGAAGCATTTGACAATCTCAGTGTTAACCCAAACTATTTTTTTTCCTTATCTGTCACGTAAGTTTTGTCTTGTTTCTCTTGATTCCATCCTCATCCTGAGATAACTCGTGCTGGAGGCTCTGTGCCCCCACCCCAGGGCTGTGCCACAGCCATAGTCAGGACTTCTCTTTCTTTTGTGCCTGAAACAGGCTGGGCAGTGATGAATCCAGACAAGTACTGCTGCTTTTATTGTGCAGCTACACGGGCAAAAAGCAGCTCTCAGGATGATAAACAGCCCAAGGCATCTGCCCTGCAGGTCACCTTGAAGGGACGCCTTGTCATCCAGGCTGTGCTGTCAGCCTTGGACATGAGCATTAATGCCAGCCCAGGTTGAACTTGGTGCCTGTTCAGGCTTTTCCTGCTTGCATCTCTCAGATGTCCTTGTGGGTGAACTAAGGCTCACTATCAAAGAGAAAACAGGGTCGTGGCTTTCACCTGCTGAAGCATTTGTGAGTTTTTGGAATGGAACAAAGAAGCTATTATAGATGGAGAGAGGGACAGCCAAACAGTGTGGGGAGGAATGTACTGACAGAGGAAATGAAATGACTTTCCTCTGCTTTTCTAATGTGTGGATTGAAGTAGCCAAAATCTTCAGTGTGGGAGATTCCCTATGATTATACCATGTGGAAGGTGGCTGCAAGATAATACTGTTTTCTTTGCTTATGAATGATTCCTTTATTTTTGTACAGGAGCAAAGGAAAATTGCGAGCAGAATTTTGCTACCAAAAGTCCTGGCAACGCTGCCTAAGCTACTATGCTTCCCATGGAGTTAAAACAGTAGAAGTTTTAATTCCCAATGAAAATTAATGAGGCATAGCAGGTGCTTTCGAAAATTTTATCCATATGGGGAAAAAATTAATCTTGTGTTTCCTAGGAATGAATTAAACCCAAACTTTTTAGGACTGGGTTGGGTTTTGTTTGTTTTCTGTGACCCAGAGAGTAAGAAAGCCATCTTCAGATTTTTCTGCATGTGATTCACTTCTGAAATAAAGTGGGGCTGTCATCTTTTTAGTGATGAGTACCACTGGAATCATCAAGTATTTCTCAGCAATCTGCACCATTTTTTAGGAGGGTAGAAAGATGAAAGCGTTTGATCAACTAATTAAAACCAGATAAAGTCACAGAAGCAAGACAAAAATGTTACTCTTGCAATTCTGCTGCAATCTCTGTCTCCACTCCTCCCCTTCCCAGCAGAGCTAAAAGCAGAGGACTTGGCTCGTCCCACTCCTGCCTAGGGCTCTGTGTTGGCATATGCATATGTTTAGGAAGATCTCGTGGTTCAAGCTTGTATTTGGCCTCCATCCAGATACAAGTAAAAAAATTCTTGAGAAGATCGTTGCATGGGGTTGTTGCAGGGAGCATAATTTCTGAGAAACTTTGCAGTTTCTCACTCCCTTGAAGTACTTGTCCTTTCTGCTGCAGGCTCTGGCAGGTTTTTCCCAAGGGGAGGAATTTTGTCTTTTTCACCTGCCGGGCTCCCACCTCTTCAGTTCCTTCACTGATGGCAGATGCAGAGCTCATTCTTCTTTTTCCCCACACCCATACCAGTCCCCCCTTAGTGTCCTTTCCACCTGACTGTCCTTTCTGTGGCTAAGGTGCCCTCCTGCAGACTGCTGTCATTTTGGGGAAATGCCCTGCTCTTCCTTGCACATTTTCCCCCTGAAATCTCTCTGTCACTTGGCCATTAAATTTACCCTGGTACCTCCTACTACCCAGGTGTCTTATTTGCTAAAATGCCCTGAAAGCTCTCCTTTGGATGCTTTTTTTACCTTTTGGGTACATTTTGAAGCCAGAATTCTGTCTTCTCACCCCAGAACTGGAGTAGAGATGAGTGAGAAGTGCAGGTTCCCAAGCACGTTAATAACAAGTGGGAGCAGGCTGGGAGAGGATGGAGGTTCTGCCTGAGCAGCAGAGCTCCAGGCTTTGGAAGGAGACTCCCTGATCTGTTGCTGCTGCCTTCTGGCTTCTCAGCTGTGCTGGGCAGAGCTGTGGTGAGGTTCCATCTGCCCACAATGCCATGGTGGTTTCCTCTTCCACCCTCTCAAAATATGGTCCATGGAGTTCTCATCACCTTGCAGACTCAGTCTGCACACCTGATGCCTTGAGAGGCTACCTAGGACACAGGCTAGGCAGTGTTAAAGGAATAAAGAAGGGATTTATTAAAAGGCCTTCACAGGATGCTCCTTGGGCTGTGCAAGAGCCTGGCCACAGCTCCACCCAAGGTGGATGAGATTTCACACTTTTATAAGTTTTGGTCCATTTCCTTATTGGGGTTAATTGTCCAGTTCCAGCTGCAGGTGATGCAGTCCCATCCTCCCAGATTGCTCTCCTCTGCTTGCTGTTGTTTGCACTTTTTGGGCCTGAAGCTGCAATGGTGTCCTTAGTTCTGAAAAAGGATTGTTTTGTGTGACTGAGCTGTGAGGAGAACTTGCTGACACTCTATGTGAAGTTCAGAGTTCTGTACTAATGCAGTGGAGAATCTGGAAAATACGAAAGCTAAAGCTGGGTTCCTCCATGGCACTGGACACCCATTTTTGAGTACTTTGCTGGAGAGAGCTTGGGTCACTCAGGAGTTCTGTCTTCAGCACAAGTTTGACTGCCTTGACTTGGGGTCTGGAATCACTGCTTTCAAAACATCACTGTAAAAGAACAGGGGATTTGCCAGTTGTCCCAGCACCTCAGTCAAAAATCTGAAACCTTAAATTGTTTAATCTGGCATTCCTAGCTTCGTAATGACTGAAAAGAAAAAAAAATCTTATATTTCTATTTTTTCCTTCCTAAACATTACAAAAAAGTTTCTGTTTTTGGCAGAGATTTTGTGGGCTATCTTTCAGGGCAAAATACTGGGGTTTGAGTAGGGGATTCTAATGGAAAAGCTGAGCAACAAATTTACACAAGGTTCTTCTTAATTGTAGAAGCCAAAAGCTCTTCCAGATGTCTGTCAGCCCTGCATGCTAGATGCTGCCATCACTGGTTTTAATAAAAGCTCATATTCAGCAAACTTTATTACTGATTTACTGTACACTGCTTAAGCCAGAAAATGTTTTTTCTCTAAAAAGAAAACAAAGACCTGATATTTTCATCAGTTGCACTCCAGCATGTCATTTACTGTGTTAAATACCAGCCCTGTTCCATTTTTTGACTGTTTTCTGTAGCTTGCCATCATTAAAACTGGAATTTCAGAAACTCTTGTCAAGAAGTCCATAGGCAAGAAATGCACATGAATAAATCAGTAAATGGTGCGTGCAAAACAGGCAAAGCCACTAACAGCACTCAGATGTGACATGCACAGCCAGCCAGGCAGTTCTGTGAAAAGTTACCTGTTTGTACATGCAGCTAACACAGACTTAAACCAAAATGAGAGCTGAAAAAACAGGGAAATGTGATGTGACTTAGTGAATACAAAAGTGAACAGAACAAACCAGTAGGAAAACCATCAGGCAGAGAGTAGCTAATGAAATCTCTGAACAATGATGTAATTAAAGGGCATTAATCACTATAAAAGATCATTTCCCTTTAAACATCTGCTCCTGTTCACTTGGCAACAGCCTGGGCAGTGTCATGAGTGATGGGGGTTTGGATTATGCTGAAGGGCATGTGTTATCTGAGAAACAAGGTGGAACAGCCCCAGCTTGACAGGATCTGGGGCAGCAGTGCTTTCCCTCAGTTCAGGGACAGCACTGGGGAAGCGAGGGGAAAAGAAATGAGATGGTGCTCAGAGTGGAAAGGAAAAGCTTGTATGAAATGGAACCCCACCTTCTCAGCCATGCAGACAAAATTTCATTGGGTGCTAGTGGATTTGAATAAACTAATTCCTTAAATCCTCTGGGGAAAAAAAAGCCCCTGCCCACCCTGCTGTATTCAGAGAGCCTTAGGAGCCACAGCTTGTGCCTTGTTCTGCCCCACTGAGAAGCACCCAGAATTCTCCCTGAGCCCTTTCTCTGTGGCAGCCTGGCTGTGCCAGCAAGAGAGTGCTGGCTTTTCTGGAGGAAAAGCTCTGGCACAAGTTCAGTGTGCAGGAGAAGGGTTGTGACCACCCCTTACTGCCCTGCAGTGCTTTGGTACAGATGGAGCAGAACGTCCTGCAGTGCTGAGTGAAGCCTCTCATGAGCTCTGTTCTGAGATGAGTGAGGAGTCGTGGATTGTTGT
Organism: Serinus canaria; assembly: GCF_022539315.1. Classification (NCBI taxonomy): domain Eukaryota; kingdom Metazoa; phylum Chordata; class Aves; order Passeriformes; family Fringillidae; genus Serinus; species Serinus canaria. The sequence goes on from NC_066333.1 coordinate 6,512,299, forward strand.
TCCAGCTCTGGGCTGTGTCCCCTGGGTAGGATTTTCTATACCTGGGGACTGTTTTTTGTATTCTTGCCCACATCTGCCTCCTTGCTGCATTCCCACGCCGTTGGTGGAGTGGGCACTGGCTGGGGGCACAGCTGGGGGCTCTGTGCTTCTGCATTTTCACTTTGTCTGTATCTAAGGCAGGGAGGGAGCCAGCTGTGCTCCTCTTACAAGGACACATCTGAAGGGGATCCCTTTGAGACCCACTAGCAACAAAGGTGCAGCTGCAGAGCAAGGCTGATTTTTATGCTGCTCTGGTTTCCTTAGCAGATGTGAAGCAGGTAGCACTTGGGGACAAAGGGATGACACAAGTGCTGGATCCAGAGCATTTCTACCACACTGGTCATTCATAGGATCTCCTCCATGGCACTTGGGAAGCCTTTACCAGCCTCTGGAATTGAGGCTGTGTTGGTGATGGCATACCCACATGGATTTCCAAGGGAGGCAGACAGATCCCACCTGGAGAGAGGGGCACTGGGGTTGTGGGCACTGTACCTGGTTATGCCTCTTCATTTCTGCCTATTTTTGGTAGTTCTGTGAATTCACAGAGGGTTCATGTTTTTTCTGTCTGGGCAGCTGTCAGGTGAGAAAGTGAAAATGAATTTAGCTTTGGTTTTGCTGTTTAGTTACAGATGAAATGATCTGATTTGTGCTTGTTCTTAACAATGCTTGTCCTCCTTCACAGGCTTTGTAAAAGGGATTGGGGAGGTTCAGAGAAAAAGTATGTGGTTTTCTGTTTCTCAAAGCTGGTAAAGCCATACAGGGGTATTTAAACAGAAAATCAAAACAAGCCCCTTGGCTTCTCCCAGAAGCACACAGATTGGTATTGCAGAAGCCTGATGATTTCAGCTTTCTGTGCTGCTCTCTGTAGCCCTGGGATGTTCTAGGTGTGCTGTGGGTTGTTAGCAGCCAGGTGCTGCCTGCCTAGTCCAGCTGGAGGTGCCAGCCTGGGAGCAGGGAGGTGCCAGCTGCCTTGGCAGGCACGTTCAGTGATGAGGGAAGGGAGCCTGAGCGAGCTGCAGCCAGGATCCACTCACCACCAAACTCCCTCTCCCCCATCAGCTCTTGCTCAGGCCCTGCTCTGTCCAAGAGCACAGTTATGCCTTCTCCTAATAGCTCTAATTCCACCCAGTGAATTCAGGGAACTGAGCTAAGGTTGTGCTCTGTGTGGCCACAGAAAGCAAAGAACAGCACAGAATCTTTGAGTTCTCTGTTCATCATCTGTTCTGGGCTTGAACCAAAAGCTGCAGGTTTTGTCTTGGAAAATCCAAACAGGTTTCCCTTGCATTGTGTGTATTTAAAAAAGAAATAAAGACAATTAGTTGAGAAATTTAGCTCCAGGTTTTCTTTGCCCAGTGGGTTCTTCAGTTTAGATGCAGGCAATGGTTGCACAGGGAGCAAGGAGAGAACGTGATGGGAGTAAAGGTTTCAAGGAATCCTGCCTTGCATAAAAGGAGTTGTGCAGGTGTCAGATGTACCAGACCTTATTGTACTCACCCCATTGCCTTCACCAAAACTTGCAGACATAGGTGTGTAAATCTGTGCACTTAATGACATATTTTGTACCCATCCAACTCTTCCAAGGGAAGCAAGCAGCTGAATGGGTCTGTAGCTGCAGGCAGGCACATGAATTGAAAATGGTGGTGTGTACAGGAATAGACCTATTGATTTTATACATGAGCTCTGAAATAAGGATTTAGCCCTTGTTTCTGGGATGTAGTGCAGAGGTTGTAAGCTTTCCTGGTGGTGCAGGTCATGTGCACACCTGAAGAATTGTGTTTTTCCTCAGAGGTGCAAGTCCTAGATGTCGTTAATTTGAAGTTTTTGGTTGCATCAGAGAAGGTTTCTCCTGTGAAAGGGACTGTCCTTGTATCACTGCCACCTAATGGCCAGGACATTGTAGTGGGGTGCCTGGTTTGGGTGTCCCCTGGAAAACTGATCCTGTCACCAGGCCTGACTTTATTACCTTGTAAGACTCGATAATGATCTTAACTGCCCTCAGCTTCATTTCAGCCTGTTACAGTCTGTTCTGCAGCCTCACTGGACACTGCTGTGTGCATTCTTGCTTTGATGGCATATGAGAGATCTGGAATTTTGTTTTTGTGTGGCAAAATCCAGGCAGAAAGGGAAATCGTTAATCAGATGGGTGTAATCTCCAAGGAAGCAAGTACTGCATTTTAATTCAGCATTTCCCTTTGATGAAAACTTTAGTGAATGTTATTATGTGGAATTTATATGAAGCCTGGGTTTAGGTAATCAGCTTTAATATTTATACTCTTAGGGAAAAAAAAAATTGAATCATTAGTAAGCATGCATAATTAATGAATAAATTGTATTTTTCCTTTGTTTTCCTTCAGGTATAAGGAAATGCTAGATCTAGTGATATCACCCAGTCTGACTGTAAATAGAGAGTGCCCTGACAGACTGAAGCTTAACCTTTCTCACATTTATGCCACGGCTCCAGATGACATAGAAGGTAGGCTGCTCTTCTGCTTGCTGTTTGCTGCTTTAACATAAAGTAAAGAATATGTGTTACCAAAGGGAGCTGGCCACTGCAAGGCCTCTGCTTCTGGCAGGTAGGTCTACAGGGTAGTGAGCAACTGGGATTTTTCAGGGTTTTCTTTTTTTTCCTTTGTATACTCCCCCAGTTGTGGTTGAATCCTTTAGTTCCACAATGGCTTGAATGCAAGTGGAATAGAAAGATTCCATATGTAAATATATATCTGTGTATGGTTGGTGCCTGCATTTACACACATACCTAGGTAGGTTTTTGTTCCACTGGAAGAATTGCAGGTGTAAACTGTATTTTGTGTAAACCTGGTCGTTTTTGCTGGAGCCCCAGTGGGAGTGTGAACGTGAGCCCTGGGCTTTGGTGGCTGTGCTGCTGATGTTGAGGTGGGGGCTGTGGGGGTTCCCAGGCCCAGAAATAAATTGAGCAGCCTGAAAACTTCCTGCCAAAGCAGCTCTGTGCCCCATTTTGCATCGCTCTGAGACCACTGCTGCCATCCCCTAATGGTTAGCCCTGCTGGCCTCTGCTCTGGAGTTTCACATTTGGCAGGTACCAGGGACGAATTCTTTCAGTGGTTGAGGCTCTGATGGAAATTTATCTGCTCTCCTCCTTCTCCCCCCTGCCCCATCGTACTGTTCAAGTGAAGGAAACAGAAGAATGTTAAATCTGCTAAAAAAATTATTGGCAAGTGATGCAGCTGAACTAGTTCTTGCTAGTACAATCCCAGCTATTGTTTGCTGCGGTCAGGATCTGTCAGCCTTCCTGTTAGAGGGGAGGTGGGAAAAGGCACTGGCTATTATGTTTTAGTAGTATGTTTAACCCTTCATTTAGAGGCTCTTAGAAGGCCAGGAGAGGTTCTGTTTGCATGTTTGCTCAGGCATTAGGAATTGCATGGTTAAATCACGCCCATGGTGGCTGCCTGTTTACAAGAGCAGCAGAAGGAATAACAGCCTAAAGGAAACATCCTTCTGAGTGGTCCTGTTTGCAGAAGAGATTAGAGCTAGAAATGATTTTTAGATACATCATTTTGTAAAATTCTTGATGCAGGGACTGTTTTTTGTTATGTGGTATCAATAAGAGCCAGCACAGGAGCTACTGTTGGACACCTCTTTGCCAGTGGCAGCTTACGTTGATTTGTTTCTTATAGAAATAATATGGTGTTTTTGCTGCAGAGTGATCCCCTGTGCTACCAAGATTGTGCTCTTTCCCTTGAAAATACTTGTGGTTAATCTGAAGAACAGGAAAATACTTGTGTGTTTGACAATTCTCAGGCTGACAGAGCTCTTCATGTAATAAATACACACAAATTTATGCTCTGTATTACACATAAAATATTAAATTTAGCCAGTCTAGTCATAGTACTTACTCATTTAGATGTCCATGAAGCTGTCTGGTCTGTTGTTTTCATGGGTGCTTGTCATGAGATGTGCAGTTTTATCAATATAATTTTCAATGTAATTGAAATATTATATATATAATGTATTATTTGCACATTTTGCCTGTAGGATCAACTTTGCCTTTTCTTGTCAGTGACAGCAGCAGATTGCATATTCACACACAGTAAATTCCTACTCTGCATTCTTGGCAAATTTATTTACTCTGTACCAAAATAAAAATTTGATGCTGTGGGGTTTTTCAAAGAGAAAAGAAATGAGGCTTGTGCTCAAACTGTTCTGCTGGGTTTTTGATATAAAAGACATTAAGAATTAAAGAAATGAATTGTGAAATGTTTGTTTTTTCAGTGCAGTTCTCTTTGGTAATGAGGGACAGACAGAAATGGTGTAATTCTTGTTTTCATAGTCTGAAAATCTAATTTTCTAAACTGTTGTCTTTCAGGTAAGTCAAAGCAAACTTTTCATAGTGAGTTTGAAGGTGACTCAGGTAAGCCCAGTTTTGGTTTTAAACTCAGTCTTTTTTCTGTGGATGTGTAAGTGAATAGATACATGTGTATAACATTATCCTTTGTCAAAATATGTGCATTTTTATAACACTGTCCTTTGTCAGTATTTTGAACTAAACCTCTCTGCCTGTTGCTTGGGAAATAAGTTACTGTACCACATTTTATAGGTACAGAAAGCAGGGTAAGGTTGCAGGTGGGTTTTACTTTTTAAGGTGTGGGAGGGCTACAGGAGTTTGAAGAGTCTTTCTGGTTTTGTTTCTGTCAGTGATTAAGGTGATCCTGTTAGTGATTATGCCTGTAGAGGTTACACCATTAATTACGTAAATTAACACTCTAAAAAAAGAATGATACCTAGTAATTAGTATTTTACTAAAGATTCATAATGATACAATTTTTATTAAAATTGAGTCTAAAAAGTTACCAGATGAAATGGCAGTGTTTTTAAAAATAGTTTGACGATCAAGCAATGTAAAATGCTGTGAAAAAGGGTTGTGTGTGAAAAACAAATTCAAGAGAGATTTAAATGAGGAGGAGCCAGCATTTCCGCTGAGAGCATGTTGGATCTTTTTGGTCATTCTGTCCATGTTTACAGCACAAGTTACCCAAACCCATAGAACTGTTGGCATGCACTTACCCTTTATCTGTGCTTGCCTATTTCATTGAGTGAAAAATGGTCTCAATGTTTAATTTGCCAGCTGAGCAGTGTCTGCACAAAGGAGGTTGTGCTGCTCTGGTCACTGGAGTGGCTGGAGGAGCCGTGTGCAGGGAGCCTGGTGTGTGCATTGATGCAGCCAGCAGACACACAGCCTGCATCAGTTGTGCCTTGTCATTATTGATGGTTGTGAGAGAGTTTTGGCATTTGTAGTGCTGAATTAATCACAGCTCCAGCCAGGAACCGTGGAGCAAAGTTTGGATGGCACTGTGGAGGCAACCTGCAAAATGTACATGGTGGTATTTTGGGATGACATTTTTAGTACAACTTGCAGGTTTTAATTTAGCTTTGTTTGTTTGTTTTTAGTTTTTAATTCTGTAAATGTAAATTTATCTCTGAATAAAGCTGGTAGCACATTTTTCTTTGGTAGTGTTACAGCACACAGTTGTTTGGTCCATTAGGAGGCATCTTGCACATATAACTTGAATGACAGATTTTCTACTGATGTAATTTTTTGATTGCTGGTAGTTCAATAAGGTATGCTATAGTTAACTCACAAATTCAAATTAAGGAGATTTATGATGTTGTAATTTTAATATTTACTATTATTTGATACATTTTAATGGACATTAAAGAAAGTGAGTCATGGTCTAGGAGAGTACCAAAAAAAGCAAAAGATCAAAATGTACAGTGAGCTTAAATCACTTCAGCAATCGTAGTATTGGCTTTTATAGCCTTTAGATATGAGTCATTGCTTCAAAGCCCAGCTTCATGACTGATATCAGTCCCATGAGAAGAAGAAACTGGTAGTTCAATCAACTGGTATCACCCTCAATTAAAAACTAAATCTATATTTGTTGTTAAGCAGAGAATATCTTTCTTACCTACCTCAGCCTGGGAATAGTAACTAAAAAATAAAAAGTCTTTTGATTCCTGTCTATTTTTCTCAAACCAGCAGTGGCAAAAACAATTGTATCAGCTTGGCCACAGAGGAGAACACAATGAAAATCTAAGACCCTTTAATTTTGTTTTCCAGGCAGCAGCAAAGCAGCACCGCAGTGTCCTCTCCATCTGTACACCACAAAGTGAGTGCTGGTGCCAAGTGCTGTAATTTAAAATCCCTGTTTTGCTGAACAGCCATTTTGTGCAGACTTCTGTCACCTTAAAAAACATCTGCCCTAAGCCCATCCACCTGTTCCCCCACACGTCTCTGGCACAGGGAAGTAGCTGGTTCTTAATCTGCTTGGATATGGAGTGAAATAAGGTTTGAGGTACTGTGAGCTGTGTCTTTGTACCCCAGGGTATCCAAACCTTATCAGCTTGAATATTGTTGTGTTTATGAGTAACCACAGAGGGGATGTGTCGAAATGTCTGAGGTTTCCCATCTCACTCGCTTGTTCGGCAAACTCAAAATGAAACATGAAAAATCAGTGTTGATTTGATTTGATTTATTTTAACTTGCATGTATTTTGCACTGTCTTAAAGTCACCATGCATTTAGGTGGCTTAATCTGATAGCTCATAAAACAAACTTCTGCTTCAGTCCACTCAATTCCAAGTTCCCAAAACATTCAGCATCCTGTGTTGAATGTTATTTTACCAAGATGTCTAGAGCTCTTCTGCTTGTGCTGTAGAAGACCACGTGCAGTAACTATTGCCTTAAACTCTCTGTTTTCTTGTTCTGCACAGACATTATCCCCACATAGTGACAGTCCCGTCCTTCCCCACGATGGCAGCCTACGGGCAGGCTCAGTACAGCACAGGAATCCAGCAGGCTGCTGCCTACACTGCCTATCCCCCCCCAGGGCAGCCCTACGGAATCCCCTCCTACAGTGAGTACCCCGCAGTGCTGGTGCCTCTGAGGACATTGTCCTCCTGCTGCTGGCAAAACAGGTTTGGAGTCTTTAGGTTTTACACTGAAGTGTCATGTGTCTCAGCAGCATTGTCTTCTATGCTTAGAGGAAAGTCTGACTTTATAAGTGTTGGGTTTCCTTTGAACTGTATCAGCTTTAAACCTGTCAGCTCATCCTATCATGGGTAATGTTTCTGCAAACTGGGTAAGTTTGGAGCAGTCATAGCAGACTGTGTGAAATTCAGGTTAGGATGTGCCACATAGGAGTAACAGCTCATGAGTGTTCCCATGGTTCACTGTCAAGACAAAGTACAGTAAATGTACTTATGAAAACTGCACTTTGCTTTCCTTGGTTCTTCCTGAAGTTTCAATAACAGAAGCTACTTTGAGAAAATTTCTGTGTATATTCTTACAGAAGAACCAAAATGCAGAGCAGAACAAGGCACGGGTGAGATGTTGCAGAGTACCTTGGTTTTATAAAGACAGTTTCTGTTCAAATGGGCACTTACTGGCTGTATGTGCAGTCAGCATTTCTAACCCCAGTCTGCTTTGTTCCCTGCTTTTCTGCACAGCCTTGCCAACAGCTGTGGGGAGCCAGTGCTGGGCAGGAGCAGCTGGGGGATTCACACACAGGGAGCTAATTAAACCAGCCCTCCTGACAGAGGAATGCCTGCTAAACCAAGCCTAAAGTGTCCTTAAGCTCTGCATGGGGATACCGAGCTCCTGAGGAAGCCAGAAGTTCTTTCCACTGCTAAAGACCAAAGAGATGTTGCTCTTGTTTAGGTGCAGCTCTTCAACAGAAAACTTTGGGCTTCCTCCTCCTGGCTGCTCCCATGAGGGCTGAGCCTTGCACCACTAAAATGGCTTCACAGTTTCCTTTCCACTCCTGTTCTCTTGTGCTCTTTAACACCTTTGTTTACTTGTTTACAGTATCTCTTCCCAACAAGACAAAGCTTTTACCGAAGGGAAATTCAGTGCAGCACTCTGGAAGTCTGGGGAAGTGGCCTTGGCAGAGCCAAAGCTCTACCAGGATGATGAGAGGAATGTGTAGAGACCCTTTCCTGGGGCTGCTAGTGTGTCTGCATCAGCTGGCTGACTTCCAAGGAAAACTCTGAGCAGTTGTCCTGTTAGAGCAGGTGAAAGCAGAGCCATTTGCTACTGCCCAGAGGCTTTAGGGCATACATGTGTCAGGCCCATATGCTGCTTATAAATCCTGTGGGTGACCTCTTAGCATCCTTGAGCAGTGATTTCCCTCCCCCAGCCTGTACACCCTCTCTGAGATACTCAGCACAGCATATGAAAAACTCCACCTGGCTGACAACCAAGAACAATGAAGCAGTATTGTTTTTAGGCACAAAAAATAAAACTCGGCCAGATCCTAGACAAAACAGAATATTATGTGGAAATTAATTTGGTGCTAAGGTATTTTGCTGTCTGACAACAATTTTTAGTCTTCCAAAGAGGCCCATTTGCTGAAGATTAATTGTCACTGGGGTGGGCAGGTTGAGTGCTGGCCTGTGGAGTGCTGATGGAATAGAAAAGCAGGGGATGTTGGGAAGAGGGGCTTTTCTGCACACTCTTCTCCTCCCCAGCAGTGATGAAGTCCCACACTTGCACCAGGATTTGTCCCTTCACTGTCCAAATAAACTTCCTGCATTTCACAGTCACCTTGTGATAAGCTTGTGCTCAAACTGCATGGCAGTTCTTCTCACCTAAAGCTATAGTAAGTGATTTTTATTAGAGAAAACATTATCTGGAGAGCTTCCTCCAAACCTGAGCAAGCACAGACTTGCTGCTTCTAGTTAAGCTAGAAATGAGCATGTTTGGGGAAAAGCACCTGAATTCAACTTGTCTACAAGTGCTAAAATATGACAACAGCATGGAAAGTGTATAAATCCAATGTCCAAACATCAGCAGGGTCTTTTTTTAATCCCAGCACCCAGGGAGTGTCCATTGGCCATCTTTTGTTGTGCAAATAGGATGCAAAGGAGGGAAGGATCACGCCCAAAGGGTTCATGATATGTTGCACCTTTGAGCTGTTTATTTTAATAATACAGCTGTACAATCTCAGCAGCATCTCAGAATAAAATATCAACTCCTTTCATTACCAGCAAGGGTTTCATCTTGCAATGTTTAATTCAACTATTGCTGTTCCCCCTGTAAATTGTCAGTTTAATTGCCTGGTCTTAAAATGAAAAGATTTTTGTGGCTTCAGGGCTTACCTATGGTTCCTGAATTGTATGTTATATCCAACTGAGTAGATGATAACCCTCCTGTAGGACTTGCCAATAAATGTTTTGATACCAAAGCTGAAAATACAATGCAAGTAAAAAACAACACTTTGAGAACAGAAATCTGGAGGTTATTTTGCTGAAGGTCCCATTCCATTGTCAATCATTGCTTGCATCTGATAACTCTTCAGGAAGTTTGTGTCAGTTTCTTCAATTCTACAACAAGAGTTTCTTCAGTTCTATTACAAAACTGTATCTTCAGAAATTGCTTTTGGGAAAAGTATTATTCATGGTTGTTTACCCACCTTAGCAAAAGTGCTTTTGGCTGTAGATGCAGGATGTAGTTGACTCAAATCAATTAATAAATCACAAATAATTTGAGATTAATTTGTTTGGCTGTTAGGAGGCCTGTTTGGGTAATGCAAATAATTAAACACGCACACACTATCTATCTGTCTGTCTGTCTGTCTATCTATCTATCTATCTATCTATCTATCTATCTATCTATCTGTCTATCTATCTATCTGTCTGTGTGTCTATCTGTGTGTGTGTATATTATATTATTCATAATATAATGTAACTGATATATATCACATATACATATTAGATAGATATATCTCTAACATATAGATATATCTATAACATATATACATATAACTGATATATATATATTTATCACATATACATATTAGATAGATATATCTCTAATATGTATATGTGAGGGAAAGAAAGTGTAAAAAAAGAGAGCTGATTAGGTTAAAATCCAGCTGAAAAATGGTTGATGTACCTCATAGAACATGCTGAAGACACCTGTGTTGGATGTGGCACCAAAAAAAAAAAAGAAAAAAGGAAAAGGAGGCCTGTGGGTTTGGGGTTTTTGGTCACCTGCTTTTTGTCCATCTTTGCATGCCAAGCACTCATGTTTTGCTCTTGGCTCCCCAAGGCATTAAGACAGAGGACAGCCTGAGCCACTCTCCAGGGCAGAGCGGCTTCCTCAGCTACGGCTCCGGCTTCAGCGCGCCCGCGGCGGGGCAGGCGCCCTACACCTACCAGGTGCACGGTGAGTGATCAGGGCCACTGGGCTCTCACGTGGCAACCTGGGCTCTCACGGGGCCACTGGGCTCTCACGGGGCAACCTGGGCTCTCACAGGGCCACCTGGGCTCTCACATGGACACTGGGCACTCACAGGGCCACCTGGGCTCTCACAGGGACACCTGGGCACTCACGGGGTCACCTGGGCTCTCACAGGGCCACCTGGTGTAAGAGCTGAAATGGAGGATGTGGGACTCCAGGGGCTCTCCACAGTGCAGTTTATTGTACCCAAGGTGTCACAGCAGTCCAGGGCTGTGGGTGACAGAGCTGTGCCCACAGCTGTCAGCTCCAGCTGCAGGCAGGCCTGCAGACCCTTTGGGTTTGGTTACAATGCATTCTGTACTTTTCTTTGCTGAGCATCTTCATACAGCAGAACCAATCTATCCCTGAACTATTATCTACAGCCTATCATAACTACTGTCATTACCATATTCATGTCACTGTTCTCCAATCACTCACAGTCACTACATTACGGTTTAAGCTAGAAGTTGTTTTTCAGTTTTCTTGCAGAGGAAAATTCTGAGACCTTTTTTCTATTTGCCACATCAGCAGGTTTGTTTGCCTGTGCTCTCTTTCTGCTTGGTAGAAACATCTTCTTGTTTGGGGTGGGTTTATCCTTTGCTCTAAGCCATAAAAACCCCTTCTAACTAACACACCCTTTGCCTCCTTGGTTACCCAGTAAGACTGGCTCAGAAATTCTTTTCTTTTATATCAAAACTTGCTTCCATCTCTATTCCTTCATCAGACTCTTCATTTAAAAATCTTTCTGCTAAGGACACATATCTGTGAGGCTTTCTTGTTGAACTTTTATCCTTCCCAACAGCCTGGGGCACTCACAGGGTCACCTGGGGCACTCACAGCCCTGTGCTGGACCTGTTCTCCTCCTGCAAGTGCTGTGGAAAGCTCCTAGGGGCAGGCAGTCAGCGCAGGGAGGGAGGTGAAGTCTCTGCTTGATCTGTTTTGCTCATCAAGGCATTGATTTCTGGCTGAGGGACTGGTTTTAACAGTGTTATGTCCTCGCAGAATTTCACCTATGATCAATATAGGCTTTGTCTTTCTGCAGAAAATGTGTTTTCTTTCTCTTAATTAGTTCTGTGACTGCATACCTGGGATTGTTGTGTTGGTGTGAGTTCCTGCATTCTGATGGAAGCAAAACAAAGGTGGTTTTACACTTCATGCAAACAGTCCTGTCAGTATTATGCTTCTTTCTGTGCTGACCTGAACAAACTGCTCTGTGCTTAAACTGCTGCATATTGTCCCTTCTAGTATTTATTTAACAGCCTGATACTTTGGTACTAAGGAAAATGACAGTGACTCTGCTTGAGGAGAGATGAATGTACATGAGCATAAAGCTCTGCATTGGCTTTGTCCTTCCCTCTGAGATTTTCCAAGGGAAAAATCAAAGAGGAATTGCATGGCTTTCCCAAACTCTTAGAGAAGCTGTTGAAGGGGAGAGAGATCCCTTTGCTTTTTGATATTGTTGAGGGTTTTATGCAAAAGGTCCTTTTGTGACATTATACTTTGCTGTTCCCATTGCAAAACTGTCTTTTAATTCTTTTAATTCTTCTCAGTCCTGAAAGTGAAAGGTGAGCATACACATCCACTTTTATTTTAAGTCTGAGAGCAACTAAAATCCTAAACAGTTATGAAAACAGAGAAAACAAGGTAAAATCCATTTTATTCCTGGTATTATCTAAGAAAGCTTAAGACTAAGAGTTGACCCTTGGCTGAGCCTTCACCTGACAAAAACCTGCTAGTTTTGTCAGAGCACATTATCTCAATCACTAAGGTGGTTTTTGGGGCATAGTACATGCTGAAGACACCTGTGTTGGATGTGGCACCAAAAAAGAAAAAAGAAAAAGGAGACCTGTGGGTTTGGGGGTTTTGGTCACCTGGACTTCTACCTACTTCTGGTGCTACTTCTACCTGTGTTCTCTTGAGAAGACAGACTCCTGACTTTAGTTGGACTGAGGTTTTTAAGGTGTTCCCATTGTCAAGAGGTTTAGACAAGCAAATTTTGGGCATCAGCACTTGAAAATGTTACACTTGCAAGCAGCAGTGACACAGCCATGAGTTGTACCAAGACAGGCTGAGGAGAGCTGTGTGTGAGCATGAATGTGCCCTAGGGCCATGCTGTGCTTTTAGGAAAAATCCCTTCTCTTCACATATTTATTCCAGGAAGATCATTCCAGCCAGCTCAGTAAGCCTTTCACACAAAGGAAAACAGTTCCTGCAAGTGGCAGGTGCTTTCTCCAAGGCACAGGGAGCAGGAGTAAATGTGTCTTCCTGTAAACAAAGATTTCCACCCTTCCTCTGCTGGCTTGTGAGAGGAGCAGTCTGAAGCTCCCTGGCTGTATGGTTTATTTACCTTGCTGAGTGCTAGTGAAAGGTTTGAGTGAGGAGAAGGAGCCTTCCTGTGCTGAGTGCTACTGAGGAATGTGTGCTCAGGGCTTTCCCACGCCACAGCCCCTGGGGGTGGGGAGGTGATCCCTGCCTGTGCCCCCCAGCTCCAGGCCACTGGGGCTTTGCTGCTGATGGGCTAAACCAGCTGAAAAGGACACACTTTTATCAATATGTTCTTAGTAAAAAGTTCAGGGGGGCTTTAAGAGTCAAGTTTTTAACTCCCAGCTCAAGGACAAAATATTTTTTGCATCATGGGGGAAAAGAGATTGTGCAGAGGGTGATGCTCAGGGGCTCAGCAAGAAAAGGTACCTCCAACTGCTGTTCAGTTTTCTGCTACCAAGTGCAAGGAAAAAAAATATTTTTTAAGCTATTCTCTGCAAGTATTGTAAAGAGTTAATAGGTCAGGTACAGAAGTGAAATAAGTTGGTATTGTTTGCCTCCAGTGAGGACCAGCTCCCAGAGCAAGGTAGTGATCTCAGCTGTGGGTGAGGGTGGGTGGTCAGACTGCTCAGCCCTCGTGGTTGCTCCTCACTGTCCCCTCAGGTAGGAGTTACAGCAGCAAATAAGTGCCCATTGTAGGTGTTACACCACTCACCAAGGGACAGACAACCTCTTGGGTGACAAATTTCTGTCTCACAGGCTCTAGGGCAAGTGCTGTCCTTGCCTGGTGCTGGTGTGTTCCCTCTGGTGTTTGTCTGGCAGCAGCCCTGGCAGGCTGGGGTACCTGTGAGCAGTAAATGGCACCTCTGAAGCCAGGTTCTGCTCCTGTTCTGGTCTGGTTGTTTGCAGTACAAACACAGGTGATGCAGGGGCAGCATTCAGCTTTTCATCCTGAACTCCAGCTGCCACTTGTGTCCTGGTCCTTGAGCGAGAACAGGATCCACCAAAGAGCAAAAATGAAGACATAACATCCTTTTGGTCAATAAGTAGTAAAGAAAAAGAGCTATTTTACAGCCAGCCAGAAGGGGAAATCTATTTTCATGCTTCCCTAGCATGAAACTCAGTTGATTGTGGAAGAGTTTGTTGGCCAAATAGCTAATGCAATGTGTCACACATATATACAAATATAGAAGATGAGATTAGCAAGTTCCATAGCTCATAAAAGTGACACAAAACCATATTGCAAAGGTTGATGGGTTGAAATAAAGATTTTAATTGCCAAGTAACAGTGGATATCATCAGGCTTCAAGTAACATTCAGACTGAAATCTGGTATTCATATATTTGCTCTGAAGGAGTGACTTTTTTACTCTCTTATTTTCCTTTTTAACCTGTGCTGTGTACAGGGTTGTTCCATGTCATTATTACATTTAGAAAATTATTTGTTTTGTGACAAAGAGATCTGAAATATGCATGTGGCCAGTCTGGGGATGGCACTCACTTTTAGAGTCGTGAATCTGGAGAGGAGGTAACAACTTGCATTAGGTTTTTGCCTTTAAAGTGCTAAATTTGTCATGCTGGGAAAGTAATGTTTCTTCAAGGTCCATTTCATTTCTTAATCAATCCTCATGAAAGTGTTCAATGACAGCACCAAATCACCAAACACCCTGGGCTTGATGTTAGAAATACATTTTTGCTTTTTTTACGCATTTTCTAGGTTTACATTTCCTAACAATTTAGCCATTCAGTGATTTGCTCAGACTTCTGGTAAAATTATTATTCAATGATAGAAATTGAACATGAGACACAAAGATTATCTTCCAGTTCTGCCACCAAAAACTCTACTGTCAAAACTGGCAGCTGAGGAAACTGCTTGTTGCTGAGGGTGGGGGAGAAATCTTTGGAATATAAGAAACTTAGCATTTAGTGAGCTATGTAAAATACAAAGAGGAAATTGTGCCAGCACATTAGCTAGCCCAGAAACCCATCAGCTCTGCAGAGAGTGCAATAACAGCCAGCTTATAGAGCATTTCCTGTGGCTGCAAGAGCATGTGCTAGCCCTTGATTGCACATTAGGCCATCTCTTCTCAGCTTGTCATTAATTCCTAGACAATGCCTTGCTCTTCAGTTATAATTGCTGAAATGACAGCTGGCATGAAACTATGAAGTTGCACAACAGTTGAAACTGTGGCCAAAGACCACTGTGGATGCTGTTGTTGGGCAGGAAAAGATTTGACTGCTTTTTTGGGGTTTTTTAATATCCAAATCTATCTACCCACAAAATACTTTTTACATTACAAAGGAAAAATCAGTTATGTAACTGGGATAACTTTCCTTTGCCAAGGAATTGCAGAACAGTGTTGAGTTTGGGACAGACATAAATTTGAGACCAAAGACCTATGCAGGGAAATTCTTTGCTACTGCTGAACATTTGTTTTCTTTGCAAAGCCCTTCTGATGAGCTGTGAAGTAGTGAATGAATAGAATTTAGCATTTGTTTTGGGCAACACTGATTTAAAATGGATTAATTATATATATATTGCTTATGTTTGTGGAATGAATTGGTTATGAATTGTTCTCCTGGCCTGAGAACAAGTAAAATCTGAATAATTAATCAATTAAAATGTTTTCTTATGCTGAAACATTTTGACCGTTGTTGATATCTGGATAATCTAGACAATTTTTTTTCCAAGAGATGCCAGAATTTCTTGCAATTATGTGCCAATTTGTGTGTTAAAAATTCAATGTGAGGTCATAAATACCAATTTGGTGTGAACAGTTACCTCTGCCTGCATGAATTTTGCAAAGGAAGTCCATGTTTAGTTTTAAACTTGATTCTTGAAGTACTTGGTGATGAAAATAGTGATGAAATTTCCATCTACACCTGAGAAATGTGGATCACACTTTGGCATCCAGATCATGAATCCATGTGAAGTCCCAAAAATAAAGGAAAGTGAGAGCATGTTCTCAGCAGACTGTCACTCAGATGCCTTGGATTGATAAAATTAAAACCTCAGTAGAAGAGGAGCAGCCTCTCTCAAAAGCTGCTGCCTGACAGCTGGTTTGCATTAATTGCAGTCTCAGAGCGTGGCAGTGAAGTTGTGCTCCACTCCGTGCTGGGTTCAGCAGGGAGAGGCCTCTCTTCAGGAGGGGTCAGACCTCACTTTTTGCAGTGTAAATACAAGGTTCCTCAGAATAACAGCACAGTCTCCCTTTCAAAGATTTTTAAACACCAGGGGCTGACTGTGCTCCATTTACTTTGTTTTAAAAGGAGCTGACTTCTAGGAGAGGGGGAGTCGGTGGGAGAGGCAAAGGTGTTGACAGGGATGCACTGGAGGCTGCAAGGATCTGTGCTACTGCTGCCCAAGGGGAGAGCTCTGCTCTTCCAATTGCCATTTAATGGAGATTAAATATTGACTGGTACAGTCCAAACAGGAATCTTCTCTGAGGCAGAGCTTTTATTTTGGAGGTGTCTTGTGTCTCCTTGAGAGTTTTGTGTGACTTGGTGGTCAGGCTTGCAGAGGTGGCAGTGGGGAGGTGGGAGCAGCTGTGGCAGTCGTGAGTCAGAGAGAAGAGTGAGGTAGGGGTAGTGGTAAAGGGACTGGATAAGGAAAATACAGAGAAAAGTTTGTGTGGTGAGAAAGGGGGAATCTACAGAGAGGAAAGAAGTGACATTTCCCTAAAATGCTGCTTGACTGCCTTGGGAGCGTTGGTGGAAGTCAGACAGAAATCTCAAAATGTGGATTCATGAACAAAATCAGCACACAAAACAGTCACAGAGATGTTTGGATGACACAGAAACTTCTCTGTGGATTTTATTTTCATTGCTTCCATAGGATATAAAAAAAATCCAAAAATATAGCATGGTAACAGCTTGGGAAATCATGAACTTGGCCTTGATTATTCAGCTTAGAGTGCAATTGGTAAAGAATATGCTAAAATGTTATGGAAGCTTCACTGAATAATTGATTCAGTATACCTAATGATTTTGAAAATGTCTTGAAGGCAATGGAAGAACTAGTGTAAAATTACATATAAAAATCTTACATATCAAGAAACATCATACCTGCAAGCATTTGAAAGTTAGGAGACATCAGATTCATGATGCTGTGCAGTACTGGTCCTGCTTTTGTTGTACCTCATCTCCAAGCACTGTGTGAGGTAATGCTGTGGTGGAAAAACAGAATTCAGTCACTGGATGAGACTGGGCTGATGTTTGTGGACGAGTTCAGCCTGACCCTGCTTGAGTCAGCACAGGCTGTGCAGCTCAGGAGTTTGTGAACTGCTCTGCTGGCAGTGGATAACACTGTTGCAAGGGCCTTTTTTATTTGTAGTTTGGATGCCCCTTCTGTTTGTATTGGCAGGGATAAACACTGGCATTTCTGCACTGCAGCACTGTGACCTCTAGACCTTGAGAATACCTGCTCTGTCTGCAGAGGAGCCCACTGAGCTTTCACAGACAAAAAGAGGAGGATGAAAATTTGACTTTGAAAGTCTGTAACTGGCAGATTTACTGGTGCTGACAAGTCATTACCAGGACAAGGATCACTCTACTGTTGTAAAGTTTCTTACATTTTTCTCTGTTGTGGCTCTTCTCCTGGAGCCCCTGCAGTACTGAGGCTGGGAAAGCCTCAAGAGCAATGCCTGGATCTGGAGTACTCAGCTGAGACTTAAAGGGATCCTAAGTAATGGGTCAGAGTGGAGATGTGCTGACCCCTCCCTCTTTTCCACTGGTATTTGGAGATTTACTTTGCTTAAGAGGAACAGAATTGCTAAATAACAGCTGTGCTGACAGGGCATGTTTATCCCCAGTGGCATGACAGTAGATGTGACAAGGCTACTTAGATTTAAATGCTGACCTGGGAACTGGAGGTTCATGGCCACTAACTAGCATAGGAGGAGGCAAATCCAGATTTCCTTTATCATGTCTTGTTATCCGTCAGTGAAGGATTGGGTCCAGGATGAAACTGCAGCTGGAGGAATCTTTATTCTTTGGTGTTCATGAAGTCACCCAAATAAAGTCAGTTTTGCTGATTGTTTTTTTCAACAAGGTATTGCATAGAAACAGAGTTCATCCTTGCTGTAAGGATGTTCCCTTTTTGGCCCAAAACATTTCCTTGTGAGTTGTTTTTGAAGACAGTCCAGTGTGATTTCCTTCTGTAGCTGTAGCATTGTAAGATAGAAGTGGTTAAAAACACTTTCTCAGAGTACAGTAAAATCTAACTGCTTTCCCATGGTTCAAATCCTGAGAGTAACTGTAAACCATCCCAGCACTTTCAACACCATTGTTGATCTGGATTGAGCTGTACAAATGACCAAGCTCAAAAGGATGGTAAAAACCAGGCTCTTAAAGCTGCTTTGGTCATCACTTACTAAAGCTCTTTGAGGCTCTGTGGGTTGAGCACTCCCAGGAGCAGGGGAAGAGCTTGGACTCAGAAAAGCTGAACTGTGAAATGTGCTTTGTATCACCTCACAGAGTGCCCTCAAACACCTGGTCAGGCTGACAGGACTGCACTGGATTGTGGTGGGAGACAAATGGACTTGTTTAGAGTGGATTTTGTATCTGAGACTGTCATCTGCAGGAGGTGTTCCAATGCTTTTGGGAGCAATGTCCTTTACCAGACACTGCTGATGTCAAATGGTGTAACACTGTAGAATAATACTTTTCATCTAGGTTAATGCAGTGTGCTCTTCCCTGCACTGTCTGAGCCCTTCCAGACAGAAATACAAGACTTTTTGGGGAAGGCTTCATTACACCTAATGGCAAACAGTTGAGCAATCTGCTGCAAAGTACATATGGGTTGAGTTTTTCTTCTCCTTTAACAGGTTGGATAGTCTTGAAGTGCCTCCACAGCTGACAACCATGCAAGGTTTTATGAGTCTTCTTGCCCAGTAAATGCAGGCAGATGTTGTAGGATTTGGAACCTTACAAGGCACTAGAGTGTAGCTGGTGGGAGGTAATTTTGATGAGTGCTTAACCTCTCACTAAAAGTGTAGCAGCTTGGAGAAGGCAGTATTTACTGCAGGAAACATTAGCTTGTCAGAGAGCTAAAGCACTGCAAAGAACCTCCCTGAATGACCATGGAAGTCTTCAGGCAGATGTTGTTCATAGCACAGGGTAAAGCACACTGTGCAGGGAGGAGGACTGGGGCTTTGCCTTCATCACCCACAGCCAGCAGTGCTTCCTGCAGGGAAACAGCCTGGTGATGTCAGAGTGCACAGGCCATTGTGTGCAGGCTTGTAAAACACCATGCAATTCAGCTGACCCCTGCAGGCATTCACTTTATTAGTCCTGAATGGTCCTAAATCCTTTGAGAGAGCTCTCTGTGGAACCATTGTGTGTGTCATCTAAGAGTTAGAGGAAATACTTAGGTCTGAGCTTCCTCATTCTGTTTTTTGGGAGTTAAATCATGACCCAGACATACTCAGAAATGCCTGTGGCAGCCACCCTCAGTGTTCCTGGGCTCACAGTTGCTGCTGGCTGCCCAGAGAGCTGTGATAAACACTGAAACTGTCCAGCTGTGTTGAACCTGGCCATCTCCTCCTCTGACTGTTGGGTATTTATTGAATGTTGGAAGTGCAAACCATCTGTCCTTCTAAATATGTCACTTTATTCTCTTTTGAGCAGTACCTGAGGCTTGGAGAACCCCTCCCTGTTGGCAGGGCCCCCTGGCCTGTCAAAGACAAGGACACAAACCTGATTTTCAAACCTTGCTGTGGTTTTGATCTGAGCTACACCACAGGCCCATCCTGTCTTCATAATCACCACCCCCTTAGACACCAGTATTCCTGTATCATTCTGTGCATTCATCAGCTGAAAAAAGATTATTTTGTTTTCTTTGCAATGCCAGCGCCCAGTGCTGAATACACTAAAAATAACCATAAATATTCCTTTCTTTTCTTTACTTGCTCCTACCTGGCAAGGAGGGGAAGAAATGCAGCCCATAGTGCAGTGACTGAAAGGCAGATGTAGAGGGTGAGAAGCTGGTATGAAAGTTTGTGCAGGCCAGATCACGCACCATTGCAATGATCATGGACCATGGCACAGGCTTTTTGGGAATGCTGGAATTAAAACGTGAATGAGGGGGAAACAGCAAATGAAATCCATCTGTTTGAGAGCAGCAATAGAACATTAATCAGCTCACAAAGAGTTTTTCTGTACATGTTGCCCTCGGACACTCACATAGAGAAGGGCCACATCTACTTATCAAGGGAAAATCATGGCACTGGCTCTGGCTGGCATGTGGGCTCCTTTCATGCAGTGTCTGTCCATGAGAGTGTGTTTGTGATAGAAATACTTCACAGGAACACTTACAGTGCCACACATCTGAAGAGCTGTTCTACTTCAGAGTTCAGATTGTTTTATTATGAGCTAAATGTTCTTTAAGCTACCTGTGAATGAGGGCATTGTGACATTTAGCAACTGGCTTGATTGAACACAGATGTGAGCCATATTCCATATGGAGAAGATCCAGAGGGGGAGATCCTAGGCTTGTTTCTGATTTGCAGGGAGTTTGGATGCAATTTCTTGGCACTGAGCTACCAAGATAGATGGAAACAAATCGCTTGCTCCCACCTCTGCAGTATTGCAAATGTAAAACCAGTTTGAGAGTGTGTGTTGTCTTCAGAGGTCCATGGAAAAAAGCCAATAGATGGGAAAGCAAAATTCCTTCAGGAATAGGCAGAAATGAAAGGGGGCCAGGCATTCATGTACATTGCTTACCAAGGGGCTTCCTAGAAGTGCCCCCTTCCACTAGCAGCACTTTCAAACTTCATTCCAGTCTTCCTCTGAATATTACAACAAGTGTTATTGCTTGGGAAAGTGTTTGAGGGGAAAAATGGTTACGTGGGAAATAGGGCTAATTTGCAATATCTCTTGATAATTTTCCAGTTTCTTGAGTGTAAAATTTACTGATGCAAAACTGAAATTGCACCTGGCAGAATTCATTTTGTTGGGGAAGTGTTTATTTCCTACCAGCAACTTACTGAGGAAAAGCAAACATTTGGGGCTGGTTCTGGTATGTGTTCTGAACTGCTGAACTCTACAAGGCTGCTCACAGAAATTGTGACCTGCAGGCCTCAGTCTCTCTTTGTGGAGAGAGGGGGTTTATCTCTGTCTCCATTGCCCCTGGCACTTGTTTGTTTTCCTGCCATTTGAGCTCAGGGAGCATCATTGAAAACGTGGTCTCTGCAGTCTGCCCTGTGAAGTGGAACAGGGTCTGAGCTATAACAGCTCCCAAGACAAATATTGCTGAACCTGAATCTTTAGGAACTTTCTTTTCCATGCAGATAATTGATTTTTTTTTTCCTCCCAGCTTTTCATCCTTGTTCAGCTGGGAAGAAATTCCAAGTGTTTACTGACTTGTGTTGTCCCCAGTGTCCTTATCTGTAATTATTCTGCTGTAACACTGAGCTGCCAAGACATCCTGAGCTTAGCAGCTCTCAAGGTGTGCTGTGGGGAGGGTGTTCAAATCTCTGAATGCACTGCTGGAGGGCAAGGAAAAGGCTGTGTTTGATCTCAGTTAGATAAACAATGCTGAGATGGTTGCCCTCCTTGGTCAGGATACAATGATGGGAGCCAGAAGAAGAGAAAAACCTGAGCTGACATGTTGCACTTCAGTTTACAGGGAATAGCAGTCTTCAGCACTTTCACAAATATTTAAGTATGTGGGCAAAAAATCTGTCTTTCCTTTGGAAAATCCCCTGGGCAGAGGGAACCCGCCTGCAGTGGCCTCTAGGGACACCTGAACTTGGGTAGCTCAGCCTAAGTGGCAAAAATACAATTTACAAAACCCCAATGTAAAATCCAGCCCACTGGGTCCAGTCACAGTGCACTGTGGGGAGCTGTGGAGTCATTCCCCATCCTCTCATCCCCCATTCCTGCCCTCTTCTCCCTGCTCACTTACCGTGTGTGCATGGACACACTCGCTCCTCACAGCTGGTACAAAGTTCTGAGTAAATTCTGAGTAAGTTTCATCCAGCTGTGTGAATCCCTCCTTTCCTCACTCTCTCTGACTGTTTGGAAACCAGGAGGCTGCAGTATCATGTGCAGGTAGCACAGCAATAAACATGTTCTCATCACAATTTACACATAAAGCGTGAGTCCCTCGAGGTAACTCATCCCCCTCCTGACAGCTTTAATAAAGGATGATGGATTGTTTCTAAATGACAGTTTAAGAAAATCAAAAATTCCCCCCTGGATTGTTTGGAGCTCTGGTGTACAAGAGCTGTTTTGTCTTCTGTGGAAGTTGTTTTTGCCTGTAAGCACTGGGGCTCTCTTAGGCTCCTTTGGAGTGGTGAGAAATGCTGCTGCCACAGGAATGTGTTCCTACTGCTGCATACCTGGGACTTCTGGCAACCTGTCATGGGTGGGAAGGGGGGAAATGCCAGGAGCTGGATGTGTTGCTGTCTTTGGGATGCTGCTCTGGGCAGATTCCCCATGGGGGTTGTTGGAAGGGATTGGACACTGATCCACCCAGAGCTGCCTCCAAGGCAGGAAGGAATGCCAGCAGAAGGCATCCCCAAGGCCACCTGCACTGGCTCAGCTCCCAGCCAGCACATTCTGGGCCCTGGGGTGACCCAGGCCTCCAGGTACCTGGCAGTCACCTGCACTCTGTTTTCTTCCTCTCTGCTATTTTCTTTTTAAAGACCACATGTGGCAACAAATCAGTTCAGGAGGGCAGAGTCCTCTCTCTCGTTTCTTTTTGGCTTGGGATTTATTTCTCAGTGCATGTGCTTTGTAGCTGCACTTGGCAGAGTGGAGTTTGTTCAGCTGTCCATTCCCCAGCTAATCTGGTGTCCTAAAATAAAAACAAGCAAGTGGAACCTCAGAGGATGGTTGCCACATGGAGACGTGCAGAGTGTCGTATGGTTAAAACAGCACTGCTCAAAGTCATTGACATGGTGAGAAGCCAGATGAGAAAAAAGGGCAAAGGTCTGGTTAGGGCTTGGTCTGATGGTACACTGAGGTGGCAGAATGAAGCCAAGATGAGCCCAGTGCAGCCAGGCAGCACCAAAATCATACCTCTTTGACACACGGTGTGAAATGAAACAGGCTGAAATCAGAACCAGCATAGAGTGAGGTAAATCAAAGCTGGAACCTGAGAGGGGAGGAAGTTTATGGCTCTGCTACCTCTGGCCTGATGGGAGGCAGAGACAGACCATTCCTGTGGATCTTACCTGGACATTTGCTTCTGCAAACAAAATCCTGGTGGTGCTGCTTCCTCCAGCTGAGGGAGCCTGGCTGAACATCAGCTGCTCTGCTTGGGATGGATCCATGTCCATCCTTCCTCTTCCTGATATCCCAGGATGAAGAAATATCTTTGCTGTCCCAGAAATCTCAGCTATATTGTTCTCACCTTGGGAATAGCAACACCAGGGAACAGATTCATCTTCTGAAAACTCCTGGGTACCTGATCAGTTAGGACAGATACCCCTGCATGAAACAGCACACGTGGGAGGGTGTCTGTGTAATCTGAGGGGTTTTCCTACAGGAGGAGAGGATAAAATTGTTCCATTACTTCTTCTAAAAAGAAGTAACTGAATTTTGAATCTGGGCTGAATCCTTGTGTTCCAGCTGTGTTTCCCAGCCCAATAATCAATGTTTTAGTGCATGTAATGAATGCCTTTCAGTCAGTAAACCCCAGTAACAGCCCAAAGTTTTTACAGCCTCAGATTTGTGCCATACTTTTTTGTACTGAGCTGGTACTTTACTTCCTGTTGGAAATTACTTGAATTACCATACCCTGTTTCTTTGATTGCTGGTGTATGTTATGACTCTGATACTCTTTCCCTCAGGCACAACAGGGATTTACCAGGGAGCCAATGGCCTGACAAATTCTGCAGGATTCAGTGCTGTGCATCAGGTATGGTTCAGCACCTATTGCTGGCAACCTTGTCACTTATTTTAAACCACTTGTAAGATTTATAGATCAGAGGGATCATTTTGGTGTTCACATATATTTAAGGAAGGTGTTGCTTTGTGTTTTGCTGAACACCATTCTGCCCTGCTCCTTAGGCCTGTCCCTTTGGTGGATTTCAGGATATGCTGGTAAATGGTGTGTCCCAGTGCACACACACAGAGTGCAGTCCTTGCAGGAGCAGGGTGCCCTGGCAGCCTCTGACTTGCTGCTGTAGCAGTGCCAAGAGTTTCCTCATTCTTCTGCCATCTTACAGCTTTCAGCTATGTTGTGCATCCTCTCCAGAGGGGATGGCTTCTAGAGTCCTGTCATCCCTGTGCTGGCACTGGGCAGTGAGTGTGAGCCATCTGAGAGAGGCCTTGGCAGCCCCTGGTGGATGCTGAGCCATCTGAGCTGTCTGTGCACTTCCCTCTTTGGGAGCACACCTGTCTGTGGGCTCCATGCCTCAGATACATGTGTGTGTATAAATAAAACACAGGACAGATGTTTCCCAGTAGCAAATGGCTCTTCTTGTTTGGAGCAAACAAATGAGTACACTGTCCCAAAAAATGTGTTTTGGTTGGCCAGTAATTTCAGTTCCTTGTTTGCAGGGTGATTGTTGACTTGTATTTTTAATGGCAACAGTGGGCAATTTCTTTGTTGCTGCAGTTTGGCCTTGAAACATCAGCATTACTGACAGAAGGGCATTTGATTGAAGTATGGAGGTTGCCTAAACAGAGGGAAAAGCTGAGCTTTCTTCATTATTTTGTAATCTTCTGTAGGAGAAGACAATGAAATTATCTCATTTCTTTTTCAGTCTAATTGTTCTTATGACAATTTGAGTCTTTGTTCTTGAGAGCTCCCTGGTGACTGAAAGTTAATGAAATAGCTGTCACAAAGATGTAAGCTGTTAAGGAGGAAAGTGCTTTTAGTCTTTCTAAAGACTATTTATTATTTAATTTAATTTAATACCAGAGGCTAATTATAATTTCTGAGGAAATTAAAGCCTTCTGCTCAAAGACAATGCCCAGAGCATGAACACAGTTCTCTGTCTGGAAAGGCAAATTCAGTGGACAAGGACAGGAGTTGCAATTAAAACAAAAAGAAATAAATGAAACCTTTTATGCTTTGATTGTTAAGAGATGCATTTTATAACGTTTTCTGGTGTCCTGCTTTTCACAGTACACCCACCAAACATCCAAGGATAATGGTCTGGGGTTTCTCTGGGTGCCTTAAAATCAAGGCAAAGAGTTGTGTGATACCTCAGCTCCCCAAGGTCACTTGCACCTCATATTTTTAGTTCATTTTTCTGCAGCTAGGCAAGATCACTCAGGCATTTATTTATTTATTGCTGAGATAGTTGGGCAGACTGTCGTGAGCATTGCTGCAAAAAATTGCTACTTTCTTTTCATTTTTTTAGCCTAACAGCTGATCAGAAGATGTTGCTGATCATGGTAAAATGCAGCCTGTTTTGCTCCTTCCCTCAGCCAGTTATTCATTTTGTTCTTACAATTTCTTAGGTGTTTTGTTGTTTGCAAAGATTTTATGTTCCATCATGGCCCTTTCCAGAAAGCTGCCCTACTTCACTCTTACATGAAATTGTTAAACTCTGCCATATAAAATGTGTCAGCACTGATAACTACAATCCTATCAAAAAACCCAGAACTTGCCAGATTTCTGACCTCTTGTTGGTTAGTCTATCATAATAAAATAGGAGTCTATTTGTGAGAAGCAGAAATGTAATTTCCTGAGTGAATGCAGTGCAGTTCTTCAGTGAAATATTCCCGAGCCGTCGCTTGCTGCGTGCACAAGTAACATAGCATTTGTGGTGGCTCGCTTGTCTGGAAGACAAAACCAGATACATGCCAGTTAGATGTTTCTTTTTCTCCCTCCAAGGAATATTCCTCGTATCCCAGCTTCCCTCAGAGCCAGTACTCTCAGTATTACAGCTCGTCCTACAACTCCCCGTACGTGTCTGCCAACAGCATCAGCCCCTCGGCCATCCCCACCTCCACCTACTCCCTGCAGGAGTCTTCCCACAACATCACCAGCCAGAGCACAGAATCACTCTCTGGTAGGTGCCTCTCTAGAGGTGTAAAGGCTGTCCTCTTGTTGTGGGAGTTTTGTTAAAATGTGTTTTGTTAAAATGCGTGTTGACAGCTCAGATTTTCTAGCACTGAACAGTTCTTACAGGGGGTTTGGGAAGGGATTGGAATGCTCAAGCTCTCTAAAACCATCCTGTGTTGGTTTTGTGAGTCGTTGAGGTTTGATCTCCTCTAAGGTGATACAGAATGACAATGACAATGACAATGACATACCAACCCCAGAGCAGCACTGAGGGCTGACATGGATGGCCATGAATTCAAAACAAACAGCCATGCTCTGAAAAATACTCACTTTCCTCAGTGTCTGATGACATTTTAGCCCATATCTTTGTCAAGGATTTATATTCACCTCTTACAACAGCCCTTAATATTGTGCATTCATAAACAACATCAAAAGTCCCTCTTTAATAAATCTACACAAACTGTGTGTCTGATATGAAAGTTTGAGATGAATTCCACACCCAAAAAAAGCTTCAAAATTCGTGTCCTCTCTTTGAATGCCTAATTTTTAAAGTTTCAAAGCTTAAGTAGTTTATGGAATTACTGGTGGATTATGATCCCCCAGTGTCCTGTTCAAGAGCAATCTTCAGATATCACTTCCCTGCTAGTTTTCATTGGCGTGCAATAACATTTATATAAAACACCACACAATTTGTGGATGATCACAGTACACACCCACTGAAGGTCTGCTGACTTAAAAAACAAATCTGAACATCTGTGGTTGCTCTGAAAGAAAAATAAACTAGCATTGTTATTTAAAAAGAAGTGATCACAGAGTGCTCTAAAAGCAGTTGGAGGATTTTCCGTTCCTTAGATCTTATCTCAGCCTTTTTGAGAAAGGATCATTTCTAAAAGGCTTCCTAGGCACAATCCCAGCTTCTCTGAAGAAGAGTATGGTTATTCTAGGAAGTTGCAGAGGCCACAACTTAGCAAGGTGTAAAGAAAAATATGTTTGAAAAGGATTTGTAATGTAAGGTGAGTGAAACCCAGACAGATCTGTGAAACTCAAGCCAATCAAAACAGATCCTTTATACATGGGAAGTTTGCTTTTAACTGTGTCTTCTCAGTTATTTCTAAAATACTGTCCTCTGAGAAATGGGGTAAGGCTCAACCGGTTAGTTCTGTATTTTTAAATAAAAGTTGATGTTGAAGTATATTTTCATATATACTTCATATATTCATATACTTCATATTAAATATACTACTATATATAGTCAATTGCATTAATTAATTTTAAAAAAGAAAACAAAACCAAAAAGATTTGAAAAGCAATCTCAGAAGTGTAATTGATCTTGGGTTCTGTTTCTATTGCCTTTCTAATTTCTGTCTTTGAAAAGAATGGGGGGGGAGTAACATTCCAAAAGTTTTTTTTTCTTCCCATTGAAAATTTTGATAAGGTTTTTTGAAGTGACATGTCCTTTTTAAAATGTTATATATGCAGTTTTGGTGATTCTTGAAATTGTTTTAACAAATCTTAGGAATTAAAACTTACTTCTCTTACACTGTTAGCTGTTGGTGTGAAAAGAGCAAGATTTTCTGGTGGTGTTTTCACAGTGTTTCTGTTGCTTTTCAATAAAAGGTTTCGTGCTCTAATTACAGTGACACAATGCAAAATTTAGGTTTACGATGGAATTTCTTTCTCCTAACAGGGGAATATTCAACAACACCAGCAAAAGATGTAGAGACAGACAGACATCACAGAGGGTCAGATGGCAAGGTACGAGCCCGGTCAAAAAGAAGCAACGATCCTTCCCCTACTGCTGACAGTGAGATTGAGGTAATAACTTTGATTTGTATTCCTTTGGTACATCCAGCAAGGATGAACAGTTGCCTCTGTTAGCACATCTGAGAGACAGAACAAAATTAGTAATACAGCTGGAACCTGCAGGCAAGAGTAGTCAAAACAATTGCTCAGTTTCTGTGTTATCAACATCTCAAACTATTCTTCATACCTACCCTTTTTTTTTTTCCTTTGGGCTTTTTGTAAGTCTGATGTTTTGTTCCCCTGCCTTGATAGGCAACGGGGGATTTCTGTGGTTGTTAGGAGATCAGGCTCTTGGGATGGCAGTTCCAAAATTCCCGATGTTTCATTTTGCCTGCTTTCACAAAACATCCAGCCAGTGCTCCAAATGGCTCGAGATCTTAAAAATCTCTAGTCCAACAGGACATATTTCCTGACTGAACCTGTTCTTGCAGTTGCTTAATATGTAACTATATTTCTTTTTTCCACCCCATCTGTCATCACAGCGTGTGTTTGTATGGGATTTGGATGAGACGATAATTATTTTTCACTCCTTACTCACGGGAACCTTTGCATCCAGATATGGGAAGGTAAAATTTAATTTTTTTAGCATTACTGCTTGTCCAGCCAGATTGTGTCGGGAACTGTGGGGGCAGCTAATGAGCCAGCTTTTCAAACAGATGCTGCCTGGTTTATTCAGACATATTTGTATAAACGTGTCCTGTGGTATTTCCTCTGAACATGTGAAAATTTAATTTACCTCCCTTTCATGTTGCAAGTAGCCCCTTGTTTTTCCAAAGCTTGTGTTGTTCAGCTGCCACTTGCTGGGATGTTCTTCCAGTGTCTGTTGTCTGCAAGAGACAGCATCCAGCAGCCAGGCTCCAGGAACTCCAGCCTGAATAAGCTAACACTTTTTTTGTTAGACCAGTGTTTTCTTACAAATCTTAGACAATTTTTTAAGAGAGATTTTGTGTTCCTCTGTCTGGGTTGCCATGAAGAACTGGCTGTGCTTCCCACATTGCAGCCAGAGCTCACATTTCTAAGGGGGCTTCAGAAACACATTTAGCTGACCATACTTGAGATATCCTCTTTGAAATACAGGCAAATCCTTTTTTTTATAATAACTGTGGCTGAGCAGCCTGAACTTGGCTGCTAAGGAAGAAACACTGGTTCAGATTTAGTACCATATGCTTCAATTTCTTCCTAAGGCAGCTTTTTATGATAAACACCTAAGTCACTTTGAATTACAGAATGTCAAGCACTTTTAAATGGGTAGGAAAAAAGACAATATCATTACCTAATTAAAGGTGGATGACATAGTTGGCAGCTGTTTCCACACATGGCTTTGAGCACTCAGCTTCATCAGGAGACTGGAAAATAACCCAGCTTCTCTCCAGAAAGCAGAAATATGATTTGACATCATTTCATGGCTTTACCAGCTGTACTTTTTTATGATGGTTATAACAAGCTGAACGTGTAATTAGTAAGATAGATTTATTGTTCACTGTTAGATGTGCACGGTTGTAAAGGATATAAAATGGTGTTTGTGGTGTGGAAGTCTACTGCAGCCCTTGGAATGCTGCTAACACTTCTAGCAGCACCCTCTGGAAACCAAGCCCGTGTTTGCAGGCAGGGATTTACCCAGAGCCATGTTGTACAAGGTAATTGAGGTGGTGACTTTTCCCAGAGAACATAATGAACGAGGTGTGCCTGTGTCAGCTCAGACCTACTGCCTACAAACACCAGAAGGAATTAGGCAGGATCAGGAAACAAACTCAGGGTGTGCAGATCTGCTCTGTGGTCGAGCTCAGCCTTGGGTAGGGGCTGCTGAATTCCTGAGGAGAATTCCCTCAGTGGGCTGGCTTTGTCCTAGCACAGCACCTCTGGAGCAGATGCCTTCACCTGCTGCCTCCTGCACACCTTCAGAGGGTGTAGAGTTGGAATCTGCTCTGTGGGGGCTTCTGTTGGCTGTTCCTTTATTCTAATGCAGAGGATGATATAAACAGGATTATTTTTTGGAAGAATCAATCACCTTTTCTGTTGAGTTACGATGGGTTCCTTGAGAAACTTCTCTAGAAGGACTTTTTTCTTTGCAGTTCTTCATTTGTTTCATCAGTATTAAATTCCTCAGGACTGTCCTGTAAGGGAAATGGTTTATAATACTTAGGAAAGTATTACTGGCTGGTGGCTTGATCCAAAGACAACCAGAGGCTTTGGTGGGCTTTGGAACAGACCTTAAACCAAGAGGGAAATACAGCACACTCAGGCTGTCCTGGGAACTGTTAAATAGCAGCACAATTCAAACCTATCAAGTACAAGTGAAGCAGGCAGAGGTTAATAGTTTCAGAATCTCTTACTTCAGTAGTGTAGGAAGTGTTAATCTCCAAGTAAATTAAGTATCAAAGCCAGAATTCTCCATAAAAAAATTCACATGCCTGTAATTAGACATGCATGTGCTTATAATGAAATCTCTCACGTGGAGATCTTGGTTCACTCTGTCTTCCTCCAGAAAAGGTGTGAGTTGATGTCATCCTGACCATGCCCTGGCCAGCATTTATCTCCCAGTATCATCCTGTCTGTTGCACTAGTGGAGCTGCAGGTGCTCAAAGAATTAGTCTGTGAAGTTGTTCAAGCTGAAGAACAACACTTCTTTCTGGGGTGATTTTTCTTGAAAGATGGGAGGAGGAACAGCAGCCACAGCTTCAGAGATTTGGGTCTGAATTCCTGTGTTCTTTAGCTTAGACCCAAATGGTTGTGTCTGTTGCCCCTTCCTTGGTGATGGCAGCAACAGGCAGCTGTCCAAAAAAATGAGAAAAAAAAGAGGAGAAAGAACTCAGAAGAAGTCATGTTATTAATGGTTGATGCTTCAATGCATATTTTCTGATCTGACTTCATGGGAAAATTCTCTTTGTTTTCTCTGTGGCTCTTAACACAGATACAGCCTCCTCAGGGCATTGAGAGTTTCTCTCAGGTGTTGAGAAAATACGTTGCCCACAGCACCAATAGCAGTTAAAACCCAAAATTTACTGAAAGTTGAAGCATGAATGAATAGCCCAGCCTAGGCTGCTCCTTTTTTGTCCTCTCTTTCCAAACCCTTTGCTGTAGCCCATGAATTGCAGAGTCATCAGAAATTTGGTCTTCATTTCTTTGCAATGGGGTGGCAAGAAAAGGCAACTCCCCAAAAGTTCCAGAGGCAGGAAACCCTGGGTATTATGTCCAGGAGGGTTTATAAAACCTGTTCTGCAGGTTTCTGATCACTGTATGGGGGCAGAATATTTACATCTGCTGAGGTCTGTAGGCACATGGTAGACCCTTGTGGCTTTTTGTGGTGTCCATGGAGCCTTTTTAATCCCTTGTGTGTGTGTGATGGAGCTCCTGCTCCACAGGGAGATGGCTGCAGGCTTGGCCGTGCCAGCAAAGATTTGTTCCCATTTCACTGACTGAACATAGTGGGGAAAAATGGCCCAAAATCTGTAACAGTGCTGCTGGGCTTTTACAGGAGTGGGGTAAAAGTCAAGGGGCTTGTTTGACACAGCCAGTGAGCACAGACAGACTCATTTGGTGGTGGTAACTCAGAAACAACATGAGGAGGTTGCCTGCAGTCCTGTGCCAAAAGTAATCATGACTCTATTCCTCTTTCCCCGACTGGGTTATTTGCAAGATGGTTCCATAACCTGTCTTGTCTAAGCCTTAAAATTTCTCAGACTGAAGGAGATGCAGAAATTTTTGTTCAAGTGTTATATTGCAGTTTCATTCTCATGCTTTTTGAAGGACTGGTATCAAGGAAAAAAGGGAGCAGTGGGTGTGTTGTTTTCCCTAATTTGAGGGAGCTCTGTGAAGCCAGTATATTTTCATAGTATTTTGTATCATTCCAAGAATGTGTATTCTTGTTCTGTGTTGCATCCCCACTTCTTGGGGTTGAGACTTGTGAGTAGAGTAAAAACTGGAGTTAAAATTCGTCTTTACATGCAAGATACTCCAAAATCCTGGAATCAAATGACAAGGATTTTGTTTTATTCTGGGCTTAGAGATTTGTACACATAGGACAGTCTAAATTCTTGAACTGTGTTAGATCTTTATCAGCACTTAGACAGTGCCTGCTGATACCTGGGAGTTCAGACCTGTAAAATTCCCTGCAAGAGCCATGCAATTTCTGAGATGGTTCAGCATTTGGAATTAGCTCCAACTAAGAAAAAAACACACTACACAAATGTGTAAAGCCCATTATGTCCTGGTTTAAAATCGTGCCAAGCCATGCTCTGGGTGTTGGTTGACCTTCAGAGGAAGGGGTGTAGCTCCCCTGTGAGACTGCCCTGGGAGTGGGGCTGTGTGCTTGCTCTATGTGGAGCAGCCACTCTGCATACAGGGAGGGCTTGCACTGTGCCTCACAGGGCTTGTTTGAGGCAGGGGCTGGTTTTCTGTCACATTTTTTTAATGCCTTTGTGTTTCAGAAGTGGCAGCATGAGGTTGGCTCAAGCCGTGGGCAGACAGGAGATGCCCTGAGCTTTCCAGCCTGTGCAGACATGGGCTGGGCCTCTCTGATGAGAGACTTGCAGTCACCCAGGAGAGGTCCACCAGTCATAGCAGGACCTTTTGGAGAGAGAGCAAAAGTTTCTGCTTGGCCCAGTTGAGGACAGGACACAAATAAGATTTTCTAGCTTTGGAACAAGTGTTATGGCTGCTGTATGCTGGCTGTGATCTGGACTGTCTTGTTCTCACCAGAAGTGGGGTTGTGGATCTAAGAAACCTTATTCCTCAAAAGTTTCACTGGCTGTTTCATGTTCTTATGAAAAGTTTTCCTTTGAATGAATTATAATTTCCAATTAAAAAAAAAGTCATTGAAAAGTTCCTCCTTGGCTCTACTCGAGATCCTTGTAAAACCCTAGGTTTGATTTTTTAATTTCTTTTTTTTCCCCCTTCCCTGGTTTCACTGAATGCTTCAAGTAGCTTGTGCTTTTCCCTGCTTTGTTCTCTCACAGGACCCTAAAGCCAGGACCTGATTGAAGCACCATGGGGATTTAATCAAACCTGCTGGTGATTCATTCTCCTAATGGCCCAGCCTGTCCTTTACAAACTGAGAAGGAATAAAACCCCATTTTATTGCTCGGCTGTTAAAAACTATTTGTAGAAGTTGCTAAGGTTCAAATCAAAAGGGGCCTCCCTTGAGAACTATTAGTTAATTCTAAGTGCCAGGGCATTGCTTTTTTCCCCTTCTCTTGCTTGAGATGTGGCCTTATATCATGACTGCTGTTCAAACATCTGAGACTTTTCCATGCCTTTGACAAACATGAGCCAAAGTGCTTAAGGACATCTGTTTATTTTATTTCTTTAATGAGAAAACCTTCCAATTTCTTACTGGCTCAGCTGTGTTTATTTACATTTTGTTAGTCATATGTGTGGGGCACCTTGGGACGTTCAAAACCTGCAGAGGCCTCTGCTGAGGGCTGCTAGCAGGCATCCTGGGCAGAGAGGCAGAATAACCCTTCCTAAGGAAAACACAGCCCTTGGAACTCCATAAAATAGATTTTCAAAACAAATAGAGCCTAATTCACTCAGTAGATCATGGATTAAGTCAAGATGAATACAATTTGGAAAGGATTTTCTGAGGAAGTTGGAGATTTTTTTACCCACTGGAGGCTAAACCTTGTGTTTAATGCCTTTTTAAGTTAAATTAAAGAAGCATTCAATCACTGCAGGTAATAAAGAAGTCTGTTACTTTAGACATGCTGCTATATCAATTATTTAGCTCATGATTGGAGAGAGGGGAGTGAATAATTCCAGCCATTTGATTGTTTCAAAGGTGTATTTTGGGAGCAGCCATCTGTGTTTGTCATCGGGGTGGGAAGCAGCAGCAGCAGCAGCAGCAAAAGCAGGTCCCAGCAGGCTGGAGGTGGGCACAGGGATGCTCTGAGCTCCTGGGGATGTGATCCCTTGTCCTGGAGCTTAGGGGAGCAGGAGGGGTTCTGAGCAAGCTGCACACGTGGCATTTGGGGCCATTAAAGGATTATTTTTGACATAAAATAAATAGCAGGAACAATGCTGGGGTGTTAAACAAGCTCAGGGAAAGGGAACCTGCTTTCCAGTATGGCTGAACTGGGACTGAAGTTTTAAGGGGAAAAGTTTGAATAACCAAGGGGACATGACTTCTTTTAGGGAGCTGCATGTGCAGGGTATGTCACTGTGCTGGGGATCACAGTCCATGGTGTGTTTCCACCAGGCTTTCCAGAAGTTTTGTGTTTTTCACAGGGCTGTCAAGGGCTTTCATACAGAAATTCAGTGACTTTCCTGTGCTGAGGAGAAGGAAATGAAGATTAATTTGGTTTAAATTCCACTCCCTTTTCTGAAATGCATGCCACGTACAGTAGAAAGAAATTATTTGTAGGTTTTTGGTCATGAACCTTTTGTATTACTAAATAAAAATAATTCCCATTAATCCTCAAGCATCATGGCCCAGCTTTTAACCTGTATTTAAGTACATATTCCCACAGGACTGGAATCCACCTGGATGAATTAGTGTGGTCCTTGCTGCCTGTCCCTAAGCCTTGTTCCTTTGCAGAGGGGAAGAGACTTTTCACCCTCTGTGTGACCCTAAATGTGAGGATTTAGTGGCCTGTGTGCCCATTTGGGATTGGAATGATTTCCATCCATATGTGAAGAGACATGACAGTGAAAGGAGTTGTTCAGTGAACAGTAAGAACGTTCAGAAGTGTCCCTAAATCACAGGAAGGGTGAACATGCAGAGGTATCTGAAGAAAAGGGATCCAGTTCTATTTGCTCTCCATCATGGCCTTCCCACAAGGTCACCCTGTGCTGTCCCATGACACTAATCATTTAAATTCAGTAAATTGTCTGATAAACCTGGATGTGGCAATGTTCTCATAAGCAAAGTCTTTATTTTGGTGGGGAAAACTTTGGACCCTGAAAAACTGAGGGGTTCTGTTTGAAAAGGGATGTTCCTTTTCAAAAAAGCCTGAAGTGTAGTCCCTCAGGTAAATCACTTCTGAAAATGGCTTTTGGGTCCTCACTACTTTCCTTACTTTGAACAGCTTTTCTCACAAATACTCTCGCTGGGAGAGCTCTGGGAGGCTCAGTCTGCTGTAGCCTGTGTTATTAAAGAGATGAAATTGCAAGCTAAGCTACTTAAGTGTAGCTAGTAAAAGAGTGAAATGTGGTTTTTTTCCTGAAAAAGACATGAATTTACTTGAACTAGAACTCGTGCACGTGGTTAATTTCCCATTATTCTGGGAAAGTCTTGTTCATGTCTCAAATTTTGATCAAGGTATAAAGTGTTACAAGGAAAGGATGATTATTCTCACAGACTTTTTTTTGTTCAAACATGTGGCCCTGGTATTTCTATCTTTGAATTTTTTTTATTATTTTTTTTTATGCTACAACCAAGCTGGTCCATTTTCCAGGCGTTTCCAAGTAATTAAACCCAATTAAAACTATTAAATTCTTGCTTTTGGTGACAACTTTGTTATTAACAGATAACCACAAGGAGGAGATTTAACTTGGAAGGCCCTTGATTGTATCCTAATCCGTCTCTCACCTCTGGCTGACACCTGTGGCAGATAAACCCTATAGAATAGGAGTCTGCTGAACACTCTTAATTAATACTTTCTTCCTTGTAGAAAAGTAATTATTTGCTCACGGCATAAATAGGTATTTGGCAGGGATTTAAAAGGGCTGATTAGTTTTAAATACTGGGGCTTTATTTTGGTGGGGTTTTTAAGGGAGGTGGTGGTGTCTGAACCCAGGATCCACTGACTTTGTCCTGACAATCTGAATGTCGAGTTAATTGTCACGTTGCTGAAGAGAAGCAGAGTCAGACAAGAAGCAGATTTGTTATCTGCCCAGAGGAGCCAGCTCTGCCCCTTTGCTAATGGCCTGCAAGTCTGAACAGGGAACTTGCAAGGCAGAGGGTTTTGCAGCCAGAGCTGGAGTGACTTGCACTTGAGAGATTGCCAGAGATAAATCTGCTTCCCTCTTCCTTTCAGAGTCCCATGTGCAGGAAGGGAGAGCTGGCTGTGGACAGGAGCCTGCACGAGCTGCAGGTGTTAACACATACCTGTCTTCCTAGTGCATGTTCTAGGGCAGGTACAAGCAGTGCATGGAAAATCAGTCTGTGTTCCAGGAGATCTGGGGGAAGGTGGTGTTAGTGCAGAGCCTTTGAGGGGTGCTGGGGGTGCAGTTTGAGTGTGACCCAATGCCCCAGGGCTGTGTTAATGCAGAGCCTTTGGGAGGGTGCTGGGGTGCAGTTTGAGTGTGACCCAATGCCCCAGGGTGGTGTTAATGCAGAGCCTTTGGCAGGGTGCTGGGGTGCAGTTTGAGTGTGACCCAATGCCCCAGGGCTGTGTTAGTGCAGAGCCTTTGGGAAGGTGCTGGGGTGCAGTTTGAGTGTGACCCAATGCCCCAGGGCTGTGTTAATGCAGAGCCCTTGGCAGGGTGCTGGGGTGCAGTTTGTGTGTGACCAATGCCCCAGGGCTGCTGTGGAGGTAGAGCCAGCACCTCTGGCAGGGAGGGCTTCTGTGCAGCTCAGCTCCTGGAGGGGCTCTGGGGACCAGCACGGTGCACATTGCAGCATCCTGGCAGCAGTTAGAGCTGATTTGGGTGTGCATGCACACTGAAGGCTGTTCAGCCAGGTCATTTTAGCAATCTTCTGTCATATTATTACTTGAAACAAAGGTTAAAAATAAAAACTGAAACAGAATTTAATTTTAGGTGAGGTGCTACTAGCGCCAAGGATGTAACTGAACTCAAATTGTAATTTTTAAAACAATTCACTTCAAATGTAGAGAACTACTTCAAGGGTTAGAAACAGTGCATGCAAGTGGCCAAACTAAGAGCAGCACTGGCAACCAGTGTGTGAGCTTGTGCCACTGGGATGTGAAAGAAAATGAGCTCCTTGCTAAATGAGGGCTTTAGTTCTTCCTTTACAACACAGAGGCTGCTGCTGCTGCCCATATTTTCCTCAATAGGAATATGTGCAGAACAGGCAGCAAAGTTCCCCAAAGCAAGTGGGTGTTGGGGGCTGGCAGTGGCTCCCCTGGAGTGGAAATTGCCTCCCCTGGAGTGGAAATTGCCTCCCTTGGAGTGGAAATTGCCTCCCTCACAAGGGGTGGCCGTTGCCAGCCGTGGGAGCAGCCCGTCAGACACAGCAGGGACGTGTCCAAGGATGCTCTCTCGAGAAAACATTTCTGATCAAAACGTTGAAAAATGTTGGAAATGTTTCAAAATGTTGAAAAGGGACTTATTCTCTCTATGTTTTGATCACTTGTTGTTTATGAAGCAGCCTTAGGGAGTGGGGGCTTTTTTACCTCTCGGTTCTCTCGAGGTGTGCCCTGAGGAGGAATGGGCAGCTCTGAAACTGTGACTCCTGGTCTTGAGAAGTGGGAGTGGAGGGTGTGCTGAGAAGGAATGAATAATTCAGAGTGATCCTTCCCTCCCAGTGCTTGTCTCCCCCAAGTTTGCGTGGGAGGCAGCTGTGGGAGCCCTGCATGGGAGGATCAGGAATGCTTGCTCTGAGCACCAGGGGTTTGCACTAGAAGTAATTTGTGGGGCTGTTACAGTCTGACCCTGAAGGAAACTCCACCAATGGAGCATGGCAGAGATGAGGCATGTGGGGATACTCTGTGCTGCTGTAAGTTTTATTTACAAAAGGAGTTTATTGCCTGTTTTGCACCCCTGCCTCTCATTGTCCTTGTTTGTGAAAGCATGACTCCTGGATTAGCACAGGGAGGACCTGGCTCTCCTAAAGTTACTAAACAAGCACTGAGAATCGAGTTTTTAGATTAATCTGTTTTCACTGCAAAAAGTGGTTCCTGGAGGAGATTGGATTTCAGGCTGTCTGTGGTCCTTGGGCTTCACAAGCATCAGGAAGCATTGGCTGCATGTGTTAGTAAGGAGCTCATTCCCAGGGCTGCTGGGCACACTTTTCCTGCAGGAGGATGTTAGCAGGGATCACTGGGAACTTCCCATTGCTCTGCTGAGCTCACACTGCTCCTGCATGGGCACCACTGGCAGCACAGAGATGTCCTCTGGTGGCACAGGGTTTCTGTGCCTAGGAAGAGCATACATCAGCATCTCCACACAGGTTTCATAATCCTCTTTCTGATGATTTACACACTGTACAGAGGATTTGGATATACCAATCTCATTTTTTGGTGCAGCCTGATTCTTTGTGTTTATTCCTCCTTGAACTGACAGCTGTAGCAACTTTGTCTTTCCTCAGGGTGGGCACAACCTCTGGGACTGGTGCTTCTAGTTGCTACAGCAGTGCAAATAAATAACTGCTGGAGGAGCCTGGCCTCCAGACACCTCTGTCACACTGGGAGTGCTGGTTGGCCTTAAAACTTTATCAGCCTCTTTAGGACTTGGAATTGTGCCTTGCTGTGGGGGAAATGTCCACACTGTGGAAGCAGTGGTGCCAAATCATTTCCCCAAATGACTTCCCCTCTGGGTGGTAAAGTGCATTTTTCTGTTTTGTTTTCATTCCATCCTATTCTGTATCTCAAGAGAAAGATTTTTTTTCTCCCCCCACCCCCCCTCTCATCTAGAGTTTGGATTCCATATTGTTTAGTTAAAGAGAAGGTAACTTCATACACTGGAAATGTTTCCTACTCCCCATTAGTGATTAATACCAATAAAGCTAAAATGAAACTTGGAGGATAAATGACAGATAGCAACCAATGAGATTTCCTGAAAGAGTTTTAAAAGCTAATGATCCTTGAAATGTATAAAAATAAATTGCTTCATTAAAAACCATTTTACAAAATAATTTCTTCCTAGCAGCATATTTTCTTCAAAACAGTTCCCCCGTGTAACTACACCTGGGTAGTAAAATTTGATTCAGTGCTGTTCCTCTGGGGCCACAGGGAAATGCCCTGGTTGGGTCTGTGTCCCTGTGCCTCATCAGGGGAGCAGGTTTGGGGCTGGAAATGAGAGACACGTTCAGGGCAAGTCTGTTGGAGTTTTTGCTTTGTGCCCTTGTCTGTGGGACAGCAACAAGAATGTTTAAAGTGAGTGACAGAGCTCTGTACTGGGCACAGGGCTTGTGAGTCAGGCATGGCAGGAACCAGAGCCATCCTGCTCTAATTGAAGAGAACTTCCCTGGGAATGTGCAGTAATTAGCTGGGTGTGTGGTACACCCTGTGTCAGCAGTGTCTGCCCCAAAGGTTGAAATGTGCTCACCCTCCCTGCATTGTGCTCCCTGTTAGAGCCCCTCACTCAGGTCATTACTGCAAGAACAGGACCCACAGAAATCTGCAGAAAATGAGAGCAGAGACTGTGTTTAACTGGGTGGGTTTCCTCTGCTGAAGCACACACCATGCTAAAGCAGGGCAGATTTATACATCGAGATGAGAGCCCTGACCTACTGAAGGTGAATTAACATCTAAAAGAAAGTTCTCTTGTGGGAATGTGGGGTTTTCCCAAGTTGTCTGTTGTTCAGTTTGAACAGGCCCAATGCTTTTGTGCTGTGACTGTTTATCAAATTAAATACAGATTATTTTTGCTTCTGTTTTTGAGCTGTTTAATGAATTAAAAAATGCACTGCTGGTAACTGTTTGGGTCAATGTGTTTCCGTGCTCTGGCTGTGGATTTAGGAGCCAGGCTAGTTGTTTGGGGGCAGGAGGGGTGGTTGGCTTGCTGACTTGGTGGGGCAGTGAAGTGACAGCCCTTTCACAGGCTCAGTGCTGTCTCAGCTGGGAAATACATTCATTTTCTAGGATGAATTAACCAAACTCACATATGTAGAGTTGCAGGTAGCATCATCCTTCTCCAGGGGAATTCACTTAAAGGTTTTGTCACTGCTGCTGGCAGGAGCAGGGTCTGGGTGTGAGAAAGTTCACATGTCCTTACAAAGGGGCAGGAGATGGTTGAGAGCTGCCAGCACGTGCATCTTCACATTCAGTGGTTTAAAAATGCCACAGGCAGCCAGAGCTTCTGCACCACGTCCTTCCCTTCCAGGAGGAGGTTTGGGACCCTCCTGGGAGGGGCTGAATCAGACCCACAGCTGTTTGGGCTGGAGCTGCTGGGCCAGGAGAATCCCAGGGAGCAGTGGGCACAGTCAGGGGCACTGGGATCTTTGCCATTCCCAACACCAGCTGCAGTGACAGGTGAACCTGTCCTGCATTTGTGCTGTGTCTTGTCTTTTCTTTTGTTTTTTCTTTTTATTTCTTTTTTTTTCCTTGTAAATTTCATGGCTTTGTTTGGTTGGTTTTTTAAGCACTATTGTTATTTGGTGTAGCTGCAGTTGGAGCTCTGCAAGGCTGCTGTCCTGAGCAGCAATAGTTGTACTGGACAAGGATTTTACTGTGTAATAGTTGGGCTTCCATGGGGGATGGGGCTGTTTTAACTCTGCTGATGCTGGTAGATAAGTAGGGAGCTTCAGTGGGAATGGAATTGTTGGTCTGAAGGACAAGTCAGGAAAGAATCACCCTCTGCATGTTCTTGCTGGGTAACTACCCCCAAACCAGTCACTAATGATGCTACTGGAAACCAACTTTTTGTCTAACCTACTGAAGCAATTCTTGCATAGTTTCAGGTGTTTAAAGGAGCTTTGTATCATCTGAAGTGTGTGGGCTGTTGGTGGTCAGGGTGAGTCACAGACATCCTTCAGAGAACAGAATTTGTTTATCTAGGAGAGCAAGAGAAAGGATGGGAAAATCATGTTAATGTTAAAATACACTTGGGAGGTAAAATTACTTTAATAAATGTATCTTAAGAAATAGGAATGTGCAGATCCTGGGTTTGGTCTAAGATCTCCCACCCCCCACACCCATCCCCAAAAAAGAAAATCAGAGTGAATGGAAACCCCTGATTTTGCCCTGACAGGACACCACAACGTCTGTGAGGATAGGTCTCATGATGGAAGAAATGATCTTCAACCTTGCAGACACACATCTGTTCTTCAATGACCTGGAGGTATGTGGCTGCTTATTTTATTTAGCATCTTTCTCTGTAATCATTGGCATGAGGTCTAGAAACTTGGGGGGGTTTGGCCAAGAAACTTTTTATTTTTGACCCCAGAGAAGTGGACCTTAGTTGGCTTATTGGAAACATCCCTTTGACACCTCCATTCTGTTCAGGATTTCTTTTTTTCTAAATACTCAGTTAAAAGTGATGGCTTTTTGCAGATCCACTAAGTGTGATAATGAGGTCATTGCTGCTGCTTCTCCTGAAATTTGCTGTTTAATAATTTTATTCAGGCTAAATTGGCATAGATGCTATGGGGGCAGACAGCAATTAGCTGTGAGCCAAAGCAGAGGTTTTGAAGATGTTGCTGTGTTTTGAGGAAGGTTTTGCACAGACAGACAGACAGACAGAGCAGGAGGTTCTGCTCAGGCCCAGGAAGGCTGCAGGATGAAGCTATGGGAGTTTCAATGTGACAGAACCAGAGGAGGAATTTTTCCTGCTGTTGACGTGGTCAGACCTGACTGTCTCTCACACAAAGCCAAAATCCTTTAGGGTGTGAGGTGGGATGCAGGCAAAGGGGTGCTGGCAGAATGCTGGGGAGCAGCTGTGCAGCAGGGCTGGGAGTGAGCTGGGATTTGCAGCCTGGATGGCTCAGGTGCAGGGTGGTAAGGTGGGGTTTGAGCTCTGGCCACCTTGGGATCAAAACTCTGCTTGGAGGCATTTGGAGAAGAAAAACCTGGCATCCCTGGGCAGGCTTCTGTTGGTCTTTATTATTATTTTTTTTCCTTCCCTTGCAAAAGGAAGGATTTGTTTCTGTGCCAGATGAAAGGAGAGAACTTTTTCTGTGCCTGAGGAGTTCAGTGGGAATTTCTGGTTCCTTCAGTGCTGGATTGCAGTGTGGTCCCCTCTGTCAGGGGAGGCACAGCCTTTCCTGCCACCTGGCTCTCGCAGGCTTGAGGTGTCACTTGCTGAGAATTGGTATTTCCTTTCAAAGACAAGCACCTGAACTGACAGATTTTTCCTCTTTCAACTTTTTTCATGGGGGGAGTTTGTGATGAGGGCATGGAAAGTACAGAGTAAAATCTTTCTCTTAAGGGAAAACAAAAACCAGAGCTCCTCTTTTGGAGTCCAGGGCATTATTTAAAAAGTGACAATATTTACTACAGAACCATCACCTTTCATCCATCAGATTTCAATATGTGATGCAACAAAGCTCCATGTTCTGCACAGGGACCCTCCAGAACCCCTCTGCCTTTCCAGACTTTTGCAAGAATTACCATTTTAAAATAAGTTTTCTTCTTTTTCACTTACTGCCCTAAAATTTTAAATGAAGCAGCAAATTGTCTGGCCTTCATCAAATTGTGCACACTTGTCAGTCAGTAACAGCTCTGGGCACTGGTGGTTTGGTTTTAGCTGAGCTTTTTCCATGAAAAATTGATGGATGATGGAGAATTAAAGAAAAGTAAACGTGCCTTACAGAATTTTACTTTCCAAAAAAGCCATGTCAGTTTGGAGGAATTTGCAGTAACAGAGTCATCCAGGGTTACCCACCCTACTCCTTCATTTAGGATGGTAAATAAAAGCCACCTTTGTGTATTCACAGAGTGGTATTTCAGGATCATACATCACTGAGTACTGGGCTCAAAAAACCGCAGTGAATGACATCCTTAAAACAAAAAAAGGGATTTGTAGGAACCAGCACAGGAATAGATCCAGCTGTGGACCCACAGGCATTCCCAGGTACATGAGCACCATCATGTGGTGCAGGGCTGGCCTGTACACACAGAAGGAGCTGGAACTGCTCAGGGCAGAAACCATTTCTGGCCATCTCTTGTGCTGGGGCAGGGTGGGAGAGCAGGGAGAGTTTCCATCTGAAACCACAGCAGGAGTTCTCTTAAACACTGAAAATGTTTCTCTGGCACAAATCCAAGTTCACCTTTTCTGGGGGGGTCTGGCAGACTGGAATAACCAGAGCATGGCTGGCCTCAGAACTGACAGTGGAACAAGGGGAAAGAGGAGAAAATGTCACCCATCCTTTCCAGAGAGGCTGGTTGGACAAGGAAGCCAATTCCCTTGCTTTAGCACAGGGGACAGGTTTGTTCTGCTGGCTGCAGTTTGCAGTGCTGTGCAGAGGAGAAGGTGCTGCCAAAGCCCTTTGAAGCATTCCCAGGAAGTGCCTGAGGAGGACAAAACATTTGTCCATAGATACAGCAAGGTTTGCACAGCCCTTGGTAGAATTTGTGTCATCCTCCTTAGTCTGGTGAGGGTGTGATGTCACCTGGCAAAAAACTGACTTCAAAATCTGAGGGAGGAGCCTGAACTGGAATGCAACCTTTTTGCTGCCCAAACACAAAGAAAAGAAGATTCTGAAACTCTGGTTAGCCAGGGCTTTATCTTTTCTTAGGATCTACCCAGAAGGGATTCAGGTAGTTGTTTCCTGGGTGCATTTAGGCTGTGCAGTCCCATTCAGATGGAGCCATTCAGATCCATCCTCTCTCAGTGCTGCAGTGCAGCACCAGGATCCAGCTGAGTCACCCCAAAACTCGGGGTGTTGTGTGGGAGGAGGCTGATCTCTGGTCCCCAGGGCAGGGGGTGACTGCAGAAGTGTTAAACTCCTACTGAAAACTCTGAGTCTTTTACAGAAAGGGATTCCCTGTCAGCAAGGTAAGTCCTACAGGCAGATGGAACCCCTGCAGTGTGCAGGTGGGAGCCATGCAGGGTGTTTGCACAAAGGGCTCTGATCGTGCTGCAGAGTGTGTCAGCAAATATTCACCTGGCAGCAGATATTCTCCCTCTCTGCTCCCCTTTCTAGGGAACTGGGGAGAAAAGAACTCACCCAGGGTTAAAAATCACAGAGAAGTTAAAATACAAGCTCTGGCCTTTCCAGGGTTGTGCTTTTTTTCCCAGATGCCTTTTGTTCCCAGTACAATGCTGGCTAAAGAACAGCACCTTCCAGCCCCAGCCCCTCTGGAGATGTTATTGTCTGGCTGTCTGGAAAACAGGTATTAAGGACAGGAGGACTGACAGGGGGATGAGGAACTAACAAACAAGGGGATTAGTGTGTTTACAAGCTGCTCCCTTTGGGAGCCATCCCTGGAGGTTTTGTGTTCTGGGAAGTGTTAACCCCTCCTAATGAGGGATGCAGGCTCCACTGATCAGTGAATCCATGAGATGTTTAAAGCTCTCCAGCACAGTCCTGATCCCCAGACAGGCTGTGTGTGCCTTTTTCAGTTGTTTTTATACCTGCACGAGACATTCCTTGGGAGTATTCAGGGGGAATGTGAGGGATAACAGAGGCAGCTCTCAGGAGCCCTGTATTATACAAGGAGGCAGCAGAGGCTTGCTCCAAGCCAGCAGTGCCATTTAAACAGCTCAGCCTCCTCCAAACGTGGCTGGTCCCACCTGGAGGCAGCTTGTGCAGCATCCAGAGACAGCCCAGGAGTAAAACCAGCTCAGAGCTGCAAGGGCTGGCTGAGGTCTCACACACGTGCCTGGGGTACAGGCTGGGTGTGCCACACACCATCCACCCTGAGACCCCAGTGCAGAACCAGCAGGGAGGGCTCACACGTGTCTGAGATAGAATCTGGGTGTGCCACACACCATCCACCCTGAGACCCCAGTGCAGAACCAGCAGGGAGGGCTCACACACGTGTCTGAGATAGAATCTGGGTGTGCCACACACCATCCACCCTGAGACCCCAGTGCAGAACCAGCAGATGTGAAGCCTGGGCCAGGTCCCCATCACAGCCTTGCTGCCATTCCAAGGTTCCTCCTTGCAGCAGCTGAGGGATCTGGGTGTGTGTGGCTCCCCTCTCAGGGATGTCAGGGAAGGCCTGCAGGGATGAAGGACCAGCCTGTGGCAGGGCTGGAAGGTGCAGGCTGTGGCTGGGTAACTGGAGCAGCGATGAGGTAGCGTCTCAGGCAGTGTCAGGGTGTTTTATTAACCCAGAAATGTGATAGCTACTGTTGTCACACTTCAGTGTACAGAACAATCCATTCACAAACGAGGAAAGCAGATCCCTGCACAAATGCCTTTCCCCTGACCTCATGCAGTCGTACAGCTGAAGTGGAGTGGGCTGAGCCCAGCGTGGTTCACAGCAGCCCCTGGGGCTGGGGGAGAGGGGTGCCAGCAGGGACCTGCTATTGCATTACACACAGCAATATGTACTCCAGGGATGGGCTGGTAAGAGGGCTGATGAGATGAGAACAAGATGCAGTTGTGTGTCATTTTGAGAATTATCTAAAATGCTGCAGAATAATCTCATTATTATGGATAAGAACTATCTGTCATGTTTTACCATTGACAGAGTTTGGTTACTTGTTTGGGGATTTCTTTTTCATTTTTGAAAGGGGCTAGTTGAAAGTAATTCATCAAACTCATCATTGTGTAGGGAAGGTAAAACAAATCCTGTGGTTTGCAGAATACTGAAGTGGTAAGAATTACTGCCCCTTGGTTAGCTGCAGTTGTTCTGACTCCAGAGTCCTGTGGTACCAGCTGTCACAGCTTTTAAACCCTTCTGAAAAATCAACCAAAATAAAAGATAGTGTTCATCAGCTTGCAGGCTTTCTGTTCTGCTCTCACCTGTAAGGCTTATGGAGAAAGGAGAGTTAAGGTGCAGGGGGAAACTTCCCA
Source organism: Serinus canaria (assembly GCF_022539315.1). Lineage (NCBI taxonomy): Eukaryota > Metazoa > Chordata > Aves > Passeriformes > Fringillidae > Serinus > Serinus canaria. Next base: position 6,557,144 of record NC_066333.1, read on the forward strand.
ATTTTTCTCTTTCTAATCTTAATGCTGAGACTGGGAAAGAAACCAAAGGAATAACATTTCTGACATTTCTGAGGCAGGGCCTCCCCCATTCGAACAATGAAGGATTTTGGAAGATAAGATCTGGAGCGCAGCAGGCTGAGCTCCAAGTGTATATTCTGGTTAAATTTCCTGTGCACAGATTTCCTCCTTACTGACACACATTATTCCTCAGCTCCCTCTGGGGCTGGGGCAGTGAAGGAGTGTTTGGTGCCTTCAGTGCTTCAGCCCAGCTTCCCTGCACATCAAAGGAAGCTCAGCCCCTCAGAGCAAACTGGGAAAACTCCAGCAGGATGGGCAGGACAGGCTCTCTGGAAATCTCCCTGGGACAGATCTTCTGCCCTGTAATTATCTGGGCACACACCTCCTGTCCAGAGCAGTATTCTCACAGGGACAAAGGCTGCCAAGTCTCTGCCTTATCATGCATACAGAGTACAAAAAACTCAACTTTCCTGGCTAAAACACAAGCATCTCCATCTCTGTCTGCATAAGGAGTTCCACTCACTGTGTTATTCAAGAGCTGCTGTGCCCTTAGATAGCAGCAATCTCACACACACTCTCTGTCTGTTCATATTTTGTGCAAGTGCTGTGTGATACTTGTTGCTAACATTTAACTGGCTAGACTACAATACTAGCAAATTGTAAGATTTTATCTCCTTGATATTACACTTGGAGTAATTTTGCATTACATTATTTCAATTTTTTCCCCCCACAACATTTACTCACTGTTGTATTTTTTTTTTTTTTGCCTCCTAGGACTGTGACCAGATCCACATAGATGATGTATCATCAGATGACAATGGCCAGGATCTAAGGTATGGGGTCTCCCAGGATGGAGGCTGCAGGACAGGCAGTCCCCAGCCATTTGGACATAGCAGGGAGCTGGCCAGTGGTTGTCAGACCTGCACTGTCTCCTCTCCTGGCTCCATGCTGTCTGCATTTATTGAGCACACACGAGCACAGAGTCCCCTCTCTCACATTGCTGTGCCTGAGCCTTCTGTCAGGCCCTGACTATGCTGAGCTTTCAACCATTCTGGGAAATATATCTAAATTAGGTTGTGCTCCAGTCAGAGCACACCAGCTTCATGTATAATTTAACCAGACAGTTGTCACAGCTGTCACCAAAACGCTTCAAAGCCAGACTGAAAGGTTTCCCTCTGTCCAGTCTGTAGTGAATGGGCTTAGCAATGAGGAGCTGGGCTTTGCCATGCCAGATCCTTGTTGAAACTTGTACCCAAACTGCACCAAACATTGCCCTTACCTGTGTAAGTTGGGTCACCATGTTCACAGAAACTGCTTCTGCACAATTCCATCTGCTTTTCCCAAAGTTTTGCCTGCAGAGCAACAAAAGGAAAAGAATGAAATGTGCAGAACTCACATTGAGCTTTGCAATTAGTGGTTTTATAGATGATGATTGTGAGAAATTGATGCAGGAACAGAACATTTTTTAGATCTGTGCTGGTAATTGTGCTGAAGATGAACTTCAGTTCTGTACAGCGTGTCCTGCCTGTGCCTCTGCTGCCACTTGTCTCCACGTTTCTTTGGAGCCCTTTCCCCTCCCTGCTGGTGCTGTGCAGGCTGTAATTGCACTGACCTCTCCCCTTGCCTCCTGCCTCTCCCAGCACGTACAACTTCTCTGCAGATGGCTTCCACAGCTCCACTGCCAGTGCCAACCTGTGCCTGGGCTCGGGCGTTCACGGCGGCGTGGACTGGATGAGGAAGTTGGCGTTCCGCTACCGCCGGGTCAAGGAGATGTACAACACCTACAAAAACAATGTGGGGGGTAAGTGCCAGTGCCCAGGCACCAGCAGGCCTCTCATCCTCCCAGAACCTGCAGGGCCATCTCTGGAGGAGGTGTGGGAGCCTCTTGGTGTGAGTGCTGCACAGTGAGCTGAGCAGTCACCCTCAACGTGGTTCTGCACAGGGCTTGTGGGAGTCACACTGAAACACCTGGTTAGTGCCTTGAGAAGGACTCAGGTCTGGTGGGGGGATTTGTTTTGTTATTTATTTGCCAGGAAAGCAACCTTCTCCAATTTTCCAGAACGTTTAGCAGGCAAGCAAACAGTTCAAAACTAAATATGCCCTTTTTTTATACACTGCATGTCTGATTGCTGCCTGGAGGCTTTCTTTTCTTATAGCAACTTGTTTTTAACTCCCCTGAAAAAATACCACCAGAAATCAGGATTCCCTGGCTTCCCTCATCTCCCCTTGGAAGACAGGTCTTCCAAGAGATTCTCAGCTTCCTTTTCAGTACATCAGTGCAGGTTTCCTTCTGACTAGGAAGAAGCAAAACTCAAAGCATCACCACAACTTATTTATTGGTTGGAGGACAAGTCTGCATGCCCTGGAAATGGGGCATGGCTTTTCAGGAGAAACAAAACCATCCTGGCCCCAGGTGTGTCTCTGCCCAGGTCACTGCCCACTTTACACAGCTCTTCCATCTGCTTGCTCACTGCCCCTGCAAGCTTTATGCTCACTCCAAGAAAAGTTCCAGGGAGGTCCTGCCATGTGTGCTTGACTGAACCCTTCCAGCAGAGGGGAAGGGAGCTGAGCTGCAGCAGCTGAGCCTCAGAGCTCAAGTGACATGGCAGTGACAAAGGGAGGCAGTGGCACCAGGGCCAAGAGAGGGGCAGTGGGAGAGTTCAGAGCACAGGCAGGTGCCCGTGGCATTCCCATGCAATTCCCTTTCTGTGCTTTCCCTGCTTGCAGGTTTAATAGGAGCTCCTAAGAGGGAGACCTGGCTGCAGCTGAGAGCAGAGCTGGAGGCACTGACTGATCTCTGGCTCACCCATGCTCTGAAGGCTCTGAATCTGATCCATTCCCGGTAAGAGCAGCTCCAGGAATTGCCTGTGGGTTTGATCCAGGAGCTCCTTTGCTTCCCTTGTTTCCCCCTCTAAACAAATTGAGACACAAATTGAGAGGGCTTTGCTGGCCAGCCTGTGGGAGGCCAGTGTCTGCTCATGTTTGCCAGGCTGAGTTATCAAGGGTTGGGGTGAGCTTGGGATGGTGAACTGAGCAAAAGCAGAGCAGTCCCTGACCCTGCCTTTCCTTGGCCCCCTCAGCCATGGCTCCATTTTCAGGTTTACAAAAGAGGAGGGGGAAGGAAGAGCCCTTGTGTCCCTGAACAGAGCCCAGCATGGACATTACTGCATTGTGTTCAAATTCCCACCAGAGAGGTCCTGGCAAGCTTGCAGTAAGGCTGCATCACTGCTGCTGGTTTGGTGGATGTTTTTTTCATTCTACTGAGCTGATCAAAGACATTTCTGGTACTCACATTATCTCCCTCTGGCTGCAGAATCCCTCCTTGGCTCAGGAACTTCCAGTGGCAGGAAGGGTTTGCTTCCTACCACCTCTCAGTCCAGGGTGAAAGAAATAATCCCAGATTTCTAATAACTTCTGTTTCCTAGGCCCAACTGTGTGAATGTGTTGGTCACCACAACTCAGCTTATACCAGCTCTGGCTAAAGTGCTTCTCTATGGGCTGGGCACTGTCTTCCCCATTGAAAACATTTACAGTGCAACAAAAACAGGTAAGAACAAACTGTCTGAGGCCTCACCTGAGGCAGGCTGAAGTTTTGTCCCTAAGTCATGCAATGAGTGAGCTTTTTTTTTAGCTCCCTACTTAACAGATGTCTAATTCACATCCTGACTCCCACACTTAACCCAGTACAGACTGCAGGGGGAAAAAAGTCTAAAAAACACTTCTCAAGTGTCTCCAAGGGGAAGTGAGCCAGATCTACAGAAATTTACCCAGCCTATGGAGCACTGACTGCCTGTGGGATGTCCAGCTGCACCCAGCTGGAGGGAAGGTCTGCTTGGACCTATTACAGAAACTTTTTGGCTCCTTTTGCTCTTGCAGAGGGGTCAAGTGTGCTGAATGAGCTTTGTGAGTAATAAGTGCTGGTAGGGTTGGCCTGGGGCTTCTTTGTGTTCTGTTCTTTCTGGTGTGTTTGAACCTCTGAGCATTGCATTTTCATGTTTTTACTGTGACCAGAATGAACAGAAGAGGGCTCTGGAAACTGAATGCCACGAGTGTCACATCAGTCTGCCAGCTGGTGGCCTAAGCAGGGCACCACAGTCACAAAGCTCACAGAAAACTGGCAGCACTTGCAAGTCCTTGGCTGACCAACAAGTGCTAGTAACTGTCTTGAGATGGAGAGGATCTGCCTCAGAGGAAGATCCAGGCTGAAATGAGAAGAATGTTGCAGGCAGTTCAGTTGGGGGATAACTGTGCTTGAATGTTAGCTCTGCCTGTGGTGTGTGTCCAGATAAAAAAAATGTAATTTCTCTTGTGTTGCCCAGGGAAAGAGAGCTGTTTTGAAAGGATAATGCAGAGGTTTGGAAGGAAAGCCGTGTACATTGTAATAGGAGATGGTGTTGAAGAGGAACAGGGAGCAAAAAAGGTACAGTTTGTGGATGCCATGCTGGATTCTTCCAAGCTTTGACTGCAATGACCCTTTCTTTATTTAAGAATATAATGAAGCTCCCTTCATTTGAAGCTTACCATTTCTTAATATGCAAAATACTCAACAATCACCTTGTCAGAAATTCCATACTCCAAATCCCCCCCACTTTGGCAGCTGGTACAATATTTCAGGTAATTGCTGTGTCACATGTTCCAGGAGTCATTCTTGCTTTATAAAGATGGCTGTAAAGACATGAAAAGGGAAATTCCAGTGTGTGACCTCAGATGAGCAGGCAGGGTGATTTCTGATCAACACATGCTGATTTGTAAATTCTAACTTGCTGGAATTAGTTTTGAATTACTTACTAGACTATGCCTATACCATACATGTGTTTGTATTTATGACTCATTGAGATCATGAGTGTAACTTCATTGTAGCAAATTCCAAAGGGCTTGTGCAGAGCTGCTGCCTTCATCAACAGCTTCTGGATCAATGGGATTAATTTCACAAACAAAATGAAATTAGAAAATTGTACTGAATACAAAGAACAGAAACTGCAGAAGCAGTGTGATCATGAATAATGAGAATTGGAACAGCCAAAGTTTTCATTTCCTAAACTTTAGAATAGAAGTATTCCTGGAATTTCCATTTATTTGGCTATACAGGGCCAGGAATACAATTTGTTAATGGCAAACAATATTTGCAAGATGTCTTTGTGTATCCTGTGCTCCTGAGGTGACTGGAGAAATGGGATGGAGCTGCCTTTGCTCCAGGAGCATTGCACATGAGTTGAGATGCAGGAACTGCCCAAATGAGCTCCCTCTTGAGCAAACTTTAATTTCTAACAGATACACAAATGCTGTGGCTCAGGTGATGTTGAAAATATTCTGTCACAGGAGCTCAGCTATACAGCTGAACCTTGTGCTGTGGGACTGGGATCTCATTCTCATTGCAAAGACTTTCCAAGCAGATTTGAGCTCTCTGGTTGCACAAGCCCAGTAACAAAGGGATCCCAGAAAATAAGGTGGGGGACACATGTTCCATCCCCAGAACTGTATCTCAGGTTATCTTCCAAGCAGCAGAAACCCAGTTTTTTTATAGTGTATTTTTCCTGGCCAGTGGAAGCAACAAAATCTGCACCCACCTTGGAAAACCACCTAAAGCTGCAGATGGTTGTAACTCAGGAAGGGTTAAGGAGCTGTCAGGAGGAGCGCAAATGCAGACTGGGCTGAAGTGACAATGGTCTGCTGCTTGTGGCAGCTCGGTGCCACACTTCAAAAGGCAGTGGGTCAGTGAACAGAAGAGCATCAAAGGCTGCAGGGGCTCCCAGCCTGCCTGGGGAGGTGGGGAGGTTCAGCAATCTCCTCTGCTGGGATTTCAAGGGCCTCCTGTCTCCTGGCCCAAGCAGCTCAGCCATTAGCAGAGCACATTCCTTGCTGGGCTGTTGCCTCCTTTGATTGATGACAATCGTTAATCAAACCTTCTACACACCTGAGCTTTATACAGAAAAAACAAAAAAGGGAGGGGACAGGCAGAGAGCCTTTTGCTGCTCTGCTGACAGCACTGATAACATCTCCAGTTCTGTGGGTCATTTTTCTTCACCTGTCTGATGAGTGATAAATCTGTAACTGCTGAACAACAGGAGTGGCTGGGAGGCAAAGTTTTCTTCTGGTTTAAGAAAGAAAAACATATTTTAATGGAAGAGGTTTAATAGAAACTGGGAGAGGGAGAAGGAAATAAGTTTTCTCCTTCAAGTGAAATTGCAGAGCAGTGGGTTTCAGTCTCTTCAGCTGTCTTGGTTTGCTTGCAGTCTCTACACACACTGATAAACAGCTCAAAGAAAACATTTGTTTACTGGTAGGCAACAGGCAACATACCAGAGAGCAGCTTTAGTTGTATTTAAGGGTTATAGGAGGGTAAATAGACTCTGTGACATAAACATCTGGAACCACTGCAGGTAGGTACAGTTGGAAAGTAACATTTCCCTTCAGCAGGATCTGTGTGGGAAGTGCATCTTCTCTGAAGCTTTGTTGAAGCTGTTTATGCAGGAGCAGTGTGGTTACAGGAGAATTCCTGCAGGGATAAAAGACTCTTAGCAGTGTTCTGCCCATGCTGGAAGGGACTAAGTGCTGTCAGTTCAGGCTTTCTGTACATTTATTACTACATAGGTACCACTGACTGTGCAGAGACTGACGTTTTGGGAGAAGGCAGAGAAAATCAGAGTCCCAAAGGTTACAAATCCCAGTGCAGAAAGGAGCTGTGTCTTTGATTTTACTGCTTTAACAGTTTTGGGGAAGAAACAAATCCAGTACAATCTCCAGGCCCACCAGAACACATTAAAAAAAAAAAGTTGTATTGAACATCTGAGAACATATTCTAATTATTTGGAGGTTCTCTCTGTGCAAGCAGCCACAGGGATCAGAGCTTTATGCTAAGGCACTCTGCTGTTCAGGGATCTTTCAGGGCATTCTCGTGACAGGTAACATTTCAGGTCCTCAATGAAATCAGCTGCACTTGTTTCACAGCAGTTATGAAGTTGACAGTTTGTCCTCTTTCAGATGCCAGTCTTGTTTTCCTACAGCATATTCACAATTTTTAGGAGAATGATCCAGATACTATAAGAAGATAACAGTAGGTCACAGGTAGCTGACCTTCCAGATTTTGTCCAGATGCTCAGATTTCAAGTGGAACAGGCTGGTTAAAATTTAGACATGTGTGTACAGGGCTTCAGATTTATCACAGCAAATACAAATTCAAAAACAGGGAGGCAGAGGAGTAATTTAAGATAGTCTCCCATAAATGGCAGCTGGGAAAGTTTTTTGGGGACAGGCTGTTTTATAGCCCTATTGCACCTTCCCCTGAGGCAACAGTGTAGCATTAATGAATAATTGATCTGAGCAATGATACCAGTTCCTACACTTACAGAAAATGCAGTATGACCTACTGTTCCAGTTAATTGGGAAAGTGAATTGTTAGAAAGCATTTTGATTGTGTGGCATTTTATCCCTTTATTTACATTTTTATACATTTTAATACCTTCCTTTTCCAATAGATTGAATTTATTTGTCTGTGAGTCACTGATAACAGCTTCCACTACTGTTTGCTTAAAACTGTTTCTAGTAATACTGCAATTCTAGAAACATTCCTGATTAATTTGTGGGGGGGAAAATAGGAGCCAAGTTAGCATCCAGCCCACATCCTCCATCACCAGCATACTCCTAGATTGTGGAGGATGTGTCTTCCTGTCGGCACAGGAGAGACAGATCAACAGAGACAGTTCCCACTTTGTCCCTCCCTCCCTCCCTAAGAGCAGCCTCTGGCACTGTGACAGCCTGGTGGCCAGGTGCAAAACTCTTGTACCCTCAGGAACAGCTAAGAAAGTTGTTTTGATCTCAGTATTACACAAAAACAGAAGAAAAACCCTGCACTCTTTTGGTCTCCCTCTAGCACAACATGCCCTTCTGGAGAATCTCCTGTCACGCTGACCTGGAAGCTCTTCGGCACGCCTTGGAACTGGAATATTTGTAGCAGAGCCCAACATCTCAGCACTGGGAGGGCTTCACTCAGACTCTTACATTGCTTCCAGCTATTCCTCAATGTTTTCTTAGTAAAAAACAATCCCACAGCAACTGCAGTTTTTCTTTTTTTTGAAGGAGAACCCTTTCAGTGGAAGCTTTTAAGAACTTGCAGCCAAAGAATATTGTCTCAAGTCCTCCTTCCTTTGGACAGAGGAAGATCCTCCTGATCAGTCACTGGGATGCTGCAGTTGCTGCCTGAGCTGGAGGCACAGAGCTCTAATGGCCTTTCTGCCATCAGCAAGGCAAATGCTACAAATCTGGGTCTCCCTGCCAGTGTTCTTGGTTTTCAGAGAGGAAGAGGACACAGCAAGGAGTCTCTGCACAATCCATCACATCACACAGGACCTTCTGAAAATAGGAGTGAAACTGTTGATTTTTTTTTTTTTTTGGTTGTTTTGTTTCTTTTTTTTTTTTGTATTTTTTTAATTTATGAACTAATCTCATTACTCTGGTATTAAGTTCTGTACCTGTTTTTCATCTGGCTTTTGGGGGTTGGGAGGGGTGGGGAAAGTCTTACTGTTCTAAATTAATAGTTCATTTCTCCAGAACAAACTCTGGGGAGAATCATATTGTGTACATGAGTAGTAAGGACACATGGTACTGCTGGTAAGAGCTGTGGCTGTGGTTTTGAACCTCACCAAGAGGGTATGGACTGTGCCTTATGCTGCCTTCTTGGGGCTGAGGAGGGGGAAAAGTACCTTGTGATGAGTGAAAAGGCATTAAATAAAAACATGTTTACATTTTGGGGGACTGGAGTACCTGCCTTCTTTCCCAGCACTCTTGGATTTAAAGGTACCAGGTGGAATGTGTGCTCCCTGTTTCAAGGCTGGCCTGGTAATGTTGCTGTCAAAATATTTAAATTCTCTGGGTGGATCTCTTAGTTTGGAAATGGCTGATTGTTCCTTGCTGTGGCACCAGGTAAGGTCAGAAGGATCAAAGCCTCTCTGGAAGGAGGGGTCAGAGATGCAGCAAATGCTGCAGCCCTCACCTCTCAAAGGGTTACACAAGTGCTACACAAACCTGAGGGGTACTCCTAACCTCTAAAAACATTTAGGGAAAACAGTGCTGGATCTGAGAGGGGATTTTCTGCCAAGCAAAAGCAGAAAATCTGAAATTACTCCAAGGAAGCAGTCCCACAGCAGCTGTGACACATCAGCACTACCACAGCCTTTCAGTACACACTGTGGGGGCATTTGCAAAAAGCTGCTCTCTGGCCTTAGCACAACTCCATGCACAATGTCACTTTTCTAGCACAGGCATTGCAGGTCTTTGCAGAACTTTTTCCTTAAGGTTTCCCTGCTGTAAGAGTGGTTTCCTTCACTTGTGAAGCAACTTCCTATTTGTGACAAAGTCAGTGGAGAATTGACAAATGTTTACAAGGTAAGCACTCTGGTAAATAAACTTCTGAAAGAGAAGTAAATGCCAGGGATTTCAGATTCCTAGAGCACAAATTCCGCTTTTAAGACCCCATCCATCATTTAATTGATCTTCCTTGAAATTCCAAATTTAACACCTGACTTAATCGAGTCAATTGTCTGAGCACTGATTTTGGGGTTTTTCTTACAGATTGTTGGAACATTTTACTTTGAGAATATATTTAAAGGTTTGAAAGCTCTTGGTTTTGTTGCTGACATTCTTAGCAGAGCTTTGGGTGGGACACACCAACAGTCAGGAGCGCTTGTGTCACACAGGTGTCACCTCTTCCTTCCAGTCACCATGGCACATTGATCTCAGTGCAGCACGAGGATCAGGATTTACTGTTCCAGGGAATTTATCAGGGACAGAAGAGGGGATCCACAGCAGGTCTGTACTTGCACAGACACATATCCAGCCCTTGCTCAGTTCCTTCACCTGTACTTTTATGTATTTCTGCATTTTCTACATACTTTACTAGGATTTGGAAATCTGTTATTTTAGAGGAGGGAAGAAAACATCTCTTCTGTAGAAAAAAACAATGCTCATTAATAAAAAAAAAACCTCCACAGGCTGGAACAGGTGTCTGTAAGCAGTGGGGTTTCCTACAATTTGTACATCTCTTTTTCCTGTAACACAAGGCCTCATTTCAGCATCCAAGTTCCATGGGGAAGGCCAAACCTCATTTCAGGCTTTCAAAAGTTTTGTGCTTTTCTATAAACAGTAGCACTGGGAACATGAACAAATGCCCAGAACAAGGTAACAGCAGGAGCAGGAACTTCAGACAATATTCATAGATTTTGCAATGTTTCATTGGCTCCCTGTTTCTTTTAACTTTTAATTATGACACACACAGAGAAGTCTTGCCCAATTCATGCTCTCTTGAGGGGCTGCAGTTGCACTCAGAGGCCCCATTTCTACCCACAAATACCCCTAACACTGACATGTATCTGTCCAACCCCAGTCCAACCACTGAATAAATGACACACAACATCAAATTGGACAGGCTTGGATCCAAAGGTCCTACACTTCTGAGACAGAAGATGCCAACAGAAGTGAAATTACCTGTGATCTGGAGACTCTGCAGAAATGAACATTCCTCCAGATTGAATCAAAACTGGAAATCCAGGAACACAGAACATTTTTCTAAAACAGTTTAATAAAAAAATTGTGACGTTTCTTGAAAAATTGGAGAAGCCCAAAGCATATTGTGTGTGTCACCTGTCTTAGTCACAAAGAAACACAATTGTCAAAAAAGATATTTAAGTTTAATACAAATTTTTTACAAAGAAAATGTGAAAAAATACTTCCATATGCTAAAAGCAATTATGCTTCACAAATAAGGCCAGCTAGGCTAGTTTTGACACAACTGCAATTAATGAATATTCTGTTCTCACTTTTTTTCTTTTTATTCTAATACTTTTTTCCCTCTAATCTGGGTACTAGCTGGAGACTGTACAAACCGCATTCTTATATAAACAATGGGAGAAATCAACATGACTAAAATGTACAACAGGATGTACTGGAATGATATCATACAGTTAATTTTCTCATATACATACATCACCTTTGCTTTGTTCAATGCTTTCGTTTTACACAACATACAAAATGGGACTACAGCCTCAGTGTAACAGACAGCATCTCCAGGGGGTTCTTCCTCTCATACTGCACTGCTTCATGCTTACAGAAAACAGAAATTCCATCATATAAATAATACATGCTCTGGCCCAGCATCAAAAGTCCTTTGCCCATGTTTCCCAATGCATGTTTTTCTCCACACCTAATTCTTCTTCAAAGTCCTTTGGGAGGATTTTTAAAAAATAAGAAAACTGTGAAGCATGGCAACAAACTTTACTTTCCTTGATCTTTGATACCAGTAATCAGAAATCCTGCTACAACCAGCTGCTATTACACCTTGCAAATTTTCTGATCTTAGACTGAATAAAATTTTAAAATAATTTTAACCTTAAACAACATTAATAGTTGTTGTCAGCCTGGTCATTGTGAAAAACAGTTTACATTTTTATGGATTTCAGGTCCATAATTTGCCTAATAGAGTTAGCTGAAAAGAGATATCCTTCATCTCTTGGTTGTTCAGAAAAATTCCACAAGAGTTTCAAAGTGCAGAAGTTTTTTTCACTCCAAATGCAAAAAGTTGTTCAGATTTTCTGTATCAGCTTATTTGATGCAGTTTCCGAAGACCAGTTCTCAGCATTAGGTTGTGGTAAGGCTCTTTTGAACCTTCCTTTTCCAACTTCCAACACACTTTATAAGTTAAAGTCAATACAAATATAAAAAGGAGATGATACTCTAATGACATCCACAAATTGTACATTATTTACAAAAGAAGCATAGATTTAATATGGATCTTACCTGTCCTTAGCTTTTCTAAGCCAGCACTAATGCTTTACATTAATGTAGTGTAATTAATGCTTTGTACACATACACAAAGCTAAAGTCTGAACCTCTGAGGTTAATCCAAAGAACTGTGTTTATTTGTCACATTTCTATTAGCTTTTTTTATTCCAACAATTGTATGAACTTCTTGTTAGCAGTTAGACTCTTCGTACTTGGACTGGCATTGTGGTCTGAACATACTGAACTCCAGTTCTCATTGCCACTGTCCCAGCAGAAGGACTTACCACTACAGGAATGGTCTGTGGATTAAAACCAAGAGAAACAGATTGTTATGTTAAAGGTCACATAAACATGACCACAGAAATAGAGGTTTGTTTTCCAGGGGAAATCCAGAACAAGTTCCAAATTTGTGCAAGAACTAATAATACCTTTATTACCACAGTATTACCTCATTCCAGGGGAGGAGTAGTGCATTACTTGCCTATAGCCAAGAGTTTCTGTGATCTCATCACTGCTCTAGAATTACAGGGACAGGAGGTGCTATAGGGGCTGCACACACTGCCTGTGCTTGGAGGGTGAGGGTTTCAGAGTTACATCCAGTTATGTATTTCTGCAAACTAATATGTGGGAAGAGGAAAAAGGGCTAAGAAAATCCTTTGTCACTTGAAAAAGTTCTGACAAATCAAACTGGAGTACAAAAATACCCTTGTTTATAAGTATATTCTCGTTACACGTTACTTAAATCTTTTTCCCCAAAAGGAGCTTCCCCCCATGCATTCAGTCTACACAGAAGAGAACAAAGAACATCCATTTGAACAAAAAAAAAAGTACTTAAGTTAACTTCTGCACAAATCAATAGCAAAAACATCAGCATTACTGGGAACTGTCTTACACACCCTGTAAAAATATTAATATAGAATAAACTTTACACTTCCATCATACTGATCATGATTTATACATCTCAACAAATGGAGTTTCAGGACATCTCTATAGGTGGTAATTCATTCTACAGATGCAGAGACAAAGGCACAAGAATGTTAAACAATCTGGTCAAGGTCACATCACTCTGGAGATCTGTAAGAGGATTTATTGAACCTAAAGTCTGTATCTTAACCTTCCTCCAAGAACGTGAGAAAGTCTAGAAATGTCTCTACCATACAAACTGTAAAGTGTGTTCCAACACAATTCCAGTGATGCACAACTGGTGATCAGACAAACGCATCCATTTCAGTTCACAACATCTTGTGGAAGAAACAGGGAGTGAGATTTTGAGGAACCTGAAAGGGATGTACAGATCTTCCCCCAATGGTAGTGACATTCCAGAGAGGACATGGAAGAACAAATACAAGTTCAGTGAAGCCCAATGTTTCCCCACACTGATTCAAGAAACCACATGAGTGTCTTAATGATATTCCACAAAGACTCTGAGTATCCCTGCTGAGATGGATTACAGCTCCTTTGTGACTGAGTCTGTGCCTTCCAGAAGCCTACTCATTCCATTCCCTGGAATGCAAAGAAGATGGGTTCATATTTTTACATTATTTTAACTGCAGGAAGAATAAAAAACAAACATGGGACTAATTTGCTAAATAAATTCAAAATTACTGCCATTTTGTAATGATTTCAGACATCTTTACAAGGTTCAGTGGAAATGGTACCCAGAAGATACAATGGAAGTTGTTCCTAGTTGGACACAAAGTGCAAACTGAATTCTAAAGAAGCCATTATGTAAGTCACTGTCAGTACTAGAGCTGGGGAAATTAAGGTTGCCACAGTTGCCTTTTAAATATACACACTTACACACATGGAATTAATTAATTAATTGATTTCAGTTCTCAGCGCGATCGGAATATGGAATGTGTGAGACTCCTTAAATGGGTTAAGATCATTCCCTGAGAGGTAAGTTTTCCACCTCTGCCAGTTTTACACATATGTACATTTTGCATACATATTAAACATGCACTAAGGTTTAAAATTATTTAAATTGCACGTGCAGTCATTAGAATACAGAGGTGTCTGTAGCTGTGCAAGACTAATGCAAATGTGTACAAAGTTATAAACATGCACAAATAAAGTTGGAAACCTTTCACACCTTCCAATTCTGCTTTACATAACTCAACACACTCTGTGTTACAGAAAACAGATGAGGATAACTGCCATTTTTCTGAATATTACACAAAACCACCGTAGGATCTTACAACCTCGCAGCTATTCACAAAAGAAGCCTGATGTCTTAGAAGTCTGCTATTGGATTTTAAAACACATACAAAACCTTGTTAATGGTAGTTCAGTCCAAGCAACTCAGGGCCAATGCTGCAAAGGTGCACAGTGGTCTCAGGTGAGACCAAGTGGAATTGAAATGCTGAGGAATGTGGGAAGTCTCCATCCCCACAAGAGCTGTGTTTGTGTGGAATCTGATGGCTGTGAAGCACTGTTCGTGCATGAGCGTGTATCCACCAACACACACAGGTGTGTCCTGCAGCTGGGGGTGTGCACAGGGAAAGAGAGAGACAGAGGAACATCACTAGCACATCAGGCCTCACAGTCACAGTGTGGGTAAGGTACACTGTTAAATCACATCGTTTATAACAGCGTCTTTTGAGTCAGAAATGAAGTAACCCACACGTGGGCTTCCCTGCTGAACCCAGCACAGAGGCAGAGCACGTGCTGTGATCAGGGCAGCACCAGCTCAGTAGCTGGCTCTGACATGAGCACTGCAGAGCACAAACAGCTGAAACAACAGGCTAATATGGTGCATAAAATACAAAAATCCAACTCACTTTTGTCCCATCTACTGTGACTGACACTAGGGAATTCAGATGTCCTTGGTTAAGCCTTTGATGGAAAAAACCCAGGCTGATTCCAATGCAATTTCTCATTTCTTTATGCTAATGTGCAAGACTGCATGGGAGAGACACTGCTGACAAATGCATAATCTTTTTCACAGGTACTGAGATGTCACAGGAATATCAAGCATAGCTCAGAAATAATTAAATCTCTAAATCTCTTTAGGATACCATAGACAAAACAATATTTAAAAGATATTTAAAATGAATTCTATATATTTACATTGATGTTGTGGTCGAGTATATACATGAAACAGACCAATAATGTGAACTGGCCTCTGCCTGTCCTCAGTGCCTTTGCCAGACTTAACGATTTCTGAATCCTTGCAATCATGAATGGAATGAAAGGGTGGAATGTTGCACAGCAAAATAAAGCATTTTGCACTGCAATTTGAGACTATACCAGTGAATTCATCTCTTGATACAACAGCAGACGGAGACAACCCCCCAGAGATACTGAGCAATTTTAATGCCAGGAACAGCATTGCTGCAGACTTTAAGTTATGAATGTACTTACAATTGTGGGTTGAGTAGTTGGAATAAAGGTGGTGGTCTGCGGTACCTGGACCAGTTTTATAGGCTGGGTGCTTGTCACACCTGTTGCTATCTGCAGAGACAGCACAGGCAACCTCAGTAGAAGCCTCAGCTTGTACATAAATTCCACCTAGTTGTTACATTATTATTGTTATGATATGCAATTTTTGTTGGATGTTTTCTCTGTGTTAAAAATTTGCATCTTAATGAATTCACGGGTTACTTCTTTGTTAATAAAAGAAAATTCAAATTATGAACATGATCAATGTATACAGCATGATGTTTCAGGTAGAACATCTATATAAAAGCAATTCCATATCTGTGTAACTGGAATATTCCCTGGCAGGTTTTAGGTCTCACATTCCCTACTTCCCCCAGTAATACAAAGCTTGTGCTGCCATAACAATGCATACAAACATTAGGTGAGTGAGCCAGAGTTTAACCAACTTCATCAAAACATGTAAGTGAAACAGCACCTCCTTTTCCCCCCTTCAAATCTGTTCCCCAAGTTACTCCCTTAGATGACATTTCAAGCCCAGAGATCTAACACCAGACAGTAGCAAAAGTGTCAAGAAATGAACACAGCTCTCTAAATTACTATGCTTCCCAATTCTACAGGACTATCTCGATGAGACATCATGCTGGAATCACAATACTACAAAATTAGTTTGCTTTTAATATTTTAAAATACAACAAGGCTCCTACTGATGTGGAGGATCATGTGTAAGGGTTTGAAGGATCAGCCCCACCCTCCCCCCACTAAAATTTTTCATTTAATAAATCTTGCAAGGGCAGAAAAAAACTGATGCCAAAATTGCTAATAGTCAAGCCCTACCTATAAAGCAGAATCTTCTCTATAAACATTTTCTATATATGCAATGTTAAGTCCCTTTTTTTAGAGCATTTGCTCATCCTTGCCTACTGAAAACTATCAGAGTAGATGCTATGGAGGATTTCAAAACTGCTGCGTTAACCGTAGATCCAGGTGAAGTGTTGTATCAGTGTTATGGAACATTGTGGTACCCTAATGGCAGTCTGTGGTGAGAAAGTAAGTTGGTTTGAATGCAGGTCTTGAGCTTGGCCTCTGAACCCCCAGGCAAGAAGGGCTTGGAAGTGCTGCAGTCAGTATTGCTTATCAGAAGGCAACGTGTATCGAAAGATCCAGACCAGAAGCTACACTGATGGGTCCTGGAGAGAGAGAGAGAAAGAGGTCCAGTCCCCCTTGGCTGGAAGGACCAGCCAAGCCAACACAAGGTTTTTTTGGGAATTAGTAAAAGGGAAAGGGTGTTCCCAAAGGGCAGAAGAAGGTTTTTTTACAAGATGAAGAACAAAAACCACAACTCTCGATCACTCCCCAAAAAGCACTTTCAAATATACAAATGGTTATAAATTCCTGGTTTATCCAGGGAAGCCTTTAGGGGAAGGTTTCAGAGAAATCTTACACATGATTTTTGTTTGAAGTGATGATACTCACTGTAACACTCTCTTTGCTTTTATCAGCTGAACCTTCCTTTTCCTTAGGAGTGCTGGCTGTTTCTGTGGGTGTAGACTGCACACTTGAACTGGGCTGGGAGGATTTATTTAGTGTTTCTGTGCTAATTTCAGTATCTGTTTCTTGCTGTGTCGCAGTAGCTAAAATCAAGGAAAAAAGAGAATAAGGCCACTACTCAAGGGAGCCAGTCCACAGTCCCTCCTCAGAGTGACATCTGCACACGAAGAACTGAGTCACTGTGCATCCATCCACCCACCCAAACCCCCCAGCTGTGTAAGAGGCACCATTACCTGACTGTGTGCAAGATTTCATATGCTCAGGCCAGTGAGCTTGTTGGCAGGGGTAGTCACAGTAGCTGGTATTCCAACAGCAATAAAAGATGGCCTCTTTCTTGCAGTTGGCACACCATTGCTTCTTCTTGGTCTCATCCACTGCTTGTTGCTTTTCCAGTTCCAGCTGCTTCTTCACCTCAGCAATCAAACGATCTCGTTCCTGTTCCAGGCTCTGACGCATTTCAGCCATTGTCAGTTCTACTCAAAATCCAGAGAAAGGTGGGTTTGCATTTTCCACTCCCCAACAGCAAGGAGCAGAACAGTAATATTCATAAGTTTAAAGACAATATGAAATTAAAGCTAGCAGCCAAGATATTCCCTGAGTTTGGGCATCTGTTTTATACCTACTCAACAAATACAAGTCTTCCATCTTTTCTTATTCTGGCACCATGATTTTTAACTATTACCTTCCATTTGTTTAACACTTTAGTTCTAGATGTCCCACAAAGAACCAGAATATAGCATAAGCACTAAAAGAACATATGAAGCTGCTGCTAATGTGCTTTGTCTTTGCAAGCCCAAACTTTTGTTCTGCTCCAAGTTCAGAAAATACAGAGGATTCCATCTCTTCTCTCATCTCATTTGTTCATCGTATCTTAGTTTCTTTAGAAAGCAAAATGTGTTAGTTCCAAGAGGGACAATGTGATGAAGGTAACACACACTATAAGCATTTCCATTTTCTATGTAGGACAATACCTGACACTGTTTTGGACTGTCATTTTCATACCTAGATTATGTTTCATTTCTGAAAGTTCCTGTTGATGTAACCATTGAAGTTTTTCTATCTCAATCCTCAAACGCCGAATCTAAATATTAAAAATTTAATAGTTAGCAATAACAAACAGGGCATGGTGTGTAATACATAATTATTATATAAAAAACCATGCCCAAAGCAATGAGCCATTGTTTACATCAAGGCTCCTTCATATTAACATGAGGAAAAGACAATAGTAAACCCCAAACCAAAGTGTGAAGTATTCTAAATATCTGTTTGCTGGATTTGCTCACCATCAAGAGCACAGGACTCTTTGAAGACAAAAAAAAACTGTTAAACTTACATTAACTTCTGTTAAAATTGATTCCTCTGAAACATCTCAAATTTCTGACTGGACTCAAGAACCTATTCCTCAGTGCTGGTTGCATTTATTAGCATGACATTTCATGTCTTTAATTTTAACTAGATGAGGCTTAGAAAAGCAAGATTACCTATTCACTGCGGAATGGGAATACAAATATTTTTGCCCAGAACTTTGACTTCTTTATTTTGGTTTAAGCAGGTACACAAATCATCACACTTTGAGCTTTATTTGTTCCCATTCATTTTTAGTTTGCACTGCTTAATCTGCTTTTTCCAAGGTTAAAAAAAATCCTTACAAGATACTAAGTCCTACCCTTAGGGAACATTAAAAGCCATGTATAGCATTTCATTAAAAATGCAAAGTGTTTCAACATATTTCAAAGAAGTATTAAAAACTATGGTTGTAATAAACTACTGCACTACAGAGTTTACAAAAATTTTATTTTCAAAAAAACCAACTTCATTTCTGATTTTAAAAAAGGTGGCAAATTCTTGACAGAAGATTGAAGAACCCAGGTTTGATGGCTTAATGCTTATCTTACAGAGCCCACCTGGTATTTTTTCAGTGGTTTTTTTCCACCATTCTAATCATTACTTCTAAAACAGCACAGAAATTACTTATCTCTTGACAATCTCCATATATAATACATTGTAGATACAGTTATGGCGCACATTTATAAATATAAAAATACTAATTTGCATTTTTCAAACTTAAAATGGAAGGGGTTTTTTAATCTTACACTAACCTCAGCTATTGTACTTCCAGTAGTATTTTTTGAAAGATCATTATATATTTCAGTCATTGTTCCTTTGATGGCATCCATCATCTGAAAGACAAAAAGAAAAGAAAAGAATTCTTTTATATATATTTTTAACAGATTTCCACTTTCATTTTCTTTCAATCCCTCTACTGGGAACCTATATTGCTACCCTTCTCTCTCTCTCTCTAAATATATTATATTTATCTGGTTCTACTTATTTGGAAGGTAGAGCACAACAGTATTGATCAGGACTCTAATTTTTAAGTGTCCTAAACAGGTGAACTGCTTGACTTTCTACTTTTCTAAGAAATTGCTATTGATATATTTTATAAACGCAAAATATATAACCATGAATTTGGGGAAGAAACTCAATGCAAAAATATATAGGATTCATTGATTTTTTAAATCTAAGTATCTAAGAGAGTATGGAAAGCTCACATCCCTTCCCTCAGGGTCACTATGTGAGACCACCCCTTCTCTTTAACAACTTTGCATATCTTTAATGTGTGAACACACATTTTTCCACCTGATGAAACTACAGGGTGTTTTAAAAGAGAGGGACAACTTCATTAAACCTTCCTCCAGAACTTACTTTGCTGGTGTATTTAGCAATATCTGCAGCCACATCAGCTGAAGCTGTTGCAATGGGCAAGTCTGTGTTGAGTGAAGAAGAAAGTGTGCTTGCAGATCCAGAGCTGGTAACCATAGAAATAGGCTGAGTGCTTGTGACCAAGGTTATAGTGGATGTGGAAGTGCTCTGGGTGATCTCTTTTTGCTGCACAGCTAAGAAAAGAGAACAGTGAGGGGATCAATCACACAAGGAATTATGAAAACAACAGGCAAACTTTCTACCTTCAATCTCTAACTAAACTGTGTGCATGTTACCACTTCAGATTTGTATTATTTATACAATGGTGCCATCTATTGATTAATTACACAGTGCTCAGCCACTGAACTTGTACATAATTGTAAGGCTTAGAGGTAACTTTGAAACTTATCATTTTAGACTGGCCAGAGCAGAAGCCTCCCTCAGTTCTAATGACTTATCTGCTGAAGTATTTTTTAAATGGTGTTTTTTTTAAGAATAAAACTTTTCAAGCTATTTTTTCTGATTCATATTATAAAAGATGTCTTTATTGCCAATTTCCTCAGTAGTGGAATTACTGAAATAAACAATTTATTCACCTTTATGTGCTGTATTTCTTTTTATGCCAATTCAGTATATAAGAAATCTATAGATTTTAGTTTTCACACCATAGATTTCCAGACTATAATATTTAAGATGGAACATTGCCATGATGTGCTCAGTAGTAAACAATACTGAGAAAACAAACTCATGGGCTGAACACAATGTTTAGCCCCTACTATTAAGGTATGTATTAAAGTATGATTCTATTTAAAGTTTAACATTTAACTTCTCCAATTTTCACATTTAGTTTTCCTCACTGCATATTTCTGTATCAATTTGTGCAGTCTAAAAGCAGAAAGATGCCACTTCCTCAACACTGTTTAAATGACAGAAACAAAAGCAGTTTGGAAACAGAGAAATGAGCCTCTGGAAATGTCTGTATGTGAGCCATCACCCAAACCTCTCTCCTCTACCTGTGTGCCAGTGCTGTCAGCAGAGTGGAGAATGTCTCCTCATCAGGCACAGCAGTAAACATTTCAGTTTATTAACTTGAAATGACAAATGAAGCTGATTTACATAAAGTTCCTGTTAAGTGAAGTATCAGCAGCACAGGCTTGTGTTACCCTGTGCCAGCTATTGGTGAAGGCTCCAGCAAAGGGGTGGTGAGAAAACAGTTGTGAAAACATTCTGAAATGCCAGGGCTGTTTGCTCAGTAAACCAGCATCAAAGTCTTGTTAAACAACAGGGATTTCAAAGACAAATCCTGGAGCCTGGGTAATTTCATTGTTGTCAAATTATACTCTGAAAAACCCTTCAGATCTGTCAGATAAAACTGGAAGCAATTTGTGGATACTGAGGTGACATTGGTAAACATGCAAGTGGAATAGTTAATGGTTTTAGCATATGATCCAGAAAATTATTCAGTTCACCCTTCCAAATCTGTTATGGCTATGAAAAACAAAAATATTTATACAGACACAAAATTTTTTGTCATTAAAATAAGGAGACATGACTCTAAATACACACCAGAAAGAGCAAGTATAGTGAGTAACTTTTATACTAAAGACACTTAGCAGAGTAGAAGCACACTTTGAGATTTTATTTATACAGAAGAACTCTTGGCTGTGCACCCTTGGAGCACAGGGATCACTACTGGGGAATTATGGCACCACAGGCACATTTGAGTTAGAAAAGTGTGTACCTTTAACTGCTTGTCTTGTCTGGTATCTTGTCCCCTGAGAGGACTGAGGCTGCTGTGACTGAGACTGCTGGCTCTGCTGCTGCTGCCTCTGTACCTTCTGCATGTGCCACTTCTGAGATGATGTCTGGAATTTATTGGAAGAATTCCACACCACCCTCTGCACAGCAGGGGCAGTTTCCTTGGGCAGCAGAGGCCTCTGCTTTTTCACAGGGCTCCCTGTGGCAGCAGAGGGAGCACTGACAGTAGAAGCAGCACTGGTGGTTGCTGTCACACCAGCTGGGGGGGTCTGCGATGCCGAGCGGGTGAGCACTGGAGTTTCTGGTAGAGGCTGGGTGCTTGCACTGGAGGAAGGTGGAGTTTTACCTACAACTAAACAAAACATAAAATGTTATGCCTGCTTTTCACCAGCACATCTGATTTGTAATTTTCCATCTAGTTTTTGGAACTACTATATATACCTTCCAGTCTGCTTTGTATTGTTTTCCTCAAAAGTATCAATATTCTACAAGTAAAGTCATTTCAGTCTAGTTGAAAGTGGTGGCAATTCAGATGCATCAGTGGCTAAGCAAAACAAGAAGTACAAAACCAAGAAAAACCAGCCTGACCTCATTCAAAAGTTATATGAGAGGTTAGCACTTGTTAGGGTGTTTCTACCTTACCACTTTCACCTGTCATCCCAATTTCTTTCAAGAGAAAAAAACATTCTTAAGGATTAATGTCTGAGCAGTAACTGAAGAAACTATAAACTTTCTAAACAACAGTGAACTGACATTGACAACCAAATGAAGATGACACCACGTTGGGCAGGGGTGCTGATCTGCTCAAGGCAGGAAGGCTCTGCAAAGATCTTGACAGATTGAATCAATGGGCTGGGACAACTTAAGTTCAATAAGGCCAAGTGCTGGGTCCTGCCCAGCAAAAATTATGGATATTCATAGTTCCACTCTGCTGAAAGGAAACAGTAAAACTAATTTTGTTTAAACCAGAAACTACAATGGGCACTGAAAGCTTTTTTCATAGCCACAAAGAATGAACAATCGCTCCTAAAAATATCTGTATTAAAACAATTTTTATCTTAATGCAAAAATAAAGGTGGCAATTCTACCTTTGGTAAGAACAGAACAGAGGGGAAACAAAAAGAAATAATTTCATCCTACCATCTTGTTTAGGAGAAGATTCTTTAGATTCTTTCTTGTTTTTCCTTCCTTCACGAGCACAATGATCATCTCCTAGATCGATGACAAGTTCACTCTCAGAATCAGAGTCCAGTCCTAGATGCACAGTTGGAGAGTCTGTTTCATCTTTACCTTTCAGCTTTTCTTTTGCAGGATGCTGTAAACTCTTTCCCTTTTCAGAAAATTCTTTTTCAGTGTCAGAAACAGCCTTGTCCTTGACTGGTTCTTCTGTTTTCTCCACTTCTGGACTTGTGCTTTTAAGTTCCTCCTTGTCTTCATTCTGTGCTGGAGGCTTAGGTTTTTTTTTCAAGCTCAGTGATTCTTTGTCACTTCTTGCACCTTCCTTGTCCTCCCCATCCTCTTGATCATTCTTTGATTTCTGATCCTCATCGCTATATTCACTGTCACTGGTATCAGATTTTTCAGAATCTTCAGAGTCACTGTGTTCTACTGCAGTATAAACAGCTTCAGATATTTCATTTATTCCTAATTGTGGGAAGGAAAGTACATTCCATGCTGACATCAGACTGACTGACATTACCAAGAAAATACTCTATATACTGGAACAAAGTGTACACATACCATTACCTTAACTATCAGTCCTTAAGGTACAAAGCTTAGTGCCCTATCCCAGCACCATAATGTATAAGAATGAACTTCTACATACTCCAGTTAATATTTTTATTTCATTCAATGGCCCTCCTTTCACTGCTTTTTCCCACTACCTGCAAGGTCTTTTGTTCAACTGAGGACCCAATGCTGACAAATACAAAAATGAATTCTTTTTATCCACAAGAAGCCACCTTAAAAAAATCAGCAACACTATTCACCTGATTATAGTTAGTTACTTACATTCATTCTACTTTGTGCAACTGACAGAATTTAGGAAGAATTCTCCAATTTTTCAACATGCAAAGCAGATAAAACTATAATCCTCTCATACTATCTACATCAGAATGGTACAAAAACAGGTTAAAAGATGAAACAAAAATTTGAAGAATCAAATCTCACTGTGTTTTAAAACAAACTAGTTTGGTGCATTCTATTCACCTCAAAGAGCTTGAATATTCTCTACTCTTGTTTTAAAACATAAAATATTTATGGTTTTACTATCAAAAAACTCATTTGACCTCCAATTTGAGTGTCTTTATAGCTGGCTGGTCGCAGGTCCCAATGAAGGAGGAATGATGAGGAGGACTCCATTGATATAAGAAGGCTAATTAATTACCTTATTATACTATATTATTCTATACATCTAAACTGAACCTGCCAAGCACTCAACCCTGCAGACAGTCCTGACACACACACACAAACCTGGCACTGACAGGCCAAGGAAACAAAACACCATCACCCTGGGTAAACAATCTCCTACTGTTGCACTCTACTTTGGCACAGACTCAGGCACAGGAAATGGTAAGAATTGTTTCTCCTTTCTCTGCTGTTCAGAGAATGTGAAACCCAGAAATATTCTTGGGAAGAATTGTGCCTTGCTTTTCTCTGTGAGGAGAAATGTGGCTACAGTTCTTGAGGGACACTCACCCAGTTGTGCCTTGCAGCTCTCGATGGTCTTGTCAAGGTTGAGCTGGAACCTGCTGCGGATCTGGCGCTTGGGGGAGATGAGCTGCACGGGGGTGCTCTGCTGCTGCACCGACTCACTCAGCTCCTTCAGATCCATCTCGGCCTTGCTGCGATCTGCAACAACAAACAGCAGCTCAGAATAAAGATCTTACACAAAGAACCAAGATGGCTATCCAGATCAAACACTGCTGGAACCCAGGACATCCCTCTGGCTGCCCTGGAGGGCTTGAGCCCCTGCCAGGGGGCTCAGAGACCTTGGCACAAAGCCAAAGACACCTGTGCCTCTGATTTTAACCCATGATAAAAATTATCAACTTTATATTTACAAACCACAAGAGTTTAAGTAGAATGACAGTTAATTTGTCACAGGATAAAAAAGTAAAATTTTGGGTTTTTAGAATGGGGGTTCAGAAGCCAAGATGGAGGGATTTGAGCCTTGTCCTTCTCAGCCTCCATCTCCTGGGTGATGGTGGCACTTTTGGATTGGTTTAGAGGAGAAGCTCACTGTCTAACATAGGTGATAGGTATTGGAAAATTATTGTAAATAATGTACACGTAGTTTTTAGTATAAAAAGATAACACTGCCCTGAGGGCGTTCAGAGTGCCACGGACTGACTTGCCAGACATAACTCAGCAGGTCAGGAAAAGAATGTTATAGATAACAGAAAGTAAACAACCCTGAAAACCACAGCCAAAGAATCCTGACTCCTCCTTCAATCTCAGGGCTGGGAAAAAGAGACTTTCTAACACCTTGGGGTCATCTCAACCTCAGAAACCCCAAGAAAACACGTTTCACCAAAGAGCAATGCAGACAATCCTGAACATACTGCACTTTGTTTGAAATTGTGGGGTAAATAGTAACTCTGAAATGACTTTACTACAAAAAATGGATTCTTCCTCTCTTCACACACAAAACACAGGCATCAATTATGGGGACATTTTCTCCATCAATGTGAATTTATCAAGAAATTCCCATTCAGGTTTGTAAAGCTGTTTGACAGCACCTCTACTAAACTCCTGCTGTTATTTACTACTAGGAGTACTACCTTCACTGAGAAAATTAAATAGAAATAAATTCTTTATAATATTATAGGACACATAAAATCTTTATAGTCATCATTTAAAATCCAAAAGTTAGGTCATGAGAATACATATAAAAATGTGGATTATTTCACTGGATAAATTGGTAAATTGATAAATTCAAGAAAAAAATAACACTTTTTGATAAATTCAAGAAAAAAATAACACTTTTTTAGTATATGTCAGCAAAATCTTGACTTTTCATTTACATGTATAGAATATTCACTCTGAAATGCACCCATGTGTCTGCAAAGAATGCACACTACAGTGCTAAGGGTAAAACTGTCTTACCAACTTATTTTCCCACTTCAGAGGCTGTATTTGTATAGCACAGTCCTATCCTTCACCTTTTGCCAGGAGTGCTGACACTCCATCAGTGCTTAGGGCACTAAACCAAATGGAGTTAGTTGGGAAAGAGAAAAGACCCATGAAGAAGGGGTAAAAAAAGGAAGATCATTATGTTTGGCCAGTTAAGCTCCTTCAACTGGCTCACAATAAGCCAATCCCATAAGCTGAGAAAAACCAGAGGCCATGGAGAAGGCAAAAGGTAACACTGGCACAATGGGCATTTGTGTTGTATTTTCAAGTTTCATTCCAGAGCAGTTAAATATGACACAGTGTTGCCTTATTTTACTCTCTCTATATATATATATATTTACAAAACATTTTCTGTTGAGGCACAACCTAGAGAAAAGTGAAACAAATGCGAAGGCCTGACCCAATGATTCCTCTGACAGACATTCTCTATAAGTCTGAATTTCATATCAAGGTACATTCTTATTGTTTCTTGCCTCTGTTATCCAAGGACAGGTCCTATACTATCAGACAGTTTTCTTCCCCCCAACTCCCTGTGTATCTTGCTCATTCCACCTCCATTTTTCAAATTAGCAAGCCTGCCAGTAGCAACAGATGGTTCATTTCTCTTATTCTTTCTTCCTTTCTGCTGAATTGCAGACCACAGAATCCTCCTAGCACGCTTCTGAAGATAGAAAGTGTCTTTGTTTTCTATTCTCACTTTTGTTTTTGCAGAGAGAAACTCTGTTCACATCACATATGACAATGAGACACAATGAGTTATATTGGAAAAATTCTAATACCCACAGAACACGTCTGGCACAGCTGACACTATTAAATCAAGAAGGGTTGTTCATTCTCATCACCAAAAAGTATATTTAATAAAGGAGATTCCCCTAAATCTGAAAAAACCCAGATATTCTACTTGAAAGCATACAAGCACTTCTTTTATGGTATTACTCATGGACCATAACATCAGATTTTCCAATCTATGCTACACATATTCAAAGTGTTCCAGCTGATCCTCCCACCTGTGGCTCCAACAACTACAGCACTATGCATTTCTTAATGTTTTTCCAAATGCATTGTCACCTCAGATGAGGTGCCAAACAGCTGCAGTGCAGCAGAAGAAATTAATTCTACAATTATGTCCACACATATGACCCACTGAAAAGTAGACTTGTGAGCTTGTATCCAGAAGCAGAATACCTGTAAGGCACTGAAGACATGAATTCATTATTTGAACTTAAGCCTCCCTGAAGTACCTGGCTAACACCAAGGGGGCAAAATCCTGATTCTCTGTGTAATATAACATGGAGGTAAAAATAACCAGAACTGAATCAGAACATTCACAGGAACAAAGCATGACTGAGGAAAGTGATTTACATGTTTGGCTTGCAGAACTATTTTACCAACTTAGTACTTACCCACTCCATCTTTCAAAATTCCACAATCCCAAAATTTCTAGGGAGTTTCAAGACTTCAAGAATTCTGCTAATTCCTTTCATCCATCTATCTCCCTAGAGAGGGATGGTCAGTGAGGAGGTGATGTGAAGGCAACAAGAGAGAAGCCCTAGTAAATCCTAAATCCTAAAGATCACAAGAAAACCTTGCCAGCAATTCACTTGAGAGAGACTGAGTGGTGAAGAGCAGCAATGTTCATTACAGCAATGTTCATGTAATTACAACCTTTAGAAACTTACCTACTATTTAGACCCCGTTTATTCATTTGTACAGTTCAGCTAAAAAAAAATTATCCTTTAACTACTTCTTGTTATCAACAAGAAACAGTAATGGAAACTTTCTTTAACAAGATAAAAAACCCAGTAAATCTGATAAAACAATAATTACACATGTGCCTCATTTAAAGACCTTTGCTCATTTAAAGTCACATACAAGCACTTTGTTCATATTATGCTGCACTGACACCACTATAGTTTGTTCAGCTGTAAGAATATTAGGTTTTCCAAATATCAGAACTAACCAAGGTTAAGATTCAGAATGCTTCCTGGCGTGGAAGTTCTTTCTTGCTTAGCAGAAATTGGCGTTGATGCTTGAGGAGAGAAAGGTTTGGGGCTGCCTGACAAGCTCCCTGATTGACCTGTTCTTGTTGGTGCTGGAGAAGCTGAAAAAGTACAAAATTAATAAAGATAGATTTAAAACCAGAACACCTACTCATGACAATTCTAAATTATTTTGTATTTACTTCCACTTTAATAGTTACAACTATTTCTGCTATTCAAATTGAACAGGTTTAGTCATTTTTCAAGATTATTCATTCCTTCTCAAGGTGACAGAAAGAACAGTTCTTTCTTATCTGTGACAGTGAAAATTAAATGCATCCCATTTTTTAAAATTTCTTCATAAACCAAGTCATAATACAGCCTGTTTTTAAAAACTGCATGGAATAAAATTAGTCAATTTCCAAAGCCCTCTACCTCCTTTTTTTTTTTTTACCTGTATTTTTCTCAATGAAGTCCATGGATTCTTCACTGGCACTAAAATGACTGGAAGTTGCTTTTTTCTCTGCATCCTGTTCAACATCAGAGCCAGTGTGAACTGATGAGTTTGTACTCATTGGTGACCGTGGCATATCTGTCAGTGAAATCCTGCGACCTGTGCTACTGCCCAGCATGGACTTGCTCATCAGAATCTTGGGTGATGCTGTCATATCAAAATTTAGTTTGATTTTCTCATGTTTGTCTGTCTTTGCAGTTCCAGCAGCTGGGTTTGCAGGGTCTAACAACATTTGGTATTGATTGTTGGGAGTATATGGCGTCCGGAAAGGTGCATAATTAAATACTCCAAATTTTCTACGAATGTTATCAACATAAACCTCCATTTCTTGCATTGCACTATTGAAGATGCTTTTAGTCTTTTTCACAGAAAAAGGAATTTCTTTAGACATGAGGTAGCAATTATTTATTGGAACCCAGGCCCTATATATAGAACAAAAAATAAAAGATAATATAACTACATTTCATACTGTCATTGACATTGCCAGCTTTTCTCCACATGCTGATTTATTTTTGCCTATTCATAAAGATATGGGTAGCCAGATAATTTTAAAGAACCATCATTACATTCTTTTAATATTTCAGTGCTTAGTTTTTGGATTATTACTGGCTTATTTTACTTTACCCAGTGGCAATAAAACATGACTTAACACTGGTCAAATGACAACATATTCCTAATTGGAACAGTCTATGTAACTGCAAAACAACCACTGCTAAACAGTCTATTTGTCATAGCACAAAAATGTAAAAAGCAGGTAAGGAAATGGATTCTTCACAAGCACCTTCTTAGAAACATCTTACACCCCAGGCCAGGTTGGCCAAATTCCTCAGTGCCAGGAAAAGTTCCATCAGCAAATACTGGACAGATTTTATTTAACATGAAATGAAGCAGACCCTGAAACTCCCTGCCAAGACCACTAAGGCAGCAGGAACTTCAACTTAATTATTCCATGGCCCTGTATACTTGGGTTTTTTACATGTTATTATAGACTTATATTTCTAATTCATGATAAATCAACTTGTATTCATCATCAACTTGTGTCCATCTAAGCAGAAGATTCACAAGTACAGAGAACTCCCTTCAAAGCAAAACTGGCATTTTCAACACAGGTTGTATTTCTGTATTTTTAACCTACAGGTGTGTACATATTCTCATAATGTTTGGTTTCCTCCACCTTTAAGAAGTGCAGTTCTCCCCAGCACTACACCAGAAACAGGAATTAAGCTGCACACTCACCAGATTATGTATGGATCTTACAATCATGTAAGGAACTAAAATTGTGTTTGCTACAGCATTACACAGTTTTTGTTAGGGTCAAGGTTCTAAAGACAGGATCCAAAAACTTTCAAGCACCCAAAATTACAACATGAATTTTTTAAGTACAGCCAAAGACATCCTTTTGTTCAACTCCCACCTGTCATGTTGGCCAAAGAAACGGGCATCGACTTGCCCATCTTTATCCCTCAGTGCTTTAGCAGGCCAGAATGGAAAGCCTTTGAGTTTAGCCCAGACCAAAGGGTGGGGATTGCTCTAGAGGAAGAAGCAAAATACACAGCAAGAAAATGTAAGCAGTACTAGCTTCAAATTTGATAATAAACATGATTTTATTAAAATTGTACGGATTACTTAGATTCAATAAGGATCCAACATGCACAAGACACTTCCCAAATACAAGATTCCATTTTACTATAAACATAATAAACCCTGAGAGGACAAAATGATAAAATTATATTAAAAAACTTGCTAAACGTAAAACCTTACACATCTTAATTAAACTGCTAGTAATTACACTTCTTTATTGATTTATTTTTTATCAGTCCCCTCCAAATATATAGCATAACATAAGTTAGGCTAGAACCAATCTTTGAAATGCTGTAATTTTCACTTAAGCTTGTGTCTTGGCAGCTCATAAGACACTAAAAAGTCCTTGACTTAGGGTAAGCACTACTTAGCAACAACCAAAACATCAGTGTGTCATCAACATTATTCTCATACTGAATCAAAAATACAGCACTGTTCCAGCTGCTAAGAAGAAAAGGAACCCTTATCCCAGCTGGAACCAGGACAGTCCAAGAAAGAATTTGATGGGTTACACACTTCTACTTGAGAATCTTAAGGTCTTCCCAAATTTGGGTCAGTATTAAACAGGAAACAGACAACCTATCAATAGATCATGAAAGAAAAAGAAGTCTCAATTGATGCACATCTGCAGAAAGAGACGTTCACATTTCAAAAATCCTCCAAGGACTGAGGGTACCACACATAAGCACTGCTGGCACAAGGCATTTACCCTATGTTTGAGGACAAAGAACTTCTGAACTGGTTGCTGACAGCCTTTACAATTATTTCTGACTGGATCAATCCTTTTGTGAAAACCTGCAATCTTACAGCTAAGTAATTTGAGACAGTCTGACTCCATAAGGGTGATATGCCAGCACAAGCTGCTTGGTAAACTACAGCAGCTTTCCTTGACTCAGTAACCACCACAGGATTAAAACAAAGAGGAGATAACAGTCAAATGAGACCTGCTAGTTTAATGTAGTAGCTAGACCACCATAATTCTCAACTTACACAAGGCTCACAAAACCAATTCTCGCGTTTTTGGCAAGCAGCTAAATAACATTCCGGACATACTTCAATTTCATTCATCTGGAAAGAAAAAGCAAAGTCATTGGAGAGATTAAACAGAGTCCAAAGTATGGTCATTTGCACTTACTCAGAGGAAAATCATATTGTTACAGTAAAAGAACCACAAAGAGTACATCTATGCATCAGAAGATGTTAGTCTCTTTTTCCAGCTCAAATATTCATTAACAAGACAGGTGCCTTTGAGCAGAACCCATACATCCACTTTCTCCTCTTTCCTCCCCTCCCCACATGGCTTAATTAGAAATAGTGAATATCCTAGTGGAAGACATATAAGCAATGCTTTTGCCAAATGTCATTCTGTAGGCCATGGATATGCATACCTCAATGTAAGGAAACCTACAAAAATTATAAATCTGCAGTACACATCTTGGAAAATATGCATTTTGTCACTCACAAGTACATGACATGGAACACTAAACACACAGAACAATTAATTTAATTGGGGCACTCATACCTCATGCTCACAGATTTTGATGATGACTTTTGCTGTTTGTGTCAATTTGTGATTTCCTGAGGAAACAATAAAATGCTTTAACCAAGAAAATTGTTATAGCAGAACTATGATAAAATCAACAGTTTTCAGATAGAAAAGTCATCTGTAAAAACAAAAGAGAAGATCTAAAAAAACTATGTAAAAACATGCATGAACTACATGTTTGCAAAAGCAAACCATCAGCACTTTCTTCTCAATGTAACATTTAGTAATCTTTAATTGCTCCTTTTTGTAGCCTGTTGCAGCCTTCCCACCACTGACACACTCAATGAGGGATTTGCTGTATGATCTTCTCAATTAGGTCTCAATTAAGTGCTGTATGATGCAAAACATGAAAGCATTCGGGGCTTGGAACTAGATCAGGCAGATTGGATCAGGTCATTTAAGACCCAAACCATTCCATGATTCTACCTTATTTGAAATGTTTGCTCTAAGGGGGAATGAGCAAGTGACAGTACAGGTTGTATCTGGCCTACAGTTTTATTTATTCCACTTGTTGAAAAAAAAAAAAAATTTCTTTTTAGGCACTATGGTCATAAACAGGAAGGCACTTTTAGTGTAGAAGTCTACAAATTGCTCCATGACTTTAACTATGTCAAAGTTTCATATCTAAGGATGTAAATACACATTAATACCTACCCCCATTGTAAATAATGCAGTTGTGCAAAATCCATTTGGCATCAGCCAAAAATGCTTCAGTGCAACCGTACATTTTCTTTTTAACATTCTGTAAATAAGAAATCAAGAATGTATCAGGTAACAGAAATTAGTAAAAAGTGACAGCTTCTTCCTGAATGCTGTGTTCTGTCAGTCATACAATAAATAAAACTGACCCCTGGAGGTGTTCAAGGACAGGCTGGACAGAGCTCTGAGAAACCTGGTCCTGTGGAAGGTGTCCTTGTCAACAGCAGGGGGCTGGAAGGAGATGAGCTTTAAAGGTTCTTCCAACCCAAACCAGCCTGTGATTCCATGACACTTATTTACTGCAGACTTATGATTCTAAATGCTTAAGAATCTCTCAAATTCAAGATGCCTTTTGACTGCCCTGAAAACGTATGAACTGTCTAAGTTAAATCTAAATAGTGAATTATTTAGATCAACACCTCAAACATTTCCAAAAAAACACATTTCCTAATGTTTCTGCAGAAAAGTCTTTGGTTTCTTCTACTGATGTATTTATCACTCCACAGCAGTTTTAATTTTTACAGGACACAGAAAAAAATCACAGTACATTAGACAATATGTTTGATATTAGAGTCTACCTAATGGGGAAAGAAATTTGATTAAATAAAATTAGTCCCATGGTTTTGTTACCACTCTTTATACCATAAAGACATCAGCCTCCTCTGTAAGAACACAGAGAATGAAAACTTGTATCTTCACTAGGTCCTGACAGAACAAAGCTCTGCAAGGCTCAGTCTTCATTAAGCAATGGAGAAATTCTTCATTATATGTACTTTCAAATTACTATTGAACTAAGAATGAAAGTTCTATTATCCACCTCTTGACTGTTTCCTTTTTCTTCTACACCTCAGGTGCAGTGGAGATTACAGTATTTGTTGAACAATCAGTAAAATGAGTCAGGAATGACCCCTGGATATACATCAAATGGTCCCTAATTAATGAACCAATGATCCATAATGATCAAATGAAACATAAAGCAACATAATGATCAAATGAAAATCCTGCTTGAAGAAGTCCCTCCTGGAGATCATTCATGGAATCAGATGAATTTAATAGAAGGAAGTCAACAGTGTAGGCTTGTATTTTTCACACTATTTTTTCCCAAGCATTTGTTACTAGCTCAGACCAAGCAGAGAAGTTCAGTTTACATGTAATTGGTTTTAAGCTGTAAATGAACTAATTTTCATAATAACCAAGAAACCACCCCCTCCATCAAAATAATTTCAAACAACTTCTCTCCCCCTGCCATCAAACATTTTAGAAATGTTACAGATAGCAATCAAACACAAGGACCTTCCTCAGCAAGCTTCATACAAACCTTCTCTAATGTACAAAGGTCCATTGGATGAAAGATATATTCTGCATAATCTGGGTGTTGATCCAGTGAAACTGGCTTTTGAAATGGCTCTGTCTGTTGGAGGAAAAATAACCACACTGGTTACTAATACTGAACAGTTTCATCAATGACACAACACTCATTCATTTTCTGTGCTATCAGACAAAATTCTTCAATGGTAATTATAAAATATTGTGAGGTAATAAATTAATAGTAGAACAACAGAAACTAAAGGGTTTCATTTAGCTGATTTTTCATATGCTGGACATGATGAATTGCAAAAATCACAAAAGCTGGGGGATTTGTAAAAAGTACTGTTGTGATTTGCAACACAAAATGGCACCGTTTTAGACACACTGAAGGATTTCCTCAGCATTTTAAAAGTATGTGATACAACCAACTTCTGTGGTAAGAACCCTTGCTAATAACAGACAGAAGCTACATTTTCAACACATATAATCAATACTGCAACAGTGTCAGTGCCTAGGACTGTCCATATAAATATATTGAGAAGAGATCATGACTCCACATTCCCGTTTTATGTCTGATACAGCATAGTCCACTTTCAGAGAGTAAGAAACCACCACCTTCCACTGGAAAACCACACTTTACTTTCACTACACCTACTGAAAATACA
The DNA here is from genome assembly GCF_022539315.1 of Serinus canaria. Classification (NCBI taxonomy): domain Eukaryota; kingdom Metazoa; phylum Chordata; class Aves; order Passeriformes; family Fringillidae; genus Serinus; species Serinus canaria. The sequence continues at coordinate 6,590,750 of NC_066333.1, forward strand.
TCCAGAAATTGTATCACAAAAGTACAGTTTAAATGCACTCCAGAACAGCCTGTACAACCTAAACTCATCTGTCTGTGCTAGACAGGTGGCAGATAGAACAGAAGCTGTCACAAACAATCTGACAAACTAAACATTCATCATCCACTAAAGGAAGCAAACCCCAGATTATGACAAACACACGATCCAAGTATTTAAAGAAGAAAACAACAAAAATGTCCTTACCCCTGGCTGTTTCATTTTCTGTAGTGCAAACTTCAGTAGATATGATAGCTGTTCAATGGTGAGCATTGTCATTGCTTTACTCTGTGTTTCTATGCATTCTGCAACTGTGATTTTCTAAAAGTTCAGATTAAAAAAACACTTTGTCAGCAAACATTTCTAGATAAATCCTTCTCCACTGAAACATTCTAGCAGTCAAATGAAATATAATAGCTGTTTCATAAGAAACAAAACATTTCTAATAATGCAATGTAAGTACTTCAGATGCCTATTTTACCTGGGCTTTGGCCTGTATGTTATCAAAAAAGAAGAAAAAAGGAAAAAAGGAAAAGAGCAGAAAATCATCCAACATCTTCAAGATCACACAAAGTAAGTATGTGAATACATAAAATTCCCAAATACAATTCTGGTTCAGAGCAATGTGAGAGAGTGAGAAGGTCACCTGGGCTCTAATAAAATAAGTGATCAGAGAAAACATGCCATAAATCAATTTGCTTTCATTACAGATATTTGGATGCTAAGTATTCTCTCCCCAGAAATCACTGGAGAGGAATGATTAAGTTCTTCCACAGTAACAAAATACCCACTTGTTTATGTAGACCCTATAGTGCATTGTTTTTCTGCACTGTTGAAAAGCAGATAAGCCCACAAGAAGAAGCACAAATTAAACTAGTGAAAACTTCAGAATGATTTCAGAATTACTGGTGCCTGATGAAGAGACCACTCTTTGAAATGGTGCTTCTCTAGAGCTGGACACACAAAGGAAGTTGGAGACTCGTGGTAAGAAGGCAAACACAAGGCAGGTGACACACAGAGAAAAAGGGGTGAAGCAGAGCCATGGATGCCTCCTCTTCTGCACAAGTTTTTCTGGTACCTTTACCAAGAGGCAACAGGAATAAACCAGAAACATTTCAGAACACAGAAAAAGCTGCTTAAATCTCAAAACCCAGCAAGAAATCCACTCCTTATATCAAACTAACCTCACATTCTGGGCAAAACCAATCCCCCTCTGGTTCGGCTGTCAGTTTCAGACACTTAGCATGATAAACCCGAGGACAGAGTTCACAGCAGAGGACTTGGCCTTCCCGATGACAAACCCAGCAATAGAAATCATTCCGTCCATCCTGTGGTACAACATCAACAGGGTCTGTGGTGAGTGGCTGCTTCATATAGTAAAACGGACCATGTCTTAGTTCTGACTGAAATGTAGGCAAGAAAAACAGGTTTGGTTTCAAAACAAATTTGCATTTTTTCAAATCATAATAGTCATCATATATAAGCAAACAGTAATTTACAGAGTTTGATTAACATTTATGCAAGCACAGTATCTTAGTCATTGCACAAAATCATTCATAAAGAAGTTTTCTGCTTATTCAGATGCTGAATGACAATTTGCACTCAAGACAAGAAATAAATTTTTTGTGGCAAGTGAGGGCATTGAGTGCAAGACATGCAATCCAACAAGAGCCAGCAAACACTTTCAGCTTCAAGAAAGAAGTATTGCTATAGAAGCTATTAGGCCCTCTAAACTCAGAATTTCATGGGGCCGTGCAAGCTAAATACTGAGATATTTAGTGGTGGCTAAACCTGGACAACTGAAGAGGTTAGTCCTGAAACAAGAAGTTGAACACCATGCAAATCTGTGCCAGTTTGCAGCAGTTTATAGCTTTGTACCACAAAGCAAGCCAAAGCTGATTTTGATTAATAAGGCAAACTGTAGAGAAGGATGACAAAGGAGCAAATTCACATCCTGAGCAGCCACCTCCACTACAGGAGAGATTTCTTTCACCACCTATCACAATTTGAGACTCACATCTCTACCGGTTTGCCTGCACTAGAAAACAGTATTAACTTTGTAACCTGCATGAAGTGGTCTTTGCCTTGAGCCTGACAGCTCAAAGATGACACAGCTGACTCCAAAACACAATAAGTGAAGAGCCTGGGATAGCTTAAATGGGTCCAGAGATACCAAAAGTTTGTGATATCGTCTCTGAAGAGCTGCTAACATGGAAAACTATTTCTATTTATTACTGACAAGGGAACTCAAATTCCCTGTTTGATATTCATTATAGGGGTGGTTGGCTGAGGATGGAAACAGCCTTGAGATTTTAGACAGGTCATTTAATGTGAGCTTTTTGTTTGATGTAAAACCACTTCCTTGTGACTTCACTTGTAATTATCCAAACATTTGTAGTCTGAAGAACCATTTTGTTTTTTTCTGGGGTCATTTTCCAAGTGTCACACACCATTTACAAATCTGCAACTTTTGAGACTCTCAAGCTCTCACACACCCATGTGATTCACAGGACAGGGCAACCAAATGTGTTCTGTACCTTTGAGGCATCCTGAACCAAATCAATCACATGGGGCATAAATAATGTCCCCAGAAAGCACCAGCATGCCACTTTGAACTATGGTATTTCTAGATACCTAAAGTTACAAAGGAGGTGTAATTATCTGCAGGAAAAAGGGATCTTCAAGGTAGAAGCCACAAGCCACCTGAAGATGTTGTATTTCAAAAAAACCCCATATTATCTAACATTATACACTATTTTAGGCAAAGAAAGGATGTTATCCATAAACACTGTGCCACCTAAACTTTCACATGATTTTGTGCCAGTTTTGGTAGTTTTCATTTTCTGTTCTACAGATGATAAAGCCCAGAGACACTCTGCTCCCACCACAGAAATGAGGAAAGTGTTCTGTACTTTCTATACACACACATTTAATGACATAACAAGAATTTCAGAAGGATGATTCTGTGAGATCTTGTGGAATACGTGGGACAGAATAAGGGTTTCAGTCCATTTCAAACTAATTACTACAAGCATTCAAACAAAGAAACCAGAGTGAGGAAGGGAAAGTTGTAATTTCCACTGCAGAAACAAGTTTTGTTTGCAGCTAAGTGCAGCACAGCTGTGAGACCATCTCAGTCTTGTACACATGGACAGGCAGCTGTGGGGCACTTCCTCCACTGCAGATAAAGGAAATTACCAGAGGAATTTAATACATATTCTGACTTTGAAGTGGACATAAGTACTATATCCACACTAACTTTGTAAGATTCAAAGATTCTGCTTTAAGAAAAAAGGTCCTGCTTTTTACAAACATAAAACCTGTGAAACAGAAATCATAACATCCAAACTGAAGAGAAGTCAATTTTTGCTGGCAAACGAGATTAATCTGGTTTCTGTTCACGGATGCTTTTATCATTTAAACATCTATCATCTTATTTTGCCTAAGCCAAGTTTAAGAAACAAAACAAAAAATGGTTCAGAGACTCAATAGAGACCCAAAGAACAAACTAAAAGACTGAAAATGAATGATTCAATTGCATCAAGGGACCTTTTCACTTGTCCTAGTCAGAGTAATATGTTTTAAGAGTTAAAATTTTAACAGTTATCAAAGTTCAATCTCATCTAGGTGGTAGCTTGTTTTAAAGGCATTATTGAAGTTACTAAGACCTGTAGAATGACAAAGGAAACTGAAGAAAACAAACAACAGTACTGCAGTGCTGTTTTGGAGAGAAAAAGATCACTATTTATATTCAATTTAAATTAATATTAAAACTAGTAGTAAAACAAGCTGACAACTTCAATTACATTATAACTGTCCAATTAAATGTCAGAAGTTCCTGATTTTTCACATTAATTTACATTCTACAATTCCTTAATTCTATTCTTGATTTCCAGCATTTTAAATACTTGATGGCACCATTCTGAAGATCTGTTACTGCACCCACAACATGTAATACAAAGCTCTGTGCAACTGTAATTTTAGTAATGGCATCTTGAAATGTTCAAGTACTATAAAGCACTTTGTAATGTAGACTATTAAGTTAGAGGTTTCCAGGGAGGTGGTCATACCTCCAAACAGATTTATCAGTCAATCAGAACCAGAGCTATCAGCTACATCATACTCAAACTCACCCTGAGAGCAAAACTAGAACCTGCATGCTCAGCTCACATCTGCTCAGCAGTAAAAGAATCTTTAAAAACAGCTCCTGCTACCACAGAGAGCAGAGTTTGAACCTATTCAGGTTCAATAGGTTTGAACCTATTCAGATATGACAATCTTCAGGCATGCCCACTTCAAATTTGACATGCAAGACAACATTAAATAAAAAGCAGCTTGTAAAAGCTAAACAGAACTAAACAGATGATATTTTCTTGCTAACTTGTAATAAGCACAGCAAAATAAGCAAGTCTGATAGGTTCTCTTCATTAGATACACAACTTTATTCTATCCTGTACAGGTCTGAGATACCTGGAAAACAGAAAAGTATTTACCAAGGGGAATTCATCAAGTTCAACAACTGCAACTGCGTTTTCACATATATTTTTAAAATTCAGGAAGAAAAAGTGGAAATTAATACCCAAGGATTCAATTCCACTGTTTGCAAAATTATCTCTGCACTGCACAGTTACAAGCTCAGACTTCAGAAGGGCAGTATCTGCCCAGAAAATGTCCAAGGTGTAAAGGAATAAACTCAGGCTGCAGTGAAGCTCAGCAAACGCCAAACTGACCCCAGTGCACCTCCACATGATACAGTTACACCTCCTGATTATCCTGAAATAAAATACAATTTACACTGAGTTTGAAGGTGTGATTTATTAACAGCTTTTGTTCCAGAACAACTGCAGTGAGTAGGAATTTCATTTTCTTTCTTCACCAATGCAATTGCACCAGGATAATGTGGAGGCTCTTATGCCAGGAGAAAGTGCTTTGAACACTCAGAATTTAATCCTGTGTTTATACAACACGGGAAAAAACCCCGTGACACAAAAATGCACTTTGAAAAATACACAGGTGTGTCATTAGTGTATCAGGTGTGAAGTAATTTCAGTGAGGCTGAAGAGTGCTTCCATATAATCTACTCCAAGATGATACAGATGATTTACAACATTTGCTATTCAATACAATTCATATAATTCTTTCATGTGCATCATACAATGAATCAGAAATTGTCAAAGTCTTGTGGAGTCAAGTTCTAAGAAGGACAACAAATGCTATCAATTCAGCATTTAGAAGACAGTAAAAATAAGGTTATAAGTATAAAGACTGAAAAGTCAGTGTGACTCTTTGATTTAACTAGTTTGGTAGGAGTGTACACTGCCTGGAAATATACAGAGTACCAAGGTGGAGCTGACTAACGGGCAGTAGGAAAGGACTGCAAGCAGGTGAAGAAGTTCACTAACATTATGAGACCTTTCATAATCTAGGTTATCACACTACTGAACATTTCCTGCTAATGGTTTTATTAAAAAAAAAAGCTATTCTTGGCTTTGTTATTGTTATTATTCATGGCTGTAATTACTGATAATAATTCTGATCCAAATTGCATTTATTGGTTATACATCTTATTACCTTTATGAAATCACTAAGCAGGACACAGGTGGTCTTTTTCAACAGATGTAAAACAATAATCAAAGATCATTCAAACCAAAATTATAATACCAACTCCTACCCCCACTGCATTCAAAAATTAATATCCATCCCTTAGGAGTACAAAAATGGAGCTTCCTTGAAGAAGACTGAGCTCCTGATCAGCTATTTCTACATCCTCTATTTCATATTCTAGCATAATAAAACCATGGCTTCTCTTACCTGCTCTTTATTATTACTGTTCAATAGACCAGGCTTCTTTTTCTTTTTTATAGGACTTGTTGATGCATCTTGGGGTGAGTGGCCGTTGGAGGAATGTGGAGGGCTGGGAAATTTCCGTTTTTGTGCTGCGCGTTCAGCAGAGCCAGGATCTGGAACAGATACAAACAATGTGGGTAAAGGCTGCAAACTGATGAAAAATGTACCAACAATGTTATGGTTTTGGTTTGTCATTCACACTTTTCAAAGATTTTTATTTCATCTTTTTAAAACAGAGCTGTTTGCAATTTCATTCCCTCAGAACAAAATTTCAGTAATCCCTAATGAATACGGAATGCTCAGCCCTATTAAAAAGAACTTACTGCTATTTTTCAAAAGAAACAAGAACACAATCAGCTGCAAAGAGCAGTCACAGAGCAGTGATATGATTCTGACAAAATACAAGTGAAATTTCATCAGAGTTGCATCAACAAGTTTAATTTTTCCCTAAGCTTTTAATGCATGCAACAAAACAAAATTATACCTAGAACCACAGGGAACAGAATTCAACAATATCACAAGAGAAACAACTGAACCATCCCTCCAATATTTAACTGCAGAGAAAAAATTACAAACTGCAGTGGGTTTGGCCACTTTCTACACAAATCTATGGAAAATATTGTGCTACATGATAAATTCTGATTGACCAAAAGCTTGGTTAACTTGTGTCAAGATAATATTTAGGGAAACTATAAATAAATATGAAAAACACATGAAAATATAGGTGGAGGGACATAAAACTGAAAGAGAGAAAACAAATGTAGGAGTGTTTGCCCATCCTGTGTTTTACTACCCTAGAATAGCTACACCAGGCTAACAACATCTGGAATTCCAACAATTTCGACAATTCTAGAAGTGTCTACCACTAATTCTGTAGGCACAGCAGACATATTACTGTCAGCTCTTAGAGAAACTCTTCTGTTGACATAAGCTATAAAATGCTGGCAAAATGTAGTAAACTGGTTAAAATAAACAAACAAAAACCTGTCATGTTTTGAGCTTTGACACTAAAACCTGCGACTTTTTTCCCTTCCCACACACCCCTCCCCTTTTACACATGCTGGCAGCATTTAGCACCAGTTATCTGCTGACATGCCTTGGCTGAAATCAATCAATACAATGTGCCTGAGACCATTATTGTTACTTGCTGTGTTTGGATTCAAGCAAATCTGCCTCCTGCTCCATTTAGCCCAAAATTTAGATTGATTTGACAATACAAAGAGCTGCTATGTCACCTATATGTGTGAAAAATACAATGTCTGTTTCCTCCCCTCCTTAAGCAATTAGGACAATAAAAATGCCAACACAGTGCAAGTCTGCTGACAGCAAACTCAGAGGGTTTGTCAGTGTGGCTGATTATGCACAGAAGGTGGCAGAAGAACTCCTTGGGCTGGGATATGCTTCATTTATCCCAAGAGAGCTGTGTTAAATCCAGCTATGCTGGGAGAAACTGCAGCATCAGTCAGCTAAACCAAAGCTCACAACTAAATCAAAATGATCAAACCTAAAACCAAACAAGCTCTGAATGCTTTTTTTCATATTAAAGTAGAATGGAGCCTTTTCAGCATGGGAGCTGTTTGCATTCAGAGTGACCCACAAAAACCAGCACCATACCATGTCTTTTCTCATCTTCCCACCATCACAATAAGGTCTTTGTTTCTTTATTATAATTTGCAAACAATATCCTCAAAGGGGTCTCTAAGCCCAAGTTTTTCACCAGCAAATAAAGCCATCCCTAAAGAGATTTGGGCTTATATTTCAGGACTGTATCTTAAACCAGGAGGGGAAATGGACAGTAGAGTTTTCTGCTCTTTGCCTCTATTTCTTACTTCCAGGCACAAAACTGCCATCAGTGGAGCACAGCAGTTTCCTTTCAGCTCTTCAGCCTCAATTGTGAGGTTTAGAAAGAAGCTGTGACACTGCACATTGTGTCTCATCTCTAAGTATGAAAATCACCAATAACGTTCCTGCCCCATTCATGTGATCCATTTCTCTTTTAAATGTTGTTTCTTTCCTAAACTAACTGATTCAGGGTCAGGAAAGGGTTAAAACTGTTATTAGCTAAACCACAACTAAATGACTATTCAGTCACAGCCAAATCCAAGCTACAATTCAGCAGAAAAGGTGCTGATTCAATACTAATCTTATTAAATGGTCACACAAACATGGATGTTTGGTTAAGTAATTTCAAAAACTACTTAAAGTGATGTAATTTTCCTCCTTGGTTCAAGAAGCCTGACTATACTGGGGATTTTCAAATCAACTAGTGGTGACTCACAGACAACATACAAAAACTGACCTGAAATACACTTCCTTTTTTTTTTTTTTTTTCAGCTGGCAAATTATTCAAATGCACAGAGGTTCTCTTGAGGCAATGTAACTGGAAAAATTAAGGAATAGACAGGAAAACAGCAATGCACAGGCATCTTTTTTCAGATTTTGTTGTGCTGGTGGAATAGGCCAGTGGCTTTAACTACCACAGTATTTTGCCAATTTACCAAACTGATGGACCTGATAATATGAACAATCTTTTAATTTAGTTCAAGTAACAAAAGAATGTAAGCATCTTCTTAAACTGTTTGAGCTAGTTTTCAATTCTAATTATGATAAAAAATTGCATTTTGTGTGAGTTTCTTCAGTGGGAATACCCTGTTTAGCACAAACTGCTGCTTCTCCCTCCCTGGGTCTCCCAGCTTTGTGATCAGAGTTCCTGTAGCTGAGTTGTGAGCCAGATCAAGAAATTGATCCCTGTTAAAACAACCTGTGAGGAAGAAAGTTAATTTTTAATTCTGAATCATTTCCCTAGTGTAGGGTTACTTGAAAAAAAGTGAAACAAATCTCGGGGGAAAGAACAAAAGAGACCAAACTTAAGCTGTGCAATTACTTGGCAACTATATCAGTTGCTTAAAGGGTGGATTCATGTTTCTGCTCCAAAAGGAAACAGCCAGAATTTCTGTGATCTCTTCTATGATAAGTAAATATTTTTCAAAGAGTGTTTAACAAGCAAGAATGGTCTCACCTTAGGAAGGATCTCACCATGCCAGCTGGTCACCACTTGGCTTGTGACTGCTCAATCTCCCTGCTCCTACTGAACTCCCTCACAATGCTCACACCCTGAGCATTGTCATCCTTATTCAAACTTCTCACTGATAAACCAATTGTACTAAAAATATTAATTTTGCCAAGCAACCTTAGTCTGCTTATTTCTTGATTTGTGTGATTTTGCTTTCTTAGCACCACTTTAAAAATGTGCTTCGAGCTCAAATGAAAAAATAGACACCTGAAATAACTTTTGAAATTCTCATTAAAAGTTCCCTGGTTTTACATCACTGGTTAGTATTAATTGGTCTGTGGTGTTGTCAAGGTTGACAATAAGCAACTCTGAGTGCTCTTACAAATCATTCACTGGGGAGCAAGGAGCTAACCTGAGCTTCACCTGAAGCTTAAATCTTTGTTTCTGTATGCCATCATGTGACTAAAGGATTAGTAACTACTGCTCCCAGGGGACAGACTAAAGCATACTTAAACCCTAAAGCAATTTCATTTCACACTTTATGACTGCTTTGTAAGTCCAACTTTATGTGATGGCAATGCACTTTGTAAGCAGATAACTACAGTAATGACTTACTATAGTTTAGCTTTAAAAATTATAAAAACAAACAAAAGTGTATTATTTACACCAGAGATCTTATCTTGCTGCAGCATATGGAACACAGACCATAACCAAATATTTTTATACTCTGTGTATTGCAAAGTGCTGCACTGTAAACACTCCATAGCAGGGATCCCTGACAACTGAGAAGTCTCACTTTTCTCAAAAGAAGCAGGTGCCAACTCAGAAAACCTGTAACAGTAGGATGTTGTTTTTTTTTGCTTTTCCTGTGATATTTAAATGTAACTCTTCTTGAAAACAAGCACCATCAAGATGCCTTACTGTAAGAGCACAGAATAAACTCCTCAGTACCACAGGCTGACAGTGACACCCAGTTATGCCCTTCTTTCCATACTTTTTGTTATTTTTTCAATTTAAAAACTTAAATTAAATGCAATCAAGGCAATTCCAGACTAAAACAATGGTGAAATCATGTCATTTTGGTTCTCCAGGAGCCAGAAACAGCAATGTGTTTTTTCAGTGAAAACATTATTTTAGCCTCACAGGAGACATCAGTAAACTGAGACTTAGTTACACCTGTGACCTAAGCAGGTTTTTGATATCTCAGTGCAAGTGGGTCAAATATGCAAAATTCTGAATAACATTTCCAACTAGAAACACAACAAACTGTTCCATGTAAGACACTCAGCAAAGTGTCCAAGTTTAACTCCCAATGCCATGCTATGCTTTTTATTATGCACAAACAGTTCTGCCAACATTTGGTGAACCAAATCAAACAATTAAATTCAATAAAATGCAAAAACACAAAAATTTATTTAAAACAGTTGCAGAAGAATTAATTTAATGGATTTAAGAAACAGCTATAAGAAGGCAGTCAGAGAAGGTACAAGAAAAGAAAGGTGACTGAAGATTGCTTCAGCTGTTATTACCCTGCAGAAATGTGTATCTCTACCTTTAGAAGGAACAAGAAAAAAAAATCACCTAGACTGACACATCTCTCTACTCCTTCTCAAAATCTCTGAATGCCTGTACTTTAAATGGCATGGAGTGTAATCAATGAAGAAATCAGACAGAAAATGTAGCAATACTAACTTGTCCCATTTGATAGAACAGGTTTCAATTAATAATTTAGATGAATTCCAGAACTGTGAAGCCTTCCAGTTAAATTTATTATTCTGAATTGTTGTTAAAAGACTTCTGATTTTTCAAATCCATTACCTGTAATACTTTAGCAAGGGTAAATATCTTAATAAAACCATGGATAAATCTGCTAGAACTTACACTCAGCTCTGAGGAATTTTAATTTTCTGCCAGAGTTTTGAAACATGATGCAGTTGCAACCAACCACTAAAGCCCTGTTTACATTCCAGAAACTTCAACTGATGTAATTAACCCAATCCAGCTCCTTAATGCAATAAATACCAGAGGTCAGCTGTGGTTGTGTAAATTCTGATGAACTCCTGCCTCATTACAGTTTTACACAAGTACAAAAAGACACTGTTAGTTGTTTCTTCACTGCAGGACTTTGGGAGATAAACACTTCTTGCAAGGTAAGAGCTGAAAGGCAAGGATAAGCTGGAGCCTGGCTGTGGGGGACTTGCTGTCCCAAGGCCCTGCTAAGGTGGGACTGCTGATAGCAAGGGCTCTGCACTAGAGACAAAAGCCCAGGGCTGCACTTCTGTTCCCTGCAGGAGTCTCAGCTTCCCACTGGAGTAAGAATCTCATCTCTGTGTGATTAAACACTTGGTATCACTACAAAGAAAGCTGATAGAGATGTACTATTATGAAACTGTTACAAAATGTATCATGCATTCTCAGAATTCCATTTAATTAGTCATTTTTGTATTTATATTCACTGTATCTGAACATTTTACCACTGAGAGGAGCTCCTAAGACAAAAGACTTTAACACAAACCTGAAAAAAACTCCAAACCTGTAAATGTCAAAATTCTCCCTATTAAGCAGTAAGGCCTCAGAATATGATTTTATGCCAAGCTAAGACCATTTAATGACCAGCTGTCCCTGCTGGGGCAAGGCTGCTCCCAGCAGTGTCCAACATCTGCTCAACTCCCCAGTAATCTGGTTCAGAGAGAAAGGCAGGTAGAAAACAACCTCTCCACCCAAGTCCTAAGAGCCAGCAGAGATGCAAAGGCAATGTAAGAGATGTATGACTGATGATGGCAAGAAGAGAGTTAAAGAGCTCCTTCTGACTGGGCACTAAACAGGCAATTGCTCCAGTATCAGCTGAAATACAGGAAAACCTACATGGAAGTCCATCTGCCACCACAGCTTGCTACTGTTAGCAGTTAAGTTAAACTAGCAGAGAGGATTTAAATAACAAAATTCTTCCAGGTTAATAGGAAGAAAACACCCAGTGGAGAGTTCATTCTGTCCAAAGAGAACAAGTACAAGCAAAGACAGAATTTGCATTAAAACCACAGCCAGGAAATGCTTAGACATTTATCCAGAGACCTTGCAAGTCCCATCTTGAAATATTTAATAAACAAGGTTAAAAAGCAGTCCATAAGGCTGGAGCATAAATATAATAAGATGTTTCTGCTAGACATGTTAATATATGATATACAAAGGACAAAATGTAAACATGTAATCCATAGCCTCTCTCTTTCACTAAGGAGCAATCCTCTGTTCACTCCATTTTCTGGTTTTGGACTCTTTGGATTTTGGACTTCTGGTTTTGGTTTTTCTTTAAGTTGTCATTTCCCACTTCTAGTTCTCAGATGCCTCATGCTTTCTTGTTCCCATCAAGAGAGCAGGGTGTTTTAAAACCTTGTCTTTAAAAAGGCTGCACATGCACAGCTTATAAGCAGATCTAAATTATAACTGCTAGAGCAACTTTACTCCTCTTTCCCACCTTACTAGGTATCTGTCCCCACAACTTTTTGGAGACAGGCACTTGTTTGTAACAGGAGGGTTAATCAGTTCATGATTCAGTCAAAATCTGGTACTACAAAAAATGATCAATTTTCTGCTGGATCAGCTTCTTGACACAGCTGACTGTGCAACAGCAGCAGCATTACAGCCAGCAAAGGAGAGGGTAGAGAAATGCAGCTGAACACATAGGACTCCACAGCCCAGACCAGCTACAGACTCACTTTAGCTATCACAATGTAAAGTAAGAAGTGTCAGTGATGGCTTTCAGCTCTGCTTTCATTCCAGCCTAGCCCTGTCTAAATGCTTGCTAACAAAGCTCCACACTTCCTGCACCCAACTGGTGTATTCCTGCCTTCTCTTACACCACTTCTGGCAGTCCACCAAGCTGTTTCAGCACACTGAGCTAGTAGAAAACTGTTCATGTTTTATGGTTCAGTTAGTTTCCTGCCAGCTTAGGTATGGAAGGAAGTGGATAAAACTGCTGCCCTGAGCAGTTTGACCAGCTCAGGCTGCTTTGGAACCACCATGTTACCCAGAGCAATTCAAAGGCTGTGTTCAGACCCATGTTACAGATTAAACAATGCATGGTTTAGTTCAGCTTAAATTGAACTGCAACTGAATTATAGCAATTAAACTGCTTATACCAAAACAAGAATGTTCATGAGGAGGTCTGCATCAGGCTAATTGGTATTACTGCACTTAAATTTATTTCCCTACAACTTTCTTAAGACACAGCCTCAGATGAGCTGTACAAACCATAGCTGGGCAGGCAGGTTACAGACTTGCAGCACATCTGCTGCTCAAGGTCAAGGCTGAAGTTCTACAGTGCCATGGACTGATCTCCTGCACAGGCTTCTCACACATCAAAAAACCCAAACAAAGCACAAAGAGCTGTGTGCTCCCCACCAGATTTGCCTAGATAGGGTCAACTTCCTCATCCATATCCTTTCCAAAAGACACAAAGCAAAACTCTGCACAAGCTAATTGCTGCAAGTGGAGACATTGCTGCCATCATCCCACCAGTTGAGAACTTTGCTGCATTTCTTCTGCCTTGCACAGAGCAGAATAAAAGTTCTGAAATTCTGGTTTGAGACTTCTCTGCTGTAGAAATACTGCACTGAACTATCAGAGAAGCTTGTTTCAGTCCCATTAACAAGCGTCCAAAAAGATTCATTACACCAGGCCTGCAGTGTGGCCAGCTCTTGGAGATGACATTTATGATTCTTTTATTTTCTGTGAGAAACTTTATTTTCAACTATTATAAAGTTCTATCACTAATTTACAGATTAGGTTGGGTATACAACAAAGAGAAATGGTTTACAGTTGAGTCTAAAGAGTTCTTTATATTCCACATTCTCCACTGGAAAAAAACAAGCCTGTAAGGGCTTGGGGGTGGGTGGCTGTTATTTTTGTCCTTGGAGTGGTGCTGGCAGGGGTTTTATCAAGATATATGTTAAATTTAACAAACCAGCTAAAGCAAGTCAGTATCTAGTCAAACAAATACCAATTCCCTTATTACTAAAATGATTCAACACTTGCTAAGTTTTACCTCTACTATGGTGATTCAGAAATGCCATTTACATCACTCCCACTGGTATTTACAGAAAACATCTATGCATGGACCAGTGGCTTCCACACAATGACAGCTTGGGTCAACCCAAACCAGCACTGTGGTGAGACTGGCTTTGTCTCTTTCTGCCAGGTTAAATCCCTCTGAACTGACCACTTCTAATTGTTAAGAGCCCACAGTGCAAGGGAAGCTGCAAGATCATGTGTGTGAGATGGCTGGGACATGACAGACTGAACTCTTCAATAACCATGATATTAAATCAGCTCACTGTCCTAAAACTCTTCATCTAAACCCTAGTTTTAGACATTAATTATGTCAGAGTGTCATAAGTACTGGTTTAGCTCAGTTAAGGCGTGCAGAACTCTTTATTAGTATTAGAAACTGGGTCAGTGTTTCTAAGGAGAAATAAAGATGAGATTTCATGGGCAGCTAAATGTATCTAATAACCCCCATTGTCTGTTATACCAAGTTCTTATGCTATCAAACTCTTTCACAAACAAACTGGTCACTACAACAGCAGAAAAATGTTTCAGCTTTTAAGTTGGTTAGAAAGTTCAAGTGGCCCGGATGTGACAAGCATCACAAAGGAAGTAAGTGGTGGAGTGTAGAGCTGGGAGCTCACCCAGTAGTAATCATTAAAGTAACAAAAACATTTACTTTCTGCTGGCTTAGAAAACTGAAATACAAAGAGGAGTAAATATTGAAAGCAGTCCAGTGGTGGAGACTGACCTACAAGATCAGAAGGAAAGAAGGAGAAAAAGAGAGAAGGGACAAAAGGAGCTAGTGTATCTTTTCTGAGGTATCAGATTACATGTACCACCTCACCTAACCACACCATGAGACCTGAAACAAGAAATTTACTGTTAGTACAAATAAGACCTGAATCCAATTTTATAACCATGTTATACATGATCTGTGCCATGCCTTCAAGACAGTCCCACCTGCATATTCAGAGTTAAGCAGACTTGTGAGCCCTGCTGTAGGAATGTGAAGGGTAAGTGGGTATGTGCCAGAACTTTAAAAGAATGGTAGTAACTATTGCTGCTGTTTTAGAAAAATGGCTTTCAGGTAAACTCAGCTGCAAGTACAAAAGGAGATGGATAGTAATGAATATCTATGAAATACATACTGCTCAGGGGACTAATTTCTGTGGAAACTGAAATGTGTTCAGAAATTTGAAATGTGATTCTTTATTCTTAGAAAAAAAAGAATTCATTACAGTAGGAAATACTACCTTAATAGTTTTGCTGCTACTACTACCTTCTCCTGTCTTGCCAATCTAGAAGTACTACTTTAAAGGAAGCCATGATAAGTGATACAAGAGGTTGCTGTTTTTTGATAATTTAACCTTAGTCATTCATAAACCTGAAATAACACTGAAATATTTGTGTGTAGAGTCGATACATAATGAAAACCAAGGAAAAATTAAAACACTTCCTAACATACACAAGTCATTGTAAAAAACATAGTGAACCTTGAGTCACCACTCAAGAGTAGCTATGGTAGATGATACAGCTTCACTATCCTTTCACAAATAATTGTGTTGTAGAACCTAATTGAAATATTCCTCTTACTCACCTTTGGATCGAGTGGAGATGTCCATCCCCTCCACCACCTCCTGCTCTGCCTTTATTTCCTCTTCAGCCAAGCTGCAGGATTCAAAAAGGTGAATTAGAATACTTTATGGACTGTATTAATCCCATGACTAAGTTCTATCCAGTAAGCTCAACCCAACACTGTCAAACACAACTACATTAAAATTTCTGATGGAATGAAAGGTTTGCTGTTAGCCAGAGCTACATTTGATACATTGATCAAACCACAGCAAGAAACAATCCAGGTACACACATATTCTGCAAGTTACCAAGCACAAAAATTACATTTTTGTTCCAAAGACAGTCTTGTAATATGTACTGAAGATTATGGCAATGTATGTATGAACTGTGTGCTTGTGACAGACAAACAGGACTTCTGTTCCTTGCAGCTTCTAATCTCACATAAACCATGTGGACAGATGCCTGCCAACATTTAAATGCTCATCAGCATTTGTGAACAGATTAGCTGAAGTAACAGACTTAGCAACACAGAACAACTTGCAAAATTAGAAGGTAAAATGTAATTTTTAAAACAATTAAATAAATAATTTTAAGTATTTTGGAACTAGACTGTATAACAGAAAACTGAATATTTATAATTGGCAATACAATTCCACCAATTATTAACTGTAAAGAGTAAACAGTGTAGTTGTTACCATTCAATCTTATACAGTCACTTTTCATTTGCTCCAGGCAGGAATAAACTATTACAAAGTACATTTGACTTTCTGATATTCAAAAGTGATGCCATTCAAGAAAACAACTCAATCAATTTGGCTTGTTAAGTCACTTTGGGGAAGGAAGACAGAAGGGAGAGGAAAAATGAACATAATGAACACAGAGTTACAGAGCAGTTTTGAAGATGTGACTACCCTAGGTGAAAAGTAAAAGAAAACACACGATGTTGAAGCAAATCCAAATTCAAAATGATGGAAAAATGGGGTTCTGGAGCTTCAGGCAGGTATTGCAATGTCCACCAGAGCAGCCATGAGGGATGTAGATCCTCTCCTCTACAGGGACAATTTACCCTTCAGTCTGTTAGTGGAAGTTGTTGCTGATAGCAACATGATATGGCAGATTAAGAATTTCTGCTGCTATGGAGTGGGCTGAGGTTCAGCCACCCCAGCTCCAGGGACAGGGCCAAGAGGGCAGCTGGAGACCTCTGCCTCAGCCACTGTGTATAAATCTGCCCGAGATATCTCATCAGAGCTCGGAAACAACAGTGAGGACTTGGTTACATTTACCCCAGAGAAACTCTTCAGCCTGACAAACAGTTTATATTAGCAGGACTTTTGTTACGGGTATAAGTTAAAAGAGATTCCTTAACAAAGTAAAACTTAACAGCAGAAGGATTTTTCAGTTTGCTACCTGACAAAACTACTTGTAATCAGCTCTGAGCTACTGGGGAGTTGGGTTGCAATTCCCTTCACAGTTCTAAACAGTACAGTTATGTCAGCAGAAATTTGTATATACAAATTAACCAAGCTCAATGTATGGAAAACCCAAAGCTGAGAAGCAACCCAAATGTCAAAAATTATTATTCTTTGTCATTTGGATATAGAAGTAATTTACAAAAGAAGCTCTTTAAAGTCACACAACACTGAAGGGAAGTTCTATTCTAGCAGCATCTACCTCCCAGCTCATGGACTACTCTGATCATTTCAGCAGCAAGTCAAGGCACCCATGTGACCAGAATTATGGTAAATGTACAGCACAGTTGACTGTACCACAATGCTTCTCAGATTTATTTTGCACGGGCAGATTAAATGCACAACACAGCCAACCATACTACAATGCTCACACATTTACTATGCATGGGCAGATCAATTATTCTGCACATTTGTTACACCCTTTCCCAGGGGCCTCAGCAAAGAGAAGCTGGCAGTGGCCTGCAGACACCAAAACATTTCATGCACCACTTGCCTTTGCCTGTTCCTCTGCTAAGCAAAGGGAAGGGATGGGCTCATGGGATGGGTTCATTGTTCTCTTCCAATGCTGCATTGGAGGTTTTTCCTTCCCCTTCCTCTTTATAAAATTCTATTTCAATATTGCCAAACTGTAACAAACCCCATATTTTAAAAACATCATGAATATATAATCAATAATGCATACAGGTGAATATGTATTCATGCCCAGTAATTCTGTAAGACTGGAGTGATCTGGCAGTGCACATTAACTGCTTCTAAAACACAGATCCAGTTCCAGACACAGACTAGGACATACAAGGCTTGACAAGACTCAGGTTAAACACTTATGCTCATTTTACATAGGCTGCTACTAAAAGGAATTATTTCCCCATTCCTTTACTTCTTGTTCCAGAAATGATGACCATATTATCCAAATCAGTTCTGGAATGTAACTCACTGTGCAGCTGGACATGCAGAAAATGGGAGAGAACCACACAGGGAGAAAAGGGTGCCACCCTTTTAGCAGCTCACATTTAAGTGACATTAAAGCAATCATAATATTCCAGACTCATCCAAATCTATCAGGTCATTTTGTTTAAAACAACCTCAGGGGAACATGGTACAACATGAAAGATACAGTAGCTGGCACAAATCATTATTACCATCCCGAGAGTTGTGCATGAATCCTGGCTGAGCAATGGGAGTGATGGATCCATATGGCAACACCATAGCAGGAACTGCTCTAAGCTCCCTGACCAAAGCACCAGGAGATGTTTCAGGCTGACTGAGGATGTTCTGGGCCCCTGGGCCCAAACCCAGCACTGCAGGGGCTTACAGGGCAGGACTCCTACCCATTAGCGACAGCACAGCGGGGTTTTTCAGCTCAGAATGTGCTCCGCTCATGTAAGGAGCTTAATTTAGGAAACTGAGTCAGTTTCCTCCATCGCCCTTTAAAGTGCCCTTGCAATAGTGCTATAAACCAGAAAAAGATTCTTCAGAAACACTTGTCAAGTGAACAAAGTATTTTGCAAAATCTTGATACAAAGAATCATGGAATGATACAATGGCTTGCCTCGGACAGGACCTTAAAGATGATTTAGTTCCAAACCCCTGCCATGGGCAGGGATGGACACATCACATAAAGGATGCCTGAAAACAGCCTTCCCAAAGATTTTAAGTATAAATGAGCAGTCAAAACTGTATTCTCCCCTTGATAGTGAGGTTCTCCAGTTTCCTCAGCAATGGAGGAGCACATTTCCCTATACTCACACAAAATCCAGCAATTACCTACTACACTATGAAACCTGAGCCTCAGAGGAAGAGGCATCTCCATATTCTCTGCAATTAATTAATCTTTTAAGGGAACAAACATTTCAGTATGTTTGCCATAAAACCACAGAGACTGTTCTGAAAAAAAACTAAATCCCAATGTTGGAGAGGAACAGTTAAATAAAAGTTGTTAGACATAGCTATAAAAGACACTGAACATTTACAGCTCTTCAAAAGCATCTCCCATTGCTTTATTTGCTGTAATGTATAATGACTTCCACAGCATGACACTGTTGGAATGTTGGCAGTGATGACTGCAGTGGTCATCTTTGAGATTCAAGTTTATAAATACATACCAGCAATTCATAACAAGTTTACAGTAACTTTTCTAAAGCTGACATCTTTCCACCTTTGCATGCTCCACCAATACAAGGAAAATTCTGAAAATGCTTTATAAAGCACAAACTTCCAAATGCAGATATTAGTAAAAGATTTCCAATTAAATAATTCTAGAAAAATAGGTTCTTAATCAGTTACCTTACTACTACCCACAATAAAATAAAAGAAAAATTAAGACCAGCAGCAAAATAATTAAAAACAAGTATCTCATTCCACGGAAACAATAACTGTGTGGTCAAGTAGACTATTCTAGAGAGTTTTATTTTGAGAATTCATTTTTGCAGGGCTCAGAGCAGCTATTTCAGCCAGCATGTGTTACTGTCATGCATGTATGAATGGGATGCTCTGAGGCTGCAGATCAGAAATGATACTGGAATATACTCAATTAAGTACCTAAATGAATACAACAAATAGCTTATGTAATTCTGAAAGCTACTCTTATTTCCTCATTAAGATGAATGAACACAGAGAAACACGTTTTAAGAACACAACTGAAATTTAAGCTTTGCCAGTTTCCCTGTCGAATGACCAGAAAACCAATTAATCATTTAAAACTTCCCTACTCATATTGACAAAACTTGCAACAACAACAACAAAAGTTTGTTTTCTAAAATGTTGAGCTAATTGGTTTCATACAAACTAGTTTAGCATGTCTGAATAAGGGTAGAAGGGGTGGAGGTTATTCCTTTGGAGAGAGTTGGGCACAGAAAGAAAAAAAAAAAAGATTGCAAACATACAAGATTTATTGTTACTTAGGTAAAAATGGAAAAATAACTCAGCTGCCTAATTTTTAAATATGTTCTCTACCAAACTGAAGAGAGGGTGGGCTTTTTTAATATAAAATTCAGGCTTTCAAATTTCACATCCCTGAATTATATACTGACTTTTCTGTTTAGGAAAATCATTCCTTTACTAATAGTAGTACTTACCTGAGAAAATATACATATACAAGAATATATAAGCTGTTCTAATCCATAGTAACTACAAAGAGCAATTAAAAGTTGCAGATGAACTACTGCACCTTGACATTTAACCAAGAAAAACTGACAGATATGGAAAACCACTCGAAACAGCTAATGCCCACATACACAAACTAGATCTACATCAGGGAATAACACATGAATTTCAGATCAAGAACTACATATTTCTGGAATTCATTTTTTCTTTTAATTAACAGAAAACAAAACAAAACAAAAACTGATTAAAGACTATAAGCACTAAAACTGAATTTCATCTTTAAGATAATTCCTGCCTCTCATGCATCACATTTGTGAGCAGCAATTCTAAATAAAGATTCCAAAAAAACTGCATTCAATAAAAGATTTAAAACCAAAAACCACTATTTGCATGCCATTGCTGAATAAATAGCAGCTTTGTATGAGCACTCACCTATAACAGTCTCTTACTCATCGGTAGCTATGCTATTTATGCAGGGCTCTTAAAATGGCGTCTGCCAGCACTGCACTGCCTCACTCCTGCTCTGGAGCTAAAATGGTAGCACTTTGTTCAATACCAGCAGCTCCTGTTTACACAGCAGGGCAAGATTCAAAGCCAGCATCTAAATATCAGAAATGGTAAAGAAGGACCAAAGGACACCTGACATCTGAACGTTTAACTAAAAAGGCACAAGACAGGGAGATTTGTGAAGTCACAGGTTACTAAGGAAATCACTCAATTTTAGCTTCACCCTCCAGTGTGAGCACCTCATATTTTGCATTTCCCTTTGCAGAATTCCCTGCAAAGTGCTCCGTGTGTATTAAGTAAATAAGACTCTGTATCAAGTAATTAATATACACAAAAGGCTCATTCAGATATCTGTGTACAGCAATGCTTAAGCTGGTTACCTGTGATAACAAGCAAAGTAACTATTTTTCATTTAAAGAACATTTCAGTTCTTTTTAAAACCTTACTCTTACTCGGTGTCCATTCAAAATAGCTGCATAAAAGAGAAAAATCAGGGGAGGGAGGGGGATCCTCAGTGTCACGCAGTCATCTTTAAGTCTATAAACTACACAGCTGAGGCCCAAGCAAGGCAACCAAATAACTACAGATTTTAGATGCTACAAATATAATTTGTGAACAATCATGTTTGAAAGTAAAGGTTTATATCAGCTGAATTAAGAATGGTAACATCCTGTTACAGCATGGTTTTAACCTCACAGTGTGAAACACAGATGCTCTGACAGCAGGCACTAAAGGGTTAACATGAGAATGACAGACAACTACCAAATACATGAAACTCACTTCCTATGTAGCTATGGCTAATTTAGTCTTTAACCCATGAACACAAGACATTTTTATTAACAAATGTATTTAAATCACTTTCTGAATACAATTTAAGGGGCCAAGCTTGATGGCCTACTGTGCTGCTTTCCAGCCTGCAGACCCCTCAAAGCCAGTGCACCACCACAAAGGGGTTTGCAGACAATAACCAAGTAAATCAAACCTAGTCTAACAGGCTTAAAGTCACTCTAATGGGATTCAGGTGCCCACGGGAAAAATACTGGGGACCCACAAATAACAAAATCTGAAAACTGCTGTCTACTCCATTTCATATGGGCAAAGGCTCTGGTCAACTTTGAAGATACTTAGAAAATTCAAATTAATACCTGAATTTCAGACAGAGGAGAGCTTCTACTGAGATTTATCTCCCTTTTACCAATTATGCTGGAGTAGTACCACCACTATGGAAAACTGACCACCAGCTATCACTTTTCAGCTACTGGATGCACAGTAGCTGGGAAGTGACACAACACAATACACTGGAAAGCAAGGCAGAACAGGAGAAACAAAGCAACAAAACCAGAAACAAAACAAAACAACAACAAAAACCTCAAGCAAAAGTGATATCACAAAATGGAAGACAGCTCAGGAAGACGAGCCAGTTGAAGTTTGTGGACATGATATGAAGGGCTAAATTTGTAATGTAATCTATCTATTTCTGCTTTTTGAGCATGAAGTTCCTTTCATTACATGCTCCCTTAGTAGCAAAGTAGGTTTTCTGCTACATTTCATACTCCTACCTACTGCGAGGGGGGGGTGACTGCTACATTTGGAGTGGTTTATACTCTGCATTTTTTTCATTTCCAATATGTTAAGTAGTGTCATTTGTTTAAAGAAATTACTCAGCTTTTCCCTAGCACTGTTGAGCTTCCAACTAAAACAGTTTGCCTGCAAAGAATGAAAAAGGCATGTAGCTTTTAAAAAGCTTCTGTTTTCACCATGATTTATAATCCAGATCACTCCTTTGTTTTCCCCCCACTCCATTCTTTGTCCAGTTAATTACAAAAGTAACTGGATGTTGGCACTAAATAATAATGCCTAATCATATTCATCCTGGGCAATTCAAATTACTCTCTAGTAGCCAGAAAACTTACAGTGTAATTATACGATTAACTGCTAGTTATAATCAGAATAATGGCCATTTGCTCCAAGCTGAATAAACCTCAGCTGCATTGCTTCATACATGTCCTGTCTAATTGTGATTGTAACAAGATCCAGGCCAGTAAAATCTTGGGGAGAAAGCATACGTGCTTTTTCCCTGCATCTGTCACTTAAAACAAAAAACCCACATTCCATCTGTCCTGAACAGAAAAAACAGCTTATTACACAACCTAGGGAAGCGAGTGATAACACTGCACCTTGACAAAGCACCAAAAAATATATACATCTGAAATCCTTCAGCTTGGCTGAATTTGCTTTGCTTAGATGGAACAAAGATGGCAGAAATTTCCAGAAGGCCTTTCTCAGCCTAGCCACTGCAATTGTCAATCTTTAACCTGCCTGCTGCGGCAATTGGCTCCGGCGCTGGCGGAGCAGCGCCATTGGGCTGAGCCGAGGCACAACGCTGCTGTCTCTACCTTGCCTCAGACATCTTGCTGCAATGCAGACATTTGTTTTTTGTGAACTATAAAAGAATTACACTCCAGTGATTGAAAATAGTGAACTTTTAACAGACTCACGATGCTCCGTTTCATTACATGCACGAGGGCAGCTCACACAAATGCGCTTCACTGTCAGCAGCGTGTCTGGAGGTGCAGATTTGAAACAGATCCTGGTTTAACAAAACCTGTGGGAGCCATTTTAATACAAGCTTTCTGATTGCAGATCACTTACCCCTGCTTCCTCACATTAAACAAATATTATGTTGTTCACTCTTCACTCTTAAAGGCTGAAAGTAAACTGCTCACATGTATAAACTACTACTAGGAAAACTGTGTCCAAATGTAATTTCTGTTTTTTAGCAACTGAAGAACAAAAACCAGAATAACTTCTTAGCTATGTCAGCACTTTCATGTATGCTGAAAAGTGCATTAAAATGGCATACAGAAATACTATCACATGAAATTCAGTGGTACCCCAGCAGTATTTGAGGTTTCAAATTGAACTAGACATTCTTATAATCTAATCCTAAGGGATTGGGGGGTGGGAAACATGGTGGGGGGGGGGGGAAGGAAAGCTTTTAACCAGCGAGATATTCAAAGTAAGACACTCATACTGGTAAACAAGAAACTACAGGTAAATTGCTATGTTAAAAGAACATTATCAAATACATGGCAAGGATCTATAAAAGTTTGCATGCACTGTGCCTCAGCACAGTCATTTATTTGCAAAGCCAGCCTAGCTTTCAGCTCTTTCCTAAAATAATGAATGTGTATGGACTGTTAAAACAAGTGCAAAAATTACATTAAAAGCACAAAAGAGCATCCTTCCTCTGCTTTTGTAACAGCCCTGGTGATCAGTGAAAAACAGCTTGTTCAAACAAGCATGCAGGAGCTACAATTAAAATCTTTATAAAGAGCACAAAATGTTTCTAAATTAGTTATAAACCAAGGAAGCTTGTCTGAGGTTATACTTTGTATAGTATCAGAAACATATGCTCATTAAGTGTTATTTACTTTACTTCATAAGGTCACTTCACTGCTGAGCACTAGCACTTTCATCACACCCGAAAAGCCCCAGAACGGTGAAAACGCGCTTTACCCTGCAAACATGGTAATTCATGGGCTAGGAACAAACAGCAAGTAGAATATTTTTCACTGGCCTAAGGTAAACAGGAAGTAAAAGCTTCAAAATTTAGAGACAGATTATCAGAAAAACAGTGCAATCAAATAGAGCAGTTTACATGTACAAGTCCCTTAAAATGGACGCTAAGCAAATCTGATCTTTTATATGACTAACCACTAACATCACTTCATCTACTGCACCGACTGACCCAGTAAAAACAAAATGTTTGGAAAAGTATTAAAAATGTTCAGAGAGTAGCATGCTGCTTACTTACCAACTGTTCAAGCACCCATCTCATTTTTCCAGTTAAGGAGATACAACAGGCTGGCAGATTTGGGAATTGATCAAAAAGGAATTTCTTGAAATAATTACGTAGCATTTTAAAAAAAGTTAAAAAAAGAAAAGGGAAAAAAAAACCCCAAGAACGAACAACATGTACTACTGTCATGAACCACACATGATTTTATATCTTCTGGACTCCACAACACAGAACTGTGGCTGATACAATGTAAAACAAAAAGGCACAGATAAAAGTTGCATTAGTTTATTTGAACTATGCAAAACAAGAAAGCTAACAGTTCAAAAACATTTTCCATAAAGCATCAGATTTGTAAACAGATGCACTGCTGCGTTTTACTGAGCAGCACTCCATTTCCAAAATCTGCAGCATAAAAACTCCCTTTTAAAGGAACAAAATATTAACCATACATTGTCCCTCAGAAAGAGAAAAGCGTTGTATTAACTACTCCTGTAAGAAAAAAGGTTCAATAATCATTTTAAGTTAAGATAAGCTGCATAAAAAACATGATGCAACAGCACACCACCACCTAGGCCCAATATCTACAATCTGCCATTAGCACTTTTTGCTGATGCCTAGGTTTTTAAAAATCCCATATTTTCTCAGAGATAACTTATCTTAGCTGTTCCATTCACTGTTTAGAAAGGTAAACTTGCCTGTTCCTCTGTCTGCCATTATCCCTGCTTGACTCCCTGTAGGGCAGTTAAATGCATCTGCTCCCTAGCTTCCATTTTCTCTCCAGCAGGCATGTGACACAACAGACAATAGTGCTGGCAAACTGCTCAGAGACAGAAACCTCCTTTGGAATACCAGGATCTTGATAAACTCTAAAAACACCATCCTCCTGTGAAGAAGTAGGCATGCCAAGGCTTTGCCAGACTGTAAAATAAAGCTGTGGCTAATGGCTACTAACCATGTGACCCAAGAAAGCAAATTTAAACAGTTCCAACTTAATATAAGTGCTGTGGTGTGAGTTTTGCACGAGAAATCACAGAGAACCACACTCTCAACCCACAACTCATAGGTCTTAGAGAAAAAGCAATGTAAAAAGCAAGGCTTACCTCTGTGGATGCATTGTTAACACAGTGTTATGTCAATACTTATAAAACATGGAGGACAGGCTCTCAGTACTCGGGCAGGGAGGGCTTGGCACTTGGGCTTGATGATCTGTCTTCCCCATGAAAGCCGCCCCCGGATTGGCTGCCCCGGCAAATCCGCATGTAAAGCGCCAGGGGATTGGCTGAGACACTTCCTGAGCGATTATCTTTGTGCGGCTCCGGGAGCAGGAGCCATCCCGGGCTCGGAGCAGGCCGGCGCGCTAGGCCCGGCTGCCCTCGCCACCGCCGGCCCCGCGCCGGCCCGGCCCCGGCCACGCACCGCCCGCCTCGGGCGAGCGCCCGCACACCGCCTGCCCCGGCAAATGGGCCCCAGCGTGCCGGGTGTTGAAGGCAGCTGGGTGTTCTAAAGGCGAAGGAGGCACAGTTTGCCCAGGTCGCAGGAGCTGTTCTTTTGTTTGCACTGGAAGAGAAATTCGCTTGGCTGGGGCTCTGCTGGCCGGGAAGGCGAGGCCGCAGGCACAGGGCAAAACTTACCGAGAGGGCATGTGCACAGGAGGGACTGGAATTAATAACTCAGGATTCAGAGAGGGCTTCTCCTGCTCCAGAATTTAAATATATGAACGTGCAGCAGAGCAACCATGTACCTACAGTGTGATTTCTTTAGATATCACGGTATGCTGAGTCTTAATAGGAAAAGGGAGCCTTAAACAGAAACGCTCCTGTCTCCTTTCCCCAAGAAAGCATTCCACAATTGAAATCGCTTTATCACAGAGCGTTGCCACCACTTGCTGCAGGCCCTCCCTGCGTTCAAAATGCTGCAGAGCAAAACTAAAAATATCCATGTCACCCCAGACCCTGAGATCTCCAGTCCCCCCCGGCCCCCACCTTTCGGCCTGGCTGGGCTGTTACACAAAACTGACTTCCTTAGGAGCGGCTGCAACTGCAGCTTCCTGTCCGTTAACCCTCTAGCCCTTGGTGCTTTTTGAGATGCAGCCCAGGCCCTGCTGATTTCTCTACGTGGCAATCGCTCTGCCCCCATGAAAGCATTCACACAGCTTTTCAGATGGTTGTGCTTTACCTTTTTTATCTCCTGCGAAAGCGCTGCGAATGAAACAAAATGAGAAAGGAGGGTGTAAGCAACCGGTTTGATCTTGGGCCGGTTTCCAAGCTTTTGATTAAAAAATGTGATTCCATTCTTTTTCCTAATGCAGTGAAAGTGGGAGGATTTATCATTATGCCAAGAAGGAAGTCTTAACTCCAGATGAAGATCTTAAAGGTTAAATTTTTAGAAAGCCTCCAACATGCCTTTGTATTATTGTTGAAAATTTTGCATCTGTGTTATTTAGCTCTGTATTTTCATTCTGTAGCCATGAAGATTGCAATGGAAATTGCAGATGAAAGGGTGATTCTCAAGCATATTGAATATCAAATAATTATTTATTAAACAAAAGAAAAAAAACAAAACAAGGGAAGGTGTAGAGGGAGACACTTAACATTGAAACAATAATTATTAAATAATGAGATAGAATAACCAAAGAAAAATAAACATTCTTCCAGTACAACATGCAGGATCTCAGATTGTGCAAAACCAACTATAAAAAGCCCTCTTCCATAAATCTACGACAGTTGCAAACAGAATATGCATCTCACGTTTAGTCAAGTGCTAATAATCCCAGAAACAATCACCACAACAAAACCTAGTGCCCTCCCTTACCTCCATACAGCACCTCTCACGATATAACTACTTTAGCACACAAACCTCACTGCCTGAGAGCCGATGTGACTCATAACTGTGCCACTCAGTAAAATTAGTCATCCTGCTCTGCATTGTCCCATTCTGCATTCAGATTATTCCTTGAGATAGCATTGTCACAGGGAACTGCCCCAGCAGCCCATGGCTGTGCTTACACTTCTGTGTCTCTGCATTTCAGGCTGCAACAGCAGATTAACAGCCCAGAGTATAAATTATCATCTCATAAGGAATTCTGGAGTCCCAGCTGGAAGCATTTTCTCTTTTTAGATTTTGCAATGTTTTTCAGGGCAGGGAGCAGGAAGGCTCGTGGATACACTGACCGTTTGTTCTGTTTTAGGAATGAAGCAGCAGCTGGGGAGAGTGCTGCTATAAAGGGAATCATACAGCCCACTACAGCAGCAGGAACACACTGGAAATTCATGACATTCAGTGAATACTTGCATCAGTTTCAGCAGTGCAAACCATTCAAGATAGATTTCTTTTTAATTGAACACCTAAAGGCCTATGTTGCTCAGAGATATCACCCCCAGCACACAAACATCCAAATTTTGATTCCCCTAAGCAGTAAATGTGAGGATTGTCAGCCATTAACATTTATGCTCATTGTGTGACTGCTCTGCTCTAATATTACTCTCTTAAAAAAAAATAAATCCTAATCCCTATGAAGAACAGCATGAGAACAAAACTAAATACACAGAATTTGTCAATGCTTTGTGCTAACCCAGACCCGACTCCGGGAATGTTGTAATGCTGATGGTGCCTGGGAACGCTGCCAAGCTGACACACTTGGGCCTATCACAGAATGAGCACACAGTGGAGAGAGAGGCAACAGCAGCCTTAGGAAAGGCCTAAGGCCCCTCTCCTCTTGATTCAAGGAAGCAAAAATGCAAAAATAAATTTATAAACCTTCAGTCATTAGCAGGAACAAAACCGTAGAAAGCACATCAGACACATACAGCGTGTATATTCAGCCACTCGGCTGCTCTGCTCAAAAAGACAAAAGAAATCTGCCAGGAATCAGAAGGGAAGCTTGAAAGATATTTCTCTTTATTCTGTTGTCCTCATGCTTATTTTGCAGCAGGAGGTACGAACCTGGTATAACACACAAGTACATCTGGAAAACACAGATTTTTGTCTTAAGTCCCCATGATTGCATGTCCTGCTGCAGCTTGACCATTTCTTTTACATAGGAGTAGTGGTTTTGGTGTTGTTTTTTTTCTTTTTTTTGGGGGGGGGGGGCGGAGGGAAGGAAAGGTAAAGAAAACAAAACAAAAAAAAAAGAGTATGAGAGGGGAAGCTAAAAGCTTTGTTAAAGCAGAAAAGAGGGTGGAGATCAAATTAGCTTGTATTTGTCCTTTTCAATTCTTTGGGGACATTGAGGGAAAACGAGGGGAAAAAAGGCTAAACAGAGAAACTAAAGGAAAGATGGAAAGCACATTCAGTCAAAAGGAAATTAAAAGACAATAATGTTAAAGGTGCAGCCCATTATACAGGTCTTTGCAAAGAACTCAGCCCACTGTGTATCATCCCCAGGAAGCACACACACCAGGCATCACGGGGTTATAAGGGACTATACTACATAATATACACAAGAGCCTCCAAACTAAACAAATACCAGTAAGGAAAATGTCTGCCTGTATGACAGAAGGAGGGGTTGATATTTACCCCTCCCTACAGTGGCTGCATTGTCACTGACAGTGATGGAACATTAAGTGATGGACAAAAGATGGAGCATTTTGAACAGATACACAAAAGGGGAAGTGTCATATTTTTCAAGTATGATAAAAAAATAGATAAAAACAGGGGAAAGAAAATGTATTAAGAGTGTGTAGCTCGACCTGGGATTTCCAAGTCACTGGCTGATAATCCTGGTTTCTAGAGTAAGACCATAAAACATTGTCATTCAGTGTCTTGGGGAAAAAACTCTTCAAGTTTTTCCCCTTTATCATGAATCTGACAAAGTATCAGTAACAGCTTGAAGACCAGTAGATCACTGTCCAGTATAGAATCCAATAATAAATGTCTATAAAAACAATTTTTAAAAGTAGACTGGATTCTAAAATTAGTAACCTGTCAAAGAAGGTTGGTAATTTCATAATTTATTGCAAAATACAGGAGAAGGTATCCAGGCACAGCAGGCTCCTGGTTTGCCTGTGAGCTTAAAAGGTTTTGCATGCCTTGGTCCTTCTGAAGAGCAGCTTTCAGTACTTTTGGCTGACATTACCTGTTCTGAATTGAAATGGTCACTCATTGTCTGCAGATTAAAACCTGGTTCTGTTTGTAACACACAACTAAATATCTGGTGCATTATCACAGTGTCTTTGACAGCCATTTTTAGTGTGCTGTGCAATTGCTTCATGTACTTTTCTTTCTAAAGGAAATCTCTATTCATGTTCAATCATCTGCAAAAAATACCTGGAGATAAAAAAAGAGGCATCTTTGAGCCCTGTACCAACTGTAGCTTTTTAAAAGAAGTGCTATATTTTCTAAAGGCATAAGCCCATTTCACCACTTTCACCTCCACTTTGAACCAGTCTCTCCACAATTAAACAGCTGGGCTGTTGGATATTCTGTATAAAATTGAATTTTCATTATTATGTATTTAAACTTTATGTTCTATATTGAGGGCCTAACAGATACAATTGCTTTCATATTTTATATGCAGACAAATACTTTTCTAGTTCCCCAGAAAGCAGCTGTGGTACACGTGCAGACATGGTGCAGGTCAGGCCTGAAGCACACCCTTGGTGCAGGTGAACAAGTGGAATTATCAGCCCTGCTCTCTGGCCATGGAAATGTAAATACCCTGTATGAGACCTAAGTACAGAATCTTGAAAGAAGTTTCTCCTTCACCAAGTGGTTCTAATGGCCAAGTGTGAAACATCTTGTATATATCACTTACTCTGGCATGGGGCACTTCCAAAGGAAACAAAAGGAAGTCACTGCTATTAGGGAGGAATTATTCAGGACTACATAATGCTGAACTCCAATACTACTACCAGGATTTCTTGCTTGATTTTTTCACATTCAGGAATCAGTTGGTTAGCAATAATCAGATGACATGACTTTCATGTTTTGGTTTGTTATTACTGTTGTTTTAGTTTGGGTTTTTTAAATTAAATCTGATCATGTCCCAGAAGCTAAAGCTCATACCAAAGATGTTAAGTGACAGAATTACAAAGATAAAGTTATGACATTATTTTTTCCTGCATAACTCACTGCAGATTCAGACTACATCACTTTCACTTTTAACCTCCTTCATGTTCCTCCACACACAAAATTCACAGTTTGGCTTCAGCTTCAAGGCTCTGCATATTCACACCTTTCTCCTCTCTATGTGCTCTTCCAATTGCTATTTCATCTCAGTTTTGTGGTTTACCTCTCACCAGCAAAAAGTCCTTTCTTTTTCCACCGCAAGTTTCTTTTCTTTTTCAGTCAGACTTACTGGCTTAAGCACCTAACCCTTCCTTCCAGCCCCAGCACTCAGCTGCACTTTGAGCAGAACTGTCTGTACTGTGACACAGAACAGTGAATCAAAGATTTATTGTGTTGACTTCAGCCAGGAAAGGCTCCAGTTCACACCAGTTCACAGCACTGCTGTTGTCATGGCAGGGCTGGGAGCAGGCATGAGCAGCTCCAGGTGATTGAAACAACCACTACCAGCGTCAGGAGTTTCTGTGAAACTTCACAAGCACTGCATCCAGCTTTCCATCACATTTGTGGGGTTAACTAGGTTTTCTCCATGTCTTAATGACACTGTAGATCTGATTTTTTGTCTCTTCAAGAATGAAAAAAGCCTTTGAAATAGAATCATGTCCCTGTAAAGAAGCAAAACGTTTTCCAGCTGTGGCATTGCTTTGTCAAGCTAGGTGAAAGCCTTGCCTGTAATCAGCACATGTCACTCACATTAATTAGCATGTAGATAAACTTGAATTCATTCTACCACCTTCACAGATTGTTTTTTTTCTTGCACTGCTGGACTCACAGCCAGTGTTTACTGAGTTCCCCTTATCAGGTGACAAAAATGAGGACATTCCTGAGATAAAGCCACTGCAAAGTTGTTTTCAACAATTGTTTCATTTTGTTTACTGTAAAGAAATGCACACCCACATGAAAGTAATTCTGAAAGAGCAGAACAAATCATGCTCTATTTAACCTACTTGCCTTTAACAATCCAATTCAAGTGTGTGCTAATTATGTACATAAAATAAATGTTAAGTATGTCACTAGTCTGCAAGTTTTGTTATTAAAGGCCGCAATATCCTCACATGACATTAGAGTGGACAGATGTCACAGTTGAGAGGAGTCAAAAGTGAACCTGTATATAACATTTCAGCCATATAAAGAGCACAGACACTTGGAGATATTTGCATGTGTATGCATTTGCTCAAAACTTAAATCTTGATAGATAGCATAGAATACCACAAACATTTCAAATAAAACCCCAAAAATTACCTTTTTTCTGATGGCCCAAAACCCAACAAAGGGACTCTGACAAACAAATGCTGCACTGTCTTAAGAACAGAGCATGTCCTAAGGTAGGGCTCTCACAGAAACTTCAAACACAGCTGCCTGTATAATTTAACATACCAAAACTGGTCCTCTATAACTCACATATAAAAATTTAAAATCCTCCATAATATTGCTTCTATTTGCAAGCAGTTGCAAAGCAAATGCAATCTCTAAACAGCAATTCTTTGAAAAGTAAGCTCGTCATTCCTGCATGTTTCAAACTTATTATGAAAGTTTACATAATTGTCAAACATCTAAATATTCATATTTTGTACAGTTTTTATAACACTTGAAAAAATGTGAATTATTTAAAGGGAAAACTACTTGTAGTGCAGAATGACCAGCTTTGCTCTGTAACAAATTTCAGACCTACATATTGTTCTGGGTTTATTCTCAAAGGGAGTTTCTACCATTTGAGCCCTGGACTAAAGATCTCTGTAGATTTGTGTATGGTGTATCTTATGTTGCCTACCTACTTCTGCGTGCAATTTATTGAACTGGGGTCATGGTCTTGACTTGGATGTTTCAATATGATAAATATTTACAAATAAACCTGTTTATGCACACATAAAAAGGACATTTTTACCTAATAGGACAGACAATTAGGAGAGAATTTAAAAAATTATCTATTTCTACTCACTTGAATACTTAGCAATAAAATAGCCTTGTTGCATAGAATGACCAAAACCTTCTTTTCCCTATTTTTTTTCTGTGGAAAGGAATAGTATAAGGCCACAAAATTGGTATTTTTCCCTCCTGCAGGTGCGAATTTGTGTAGGAGTGCAGCATCCCCTAGCGCTCATTTGGGAGACATTGCACTCACTAAAAAAGCCACTTTTTAGTGAGGTCCCCATGGAGTATCAGTCCTAGTGGTGGGAAAGAGGAGCTTCCTAAGGCATGATCTTCCTCCGTCCACATCAAATACCTCCTGCAGTAATTTAATCCTATGAAGACAAGCAAATAAAAAGCATTTGAAATCATTTTTGTTTCTCAGTCTGGATATGGTTTTGGCCATATGATCAGTTCACTGTTTAATATCAAGTATTGTAGCAAATCTTAGTCAAAGTGGCAGAAACAACACAGGCCAGAAGCAAATGGGTTCTTGTGTGGTGCAGCAGCACACAGAAAATCCTGAATAAACTGGGCCCCCTACTGGGCTTTGTACTAGAATGTACAAAGCAGCCACACACACTTAACTCCAATACACTAAAAAAAGCTCAACATAGTCATAAGAACAGGCAGGCATATGGGCCCTAAAAATTCACCTCTGATTTCATTACAAATGATAAGCAGATATCTTCAAAGTTTTGTCAACACCCAGTGGCATTCAGAATGAGTACTCCTGAACAAAGCACATGATAACTTTGAGCTTTGATGTGTCAGATTGAAATGCAGCTCCCATAAAAGCTCAGTAAAGGAAGGAAGGTCTGTCTGAGCTTTTGGAGATACGTTTAATTTACATTCAAGTGAGCTGTTGTAATCGGAATAGCATTTTCTGAACTGAATGTATTCCCATATTAGAAAATTGAAGAAAATATTTCTTTCAAGTGGTGTGAAAATGGCAGTGTTGGAGTTTTAGAAGTTAATTTCAAGCGGACATAAGAGCTTAAGTCAGAGTATCTGTGTTTCCTGCAGTAACCCAAAACTGAAAGAGCTAAATTACAATCCTCTTCAATTCCCTTCTAAACTTTGTGGTTTATCACATTTTTGGGAGTGATAAAGGTCAATGATGGATTAAATACTTTTTAAAAGTTTCATCCCATTTCAGGTGACTTAACTGCATCAACATTCCGTGATGCTGTGATTCTGTTATTCCGTGATCCTGTAATTCAGTGATTCTGTTATTCCGTGATCCTGTAATTCAGTGATTCTGTTATTCCATGATTCTGTAACTCAGTGATTCTGTTATTCTGTGATTCTGTAACTCAGTGATTCTGTTATTCCGTGATTCTGTAACTCAGTGATTCTGTTATTCCGTGATTCTGTAATTCAGTGATTCTGTTATTCCATGATTCTGTAACTCAGTGATTCTGTTATTCCGTGATTCTGTAACTCAGTGATTCTGTTATTCCGTGATTCTGTAACTCAGTGATTCTGTTATTCCGTGATTCTATAATTCAGTGATTCTGTTATTCCGTGATTCTGTAATTCAGTGATTCTGTTATTCCATGATTCTGTAATTCAGTGATTCTGTTATTCCGTGATTCTGTGGCTCTGCTGGGCCCCGGCCGGGCGTCCACCGGCACCTGCAGTACCGCGCTCAGGCCGACAGGCGGCAGCAGCGCAGCGCGGCCAGTCGGGGCTCCCGGGCCGGGGACCCCGAGCCGGGGTTTGGGGTCGGGCACAGCCCCGAGCCGGGGTTTGGGGTCGGGCACAGCCCCGAGCCGGGGTTTGGGGTCGGGCACAGCCCCGAGCCGGGGTTTGGGGTTGGCACAGCCCCGAGCCGGGGTTTGGGGTCAGGGCACAGCCCCGAGCCGGGGTTTGGGGTTGGCACAGCCCCGAGCCGGGGTTTGGGGTCGGGCACAGTCCCGAGCCGGGGTTTGGGGTTGGCACAGCCCCGAGCCGGGGTTTGGGGTCCGGGAACAGCCCCGAGCCGGGGTTTGGGGTCAGGGCACAGCCCCGAGCCGGGGTTTGGAGTCCGGGACAGGCCCGAGCTGGGGTTTGGAGTTGACACAGCCCCGAGCCGGGGTTTGGGGTTGGCACAGCCCCGAGCCGGGGTTTGGGGTCAGGGCACAGCCCCGAGCCGGGGTTTGGAGTTGACACAGCCCCGAGCCGGGGTTTGGGGTCCGGGACAGCCCCGAGCCGGGGTTTGGGGTCCGGGACAGCCCCGAGCCGGGGTTTGGGGTCCGGGACAGCCCCGAGCCGGGGTTTGGGCAGCTGTGCCGCCAGGCGGGTCTTTGGGGCAGGGCTGGATGAGGCTGGGTGCGGATAAAGGTTTGAGTTATCCCTTAGAGCTCCGAGGGCCTTTGTGCTTGTGCCGGGGTTTGTTCTCGTTCTCTGACTGCTCGTGCCCTGGGATGAACCCTGCTAAGGGCTGCCTACAGGAGCCTGTCTGTGGTCCTTGGTGGCACTGCCTGGTCATTCCCTGATGGTGCAGGGCTAACCCCTGAAGAGAGCCTACAAGAAAGAAGAAGAGAGGCTATTTACAAGGACATGCAGTGACAGGGCAAGGGAGGAGGGTTTTAAAGTGAAAGAGAATAGGTTTAGATTCGGTATTAGGAAAAAATTCTTTGCTGAGAGCATGGTGAGACACTGGCACAGGTAGCCCAGTGAAGCTGTGACTCTTCAAGGCCAAGTTCCATCTCCATTCCAATCCTTTCCAGTAATTTTCCTTGCAGTCTGCTGATACTGGAAGTTACTGCTGTGAAAATTTAAACCACCTAAAAGTGCTTTAAACTGGAGTTGGGGATAAACAATGTTTATTTGACAAAAAGCTTTACTCTTTCTTCTAGCTATCTGTTTTCTCATTTCCCCAGTTACAATTCCTGGGGTAGCACTAATTGAGCCTTACTGAAATTGAGCTTTATAATTTGGGCAGTTCTCCCACTTCCTCTTCCGTAGCCTTGGTCACTTGACAACCATCTACCTGGAATAATAACGTGGTGCCTTGTAGCTTTTAAAGAATAATGCCTCATCACACACAAATATATGTGTATATATCATACTTTGTGTTACAAGATAGAGACTTGGCAGTACTTGCTAGTGAGATCCTCTCCTAATCACCAGAAGAAATTTGGTTTCTCTTGTGTGGAGATGGAGGCAGCTTTCCATCAGATCTATTTATTTGATGACTTTATTTGATTGTTTGTCTGGTGTCTTTGACTCCAGCCATGACAATCTAAAAACCAAGCATGGTATCTTTCTGGTTTCACAAATGCAGGTAAGATTACAAACAGAATCATCTGAAGCAAAGCCAAGATAGACAACGAGTAACAATAGTGGCAGGGTGCAAGTGGGAGACAGAAATAATGAACAATTATCCTCTGTAGTTATCAGAGTAAAGAGGAACACTTCCTTGTGTAGGAGATTCACCTGATACAGAGCTCTGTTAAACATGTTCCCAGATATTTGGTCTATTTAACATTTGCTCTCATTGGCTGCATCCCTGTAACAAACAGAAAAGCTTGACATTTCATTTTAATTGTTAAAGTTATGTATGTGCTTTTTTTTTCCCTTTAGCATGTTGGTGGGGGTTTTTCCTGTTTTTTTTTATCCTGTTTTAAGGACCATCATACACTAGAGGGTTAAAATTCTGGAAACATTTAATACAGCACCTTTCACTATTAGACAGGTAGGATCATCATCTTACAGTGACCTGCAACATCTTCAATAAAATACTGGTTTTATTTTGTCTCAGTGTTATTCTACTACTGGATATTCTCTCTCAATCCCTCATATAAACATGCCTAAACCCCCAGCACTCTCAGCCTTTGACTGCCTACAATGTGGATGACATTTAATGAGCTTCCAGGAAGTGCAGGCCATTATTCAACCACAACATCTGGTTGGAAGAACAGAGCAGACCCTTTCAAACAGAGCTACCAGGACCTGAGCTCAGAAACTCCTCTTACAAAACCTGTGCAGCACTGTTGTTATTATTGGGTGACACTCAAAGAAGCAATAGTATACAAAAGAGCACTAATGTATTTACAGTCATTCCAGAGGCTTCATCTCACTGTCCTCCTTCCAAAAGAGTTCCTAGCACTGAGTTTCATGGCTAAAAAGCCACCAAGAAACCCCAAGTACCATTCATGCTCTAAGAGGTGAGTGAGCTAGTTTGCACTGGTGGCCTTCCATGGGGAATGGGTGCTGCTCTGTCAGAATGACCAGCACAGAATCCCTCCAGGTGTAACTTCACTGGGAGAGGTCCAGTCCTCAGCCCAGGGTCCTCTACAGCTTGTCACCTGTGGGAGACACTGTACTTCCCTTGTCTAGAAATAAAACTAGAGACAGACTTTTCACACAGCAGGAGACAAAAAGGACAGGCAGCCAATCAACAGCATTGCTCAATGACTCACAGACCTGGGTCCCTGAAGGGTGCAGGAGGCAATTCCAAAGTCAGCATGTGGTCACCCAGCAAAAAGAACCCAGCAAACATGATGACTTCCAAACTGGCCTCCTTTGTCCTCAGTTGCACCACAAGTAATCCTGGTTGGACTAGCCAGACAAACACATCCTAATCCTTGTTAAAATGCAGGTATGAAAAACAAGTGTGAAAGACTGACTGAATGAAATCTGCAGGAGAATAAGCGTGACTGACTGAAATCAGTTTTGTTTAAAATAAAATCACCTTCCCCTTCTATACAGTCTCACATTTAGCTTTGCTATGTTCATTTCACATCAGTAGCTGCTCACAGCTGATTGTTTAAAAATGTCAAGAAAACATAAAAGTGTGTGCTTACAGGAGAATGTCAAAGGAGAGAGAACTGTTTAGGGAAGTGGGGACATGGCAGGCTTGAAATGGTTTGTGGTTTTGAGGCAATACTTTTTTCCCTTTTTGCCCAAAGGAAGGGACTTGGCACACTTACAATTTCTGCTGTTACACCAATAACTTCTTATTTCACAGTTCACAAAGAAGAAATAACTGTTGAAACAAGTTGGTTTCTTAAAACTAGCCCTGAGTATGAAATTACAGGAAATGTCCTCAACATTTGTGTACAGTGACACATGCACTGCTGTACTAATATGAGCAACCTGAACAGAGAGAGAGCCAGGAAAATGAGTACTTCTGTTTACCTGCTTGTGTGAGGCTTAGAAACCCAATTTCAAATATAGAACAACAGCAGCAAGGCTTAATGCCCTGAAGAGTTCAAGGCTTCTCAGAAAGTGTTTTACATTGAATGGAAATAAAAAAGCCAGAATAAATTGCAATAGTCAATGTTATCATTGTTATTGCCAACAGCAGCAGTTTAAAAATGGTGAGGTATTTCGTACCAGTAACTGGTTCTTTCTGTGTGTAGCCACTGGGTCATGCCAATGGTTATACTGTTAAATACAAAGGATAAACTACTGCAGTTTCTTTTATAAAGTTATTTGCTAAAAAAATTCCAAAGGGAAACATTTTTATAGAACAAAAGTTCTGACAGTGATGTAGTGGGATGGGACTAAGACACACTACTTTCAGTGCCAAATCTTGCCAGTTTGCCCATCTGTAAAATGAATTCTACTCATTACAGATACTAAGTTTTAGGGGAAAAAATGTTAAAAAATAAGTGTTCAAGATAAGCTGATAGTGTTATGGATATTCTTGCTATAAATTATGTTTTCAGGGACACAAAATGGATAGTATCAAAGCCTAACATGTGACCTACCTATGCCACTTCCCCTCTTTCAGAGTTACAAGTGACTTCAGACTTTCAAAAGTAAATCCTGTCCAAAACAGTAAACTTCTGCTGTTAACCTAAGAGTGCTGCCACCATT
This sequence comes from Serinus canaria, assembly GCF_022539315.1. Taxonomy (NCBI): domain Eukaryota; kingdom Metazoa; phylum Chordata; class Aves; order Passeriformes; family Fringillidae; genus Serinus; species Serinus canaria. The sequence goes on from NC_066333.1 coordinate 6,628,905, forward strand.
CTCTTACAATGGAAAGCACTCACTTTCCTGTTAGAGAAGTTTCATTTACGTGAGAGAAACAAACAAGGCAATGAGACTCACTTAACTCTCTAAAATGAAAATATAGGCTGATCTCTTGCCTTGGAAATAATCCTCAGGAAGTGCCTTTGTTTGACTGTCATGTTTCCAATCTCTCCCCAGATCTTTTTCACTCTTACTCCAGACTAATAGATTGAGTCCAGAGTGGGACCTGGATGGATTACACTCTAATTTAGCCATAGTCATGCATTCCACACTGACCAAATGCTTTCTTCCTGGAAGAACTCAAGGCAAGCACAGGGTGTGCTCATGGCTAAGTAAGATGTCAGGTCACTGGTGGCCAGAAATGTCTTCAGTCTGATTTGAAACTGAGCAAAGTTGTGTGGCTGTGAGTAAAGATGAGCTACAGAGGCAGCTCCAATGTACAGTGCTGGGTTCTGCAGAACAGGTTTGGGTAGTTCAGGTTAATCCTGTGCCAGTGACTGGGAAGAAAACCTCCCCCAAACCATGACACAGTGTTTGTAGCCCTGTATACTAGGGGCAAGACCTATTTCTTGGCACTCATATATTACAAAAAATTCTCTTTCAGAGTCAGCATTAGGCACAATTATCCACTATGGAACTACACTTTGGCCTCCTAACTATCTCATTACATCCCTTCTAAATCTGTAAGTGCCTGTCTGGTTGCCCCTGCTGCAAGAAAACAGAACAAGGAAAGGGATGGAGATGCACAATAGAGTTGCAGGAAGTGTCCAGGGGAAAAAGGACCACTGGTGTGACAGAGCTGTGGATGGTGACCACTGCTTCTGGGAGAGGTGTTCCCTATGCCACAGTAGCTGCCCTCCTGGCAGGGTGTGCCCTGCTTGGCAGCAGGAACAGCCGTTGGGATTTTCCAGCACTCTGATGCAAAAAACCCCCGATGGCATCTTGCTGACTCCCCAGCAGCCTCTGTCCTGGGCAGCTTCCTGCTTTGCAGGCTGTTAGAGTCTCAGCAGTCCACTGCCAAGGGAGCTGGGGAATTGTGGAACGTTTCCTAAGACTTCCTAGTTGTGCACAGGCACAGCACGTAGTGCTACCTGAATTCCTGCTGGAAGAGAGGATGCCGAGCCTTGAGTCAAAGAGATGCAAGCACTTGGTCCCAGGTGATGTCTTGCTTTAAATTCTCAGCACAGATTCAGCATCACCAAAATTCCACAGCTACTCTAGCAGTGCTGTTGCTCTGTCCAAGGTCACACAACAAACAAGATCTGAAGGATCTTGTCAAGATCTGAAGATCTGTCACTTATTACACGAGCAGACACAACTGGAAAGATGGGAAAGCTGTGGGCATGTTGTGATTTCTTACACAAGGATTCTAAGTATTTTAGAGAGCAGCTTGAATTTCAGTGAAGTCATTGAAATACATATATATAAATACATATATATAAATATATGCTGATACTCACTCTCTCCTCCCTTTTCTTCCTTGACTTGGTCCTTGATTCCCTTAAATCTTCCCTTCCTTTTATGTCAGATCCTTTTCTCTCTCTCATATGCCCCTTCACCACCCCCAGGCTAGGCATTCCCCAATACCTCCTTCTGATGACATTTCCTCTGACTTCATTCTCCTCTTCCTCAGTTTTACTCTTCTTCCACTCCAATAAATACCAAACCATCATTCTAGTTTCAGCTTTCTAGTCCATCTTTAAGTCACCTTTAGTTTCCTTCATTATTTTCATTCTCTCCTCTCGTAGAGGAATATTTCTTCCATGAGTAAGGTACCAGAATGTCTGATCTTCTTCTTCCCCATAGCCTTTCTAACTTTAATTTCTCTATTTCTTTTTCATCTCAAATGCATCAACTTTTCATCTTCCTCTCCACTTCTGGCTGTGCTCCATCCCAATTCCTGATCTCCTTAATTCTGTTCCTTAGTCTTTCACAATTGTTTGGCTTCTCTCTAATGACAATATTGTCTTCCATCTCAAACAATTGTTGCCTTTCTAGCTATTGCAGCATTTTCCTTGTGGTTACCAGCTCCCTGAGCAGCCTATTTACAAATCCTGTACCAGTTCATTTGATACACTCTAATCCTCTCCTTTAACATTATGGAATTCACACATCAGCTTGTTGTGCAGCCTCTCTTCACATAATTTTCAATACACCCATTTTATCCATCCACACAGCTAAACATCTTGTCCAGGCTTGTTATTTTACATCCTCTTATGACATAATTCCTTTGTACAGGGTGAACAAACACTGCCTTGTGGACTAAGCTGAGCAAGTGCTGAACTAACAAACAAAAATGGCATTATTGGAAAATAGATCAGGAAATACTAAAAATCATTGTCACCAATTGACTTATAGTGTATTTGCCCTACAGGATGATGTTTCAATTCTTTTTCATTAATATCACAAAAGCATACAGAAGAAACTGAATGAGTTTCAGAAATGCAGAACATATTCAAACTGTGGTATCAGCATGAAAAGAGACTGGGAATTCTGATATTATGTCATTTGGAGGAATATAATAACATAAGACATGATATTACAGAGAAATACAAAGCACTGAACAATAAAGTGAAGCAAAGCCTTGGGTACCTTTTAATCCTGACAATGTAAAAACCAGTGGATCTTAAATAAAGAAAGGGAATGTTTAGAACATTATTTACACAACTCATAATTAGCATGTGAAACATATTGCTCTAAGGTATGAAAAACCAATGAACTCTAATGGATTCTAAAAAGGAGGTGGCTTTTCTCTGCACACACACCAAAAAAAAAAAAAAAAAAAAAAGACGTGGCTATTTTCAGGTCAGTTCTGAACTTCCCTCTTTTGGGAACAAGCGACCAAATTACTGAAGGTGGGACAGACTTTTCCTTCACAAGATAATGGAGAAGGAATTATCTAGTGAAGAATTGCCTATTACATTGCTGTGGGGCTTCCAGGTGGTGTTTGTGAGCTGGCTTGCACTGGCAGATGCAACACTGGACAGACACAGTGCTAACCTCCCTCTTTCTGTGCCAAACATTTTATCACTCCTTTGAACTGAGCAGTTCTTGAGGTGAATGTGACACACAGTCTGCAGGCTCGTGTGTCACAGGAGTTGGGAAACAGGTGACCCTTCACCACAGGACACAAGGTGAAGTGCATTCCCTGTGGGCAAGCCAGCCACAGCACCAGGGCAGGACCAAGGCAGAGGAGGCTGCAGCAGCCCTGGCTGCAGCCCTGGCTGCAGGATGCTTCCCTGCCCTGCTGAGCTGCTCCCTACCCCACAAAGCTCAGCATTAGGTGCCTGCAATGAGCAATGGGGGGGAAAGTGTCGCTGTCACAGCTTTGACATCAAAATCAATGCCCCAAGGGCAGCTCAGCCACCCACGTGGGTTATCCCTGATAAATATGCATTCAGGCTGTTCTTAATCTCCATGGGGGGAAAAAAAAGAAAGTTAACATTTTGACAGCCTACCCAGAGGGTCTAGCTAAACACTTTTCTTCACTGCCAGCATTTTTATGTTTCACTTCAGTTTCTTCAGTCAAAGGCTGAACTTTTAAAAACCATTACTCCTCAGTTGGCCTCTTCTTTCTGTAACCACTTTTCATCTTTTTCAAAAATCATAATATCTCTGCAGTTCTCTCTGGTTTACACTGATTCATCTTGATCCTTCTGTTTTTTAAGCTCTGTAGTCTTGACATTATCGAGCTGAGATTAGCCCTGGGCTAGCATAATGCTTCAGCTGAACAACATTAACAACAGAAAAGAGCATATTTAAAATGTCAGTGCTCCAGGCAGCTTTTAATGGCACTTCAGCCACTGTGCCCTTCCAGTTTGATGGTGATCCGCTGAAGCAATGCAGAATTTGTTTTTTTAACAACAAGTTATGCAGTTAACTAATAGAAATCTTGTGTAATCAGTGTTTCCAAAGTGTACTTATGAAAATACCCTGTGGGATTTTGTTGCAAATCCAATTCAGCATGTGGTGATAGATGACACTTTTTTCTTCTCCTCTGATGGGCTCAGCTGACTTCTTGGCATGTCTTAGCTGGCTGTTATTCATCTAGATGCTAAGAAGTTCATCTCTTTCAGTGTTTTCCAGGAATTTGAATCAAACTAGTTGATGTCAACTGAAATTTCCCAACTCTTTTTCATGCCTCTTGCCCCATTTTGTACATAGATACTGTGCTTGCCCCTTTCTGATCTTATGAAATTTCCACTCTTCAAGTTCTTCAAGGTAAGCACGAACATTCCTGAGATTGCTTCAGTCTCTTCTCATCACTGTAGATAAGTGAGATGAAGTAATAATGAAGAGACAAAATACCTTGTTTGGGTCTGTGTAAGTGTAAGGAAACAGAAGTTCCTGTGTGTGGTGGGCAGAAGAGAGAAACAGACATCTGTGATCAATTTGCTAGCACTGATATGGGAAATGAAGGATTAGCCTGAAACAAAAAGAAATGTTATGAGGCCATTCAGACAAATCCATTTTCTTTGTACCTATAGAATTTCCTGTATGTGCCAATGAAGATATTTTAACATTTATTGTTCTCTCTCTGGAGTCAGAAACTAGATGAGTAACCACCATCGAAACACAAATTGAAGTCATAATTTGTACTTGCTCCAAAATGAGTGTTTTATTTTATGGGGATGAAGTTTCTCTCCATGCAGGGAGAGTTACTGCTCAGGATCCACTCATCAAAGCTATTCCATGCTCAGTGGTTTGTCAAGTTACTACTAGCTTACACTACATTTACAGCATTCATACCATTAGTGTAATTCACAGAGACTCTAAGGAGGGGCTGACACAAAAGCATTACTGTGGTGATCCCCAAAAAGGGACCAATGAGGCAAATGAAAAGTTCTGGGGTTTTTTTCCAGACTTATGAGTACACTCATAGGGAGGGGACCATATGAATTTGATTATGAATGTACACTTTTATTGCATGAATACTCAACTTTGGATCATACTGGGAAGAGATATTAATTTATACTGACTCAAAAAACATCTCTTGCCGAGTCATGCATCATTGCATGTGAAATTCTGGATTCCAGGTATGCAATTAAATGCTCTGCTTTTCTAAGCATCTCATCAAGCTTCTGGATAAATGGCCTGAATTGCACAAGTCCAATGTCTTATAACCCATGAGCTAATATAGGGTTACTAGGAAGTTTACATGACCACTGGTATGACTTACCTGCCTCACTCACCTAATGTGAATTATAATTGGTTTGAACATAAGGACAGGCCTAAAGTTTTCCCTATAAATGCTGCAACACAGCCAGAGCTTGAAGTCTTATCATATAGGTCTGCAGTTGCTCACAGCAATCCAAAGTCCAAGGGGAAGAGGAGCAAAGGAGCATGGCTGGTAAGTTTAAAAAAAAAAAGTTTCTTTGTTCATATGGAATGGGAAAGTGAATAATGTACCATGTGTTAGCTTTCTCTTTGGGGTTGTTTTGTAAAGGGCTCTGAACTTTTGAAGTACAAAACATTTTGAGAATTATGCATATGTTGTTTCAGTGTTTTTCTTTCCTGAATTTTACAAAAGACACAAACAAGCACAAGAAGATAATCCATCCATTGCTATACTGAAGTTAAATTTTAAAATATCATAAAATTGCAAATACAGCAGAAGAAGTTATGGCAAAATGCAAACTTTATTTTAGCATTAAATTTAATGAATCAAAGATTAGCTTGCATATGAATGAGTCTTGTGTTAATGGAAATTCTTATGCAAAGGATACACTACAGACTAAATTTCTTCCTGCAGATCCAGAGCCAGTAATGCCATTTTAAATATTTTTTTAAATTAGTGTGAAAGGCAAAGGCACTTTAAAATACAAACAAAGCTACCAGAAGTCCAGCAGTGAAGTCTTGGGGAAAGGAAATTTAATCAAAACCTTTTGGTAACACTGGCCATGTTCTCACTTAGGCCTGACTTGCTGGCACCTGTATAGAAATGTATGGAACCACAGAATAGTGTGAGTTGGAAGGGATATTTAAGGGCCATCTGCAACCACATCAGGTTGCTCAGAGCCCCATCCACCCTGACCTTGCATTTTTCCAGGATTGGGGCATCTACCACCTCTCTGGGCAACCTGTGCCAGTGCCTCGCCACCCTCTGTGGTAAAAACTCTTATTTTATCTAATCTAAATTGAGTCCTTCAGTTTAAAACCATGACCCCATGTCCTATTGCAACAGGACTTCCTAAAAGTTTGTTCCCAACTTTCTTGTAGGTCCCCTTCCATAATACATAAAATGAGTCCTGAGTGGAAGATGATGCTCCTGTACCAATCCTAGGCAGAGCACGTGCTGTGCTGGCTTTATGTGACTTAGGATTGAAAAGCTCAGGAAATTAGTAAAAACCAGCCATCCACAGATCAGGGGCTCAAGTGCAGAAATTACATGCATGGTTTTCCCCTCATGCAGTTTAGGAGAGGCACAATTACCCCATTCTCACAGTTCTAGGGGAAGTGATTGCACAAACTCTTAGAACACAAGTGTTTGTCCACATATCTATTATTTGAAATAATTCCTGTTACTGTTTTGACCTTTTGCCAGCATCCCTCACAGCATCTGCTGTTTGCCTGGGCTGATGGTGGTTAGTTAATGACTATCTCAGTGCAGCTGCTATGTGTGATACCATCTATGTGTTTGCTTGTTTAAGAGCAGAACTGAGGCTGGGAGAGAATTGGGTTCATGCAATCAGCACAGGGCTGTAGATTCCTGCATAAATCTCCTTCTCTGAGCAGAGCTTAAATAAATGGCAAAGCACAATTTAATATGGTAGAAAAATCCTTCTTTCTAACAAAATAGCTATACAGTAAGGTGGACAGTTAAAACCTTCAGGTACAGCAATAGGTGGAAAAAAACCACAAACCAATTGTTTCTGCATTGTAACACTTCCTTTTAAGCAATGATTTGCCAATAACTTAGAAAATTTTATCCAGGCTCTCTCTCAAAACTTCCTCTTGATATTTCAGACAGCAGTCTGTCCTTCTCAACAACAATTTTCTTATTGCATGAAACTCAAGAAGCATTCAATGCAGCATTTTACAAACAGGTATTTGCTGATCATGATCAGCACTTGCTTGTGAAATACCCAAGAAATACCCAAGCCCAGGTTCAGCTGGAGATGTCAGAACTGCACAAAGATACTCCTCGTGTACCATGCACAATTTTTTATGTAAAAAACTGAGACTTTGTGCACCAAGGTGTTTTCACTCCTTCTCTTCCAGTCTCCCTACTCCTCCCATCCCCTGACACACATCCTGCAGACAGACACACCTTTTTTCACAGAAAATATGCATGGTAAGAAATGGTAAAAAGAAATGGTAAAAACACCTAAAAGGTTCCTATAATCTTGCCTGATTTTTAAAGGGTTTTCTTAGTCTGCAGCACCACTATTGCTACTAAGGATTTAACAACTTATTTCATAGTCTCACACTGAAAATAATTATCTCAGCTTCTTTCTGTCACTTTTAAGCTTCAGTGTCATTACAATTAAGGTGTGAGTTACACCTGCAAGCATCCTGTTTGTGCGTTAGCACTGGGAGCGCCTGCCCGCAGGATGGGCAGCACGCTGCATCCTCAGAGAGGAGCAGAGCAGGGCAGGGATGCAGCCTGTGCTGGGCTGTCCTTGGCTGATGAGTGTGCAGCAGTAGCTGGAAGTTAAAACTGCCAAAAAATGCCTTTATTCTTTTTCAATGGAAGACATCCATGCATAACTGGGAGAGGGAGGGAAATTAAATATTTCAGTATCATAGGCTGTATGTAATAGGTGCTGTGTGATGATGTGGGAGCTGTCAGGAGAGTCCAGCAGAGGTTCAGCCCAGTCTGTGCACTGCCAGTTTGGCTTATTCCTGTGTCCTTGGGAGTTTTTGAAGGTCATACATCAGTGCATGTCACTATTATGTCACTGTCAGCCTGCCTTGTGAACAAGCCATCTCATCTGGAATGAGCTGAGGTCTCAGGAGGAGATCTGAGCCCAGCTAACAGGACACCCTTCTTACACAGACAGCATGGAAGGGGATTGTGCCAAGTTCTGCTGTCTCCAAAGGAAGAAAGGCTGTTGGCAAACTTAGGAACAGTCAGGAACTCCAGGAAGGCTTCAGGCTTCCATTCCAAATGCCCCTGCTATTAAGGAGTGTGAGTGGAAGACAGAGACATAAAATGAGAAGTGTCTTGGACAATATGCAAGGTTCAGGACAGATCATGGCCAAATATTTTTCCATATGGGCCTGACCAATGTCTGTCAGGTGGTTCTAGTCCTGAAAAGTGCTGATGTGAGTCAGTCCACAGCTGTGTCCCAGGTCTCTCCCTAGTGTGGGTCACAAATAAAGAATTACTGTAGAAAACCATTTGAATTCCTGTATCTGGGCTAGCAGGAGTGGGGGTTGCTGATGGAATTTCTTGCTTAATTATTCAAAACTGGGATGTGATAAGAGATAGGATAGCCCAGACTTCTCAGGATACTGAATCAGAGAATCAGAATAATTTAGGTTGAGAAAGACCTGTAAGATCATCAAGTCCACTGAGGCGGTCCCAGTGAGTCATGGCCATGTGGTTGCAGCATGGTGCTTTAGGGTTATGTTAAAAAAGAGCTGTGCTCAGAGGGAAGACAGGAGCAGATTGATTATTATAGGTAATAATTTCCCATCCTGAACAAAAGGACAATTAATAATAGGTGACATTTCATAAAATTCAAGTGTCACTGAGGATTCACATAGAGTTGGTGTGAACGAAAACATTGGAAAGAAGAAGAGAAAGGAGTTTACTGAGGGGGATTTGCCTGTTAACAAATATGTCCTTCGCTGTTCAGTGCTGAAACTCCAAGCCCTACATATTCATAGCTTTAACAGTTACTGAGGTGAGGGAAAAAATCTGAGTGTTACTGGAGAAGGATGTCATGAATGATAGACTGGACCAGTCTGCAAAAGAGGATTCTGATATACCTTCCTCTAGGTACATGAAACAATATACTAACGTGGTTTGTAGCTTCAGTTTTCTGAGGCCCAAGAGTCTTCTCTTGCTCTCCACAGAGTTTCAAGCTCCTGCCTGTGCAGCCCCTACATTTACAGCCACATCCAAGCCCTGCAAGCACAGCTTGGTGAGGAAGCTGCCTGGCTCTGATGCATTGTGCTTGACTGACTGCGTGTTCTGACTAGTGTTAATACTTCCCATTAATTTAGCCCTCATTCTCAACCTTTGTCCATAATCTTTAATCCAAAGGTCCAGTATGTATCATTCATCTGTTTTACAAACAAAGCACACCAGAGGCCCGCAAGGCAACTCAGGCAGAGCTGGGAATAAACACCAGAAGCTGACACAACAGCCACAACTTGTTCTTCCTGACATGCTGTCTGCCAGCATAAATGGATGCTGTTATTTCTCTTTCAACAGTAACTAACCTTCCTATCAAAGAAAAATGGTTTGCTGTGTATCCAAGGATAGGCTACAATGTTAAATTTATTCTGAATATTGTGTGTGAGACATTTAACAGTACTTAAAATATGTATAGGAAAGTGTGTCTTAACATCAAAAAACTCTAATCAAATTCTAAGACATTTTAAATTTAAGAATTAGTCTTATCAGTTTAAAATCACAGTTGGGCTTTGCAAGTTATAAAACTACGGTCTCTGTTAAGATTAGTATAATTAATGAGCAGAGAGTCAAAGTAGCAGTCTGAATTATAGCCAGTTAAAATTGTTTCTTCTATCAACACCATATATAAGAAACATGAATAAAACACATCTGTATATGAAATGGGTTGAGCAATTTCCAATTCTAGATGTTCCACACATGATCCAAACCAGAAAACAGAACAATTTGGCTCCTGAATACCAAGCCCAGCCAACTAAAATGATGAATTTGGGAACATGTACATCATGATGGGTGTCACTGAGAGGCATCTGTAAGATGTGCACGGAGTTCATCAAATTTTACAGGTTGTTTCATAAAAGTATCAGAATTAGTCTCTCTCTTTCCTAACACAAAGTGGAGCCACCTGCAAAGCATAAGCAAAATTCACTCTCCTTGAAGTGAAGTGGAAGATTTTTGGGCAGAAATTGGCTTTGCCAGTAGCATGGTCAGAGATGTCTTATGAAAAAGTAGTAGAGCACCAGATGAAAGGAAATATTTTATCACAAATATGCTTACCTGTTGTCACTGTAGTGTGCCATGCAAATATGACATGGAGTGCTTGTCTATTGAACAGGGTTAAACAGAAATTATGTGATAAATGAAAAATTGGTTCTTTAAATTTGGCCTTTATTGGGGCAGATACAGTAGCTTGGTCATTGTTTTGCAATTACTGCAATGCAGGGAGGGGAAAAAAGCAGCTCCAAAACTACAGATTTAGGGAATTAATTTAAAAAAAGTCCCTGTAAATATTGCTCATGGAGTATATAAAATTAAAAATAGTGTTTTGCAAGAAGGAGTTATGCTGTTCCTAGAACTTTAGCACTAAAACAGAAAGAAAAGCAGCTAAATGCTGAAGTTCTTATAATTTTAAATACATTAAGAAACTCTTAAAAAGTGGCCCAGATTGTTAGGAATAATTATTGTCCAAGCTTCAGATGTTAAGTTGCAAGGAAACAAGATGAGGATGTGGGGACTGAGAGAGGGAAAAAAATGAATGAAAAATGAATCCTCAAGCCCCACTGGTCAGATCAAGGCTGGGGGCAAAGACAGCTACCCGAGCTCCACCCCCAGAGGAAATATTGCAAACAGAGTTTAAAGAAGTGAAAGGCACCAGTGGAAGTCATTCCTTGAGCCACCAGAAGTACAGGAGGCCTTCCAGAGGAAGCTTCAGAGGACACATTGATCAGATATGGGCCAAGGTGAGCAGGGGGAAAGCCCATCCTGTGATGCTCTTTGTCACCTTCTTACATCCATAGTTCATGCTCAGCTCTGTCTTGGACACTGAGAGGTCAATAATTCTCTAAGGAGTTTTGATTCAAGAAAAAAAAAGTAACAGAAAATTCTTCCATTGGAAGTCAGGAGAAGGATTTTCACTGGAATTGCATTTTTTCATTTATTGAGTGCATGGGAAAAGCAAGCTTTCAGAATGAGATTTGGCAGCACAGGTATTTAACTGACATAAAAAATGTTGTGTTTTGCAAGCAGGAAGGGAAAACCTGCAGCTCTTTGGAGTTTTCAGAAAAGTGCAAATGGCAGACTGACAGACCTGACATAAGAGAAAGAAGCAAAGCAGAACTTTGGGAATGTATCACTGCAAAGGCTGAGGGGGGCTACACTGAGCAGAGAAGGCTGAAACCTGAAGCTAAGGCAGAGAGGATACAAAAATTGGGGGGTTTGTGGGAGTTTTTGGCAGTTTCTTTGTGGCTGTGGTGGGTTTTTTGCTCACATGGGAATATTTATAGATATGCAAGCAGACCAGTATAATAATGATTATAAGGGTCTCATGTTGCTTTTCCAACTCCTGCCTTTCTAAAGGCAAAGCTCCCTGAGCCCTCAGCTTGTTCTACAATAGATGGGCTTCACTGCCAAGTTTCTGAGGATTTTTTTTAATAGTAGGTATGTTCCTCAAAAACCATCCCTGCTTCTCACCTCAATACTGTAAAAAACCCACGTTCCTCTACATTTGGACAGTGACTGCATTGCTAAAACCACCAATGTCGTTATTTCAAGGCCTGTCTGAACTTGATAAATTTAAGATCATGCTGTAAAAAAATCTTTACATTAAGAAATCTGTTTGAACATAGGTTTTTTTGTTTTTTTTTTACTCAGTAATGGCACAGGGTAACAATTTTCTACTCCTAAGCACCACACTCTTACTCTTTCCTATCGCCCTCTTCACAGGGGAAGAAAAAATCTTTTTCTTCCATACTTCTGCACTTCATTTAAACCATCAAGCCATCTCCTACTAGGAATCCCTCCATAGGCTCCAGTGATGTTACATCCAAACCAATCTTGGATCTTTATTCTCTGGCCTTTGACTGAAGACACAATTCTCATGCAAGAGCATTCCAAAGCACACTTTAGGAGTGTTCTCCCTCCAACTCTGCAATCTCTCCCACTGCCAAATGACAGTGTCCATCAGCATGTTCCTGTTAGGTGCTTCCAACAGTGGCAGCTGTGTGACACATAATGGAGCTAGAGACCCCATCATGGTTCCAAATTCACAGGGCTTGTCAGCTCAGTCAGGTTTCTTTATTTCTCATTCAGAGGCAGCAAGGCTGTGCCTCTCTTGGGGTGACACCATCTCAGAATGGGAGAATTAATTGAGTTCAGACAGATTTTTATCTAAGTAACTCATAAATATTCAATTCTCTCAGGTTTCTCTCCTCTCACATGCCTTTTTGATTTTAATTTAGTACAGGGTATATCTTTAGTACCCTGTATACTACTGCTTCTATATTTAGTTATGCAGATAACCCCTAACAGCCTATGCAAGATGGAGCCTCTTCAAAAAATGCTCACATATAAATTATTTCTAATTTTGTCAGAAGACTCACATGGGTGCCAGTTACCTGTAGAAAGTAATAAGAAATTCTTCAGAGTGTGTTTGTGCTCCTTGCTCTTTGGATGTACCCTCAAGCTTTTTTTGTTCTTCTCATTTTTTCATAGCTGCAACGCAGCCAAGAACCGACTGGCATCTGAAAGAAAATGCGAGAGAACACCACACAAGTAAATTTTCTAGTGGAGAACTGATTGTGAGGAGAGGACAGGCCTTCACTATCACCTTCAATGGAACAGAACGGCCTGAGCAAAACTTAATATTCATTGCAGAAACAGGTATGGCCCCCAGCTTCTTCCACAGGGACAGTAATGCTTCCTCAGGACATTCTTCTGGCCCCATCTGCACTACAGAGCAGCAAGGGAAAACCTCAGAGCCAACGTGCTCATTCCCACAGCCATGGCACTGTGTGAGGTGTTTGTTGTATTGCTGCTACCCCAGCCAGCAGCCACAGCTTCCTTCAGTTGCCAATACATGGCACAAACTCACCTGAGGGGAGGGCTGGGAGGGTTACATCCCTGCTGAGTTCCTTGATGACTAAATCTCTATTTCAGCATGGCATGGAAAAAAAATGTTATTTGTTTCTCTTGAAAGGTCCAAAACCCTCAAAGGGAACCAAGACCCTGGCCACGTTTGATATCTCCAGCGCAGTGAGCAAGGAGGGCTGGAGTGCAGTTCTGCAGTCGAGCAGCTCCAGCTCCGTGAGCATCTCCATTGCCAGCCCGCACAATGCTGTCATTGGGCGTTACAGGCTGAGTGTTCAAAGTGGCAGCTCCTCTCCACAAAGTCTTGGCACTTTTGTTTTGCTTTTTAACCCTTGGTCTTCAGGTATGAATATGTCGAATTTCCTCTAAAGAACTAAGTTGCTTTTAGCTTCATTAATATTTGCAGCTTCTCCATTTGATCTGTACTTTGATATAGCAGCTGAAAATTGACACTACCATGTATCAGTGACCAAGAAAAGGTGTCTAACAGTTTCTTAGGACCTTTTGGTACATGGAATCAGCTCTGTAGCATGTACATAGTGGAGAGCTCTTTGCTCTAAAAGATAAGGTTCTGCTTTTGACAGAGCATCCCTACTTCTGCACAAGTTTAGAAGAGTGTGTCTGGCCTATGTAGAACCAAGAAGAGAGTCATATTTACCATTTTCTCACAGATTTGGCAGTGTCACACCTCCATCTTCACTCAGACACCTCCCACCCCTTTCTCTAATTGTAGATCCAATTTCACAATCTGTTTATAGCACCAAGAACAGCAAAGGGTGGATATCTGCAAGCACCCTCATAGATCAAGAGAGCTCTTGCCTTATAGAGCAAGACTCCTGAGGTTTTGTTTTATTTTGCCTGTTGTATTTGTACATCTCTCTGTTTGGGTTTTTCAGGTGATGATGTGTTCATGCCTAACAATGCCGAGTGTGAGGAATATGTGCTAGAAGATTTTGGCATCATTTTTGCAGGCAATAAAAATCATATCAGCAGCTTTGGATGGAACTTTGGCCAGGTAAATGTAGCACTGAAACACCAGACATTGTTTTTGCAGGAGCTGGGTCATTTGCTTTCTCCAGTTCATTGCATACATCTCTGAAGAGCAGGACTCTGGTGTTGCAATCAGCCCTTGTGCCAAGCCCTGTTTCTCTGATCAATAGGAGGATTTGTAATTTGCTATTCCCTGTTCTGCCTTGGAAGAGCAGCCAGCACAAACATTAATATCTTTACTAAGACTTGTAGCCTTAACTTAGTAAAGTACTGTAGCAATGCTGAGGCCTCAAGCCCACAGATTGCAAGTTTTTGAAAGCTCTGTGAGTTCTGATTTTCAGAGTTTGTTGTGGCTGCATTTTTACATGGTAATGCCTGTCTGAGCTCTGCAGCACTTCAAGCAGTGATTAAAAAACCCCATTCAACACTATTATGGCTGTCTGCATCCTGATTGTTAGTAAGCTGTGTTTTCAAACACTGATTTCTTTCTGTACCACAGTTTCAAGAGGACATCCTCAACATTTGCCTGTCCATAATGGACCGGAGCCTGTACTACCGTCAGGATCCTGTCACTGATGTGTCCCACAGACATGACCCCAGGTACCTGGGCCGTGTTCTCAGTGCCATGGTGAGCAACAGCTTCACAAAGTGCAAACTAAACTACTAAGTGTCCTTTAAAAGAACTCAGGGAAAGAAATATGAAGCCACTTCATAGAGAATTTTACTGAGTGTTTGGTGGAGTATGAGCCTACATGGTCATCTGCTCTGAGCCTGCCAGGTTTATCTGCTCTGGGGGAGTTCTTGTCACTTTGATACCCAGTAGTCACACTGAAAATATAAGATTGGGGTGGTTGAGGGAACAGCTCCTTGGAGGTCTTTAGTCCAGCCACCCATTTGAAGTGGAGCTACTGGGTACTGAACCAGCTCAGCCATGGATTTGCCAGGCTGGTTGGAAACTCTCCAAGGAAGGTTTGTGGCCTCTGTGGGTGACCAGTCCAGAGCTGCCAGTCCTACCCTCCTAATGAGGAATTTGTCTCTTATGTTAAATAAGATTTTCCCAAGTTACAGCTTTCTGCTGTTGCCTCTTGGTGTATAAAAGAGAAAGGTTATTTAGAACACACATTCAAATGGTTGTAAGCTGGTTTTACATCACCCCCACCCTCCTTGCCCAGACAGAACTGGGACAGTGCCCTCAGCTGCTCCCTGTAGAGTGTGTGCTGCAGGACCCCTGACCATCTTGCAGTCCTCCCTCCTGGCTCCTCCTCAGTGTCTCAACATCCCCTTGAACTGAGAGACCCAAAACTAGAGACAGGACTCCTGGCACAGCCTTGCTAGGGATAATTGAAGGGGGTTAGCACCTCCCTCAGCCTCCTGGTCACACTTTGCCCAGTGCAGCCTACTGTGAGCTTTCCCTTTTCCATGAGAGAGCACTGTTGGCTCAAATTCAATATGGCATTTGCCCTAAGTCCCAGGCTCCTTTCAGACAGGCTGTAAACTCTTAATTTACCTCATCATAAATTTAGTGAATATCTTCTCAGGTCAACGCCAACGATGACCAAGGGGTGGTGCTAGGAAACTGGAGTGGAAAGTATGAGGGTGGCAAAAATCCCACCAGCTGGACAGGAAGTGGTGAAATCCTGCAAAGCTGGAAGAAATCAGGATTCAAACCTGTTAAATATGGACAATGTTGGGTTTTTGCAGCAGTGCTGACTACAGGTATGTTTTATGTCCCACACATGACTGACATTGCACAGATTCTATTAAAATCAGCACTAATTTAGCTTCCTCTATGGAAGCCTTTGAAGACATTACTATGCTAAATGAAACCTGCAGAAATATTGCTTTCTGACTGTGGCTTTCTCTTCACTCCTTAGTGCTTAGATGTCTGGGGATTCCCACTCGTACCATTACAAACTTCAGCTCTGCCCATGATGCAGATGGAAATCTGCGTGTGGATGAGTTTTATGATGCAGAAGGAAATCATTTGGAGAGGGGAGCTGACAGCGTGTGGTAAGCCTCAATGTTTAATAACAGAGCTTATTAATGTCTACAGAGCATAGAGTCTAATGACAAATTCTTTATCTTCTTTAAAATTGCCTTAAAAACTACTACACACAAAGAAAGTATCAATAAAAAATACCACAGAATAATACTACAAGACTTGGTGTTTTCACTGTTTCTCAGTTAAACAAAGAATTGTGACACCAATTACAACAGTTAATTGAAGCCAGGACAGGCATAATTCAGTTATGATGCCACAGATGGCTGAAAATTTGCAATATTGCACTGGATGTATCAAACAGTGGTGACTTAACCTAGTTTGAAACTATTCTTCAAAACCAGTTCACATTAAACTGTAAAAGTTCAACAGAACCAGCTTTCTTGCAGTGGCATCATTTGCAGTGAAAGTAATTTAACTACCGCTTCTAAGCATCAACTGCAGCTCAAACAAGCTTGCATTCAGCAAAGAGCAGAAGTAGTCCCTCAGTTTCTGTCTTGTTCACTCCCCTTCTTCTTCTGGACCCATTCTATCTGCAGGTGACATGTAGAACTGTAGCATTGTGCCAGAAGGAAACCTAAAGCTAAAACTTTAAGGAAGTGTGTGGAGCTTTTGGAGAAGAATAGGCTCAAGGCATTTTTATAACCTCACAAATTTGTTTTCTGCCCTTGAACATTTATATTTTTTCCACAATACAATTTTCAGCATCTTTCTAGTTAATGTAGTGAGGGTGAGGGTCAGGGTAGAAGTGGTGAGTCTCAGATAAGAGCTGTGCAAATGAAGGTATTTAATCCATGTAACTAGATGGCTGATTAAAGGAGGTGGACAGGAATCCATAAACACATACTAGTAGCTTACTCAGTTCATTCTTGCACCCAGGAATTTCCACGTCTGGAATGAAAGCTGGTTTACACGCCACGACTTGGGCCCCTCTTACAGTGGATGGCAAGTTCTGGATGCAACTCCCCAAGAAGAAAGTGGAGGTACACAAATTTTATTTCAGGATTAATGCTGAAATTTTATAAAGTCAGTCACTTTTAGAGAGAAGGAAAAAGAAAAATCATTGTAAAAGCAATTTGTCAACCTGCAGAAGAAAATACTTCATTGGTTGCATTAGAAAAGCTTCAGATCATCTGGGGATGCCAAGAAAGAAATTAGAATTCCAGGAGCAGTTTTCACAGCAATCCCTATATTTCCAATGCAGGTATCAAATGCTGTTAAAAATTAAGGGAAAATATAAAATAAGTCAAGTGTACTTTCAGAATAAACACAAGATACATTGATGAGTGACCTTGTATGAGAGTTTACATGAATGAAAGGGCTTGAATGGGACAGAACTCTGGGCAATTCAGGACTCAGTGATAAAAATCTGTCTAATAATCTGCTTGCTGTCAAAGCTTATGCCTAAATTCCTTTTCCTTGATGCTGCAGGAATTTATCAGTGTGGTCCTGCCTCACGGCATGCCATCAAAGAGGGAGAAGTAGAGCTGGACTACGACGGCCCTTTTGTGTTTGCAGAAGTGAATGCAGACTGTATGTACTGGAATTATGACTCTGCAACTGGAAAGAAAACTTTGATATTCTCTAAGTCTACAGAAATTGGTGCCTCCATCAGTACAAAGGCAGTTGGTAGAGATAGTCGTGTAGATGTCACCAGGGATTATAAATATGAGGAAGGTAAGTGAAACCTCTGGTTCTTCTGATCACAGCTGCTTCATTCCCAAAAGTATAAAATTTTTCAGTTAGGAGTCTCTTAGGGCATTTGTAAAGTAGGAGCAGAATTTATACTTGCTTTATTCAATTCCCACACAAAAGGGGAGAAAAGGCACTGAGTAAAAAAAAAAAATTAAAAAACTCTGCCTTCCCTTTCTGATACAGAGCTGCTTTGTGGGACCTAAATAAGTCAAGTCCAAGTATCTCCAAATAAAGTGTTCACTGTTCCATCTGCCTGTTGCTGACATGCACTGTCTGCCTCTGCTTAGTGAGAATTATGCTACAGTCCAGTTTTTTGTGTGTAGGATAAAAGGTCTGTTGCAGAAGCCTGAGCTAAATCAGCACTTTAAAGCAAGGCAAAGCAACTCTCTTGCCCAGGAAAAGCAACTCTTTCAAAGGGTGCAAGAGCACAGCACCTTCTCAGTCCTTCAGGTCTATCATACCCATGTTATGTTTCTCTTTTTCTTTAGCTCATGAGCAGCTTCTGTTTCTGTTACACTGCCATTACCTCAATCCATGAGCCTTCTCCCCTCCTATGGAAAAGGGGAGTGAGGGGCTGGGTGGATGCTTGGCTGCCAGCCAGACTCAACCCACCACACAGTGCCACCAGCCTTCCCCAGCATTTGGGCCTTTCTCTGTGCTAGCAAATAAAAATTCACATTTCTAAATGTTATAGCCATAAAAAGGAATAGAAATGGGAAAAGAGGAACTTTAGATTTAAGACTTTATATTTTTAAAAAATGTGATTAGAAGGACAGTGACGTTACTGACTGCAGATGGAGAAAATGAGGTATGGCTGTGGAAAAGAGAGGGCTTGTTTATCTCTCAGCACAGACACTGTGTCCTGGCTAGCTTCTCTCTAGCAGCTATGTAAAAGAAGAGATGCATGTTAACTGTTGAGGATAATTTTCATGGTTCTCCCTGACAGGCTCTGCAAAAGAAAGAGAGATTTTTAAAAAAGCCCGTAAGAAGCTGGGACTTGAGGATAAATTTGATCCTACAGCACCAAAACAAGAGGAAGTGGAACTGAAGCCTGACATCTCAGGAAAATTCAAGGTGGCTGGCTCTTTAGAAGTTGGCAAAGATCTCAACCTACTTCTGGTTCTTGAAAATTTGCAGTCTGATGCTAAGACTGTAAATGTAAATATGACTGCATGGAGTACTCTGTATACCAGAAGACGAATTAATCAGATCTGGAAGGACTCCATATCTGTCACTCTGGCCCCAAAGGAAGGTAATTTTTCAAATACCTTTTAATCATAATGGTTTTATCTGTAAAAGGGCATTGGAGGCTGCTCAGCTTGGGGGAAAAAGCTCTAACAAACTGCAATCCTAAATCCCTGGGTAGAAATGGCTGAGAAAAGTATTACATTACACATACATTAACTAGTCATGTTTCACACTATCATGTCCCCAAGTGCTTTTCACATTTTGGAAAATGTTACCATTAGGAGCCTGGGTTAAGAGATGTGTCAGCACCTCCAACATGAGGTGAAAGATCATTGAATCACAACTGATACTGTCTTGTATCAATCTTAGGCTTCAAGTCATTAGTGAGAAGCAGAAATAATACTTCATTTCTTTAATATGTAATTTAGCTTCTGGAGAGGCACCAGCAAACTCCTTTAACTCCAGCTGTTGCATCTTTCAGAGCAATAGGGGGGAAAACAAGTCAGGCAATACAGCAGTAGTGAATTGAGAAGGGATAACATTAAAGAAATCACTATCTATCTAAAGCAAACAGACAGATTTGCATTAATTAATTAATTAAACTTGGCAGTGATGGCTGAAGGCCCTCCTAGTCCTAGTCACAGCATAAAAGGAAAATACTAATGTTACATATGAAGCTCTGTGGGCTTATAAAAGCATGTACCAATTCCTTTTATTTTCCTTCTAGAAAAACAATTCCCCATTAAGATAAAGTATCCTGAATACCAGCAGCAGTTAACTACAGACAAAACAATCCAGGTCACAGCTTTATGTCATGTAAAAGATGGGATTCCAGTGCTTGTGAAAAGAAACATCACCCTGGACAATCCTGACATTGCCATACAGGTAAATTCCCTTTGTTGTAACTGCAGTGGCAGAGAAAAGGGAAAGGGAGTTCTTTGAGAGCATTTTATTCCCTGAAAGAAATGCTCTGCTCACTTTCTGCCATGGCTCATCACAGCCTCTCAAAATATCTCCTCTCCTGACTCCTGAAAAGGCTCAGCTGGGAAAGAACACTGAGAACCTGGCCTCACAAGCATTTTCTTTGCCCAGGTACTTGGTGAAGCAAAAGTGAACAAGGAGGTGGTTGTGGAGGTGGCATTCACCAATCCCATCAAAGAGGAGCTGAAGGACTGTGTGCTGCAGGTGGAGGGCAGTGACCTGCTCCAAGGGGTCCTGGAGCTACGGTGGGTACCAGAAACATCTCCTGCTATCAAACATTCAGGAATGTGGGCAGGGATGAGCTGGAACTGACCTGGGGGATGAGACATCATTTTCTTCCAGCTGTCAGCTGGGAGGCACAGGTTATGAGCACACAGTGATGAACCAGCTCTTCATCTAGGCTGGGCTTTGGCTCCATGGTTTGGGAGGTCAAATAATTGCTGTCATAATTGGACAGAACTTGTTTTCCTGCCTATCTAGCAGGACCACACACTTCTAGAGAGAAAAATCATGCTTAGCCAAGCTGTAAATGTTGCTGAGGCTGTCTATCCTGCTATAGGCCAGACAGTTTGCACCTTCTTGTTGTGATCAAAGGCCAACAATAGGATACACAACTATTTCTGTCCATACTTACCCAAATTACAACATACCAGGATATTTTTTTTCACTTTATTAAATGGACTGCAGGTGCCAATCTGGGTGCACAGCATTGCAAACAAATTGTATTTATACCTGACAGGTAGAAACACATGTAAAAAGCAGATACAGCAGTGTCTCAGCTTTGGGAACAAAAATTAATACTGCTTAGACACAGGTTGTGATCTCAAGGGGTGGGACCTCTGAAAAGCACAAAGCCAGGTCTGCTCCATGCTCAGCTCTTCCAGACACAGCAGATCACAGTTTGAGGATAGATTTTGCAGAACAGGCTAAACCATGCCAAGAAGCCTTTTCCAAAATGAGAGCTACAGGCACACTCATTTTCAAGCTCTGCTTTCAGAACTGTATAAAATAATTATTTTAGGAGGTTAATAAACAGAGTCAAGAAACTATTTGATGATGTTGAGATAGTGATTGAGAAGACTGGAATAAAATACTTTTTTTTTTTTTACTATAGATCCCAGTTGCCTATTATCTGCTTTGGTGATTTTGTAACTTTTTCTGCCCTTTTCCCTTCAGTATTTCATAATTGAAACAGAAAGATTAAATTTTCAGACTGTCCCTCATTTTGTACAGACAAGAAATTGCACAAAAATTTCAATGTATCCTCACAAATGCAGTTATTTCTGGAAAATGCCTGGGATGTAGGAACATGGGATATAGGAACATGCTCTTCAGCTGAATACACAGACAAACACAAACAAACAAACACAGCAACTTAACATTGCCATTTGCACTTGAGCAATTAGGAATGGTTCATCCTGTCATTTATAAGCTCTCCTGAGGGAATTTACCAACCTCCTGTTGTCTATCCCACACAATTTTGTCCTCAGGCAAGACAAGACAATATGTCAGAGTAACAGAAAAACATTAACAAGTTTCCCGGAGTTACAAAACATTTTAACTTCCATTCAGAATTTCCTGCTCTGTAAACACTGAGGTTTCCTTGGTGCTATACTCCATTCTAATTCAAGGGTTGATCTGAACATTCTGCAAGGTCTCTGGTTGTTCTTTTGCAATGATTCAGTGATGTGTTTTACACCCTCTGTTCTGCATGAAATCTTATCTCACATATTATGATGTCCCCCTTTGTGGGCTTATCTGGGTTACTGCATAATGAATTGGTGAGAGCCTTTAATGTACGGATTTGAGTCTTTAAATACTTATCAGATAGTCAAGCCATGTGTGATCATCTCATGGCCATCTTACTTTGAAATGATAAGAGTTCTTACTCCAGGAGGAAGATGATTAGTGAAGACACTGAAGCATGATGCATAAGCCTGATTTCAACTTATATTTTCCCTCTGTTTCCTTTTTTTTTTAGCATACCACCACTGAAAGCCACTGAGAAATCCAGTACCAAGCTTAAACTTATCCCTTCTGAGGCGGGTCCCAAACATCTACTTGTTAATTTCTTCTGTGATAAATTTGCAGATATCAAGACCTTTAAGATGGTAAATGTGATTAACTAACATGAAGATTTACAAGGAGTGGTCTGTGTGTGTATAAACTGAACAAAATGTGATAAGAAATCTTGTATAGAAAACAATGAAATAATCAGCAAAACAAATCTTCACTTCCTCTGGTAAAGGGTCACCAACACCATATCATTGCAATTTTACACTGTAATTTTAAATAAACTGAGGAATGGTTGATTGTTCATTTACTGTTGTGAATATCCATGTTATTAAAAAGAACATTTTACCTTCTTCTTAAAGACTTTTTGACTTCTGTCTGGCTTACTTTGGAATTAATTCCTCCTGGCTCCAGATGCCTCAGCACACACATTCACAAACTCATTGTTACTTAGTGATTTTTTTTTTTTTTTTTTGGTAAATCACAGTGACCAAATGAGGCATAGGATATGTTCATCAGGAATTTGGGTGGTGTCCAATTTGAGAGGCATTCAACAAACACATGGGGGTAATTGCCCAGCTCAGCGTGCATATTTTGTACATAGTTTACAATGTTGATATTTTGCACTTGCTGAAAGTCTTCTTTGGGAATAAAAGGCAGGACAATCTTAAGCCTGAGGGTATTTTTGCTTGAGAAGAGTTAGGAATTCTTCACTATAGATTATTTGTCAGGAAGTTATCTCTTAGATTTGAGTTTAGTAAGGCAAACTTCACCCCTGTATGGGGGACTACAGGCTAAATGCTGGGTTCCAGTGAAGTAGGTGTAGCCCAGAGAGTGACTGGGTTTGTGGGCAATAACTGTGTAACAAAAACTCCAGCTCTGACTGAAAATGACTCTGTAGGTGAAGTGGATGGAAAGACAAGCTGCTGCTCTGGCACTGTTGGGCCAGGAAGAAATAAAATCTTAGTTCTGTGCCCCAGCTTCCACCACACTGAAGAGGGTACTGGGACCTGTCATGGGGACTTCATTCACTGTTGAGGAGCCCAGGCTCAGACTGGTTATAAAGTCCTTTTGTCCTTAGCCAGCAAAGTTGCAGTGGCAGGGCACCTGCAGCCCCCTGGTTTCCTGCTGCCATCACAGGATGTCAGTGGGAGAGCACAGGGACACCAGATGGGGTGAGCTCTGCAAAGAGCCCTCACTGGCACCTCCTCTTTCCTGCTGGTGCTCCTCAAGGCTTGCCAAGAGCTCTCAGAACTGCCTGGGTGTAGAGGGTGATCTTGCCCCCCAATGAGTTGCAGCTGGGTCAGTTGCTGAAGATTGGAGGTGGGCTGATCTTAACAGGCCACACTGCAATCAATAAGAACTAGTGTTAGATAAGAGTAAGGAAAGAGGAGTGAGGAGAGTCAGATCACTGCCAGGACCTGGAGCAGTCAGTGTGCAGAGGAGCTGCCTGTGAGGAGCATCAAGCAGGTATGAAGCTCTGATAATGTGAGATCCTCGTGCTATGATGATGAGAGAACCTTTGCCATCTAAGACAACACCTGGGTTGGAAGGGACCCCAAAGATATCTGGTTCCAGTCCCCTGTTGTGGGCAGGGACACACAGAAACCAGACCAGGTATCTCAGAGTCCCATTCAAGCTGGCTTTGAACACTTCCAGGGATGGGGCAGCCACAGCTCCTCTGGGCAGCCTGAGCCAGGGCCTCAGCCCCTCACAGGGAAGAATTTCTCCCTAACATCCAATCTAAACCTAGTCTGTGTCAGTTTGGAGCCATTCCTCCTTGTCCTGCCACTCCACACCCTTGTAACCAGTCTCTCTCCATCTTCCTGGCAGGCTCCCTTCAAGTACTGGCAGGCACAGTTAGATCACCCAAATTCTCTTTTCCAGGCTGAAGAAACCAAATTCCCTTGGATTTCCTCACAGGAGAGGAGCTCCATCCCTCTGATCATCTTGGTGGCCTCCTCTGGGCTACAGTAAACCACAGTAGAAGTTCAAACTCAAGCACAGCCTTGAGTTTAGAATGCAGATATACACAAAATTAATTCTTTTTACATCTCTTGTGTGTGTGAAACACCCAGATTGTGCTGAAGTCAAGTGATTGCACAAGCAGAAATGAGAGAAACCTTTAAATCAGACCCTCCCCAGCAACACTCCCTGCACATGAAATTAATGAGTGTGAGTAAAAGACAACCTCAACACAGACTTAAGGAGGAGATTCTGCAATGGGGATTTTTGGTAAAATTTAAATTGCTTTTCCCTTTGTAGCAAAAAAGTAGAAACAAGACAATTGTAAGGTGGATTTAGTTACTCTGGGGATATGAACAGTGGACAAAATTATAAAAGAGATAAATAATAAAAGTTTTTCTCTGAAAGTTAGCAAATTATACTGCAAGTCCAAGACACTGATACAAGGGGAAAAGAGGAACAAAGTATTTTGAACCATTTTGGATGAGGGGTGGGTGGAATTGAGCTGGGACAAACACCTGTGACAAGGTTCAGCCATTAGTCACTTAGGAACCATGACTGCTGCATTCCAAAGGGATTGCAACAGCAGCTGCTGGTGCTTTGCTGTGGGGAAGGTGAGACTGGCAGGTGCCAGTTTGGGATGTAGGCCAGGCTGAGAGAGGCTCTGGTGGCTGGGCCAGCACCACCGTGGGCGTGCCTCGCCGAGGCCAAGGAGGTGGTTACAGCCAAGACAGAAAAAGTGTTCTGAGACGTAATTACGTGTGTGAGCAGCAAGGAAGAAGAAAGGAAACAGTCAAATGCCAGTGGGAGCAATGTGTAACATCTGAGGCAATCACTGTAAGTACTGAACTTAAGAACTGGTCGATGCGGTTTGTCACTAGGGCCCTGTGTGAAGACCGGGCAACATCAGAGGCTTGTGGCTCTTATGGTTTCCAAGGAATATGAATTAAGGAAAAGAGAAAAAGACCAACTGAAGTAGCTCTGGACAGCAATCAAACCCATTTGAGGTGATTCCCGGAAGAAGCCTTGACAGCCTGAACATCCTGGAGACTTCCAAGGGAAGGAAGAAGCGCTGAATTATAACGTAAGTGGGGATGTGCTGTGCCAGGTGTGCTGTGCCTGGTGGGAAAGGCTTTGGGACAGGGCTAGCATGACTGTCACATTAGTAAGTACTCTTGGTCTTTGTAATAGGAAAGCAAAGTTTCTCTAAAAGGTACAAAGCCTGTCTTGTAAAATCAACCTCAGAAACAGCTGCTGGAGCTTAACTTTTGCTATTTCAGTTGGTTTTTCTTTCTCTGTAACTTAAAATTCAGACTAATTTAAGTCTTTACTGAGTGCTAAAACATGGTCAGTGGGGCTGCAGAATCTTAAGCAGATAATCCTCTTCAAAACTACATCATTTTATTACTCGTGCTCTTTTACAAAGTGATGGTACAACACCAAAAATAAATGTATTCATGAACCCAAAAAGAAATATAGTCATGGTTGTTAAAATAGACGGGCTTAAAGTTTTTGCTGACAAAAAGTACTCAAGGTTATTAGTTTGTTGAAATAAAACTTTTGGGAAATACTAATATATGGAGCTAACTTAACAGGTAAACAAATGCTTGTTTCTAGTGGGAGCTTATAATTTTATTTGTCAGAGGGTATTGGAGATAATATTAGACCCAAAAAAACCCTCTGAAACCAACCTGCAGCTATTGGACAAACCCAGAAGTGACATTAACCAGCTTGGAAGTTAAGTCATCAGGAAATGCTCCTTTTTCCTTCAGACAGCTTTTACGTCCCACCACGCTCCCTATTTCCTCATCCTTAAAGATAACTTATTCCTGGCACACCTATTATCTTTGTAGGAAGTTCTTCTTCTCCTGGGATTCAAGAGCATGCATTTCCTCTGAGTAAATAATTTTGGTATCTCCTCCCATAATTACACCCACGTTGAGTAGGAACTCTGGCATTAGACAGACATATATTATAGGAACCAGTTAATTCGTTTGACAATTTACAGGTATTAATAACACCTGCTAAGTACCTCTCCCTTCTCTCAAATTTCAGCTGACAGCACCAAAAGATTGCTGGGTTTTTCCTTTTTATGATTGATGTGACTTGGACATCCTTGAAGAACAAAGTAGAAGTTGTATGCAGTTCTAATAAGCTGAGGGAATGGCAGGTGAGTTCTGCAAGTCATTTGCTTCCCTTCAGCAGATATTTACTCAGGGCTGCTTTCTCAGGATTCATGCCCTGTAGGTATCTGCTCAAATTTCTTATCTGAAGGTAATTTTGTATTGTAATTTGTTCTTGCACTTCATTTTCAAGGTTTTAATGTTGTTATTACAAATACTTGTTTGAGAATGATTTTTGTGTTAAACAGAGGATATTGGGACATGGAGGAGAAAAGAAATTTTAATTACTTTAAAAGGCACCATTTTTAAAATGCTTTGTCAGAGATGTGTTATGCTTGGTATTAACAAAATTTGTGTAATCCATTCTAATGAAGCTGTGAGCATGGAACTTATAGATGGGAATTCAAAGATACATTAAAACCCTACCAAAGGAAAACAGTAATTGAGAGCATCTCTGCTTTTTCAAGTTTAAAATGAAGATGATTATTGAGCTGGGCAGTTGCAAAGCAGGGTTTTTTCTCACTTAATGCTGGAAAAACATTTACAAATCAGCTTTGCAGGGCAAGCAGCAGCTAACTGCAGCTTGCTATTGTCCCATACGTTCATGCTAAAAATTCTCCTTTTCAGCCCATCAATATTTTCTCACATCACCTCTTTGTGGTCTTAAACTACCAGGAAAAAACCTCTAAAACTCTTCCTTGAATTTAATTATAACACTTTTTTACAAAATTAGTTTTACTCTTACCTCTTCTTAGATGTAAATTGTGGTTTAATATGCAGCTGTATTGTTTCAGATCTGACTACTATTTTACTGATAAGCTCTGTGGTATAGACCTAGAAGCTTGTTTGAAGATCCCTACAATAATATTGCATAGGCATTAATCCATCCTTTCCATCCTATTCTTTTTGTTGTTATTATTGTTCTCCTTTGATTTCCCTTTAAAATGGTGGTGGTCATGTGTCCCCATCCTGTCCCCACTCCTCCCACCCTCAACCTCACTGCACTTATGACATTTTGATAAAAATTACTTAGAAGAGCCTTCACCAAGGTACTTGCCCTGAGCATTTGTCAAAACTTGAAGCACAATGCTCCAGGTGTGCTTTGTAGAGTCTCCCAGGGCAGACAGAAACACAGAAGGTGCTCAGCATTCCAAAGACAGCATAACTGCTCAGGTTGGAGCATGGCAAGAAAACAGGGAAGGGAAAACAGTCTTGCAAGGAATATCATATTCATATTTGCTTGCCAACAAGGCAGTTTAGCATTTGAGGTGTCAGGAGCCACTTTATGGGGTTCAAACCACAAACCATAATAACAGCATATGTGCAGGAGGACACAATACCAGAGAACTCCAAGTACACTGCAAGAATTCTTCTATGACATGAAGTTACTGCCTACTAGAACAGAACTCCAGTGGTCCAGCTGCCACTTTGAACATGCTAGATTCAGACAGATGGATTGATTTGTCAAAAGCTTCAGCATGTCCTCAGATACCTCTTGTTCATCCATATGAGACAGATGATCTCTCACTATGCGTTTTTCCTTGCATCTAGGCCAAATGGCATCAGGATCTAAGCAGAAAAAGTAAGATGTCCTAATTGCCATTCCTGTGACCCTAAAAATATGTATGTTGAAAACATGGAAGGGCTACAGGACGATTTCTTTGGTGCTGATCATGAAGTGACACCAATTTGCCCCCAGTAAATTTCTTTTTAAGTCCAGGGGTAAAAGAGCATCCGACCCTGTATAGGAAGTACATAAGTGCTCTTTAACAAAACCCAAGGAAAGATTTCCATTATTGACCAATAGACTTAATTTAATGGGGCATCTGCTTTTTAGTTGTACTTCCTCCCACAAAAGGTAATTGCTCTTAGTAACCTCACCCTGCCACTAAACAGCAAATGACCTCATGCCAGCTGCTTCTTCATGACTTTTCTCGTGTTTTATAGACCTGACCCCAACACACATCAGCTGGCAGCCATCAGTGAATGCAGCCAACCACCACACTGACAGATATGCCAACACCGAGCTGACCGTGAGGCGAGGACAACCCTTCAGCATCACCCTGTACTTCAACAGGCCAAGGCAGAATGGGGAGAGCCTGGGGTTTGTCACTGAAATAGGTAACGCTCCCATGGCTGATCCATGTTCCCACAGAGCTGTAATCTTTACTCCTTGTAGTTCTCTCCCTATTCTATTTAGAGATGTGATTTTTCTGCCTGTATTTTTGGTGCTTCCCGCACCCCAGTGTGCTCAATTTCAACTGTAAGGTTAATGTTTGCCACAGACATATTTTATGAAAAATCCTTTTGTTAGGATCTTTTCTCCTGAGAAGCTGGGAAGCTTCAGCTTCTCCATGTTTTGCTGCTTTGGAATGGGATTTGGAGAATTGTTTACCCAGCATGTGAAATTGTTTTTACTTGATGACCAATGACAGCCACCTGTGTCGAGGCTGTGAGCAGTCACAAGATTTTATTATCATTCCATTCTTTCCTTTCCTAGCCTTCTGATGAAATCCTTTCTTCTATTCTATTAGTATAGCTTTAATATATCATTTTCTTTTAATATAATATATATAATAAAATAACAAATCAGCCTTCTGAAACATGGAGTCAAGATTCTCATCTCTTCCCTCACCCTGGGACCCCTGTGAACAGCACCCCCAGTGCTGAAACCCCGCTCTGGGGTGGAAACCAGTGACTCCTTCTCTGTGGCAGGGCCATCCCCCTCGGAGTCCCATCGCACGAGGGCAGCATTCAGCCTCTCTGAGGCGGGGGGCAGTGGCTGGAGTGCTGCCCAGGGACCCAGTGACTCTGCAGCCATGAACTTCACCATTGCCAGCCCAGCCAACGCCGTCATCGGCCGGTACAACCTCACCCTCCGCGTCACCGCAGGCAACAAGATCTTCTCCAGATACCTGGGCCAGTTTGTGCTACTCTTCAACCCCTGGTGCCCAGGTAGGTGCCAATGCCTTTGCTCTTGGACACAGCTGACCTGGTTGCTTTCCTGGCTGCACAGCCCTGCTCCCTCAGGCTGCCTCTCCTTGGGTCACCAGAGGCTGCAGTCGCAGCTCTGTGCTCAGAGGTCTGGTTTCACTGCAGTAAAAATCTGCTGCCACCCCTTGGTACCCCAACACAATGTGCTATATGGGGCTGTGTCACAGGCTCTTCAGAACTGAGCACACCACTTTTTCTGGAGACTTCTCTGGACAAATTCTTCCAGTGCATCACTGCCCTCTGGTAAAGAATTTCTTCCTAACAGCTAATCTGAATTTCTCCCTTTTTAGGTTATAACAGCTCCCTCTTGTCCTAGCACTCCCAGTCCATGTAAAGCATTGCTCTCCCTCCTTTTTATAAGCCCTTTAGGCAGTGGAAGGTCACAATGAGGTCTCCCTGGAGCTGTCCCTTCCCCAGGATGAGCACCCCCAGCTCTCCCAGCCAGGCTCAGGAGCAGAGGGCTCCAGACCTCAGAGCAGCTCTGTGGCCTCCTCTGGAGGCTCCAACAGCTCCACATCTTCCTTGTGCTGAGAGGCCCAGCACTGGATGCAGTGTTCCAGGTGGTGTCTCACAAAGGCAGAGTCAAGGGGAGGAATCCCCTCCCTCAACCTGCTGCCCAGCCCTGTTGGTGCAGCCCAGGATGTGGTTGGCACTCTGGGCTACAAGCACACACAGCTGGCTCCTGTCCAATTCCCATGTTCTTCTTTTGGGTTGAAAATGGACACCTCTTGTTGCTCCAGCTTTTCTTTTCTGCATTTCTCCTGCAACACGCTGAGGCTGCAAATTTCTAACCTCATATTTTGCAACTATGCAATAGTCCAGAAACCTGGATTAGCCTGCAAATGTGACACCCTGGTGTTAAGAGAACTCTTAGCCATCCCAGTGAGTAAAGAGCCTATAAGAGAAAAGTAGCCACAATCATCCACTGTTTTTTTCCATGACCATATGTTAGTCAAGAGCCACTAAGGAATGCGTCAGTAGCCAAGATGAAAAAAGCTGCTAATTAGCTCAGCAAGTCCTGGAAGACAGAAATAATTATACAAATATGTTCAGGAAACTCAGACCATCTCTGCACAGGCCTGAGGGGAAAAACCTCCCCAGAAACCCCTGAAAAATAATTTGTGTGTAACTTGTAATTGATGGAAACCACACTGCAGGGACAGCAATGTGTGACAGCTCCTGAGCTGGAACACCAGCATGGCTGTGGTACGCAAGAGACCAAACTCTTCTCAGATGAAAACAGACAAATTAAGCTGTGCCCATTACAATTTTAAACTAATGATTTTGTGGAAGAGTCCTCCAGATTTACCAGATGATGCATTGGCTACTGACAGATAAAAGGAAGTACCCTTAATCCTGAATGAAGGATGCTGCTGAATAAGTTCTGCAGAGTGCAATAGCTCCCTGATCCTGAAAAACAGGAACGGATTCAGTTTGAGGGTATTATTGTTAGTGTCATAGCAGAAGGGAAATGGGAAATTAATTTTCTTGGCAAAGGATAAATGGCAAATCTGGTCTGTAGATAACGTTCCAGGTGGGAGATTAGTCCTTAAGCTGAGGAATACAGAAATTAATTCATTAACTGTAATATCAATAAAAAATGACTTAGAAGAATAAAAAAAAAATATTGGATTGGAGAAAAGCTACTGGAGAGTGGATCCTTAAGTGTCATCTGAAAAAACCACTCAGATGAAATAGTTCATCACTGACTTTGGCACAGTGGCATTAAACAGCATTGTCCATCCCAGATGGGCTGGGACAACACCCAGAAATAACTGGCTGACCTTAGAGAGTGGAGAAGGTGAGAAGATATAAGATATAATAATAGGAAATAAAAGACCACACCTCTAGGGAGAAATAACAATGATTTCAGTGACAGACTTATCACCTGGAAATCGTGAAGAATGTGAAAGCCCTTGTTAATCAAAGACAAAAAAGTGAACACAGTGAACGCATTTCAACAAAGTGAAATGGCCCTGAAAAAGGAAAATGCAATCTTAAGCTGTATAAGAGAAAATAGTTATACAGATTTAAATGTTAATGTCATTGGATGAGATGACAAGAATTAAACCATGTTCAGTGAAGGGTTACTAGAATAAATTAATACATGAAAAATCTTCTGGACAAAAAAAAAAAAAAAAAAATCTAGTTTAGTAAGCTATAAAGATTTATTGAGAGCACATAAACCTTAAGGAAAAAAAAAAAAGTTCTTCAAGTGATTATACAAGGACATTTAGATTGCTCAGAATAATTAAATCACAGGTCTAGAAGGATCTTAGAAAGTCATCGAGTCCCACACCAGGGCTCTAAGGCAGGTTCAGTTCAGCACTTAGGTCATTCCTGAGAGGTCTTGAATTCCTTCTCAATGACCAGCCTTTAGGGAAGCTCCAGCACCTCCCCTGGCAATTCCCTCCAATAAAGCACAAGCCTTTCTATTAGATCTTTATCCTATTAACTAACCAAATCTTTCTTGCTTTGACTTCAGTATATAATTTCTCATCCTACATATGATCGACACCAAGAATAGATTTTATTTCCCCCTGCCCCATCTTCTTCACAAGAATTTCTGGAGTTAATTACAATGCTTGCCCCATTCCTTGCCCCCATTTATTTCCTACCTTAAATAATTCTGAGTTAATTCATACTTCAGATTTTCAGGAATGCTGAGCATTCTTAATGCTCCTCCCACTTTTTCCAACTGATCCACACCTTGAAGTGCAGCACCTGAAACTGCACACAGGTCTCCATGTCTATGCTAGCCCAAAACTTCAGGAGTCAACAGTGATGATATTATTTTTAAAAAGTGTGGACAGCAACCACAAAAATAGATTTCTATCACATGATACAGTTTTTAAAATAAACTGCAATGTTTTTATTTGCAGGAAGGGAAGGATGGGAAGTTCCTATAGGAAGGTAAAGAAGTTGATTCAATAAAATAGAAAAGCTGACCTTTTGTATGTATTTCCTGCCATCCTGAATCTTTCAGAAAATATCTTTAAACATTATGGAATTGAAAACAGAGCTAAGCAGATATTGCTACCTAAAGAGTAACCAAAACAAACTAAACCTCTGTGGGAACCAATGCTTTCACAGCAGCTAAATACTGTGCCATAAACTTGGAAAAACAATGAAGAACAATGAACTCTGAGTGAATGGCTGAGCAGGTTATCCTAATAACATTCCTGATAGGACTTTGGATCAGGCAAGCAAAGGTCTTCATTTAGGAATCTTAAAACAAGACAAACATATCTGGAAAAAGGGAAAAATGTCATCTGTGTCATTCTTTTCAAATCTTTTTCAATCTGTTCCACTTCTAACTACCCTGAGAAGACAGAAAAATGTGATGAGCTCGCCTGGACTTTTGTCTGTCTTCCTCACAAAAACACAATGTGCAGACAGGGGACATTTAGATAATACACAAGGCTACACTAAAAGTAGGGGGAAAAAGTTAAGTGATGTAACTTGGATCCTTCTTTCACCCCCACACCTTCCCTGGCCATATATAATAACAGACATAACCACTGAACTGCACCTCCTCATGGAGCTGTAACAATTCCATTTTGCAAATAGAAGTTTTCTCCTTGTTAATCAGGACAGAAATGTTTCTGAAAGGTTGCTGGTGTTCTCAGCTTTAAGCCTGCCCGACTTGGTTTTCAGGTGATGATGTCTACATGTCCAATGAAAACGAGAGACAAGAATATGTTCTAAATGAAAATGGAATAATCTTTGTGGGCAATGCAAGGTACATTGAAGCAAGAGGGTGGTATTATGGACAGGTAAGTCACAAGGAATTTGTTTGGACTCTCATTCTGTCTCCAACAGCATTTATCTTATCATTATTTGCACCAACCTGGGTGGCCTTACTTGTGCTTTGCTCACAGTGTGCCCCACTGTCCCTGTCACCTTTGGGCTGGGATATCTCATGCAGTAAAATTTCATTTCATTTTGCTTGTGAAACCATCCATTCTCTTAAAAATGTATCTTAATCTGATCACAGTTTCAAGACCTCCTAAACATCTGTCTCACCATGCTTGATCTGAGCCTGTACTACCGCCAGGACCCGGCCATGGACGTGTCCCGACGAGGAGACCCCAAATACGTGGGCAGAGTAATCAGTTCCATGGTAAGGAATGGACACCTTAACCCCAACCCCACAGGAGGGAGCAGAAAGCACCTCTGAGGCTCAGCTGTGAGCAGTAAATGAGCTAGGTACAGGGCACTGCAGACAATTCATTGCGTGCATTCTGTGCACTGGGCTCTCTTTAGATCAATGGGAATGATAACGACAATGGAGTTCTCCTGGGGAAGTGGCAAGGGAGTTTCCACTCGCATGAGAACCCCTCCAGGTGGGATGGCAGCGTGGTGATCCTCAAGAAATGGCGCCAGGACAACTACAGACCTGTCCAGTATGGCCAGTGCTGGGTTTTTGCAGGTGTCATGTGTACAGGTAAGCTGTCAGGATAGAGGCTGGGCTGAAATTTTGGGACCTCTGGTTTTATCAAAAGTGCAAAGCAGTAATTTCTACAAAGGAAACAGTACTGTGAAGACCATTAATGCTGAAGAATCACAAAATATTTAGACACTTTGTTTCTCAGATTTTTGTACTCATTGAAGTTTGTAATTTGTAATCACAAAGCTGTGTGGGTTCTGTTGCATTTCTTGCTTGTTTGTTTTTTTATAAAATATATTTCAGTTTTGAGGTGCTTGGGGATTCCAACTCGTTTGGTTTCAAATTTTAACTCTGCCCATGACGTGGATAGAAACCTGAGTATCGATAAGTACTATGACAGCTCTGGAAGGAGTCTTAATATCAGCAAGGATTCCACATGGTAAATATAATTTCTTCCATCTCATCAGCAACAGTAGAGAGGATCTAGGAGACCTGAAAACATGAACACTAGTAGTACAAAAGCAACTGAGTGGGCAAAATGTAATACAGCCATCTGCATTAATACTGCAGACATCCATCTGGAAAACAAACAAACAACATCCTTCATTATTTTCTCCCTCCCTGCCCTGAGGTCTATACCTCAAAAGCAGGCAGTAAATCTGTCCTTTGAAAGAGGTGCTGTAACTTGACACTTTGTGCCTCAGTTTAGAGTTTAGAAATCTATTTTTAAAAATTCACTACTTGTCTCCAACTGGAAGTGTGCATGACTACTCTATATTATTGTTCTTTTTAGACATTGTTCTTTGTCTCCAGGGACTATCATGTCTGGAATGAAAGCTGGTTCATTCGCCCAGACCTGGGAAGGGCATACAATGGGTGGCAGGTTTTAGATGCAACTCCACAAGAACAAAGCAGAGGTAACAGCCTAAGCTCCCAGCCTGACTTAAGAGTCCTCCTCCAAACTGAGCACAACTAATAAAGCTTAACCTATTTTTTATTTTACATTTCAGGAATTTTTCAGTGTGGCCCTGCATCTGTCTTGGCCATCAAAGAGGGTGAAGTCAACCTGGATTACGACACCTTGTTTGTGTACTCGGAGGTGAACGCCGACTGCAACAGGTGGATTGTGTACAATGATGGAAGCAAGAGAAGAGTTTATTGTGACACTGAAATCATTGGCAGGTCTATCAGCACCAAAGCTGTGGGCAGCAATGGCCGTGTGGATATCACTGCTAACTACAAATATCCAGAAGGTAGAGGAATTAGCACAAATTATTTCCTGTTATTGCCTACTGAATCCTTGGTGCTGGGAAGCTCCATGGATAGATAACCTGCTTGGTTTAAACACCTCTCCCCTGCCTTCAGAAAATACTTCTGCCAGTGTGCTCAGATTACTTTCTTAATACAATGGGTGTTTTATTTCTGGGCTTGTGCATTCAGTAGCTTCTTTACTAAGGGACAATACAAAATATACTTTAGTCCCTTCCACAGAAGTGTAAAATTTAATGCATACACAAAAAAGGGCTATAAAATACATTTTACTACCCAAGGCAAATAAACCATCAGGTTCACTTAGCACATTACTGCCTGTTCTGACCAGAGAAAAAGAAATCTCACTTCTACACAAATACAAATGCATCCTATTTCATATAGTGATTTATTCACCTTGTCATGGTATATCCTCAGTGAAAAATCTGAATGGAGGCTTAATGAAGATACAGGGAGCTTTTAGGTATTGCATATATCTGAGTGATGCTGATCCCCTGTATTGGTCTGAAAACCTTTACACAGAGGAAGTGCATTTGCAACAAAAGTAGAATTTTACTTGATCCTCTGCTTCCACCAGGTTCATCTGAGGAAAGACAAGTCTATAGAAAAGCCTTGGGTAAGATATTGGGAATAAGTGTCACAGAAGGACACACAGACTCTTCTGGGGGAAGATCTTCAGAGACAATGAGAAACCCTGGCATTGCTGGGAAATTCAAGCTGGCTGAACCTCCAGTTTTTGGCAAGGACATTAACCTGGTCCTGGTCCTCAACAACCTCTCCTCCGACCGCAAGAGCATCAGGGTGGACATGAGTGCCTCCACCATCCTCTACACAAGGAGAGCTGTGGCAGAGATCCTGAAGGCAGCCACTTCTGTGGAGCTTGGTCCTAAACAAGGTAACTTTTAATGTCCCTAAGGAGAGCAATAAAGCTCTGCTCCCAGCCACAGGAAGCCAATTGGAAGAAGCATCAATATCATACTTGTATCAGCTTTTGGTACAGCTGCCCATTGTTTATGACTGCATTTTACATTATTTTTTTTCTTCTGAAAATTTTCACTAGTTCAAGCATTAAGTGGATGTCTCATGAAATGTTACATGGGAGGCTGCACT
This sequence comes from Serinus canaria, assembly GCF_022539315.1. Classification (NCBI taxonomy): domain Eukaryota; kingdom Metazoa; phylum Chordata; class Aves; order Passeriformes; family Fringillidae; genus Serinus; species Serinus canaria. The sequence continues at coordinate 6,664,574 of NC_066333.1, forward strand.
TGTTATAGCTCCAGAAGCAGCACTATGTGTGTGTGTCATGGTTTCTATATGTATATATATATGTGCATGTGTGTGGTGATTATTATATAGGAACACATCTTACTCTTAACAAGTAAAAAAAGTCTGATGTGTGCCTTCTGGCACCCAACAGGCAACACATGAAAAGAAATCAACTAGGAAAAAGCTTAAAAGTTACAGTGAAACTCTGTCTCTCTTTTGAAGAGTAAAGACTATTGAAATTATTATAGAGATCTTTTTCATCCCCAGGAGCTACAAAGATAAACATTTTCCCCATAGACAACAGAAAAGTTGTAGGACTACAATGAGCAGCTGACCAGGTCACTTGAAAAGGATCTCTGTGAAACTTGACCCAAACTTTCTTCTCGACTGAGGTAAAATAAAAAGGATATAAGGAGGGAATAGATTAAAATAGTTATACCTCTAATCATAAGAAATACAAAGGGTCAGGAATCCAGTGAAATGCAGATAAGCAGACTCCCTCAGTTTCAGGCCAATATCCTCTATTCAAAAGTGTAAGGGTCAAACGAGTTAAAGTAGGCAAGGATCACCAGAAGAAGGAAATACACAATCAGTTTCATGAGAAGGAAATATAAACAATCTCCACTGCCATCTTTTTTCTCTTCAGTAATTAATAAAACCCCTCACTAGAACTCTTTTCTCTTTAGCTTGCTTTGAAAACGTAATGGTTCCTAAATCTATGTCTGAATTCTAGGGAAGCATGTCCGGGTAAAGATCCCTTATACTCACTATGGAAAATACCTGACCACTGACAAAAGGATCCAAGTCACTGCTCTGTGTGAAGTCATGCGCTCGCACGGGCTGAAGCTGCTGGTGGAGAAGACAATCATTTTAGAGGACACAAACATCATCATTAAGGTGAACAGTTTTCTCCCTGATGTTCTGAATAGATGCTAAAAGGTTTTTCTGGAGCTCAGATCTTAGGATGAGAATCTGGGGATAAATGTATTGCATTTAGGCTGCCATTTCAGATGTTGTTCCAAAATTCTGCCTGCTTGAATTGAGAATGCAAGGATGTGAGAGGCCAGTTCTGAACCTTGGCCTGAATCTGCCCCCATTTTCAGAACAGCTCTGTTACCTTCTTTTTTCCCAGTCACAAGCCTCTGCCTTATTTTCCACAGTACTTGTTTGCATTCCATGTATTGGTAAGTGCTTGTGTTGTCCTTGAAGAGCTTTGCCAAAATTCAGATTTAAACCCTTAGTTCTAACCAGTGCTAGAGCCAGTTCATATTGTTTTAGCACTTCAATCCTAATCAATGATGTGCCAAAAAAGAAAAAAAGCCACTCAGCAACCAAAAGATCAGACAGGTTTCATGGGACATGTCTGTGTAGAGCCAGGGCTCTGTTTCACTGAAATGATGCACAAAATATTGCAGACAGCTGGACAGCCCTACTGAGCTGAGCCACATCCAGCTTCAAACATGAGGAAAGCTAATGTTTGGCCAGCTAAATGCCACTTGCAGCTCTGTGACATTGTTCACAGGGGTCTTGGGATGAGGGAAGAGATGAGAAAGTTGGCTCCATGTTCAGAAGGCTTGGTTTATTATTTTATGATATATATTATATTAAAACTATACTAAAAGAACAGAAGAAAGGATTTCATCAGAAGGCTGGCTAAGAATAGAAAAGGAATGAATAACAAAGGCTTGTGTCTGACTGAGACAGTCTGGACAGCTGGACTGGGATTGGCCATTAATTGAAACAACCAGATGAGACCAATCCCAGATCCACCTGCTGCATCCCACAGCAGCAGAGAATCATTGTTTGCAGTTTGTTCCTGAGGCCTCTCAGCTTCTCAGGAGGGAAAAATCCTAAGGAAAGGATTTTTCATAGAACATGTCAGTGACACAGCTCCACTGAATCCTGACTCCAGGGAGCAAAGCATAAGCCAGGGAGTGAGCAGAAAGGTGTTTTGTCCTTCAGGTGCCCCGGAGGGTTGTGGTGAACAGAGCTGTGTCCCTGGAGATCTCCTACGCCAACCCCCTCCCGGAGCCCGTCAGCCGCTGCGTGCTGCTCGTCACCCTGATGAACCAACAGGTCAAGATCAAGTAAGTGCCACCTGCAGCAACCCCTCACTGCCTCCAGCACCACCCCCAGCACACCTGACTTCTCAAACAGAAAATAAACCCACACTTGACTTCTCTTTTTTATATTTTCTATTTCTGAAAACAAAAGTGACACCAGACATGTAGGTAGGATTCCTTCATCATGTGGAGTTCCTTCCACACAGAGATTCTTTAACAACCAGACCTGCTAACATTCTTTTTTTCTGGGAAAGCAAATGAGCAAATGCACATGTCAAATTCTTTTGTCTCTCTGCAGCTTACTCTACAGTTTGATGTTCTGTTTTTATTTTCACATACAATACCCTGATACTACATATCATATAGACATATCATACTACATATCATATTGATATGAAATTCATATCAATACCCTGATAATTAGGCCAAAGCAAACAAGCCAGACACTCCCCTTGGTTCAGTCCAAACAAAAAGCTGCTCTGTTCCTCTGTTCCCCATTAAAGCAAGAAAAACTTGCCTTTTCAAAACATAAAAGCAAATTGTTATTTTTATTAATTTTTTTTCCTCTGGACTCTGCTGCTTTATGGATCATCTCAGTGTTGAGTAATAGTTTGTATTTCCTAAAGCTTCTTCTATTGTAAAACAGCCTGACTTGCTTTGGCTGTGGAACTATTTGGACTTAATAATACATTAAATAAAAAAGGAAAACATTGTTCCAGTAAAAGGCTAAGCCAATTTAGGCCAAAAGGAGATAAAAAACAAAGCACAATTAGAAAAATCATTATTGCTAAAATGGACATGAACCAAGCAGGCATTGGACAGAGCACTGACCTTTGACATCAAAGTTTTTCTATTCTGAGTTTGTGCTGACTATCCAAATTTGCACCCAGCCCTAAGATGAAGCTGTGACATTGCACCTCTCTTTTCCATAGCTCCATTTGAGAGTAAAGGAAGATGGTACTGTCCTTTCTCATTTCTTAGTCTACACAAAGCCTCAAACCTCAAGTAATTCTCAAAACCCAAGGCTGGGTCTCAAGTAACTGCAGCTCTGTTTCTTGGGAATCTCATAAAAGACAAGGAAGCCTGAACTAATTTTTTTTTCTCTACTTTTTCTATTTTTTTTTTCAGTTTGGCACGACTGGCACCGAGGGAGAGATCAAAAATTTACTTTGAGTTCACACCTCGGAGGGCTGGGCCCTTACAGCTGCAAGTAGACTTCTCTTGTGACAAATTTTCACATGTTAAGGGATTTGTAACAATTGCAGTAGCCCCTGCATAATGTGATGGAATCAACCTTCCATTTCAGCACTAACACAGGAAGACACTCTCCTCTGTATAGGGACAGTGGTGACAGAAAGGAACTTTGCACAAAAAATCAATGACCTCTTACATTGCAATAGAATCAAGTCTGCTTTCATGGTGCTTAATTATTTAGTCTCCAGTTGTATTTCTCTTCCCTCCCACCCCCTGACAAAAGAAAAAAAATTAAGCCCCTTCTTTGTAGAAATAGTTTCACTATTTTCAAATCTTATTCTGTTAAGATCCCAGTTTTGACTCTTCCCTCAAATAATTATTACAATCTCCTTTTGACCACATTCTAATTGTCAGCAATAAATAAAAATCATTCTCAACTGTATTGTTTTGTAATGATTTATACATTCTATGGGGTATTACAAGAAATCACGAGACTGAGGAAAAGGGATTTTTTTTCTTCATTTCACAAGCCACTAACCTAGAATAGTGGAACATTTCCTCTGTTGTTCACCTAATATCTCATATGTATTTTTGACACCTATAGCTCCATGAATGGGGAGGAAAAAAGCCTAGGGAGGATGGGAAAAGTGATGCTTGGCAGTATTTTGTGTAGCCTGTGGGCACAGGCCTCTCACAGAGTGGAGAACACATGTACATATTCAAAACAGCACCTTAATTCCTATGCAGCCTGACAGAGTCCCAGGCCCCACAAAGCACAGGGAGGGTTTTGCAATAGTGTGGCAGCCCAGCAGCACAGGGTGAATAACTCCCCTTGCCCACCAGTGTAAGGTCATGAGGACAAGGAACACATCTGGCACCCAACCTTCCCTCAGGGCAGCCCTGACCCCACACTCGTCAGGGTCTGCAGACAGAAGCAGACACTGTGAGCTCCCAGTCCCAGCATCTCCAGGTACCAGGGCTGCCCTGAAAGCCACCCTGAAGTGGCTGTAAGGATTCCCTGCTCCTGCAGCCTCTCCAGGGCTGCTGGGACAGGGGATGACTGAGCAGGTACAGGAGCTGCCAGGTCACCCTGAGAGCAGGATGTGGGGCAATCCTGGTGTGCAAACAACTCTGCCAAGCCTGAAGAGTTATATTTGCTGTGTGACTTACAAAAAGCCTAAAGCAGAATTAATAAGCTGGAAGAGAGCTGTTGGGAGCTATGGGCATGGACATTTTTGTCTGACAGTTGAGCATATTTCAGAATCTGAGGGATCCAGATATAAACACAAATTTTTACAGGAAAAAAAACCTCATAAGAAACTATAAAAAAACCCTTTGTATTTTAACTGCAGGCAATTAATTCTCCTTTTTGGTTCCTGGCAACCTTGACATGAAAGTGGAAACAAAACAGAAAACAGAACTGAAAAAAAGACACAAGGCAGAATGTAGAGGTGAGGAAAACAAGAGATCATCCCTGCCCCTGACACCCCTTACTCCTCATTACAGTTCACTGGAAGTCCAGAGCAGTCTGCAACCCACTCTTGGGACAAATTGGCAGGGCATGATTTCAGATAAGCTGTTGCACAGGATGAGGGAGGAGAGGGCAGGAGGGAGCTGCAGGAGCAGAGTGCTGTAATTACAGTGGGCAGGGCTCACACCAGAAGAGCAGCTCTGCAGCTTCCTCCAGGGCCCAACCAACCTTGCCATGCCAAACAGCTACAGAGAAGCTACGTGCATGTGTGATGAGCACCAAACTACAAAGAAAAATTATTAGAAGCAGAGGCAGCCATTAAAGACTTCTCTTTACTTAACCAAGTCCCCAGTCACAGCTGACTGGCACAACAATGCTCCCTCCCTGGGAAGTGTTTCTCCTTACAGAAGAAATGCAGATTATATTATGCAGATTATAATCATGTCAGAAACAGGTAATGAGAATGAAGCATTATTACAATAATGTTGTGGGAAAGACAGAAGGAATTATATGCAGTAATATGGAAGATTTTCAGATTCATGTACTTAAAAAAAAGGGGGGGGTGGGGAAACTATTGGCAGTAACACTAATTACTATAAATCTACTTGGATTACTCCTTGTCCCACACAGCTGTGCTGTACCATGGGTATATTAGTCTACACTTGCCCTCTGCACATACAGTCCCCAAAAACCTAAAATGACACAAACCAAACCATTAAGTTGCTTCTGTCTAGTTAAGATAGTATTTCCTTCATTAGACCCAATTTTGGGTGCTTTCCTCTCTAAAATGCCAGAATACTGATTCTTGTCTTTCCTCAGTCCTGCAGCAGTTTTACATAAGGATAATTGGATTCAAGATTGTGCAATTAAAGCAGTCATCAGTGGATGCTCACGTAGGATATCACTACAAAAACAGTAGCTACCAACCACAGGTCACACCCAGCTTGTATAAACTCCAGCCTAGGTAGCCAAGTCCAGTCCTGAGCCTTTCATTACAGTGCTGCTGGAAGAGGATGTAGGATGTTCTTGCACTCTTTTGTAACTGTACCTTGAGCTACACACGAGGGTGGAAAAGAAGAAGGATTCCCTATGGCCGGTAAGTTCATCCAGCCTGATGGCTCCAGACATCCCTCTTCCAATCCAGATGAGCAATATTTGCTGAGAAAACAAGATAATTTACATCTAGCTGCTCTCTCGGGAACCTTGCTTTTTTAGGTTAAGTGTATTTATTGTTTTTTCTATTGGAAATTATTTTCTTTTTTCTTTCATTATCATGAGTCTTGAACCTGTTTTTTTTTTTCCAGTAACACAAAAAAGTAGAGTAAGAAAATATTTTTCTATCCTATCAATTAACTGCTCTATTCAGTGCTTTTGCAGCCACCTTATTAACTATTGGCTAGTGATGGGGGCATCAAACTGCTACATGGAAATCCCAGGCTCTAAGGTGAAATGGAGACTGGCCTCAGCCAGGTCCCTTGGTGGGCTCTGGGCTCCCAAGAGGGGCTCTGCCAGCCCAGTGCTGTTTGTCTGTCTGGGATTGCACTCTCAGTGCTCACTCTGATGCTGACTGTAAAGATCTCGAGTCAGACACGTGCACCATGGAATACTCACACACAGACTCCACAGCTTAGCCCAAACAGGATTTCCTGGTAGAGCTTCAGCTTTCAGTCAAAGGCAAAGAGAACCCTGTGTGCACCATGGTCAGCATCTTCAGCAGTGACCACCAGGCTTTTCCTTCTGAGCATGCTCCCAATGCCTGTCCATTACAGCATGGACACCCAAACACGTTTTTGGCCAACTGTACACTGAAAGAATTACAGAAAATAAGCTTTCCTCAAAGGCACTGAAAGAGGAAAAAGAAATTATAAGATTGAAATTGAAACTGTGATAATCACAACAAGGATAAATTTGAGATTTACATGGAGAAATGACTGGCATCGAGCTTTACTGTGCTCTTGGCACATATATGGAACTTTTCTTTCTGATCTCCTGCACATTTTCTCTGGAAATGCCTGTGTAGCCATGAGCTTCACAAGGCACATCAAACTATTGATGCAGTAAATTGTTAGAACCAACCAATGCTAGTCACTGCCTTCTTTATCTTTCCTGCTTCTGCTCACTTCCCCTCTTCCTCTGATGGACATCTTGTCCTTGCCTGTGACATTCCACTCTGACAGTCTTTAGCAGCTCTGTTAGGTCCTGTAGCATCAGAGCCTCACTAATATCATGGGTTGCCATTAAATCCTCCATGCATGACATTTTTATTTACAAATGTGCAAAATGCTCTCAGTTTCCTGCATCCCTGCCCAGCTCAACCCGTGGTGCTCCCTGCCCTGCAGAGCCTGGGCACCCAGGATACACATGGATAAAGTGCAGCAAGGCAAACTGACTCCTTGCAAACCTTGACTCCAAGTGCCCTTCAGAAACACCTTCTAAGTCACCCTTAAATTAGAGGACTTGATATTAGGAATGATGCTTTCCATGGGTCCTGTTCAATTAAACGTGTTTAAGGCAGGAAAATGAAGTGATGATGCAAGCAACATGCTTTCCAGGCATTTCACACCATGTGACTCAAACATCACATTCCTGCCAATGGAATTTTGGTCTCCAGGTGACACATCTGAAGCAAGACCCTTAACTGAAAACACTCACACATGCTTATGCTCACAGACTAAAGGAAAGTCACTTGCTCCAGGCCTTTTCTGCCTAAGAAATGCACATTTCTTCCAAAAAAGCAGAAAAATTAGTACAATTGCACCTTTATCAAGCCTTCACAGAATATGACTTTGTGCTGCAAATGCAGCAGAAAACTGAAATCTCACCCTATTATTATAGTAGAAGCCTATAGATTCTCTCAGGCATGAGCCCCTTTCTTGGTTCAGTGAAATGATGGAAATGCTTACAGCAGCATTATTCTGCACAGGGTTAACAAGTTCTTACTCAGAGCAGGAGGTTTTCGTCACCTGAAACTCCTCTGGAATATCATACTGGGAAAGGGCACTTCCCAAACACCTGTTTCCATAGGGAAAGCTCCATTTTTCTACTCTGCCTTTGTTTGTTGTTGTGGGAATTTTTTAATTTATCAAGGAAAGAGAAAGCTTGAAGCTTTTGTAATCTGAGCTTCAGTGCCCCATTTTCAACATTGGGCAACCTATCATGATACAATAGAGCAAGCCATAGCACTGCCTCGAGATATGCCACTCCTCTGCTTGTAATCTTTCTCCAGCAGAGTGTGAATTAACACCCAGCTTCAAGCTACAAGACTGTAAATTAATTTAGATACAAGATACATGAGAAGATAACGAGCAAGCTCCACACTGAAGATACCAACCTCCTAGCCATCATTGTCAGCAGGGTTTCCAGAACCAGCCTTGCATTTCCTGATGAGAGTTTTAATACTTCTTTCTGTAAATCTGTGAAACGTGATGGGAACTAGATATCACCACAGAAAAAGGGCAGGAAGATGAGGAACAGAACAGTCTCTTCAGACTTTAACAAAGTCTTACCTAAACACAAAAGATTTTGATTTTTTGTTTAAATTAAAAATGAATTCTCTGAATTTTGGAATATTTTTTTCTCTTTCTGAAAAAACCCTACAGAAATAGGTTCATCTTTTAGCTGTTTGTCTAACTCCCTGGCCTTTTTTCAATTTTTAATAACAATGGATTTTTCTTTGTTCCTATAGCACATAATGCCAGCTATATATAAATATAATAAAATTAGTACATTAGACACAATTAAAAAGGTGTTCAAGTCTGAAGGAAAATGTTTTAAATTAACATATCTTGTGTCTTTCTAGCCATAAAAATAGGAAAAGTCAACTGGCAATCCAAACTAAATAAAGCTGCACACCACACCTCTGATTACAGCAGCACAGAACTCATCTTGAGGAGGGGGCAGCCCTTCAACATCTCTCTGAACTTCAAAACAACAGTGGAATCTTGGGACAACTTCACCTTTATTGCAAGCACAGGTAATCTCCCCATGGCAGTCATCTCATATCCAGGCTATTCCTGCTCCAAAATACTTGTGCCTTAAGGTCTACGTGGCTCATTCTTGAAACATTAAGGTTTGCCCTGTTCCACTCAGGATTCCTGGCCCTTTTAGGCTCAGGAGTTTCCATTTTAAAGTTTGATTTACACCTTAAGGCAAGAGACAGTGAATAATTCAAAGGAAGGCAGGAGCCATCCTCATTTCCACACCAAGGCTGTATCTCTGCTCCTAAGGACATCCCTGCAGCACTGCATGTTATCTCCATCACATAACTCACCCCTACCTCCCACAAACCACCGTCCCCAGCTCATCCACTCCCTCTGGCAGGACCATCTCCAGCAGAATCCCAGCAGACCAAGGCCATATTTGGCCTTTCTGAGGAGGGTGCCAGTGGCTGGAGTGCAACCCAAGAGCCCAGTGAGCCTCGCTGCCTGAACCTCTCCATCCTCAGCCCAGCCGACGCCGTCATCGGGCGATACAAACTCCAGCTCGAGATCCTTGCTGGGAACAAGCTCTCCTCCAAAGTCCTGGGCCAGTTTGTGCTGCTCTTCAATCCCTGGTGCCCAGGTATGCTCTGAACCTCCAAATAACTCGTTGTCTCAGCCAGGAAACCTGGCTGTCACAGTAAAGTCTGTGCCTGACACTCACAGCTACAGAAAGTTGGTTTTTTGCTCAACACCAAGGATCGAGTTTTTGTCCCTTTTTCAGTGTTGAAAGGCATTGAAGACCCAGACTCTTGCTTGTAGGATAAGAAATCAAAGGGAGTAAATATTGCAAATATTCATTCTAGAATTCTTTTCCTTTGATTTTTCCTCTGAGTCCTGCATTCAGCTGTGAAACAAGTAACAAGTACCAGTAAGATACATCCTGTGCTTACTGCAGGGACAGGAACACCGTCAGTTTCCCTGAAAGGAATTTTATGCTTATTTTACTCACTCTCTAAATGGTTACAGAGGTGTAGCAGAGAGTCTTAAGCCTGAATGCATGGGCAGTCTCATCTGATCCCTAGGACTGCCCTCTATTTGAGATTTTCTGTTAGAGCAAAACCATTTCCTTCCAGCCATCATGTCTCATTCTGCTTGCAGATGATGATGTCTACATGGCTGATGAAAAGGAGAGGCAGGAGTATGTCCTGAATGACAGTGGGATCATATTTCAGGGAGTGGAGAAAGACATTCAAGAAGAAGCTTGGAACTATGGACAGGTAAACAGCACCACCTTTTCCAGAACTGTCAAAATAAGAGTAGTGGGTAAATAGGGTCTTGAGGAGAAAAAAAATCATTCTCTCATAGGATAAGAGTTCAATATTCCTCACTTTAGATTTTCTTGCAAATATGTATCTCATTTACATTACATTACAGACAGCAGCATCAGGATCATTTCCCTGTGTGGCATATGCTCATACAGAAATAAAAGAAACAAAGCCTAATTTTAGACAAAAGTTTTCTTTTGCCTGTTACACAAACTGGTAAAACTGTATTTGGGGTTTTTTGACTCTTGTAGAGAGCAAAGAAAATCATTGGGTATTGCAAAGCCAGTGCATGAAAATATTTTTGCAATATTCAGCAATGTTCAGCATTGGGGCAGAATGGGGCAGAAGACCCTAAAAGGACACCCCAAATGTACTCAAATGAAACAGCTCCTGTTGGAATTTCTGAAAAGCAGTTTGGCCCTCCAAATGTGACCACTGACTGACAGTCAGAACTACAGCCCACCTCCAGCCACACAGCCATCCTGCCACTGCCCAGGCCAGCCAGGACCATCCCTGGCCACTTCATGCCCTCCAGCTGCACCAGCATTTGCAGAGAGCATTTCTATTGATCCTCCTGATCCCGTGGCTGCTTTTACATTTATAAATGAGCAAGGCCAGAGTTCCTTTCTGTCTCAGAGGTCAAGGGCCATCCTTGCCTGGCCACATCCATCCAGCCAAGCACTGGGGCATTCTCTGGCCCCAAGCAGTGCCTTGGTGACCCTTATCCACAATAACTATTTTTGTGGGTTTCTTTCAGATCAGATCACCTGATATGAGGTGGAGGCAGCCCATGAGAGCAAAGCTTTCATAACAGAGAGGTGCCTGAAGGAGCAGGGCAGGATGTGGGAGGTTGTGACTCCTGCTGAGCCCAACCCACAGTGGTCTTGTCTGTGCCACCAGGCCACGTAATGTCCTCGTGAGTGCCAGTGGCCACAGCCCCACACTGTGCTCAGACATCTTTAAAACACTATGGAGAGTTGGCAGCTCAATGGTTATGCTTTCTTCTTGGCCTGATTTTCTCTAACAGTACAGAAAACTCCTCTATTCCCATCTTCCTCCCATGCTCGGAGAAGGAAAACAAGTGGGGAGTTTATCCTTGGGTTTGCTTATGAAATCAGCCTTAACATATTGCTTGTTTTGATTCCAGTTTGAAGAGGACATCCTGGATATCTCTCTGGCTGTTCTGGACCGGAGCCTGAAGCACCGTGAGGACCCAGCTGTGGATGTGTCCCAGAGGAACAGCCCTGTCTATGTCAGCAGGGTTATCAGTGCCACGGTAAAGTCATCCAGCACTTACAGCTACCTACAAAACCCCAACCCACACTCACCATTCAGCATGGACTCCTCAATGTTTTATAGGTGCAGCCAAGCAAAAAATAGCTACAAAATAGGTAAAATGGAGATTTATTCTTCTGCCCAAAAGTTTGCTCACGATTGAAGGAACATTTCCAAGAACTTATGAGGAACATCGAACCTTGCATGTATTTTCCTGACAGATTTTTAGTCCATTAGATCTTTTCACTAATTTGGAAAGCCTTTGTCTATTCTGAAATCACTTGCTAAGTTTTTCAAACACCAAGTGAAGCACAAAATATTTTGGAAAACCAGTGCTGGTTCAGCTGCATTTAATATCTGAATTTAGCATTCTTTACTTAAGAGATATTAATTCAGTGAGGTTGTTACCATTTCCTGCAACAAATAGTTACAACTCCTCCTCACAAAGACATGAATGCACAACTAGGCAGCTGAAAAGTTTTCTATTTTATAAGTAATACCTGCCTCACCACATTTCTTAGCAAATTCCTCCTTTATAACTGCTATTTTTCAGCCTTTTGTACAGCACTCACTTTAGGCATTCTCAGCTTCAACATAAAGTAAATAACTCTGCTCAGATATACAAAATTACTATTAACTACAAATAATTAAGGGAAAATATTAGAAACAACTTGCTGCATCCTGTACCACCACACTTAAACAGGGCTCTACCATGGATGTGCACAAATATATGCAACCACATCTAACAAGTTTGGGCAAGCTGTAAGTACTATCTGCACATTTGCAACAAATGCACATTCAGAGAAAAGATGGATTTCTCAAGGCTTCCATAAATCCCTTGAGAATGTGAAGTAGCACGAATGCACAGTCTAGCAGAGTAATGACATACAGGGAGGTGAGATCAATAGATGAAACAGAAATGTCAACAGGTGTCAGTCAGCACATTTGGGACAACTTGCATTGAAAACAAGGCAGTTTTGAATCACCAGATTCCACAATCTGGTCTGGGTTTGGTCCAGTGGTGGCCTTTGAGCAGACAAAACTTTATCTAAAATTCAATTACTCTGTCCCACCACCCGGTTAACGAGAGCAGTGCTACCCTCGCAGGGTCACCTCTAACCATTTCCCTCTCTCTTTTCCTGTAAATACTTTCACTCTCTCACGAGAGGGACTCTTCCAGGTGAACAGCAACGACGAGAAGGGAGTGGTGGAAGGGAAGTGGAGCGGGCGGTTCCGCTCAGGAACGAACCCCCTGCGCTGGAGCGGCAGCGTGAGCATCCTGCGCCGCTGGCACCGCGCCCGCTACCGCCCCGTGCGCTACGGCCAGTGCTGGGTCTTTGCAGGAGTCACCTGCACAGGTACGCTGCCACAGGTGGGAATGACACCACAGAGGCGGCTGCTCGGCTTTGCTGTGCTTGAAATGGCTCTCGAGGTATTAAAGAGTCTTTTATCCCAGCCCCACAACCAAAGAAGTCGAGGTTCCTCAGCTCTGCTTTTCAAGGTTGTTTATTTCCTCTTATCTATTAAAGTCTTTCTCTGACCTGCTGAGATCTGCCTGGCAGGTCAGTTTGTGGCACAGTCCCTGCCCTTGGGGTGGTGTTGGCTTTTTATACTAAGAACTACGAGTCCTTTATTTACAATAATTTCCCAATACCTATCACCTATGTTAGACAGTCTGTCTCTACTCTAAACCAATCCAGAAGTGTCACCATCCCATCAGAAGATGGAGGACAAGAAGAAGAAGGAGGACAGGACACACCCAGATTCCTCCATCTTGCTTCTTGAACCCCCATTCTAAATTCCCAAAATTCTACTTTTTTACCCTGTGACAGATTCACTATCATTCTACTCAAACTCTTGTGGCTTGTAAATCTTCACACAAAGGTGGTAACTTTTTTCATGAGCTAAAATCAAAGGCACAGGTGGTTTTGACTCTGTGCCAAGGTCTCTGAGCCCCTTGCCAGGGTCTTCAGTCCTCCAGAGGAATGTCCTGGGTTCTGACAGCAGCTCACTACGAGTTCTGCAGGCTGAACTTTGTGACAATTCAGTTCAAGCTGTTTCAGCTCTGACAGGGAGAGTGAGGAACCTCTGCTCTCCGTGCATTAAGGGTTAATCCTTCAGGTTACAGGTTGTAATAATGCATGCCAGAAAATGTTTTTTGTGAGAAACAAAACTTTGTGATTAAACAAAAACCAAAGGACTTTTCCAGGCTGGGCTGGTGGAAGGGGCAAGGTTTCCTGTTTCAAAGCTAGGATTCAAAGAAAACCAGCACTCTTTTAAGTCAATCTTCTCACACTGCCAGTTTTCTACTGCTGTATCTTACCTGCTAGTGACAAGAGCAAGTCACAATTCTGAGGACCTGTAGAGAGAGCTGCAAGTCAGGAAAATAATTTCATCCTAGCATTGTCCAGTCAGAGCTGCTCTGAGACACAAGAACCTCTCTGGGGAAAATACAAAGGAAAATTGAGAGATGTATCTCTGTAAGTGGAAAAAGAAACAAGGAACAGAGGGAAAATGGAAGAGAGAAGAGGATGAA